>NC_057388.1:14223219-14823544 GCF_019320065.1 Cervus canadensis
TCAGCTTCAGCATCAGTCCCTCCAATGAACACCCAGGACTCATCTCCTTTAGGATGGACTGGTTGGATCTCCTTGCAGTCCAAGGGACTCTCAAGAGTCTTCTCCAACACCACAGTTCAAAACCATCAATTCTTCTGTGCTCAGCTTTCTTTATAGTCCAACTCTCACATCCATACATGACCACTGGAAAAACCATAGCCTTGACTAGACAGACCTTTGTTGGCAAAGTAATGTCTCTGCTTTTTATTATGCTGTCTAGGTTGGTCATAACTTTCCTTCCAAGGAGCAAGCATCTTTTAATTATCCAGGGGATCTTCCCAACCTAGGAATCGAACCTGGGTCTCCTGCATTGTAGGCAGATTCTTTACCACTGAGCAATCAGGGAAGCCCACAGCATAGCTTATCTCTCACCTTGAAAAAAAAAACTTCCTTAATCAGACATCTCACTCCCTCTCTTGGTCCATCTCTATGTTTCCCTTTTCAAAAGCGTTGCCTGTATGTTCTGTCTTCACTTTCTTTCCCACCATGATCTCTTTTTGCAACTTTTCATTTTAAAATAATTTCAAACTTACAGAAAAATTGCAACAATAACACAAATGTTTCCCATGTTCTTTTCAACCAGATTTATGAACAATTATTAAGATTTTCCCCTATGTTTTATTCTATGTGTGTGTGTGTTTATGTGTGAATGTGTGTGTATAGTTGACAATACCCTCCTTCTTAAAACACTTCACCTGGCTTCCAGGAAACACCTCCTCTTGGTTCTCTACTACTGGCTACTTCTCAGTTTCCTTTGCTGTGTCCTTTTCACTATAAAAGCCTCCTTATGCTAAGGACCCAGGGCCCACTTCTTTTTTCAATGTGTATTCACTCCCCGCATGTTCTCATCCACTCTCAAGACATTAAATATTATCTGTATATTGTTAAATCAAATGTGTATCTCCTGTCTTGATCTCTCCTCCATACTTTAGATTTCTCTCCCCAAATACCTACATAATAGCTCTGATGGAGGTCTAGCTTTTTGTGTCCAAATCAAAATTTTAGACTTTGTGAGCTATTTTTTCCATATTAACCCACCACCATTTTCCTGTAGTTTCTCCCATCTCAGAAAGTGGCAATTCCATCCTTTCAACTGTTTTGGGCCACAAATCTTTGCCATCCTTAACTCCTTTATCTTATATCCCCCACATACAATCCAGAATCTGGCTTACCAGTTCCACTGGTGGAACCCCTCACAGTTTCCACCACTACCACCCTGAGCTTAAACCACCACCATCTCTTACCTGCACTTTGGCAACATCTCCCTACCATAACTTTTAATTTAACTTTCTGCTTCCCACATGCTGCCAGGACATGACGGATGTCAGGTCACTCCTCTACCAAAGCTCTCCACTGCTTTCTCATGACTCCTTGCATCCCGGGCATCCTGTCCTGATGTCCTTTAGGTACTGCCAGGCATGGGTTCTTATCCCAAATCCCTCATTACGAAGCCTCAGAATTCTTCCTACCCACTACTTGAGCTTCTACCCTGTTTTTCAACCTGGAATGTCAAGGGCCAGGGATGCAGAACAAAGAAGGACAAAAAATGGCCAACAAGGAAGTATTCTGGCAAAAGAAGCAAAAGCAGGTGGTAAAGGGATTCTCCCTCCCAACCGGAGAAGTGTTGCACTGAGTCTTTTGTTCCTTTAATTCACACTTTCACCTCTACTATCAATACAGCTGATAACTCTGGGAGGCTGTTTGTTATCCACATTGGCTGATGTTATTAGGATTTAGTTCCAGTTCATGATTCATCAGCACAGCAACCAGGGTTAAACCTAAGGATATTTTGCTTCTTGTCAAGGCTGTCCACAATGCCATCATGTTATGCAATGAGAAGTGGTAAATTATAAATACAAGTATTTTATGGCTCAGAAAACATGGGCTCTTCTAGACGTGTGGAATACACTTCAGTCTCACAAGTTCCCAGTCCCATCTCCTACACCAGTCTTTACCCAACACTCTCAACACAAACACATTTCCCTACTCAACATGTGAGAGAATGCATGTAGCAGATGTCTCAGATGGAGAGAAATTTGCTTTATAAAGATGTTTATAGAATCAGACTCTGTAGACTTGTAGTTTTCACTGTGGGTGAGATAAATATCAAGTCAAAATATTAAACAAAATAATCTTATCTTTTGTAAGGTAAAGAGCCCACAAACCCTATCCACTGGTCCCTGTTTTCTTCTCCACTGCATGGTATGGTCTTTTTAAGAAATAATTTAATTGATTTATTTTATTTTTTGTCTGTGCTGAGTCTTTACTGCTGCACAGGCTTTTCTCTAGTTGCAGAGAGTGGGGGCTGCTCTCTAGTTGAGGTGTGTGGGTTTCTCATTGTTTTGGCTTTTGCTGTTGCAGAGCACAGGCTCTAGGGTGCTTGGGCTTCAGTAGTTGGTGCATGTGGGCTCTGTAGTTGTGGCTTACAGGCTCTGGAGCGCTGGGTCAGGAGTTGTGGCACACAGGCTTTGTTATTCCCTGGCATCTTCCCAGATCAGGGCTCGGACCCATGTCTCCTGAATTAGCAGGCAGGTGTTTTTCACTACTTAGCCACCAGGGAAGCCTTGATCTTTTTTTTAATTAAAACATCTTTTTGGTATATGGAAACTCTGTAGCATCTAATCTCCACTTGTAGGTGTTTTACTGAACCTCACAGTCACTTCTGTCCCCTACATTCAGGTCAGTGCCCAGCACATGGCAGATGCTGACTAATATCTGTTGAATGAATGCTCTGGAAATAGGCAAGATGATAAATATTGAGGAAAGCTATAGACAGGGCTCATTTTTATTAGATACCTATATGTACCAGATGAGTTGGTTGGATGGCATCACCAACTCAATGGACATGAGCTTGAGCAAGCTCCAGGAGTTGGTAACGGACAGGGAAGCCTGGCGTGCTGAAGTCCATGGGGTCACAAAGAGTAGGACACGATGAGTAACTGAACTGAACTGATGTGCCAGGCATGTGTTAGCCGCTCAGGATATGAAAACAAAAATATAAGCCATCTGCCATCTCACAAAGCTCATGGTCTGGTGGTTAGGTAAGAGAACAAGCACCTTTGGTAGAATGTGTGAAGCCCTGTGGTGGGGCTTATCCAGTGGGCCATGGAAACACAGGGCTAAGATGATGGGGAGAGCTTCTGCAGGCAGTGCTGCCTAGTGTGTGCCCTGACAAATGAGTAAGAGAGAGCCTGCTGAAGTAAGGGGTAAAAGGGGCCTCCCCGAGAAAAGGGAACAGAATATGCAAAAGCCCTGGGGCCAGGGAACACAGCTTTCACTGGAAACGAAAAGGCTTTCAGTGTGATTAGATCTTTTGAAGCTACAGGGTTGAGAAGACTTAAGATTGGGTGCCTAGATCATACAGACTATTGCTAATTTTTTTAACTGATCTCTTTGCATATGTGTGTTAGCTGCTCAGTCATGTCTGACTCTTTGTGACCCCATAGACTGTAGCCCACCAGGCTCCTCTGTCCATGGGATTCTCCAGGCAAGAATACTGGAGTGGGTTGCCATTCCCTTCTCCAGGAGATCTTTCTGATCCAGGGATGGAACCTGGGTCTCCTGCACTGCAGGTAGATTCTTTACTGTCTAACCCAACTGGGAAGCCTTATCTCTTTGGGTACATGTTAAAAATGCTTTAGATTTATTTTCTTGATATATAAATACCTACAGGTTTTAAAAATTATAAAATAGATTTTGGATAATATATTTGCAACCATATCTTTACCATGGATGAAGTTTAGTTTAGTTTAGTTATTATGCTTTCTAATGGCCAACAGAAGACAGACACCTCTTTTACTGGGCTTTGGCAGAGAAGTCAGGTCAAAACAAATGGTACTCCTGTCACATGTATGTGATAAACCTCACAATTTCACGATAGTGTATGAGCATATAATTATCACAGATTGAGGAGAGAGAAAGGGATGAAAGGGAGACAGGCCAATGCAGAGGGGAAAATTCCACCTTTGTTCTCTTCAGATGCATGATGAGACCATATGTCTAGGGTTAGGATGTTTTATTTTTGTGCCACAGTCCAGATATAAAATATAGCTCAGTATGGTTCAATAATTCAAGATTCAGTTGGTAGATTTGCAGTCAGATTTATCTATCTGGCATCAATTTTGTCAGAGTATTTCCTACTACAGAGTATTTCCTATGTTTCTGTTTGCAGACACAGGCCCCTAGGTATAAATCCTTTCCTAGAGAATTAAATTTATGTAAACTAGATTATAAAACTTAGATTTTCAAGTGCCGTTCATAACTGCCTCGATTCCTAAATAACCTTCTTAGTTTAATCCTTGTCCTACTACCTCTATCCTCAGACCAGCAGTCACCATTATTCTTTTTAAAAGTCATATCATGCTGTTGATCAAAACCCAGAACATTGCTACTCACTTCATTCTGGGTATTACCCAAAGTCCTAACAAGGGCCTGTATGGCTACATGTGATCAGACCCGCCTTCAACTCCACTGATGTTACTTTTGTGACCTCATCTCCAGCCACACAACTGTCTCTGCTCTTTTTTATTTTTTTATTATTTTATTTTTTTTCTGCTCTTCTTTAAACAAGCTGGGCGCCTTCCTGCAACCATGGAGCCTTTCCATGAGTGCTCTCTGCCTGGGGTGCACCTCTCTCAGAAATCCACAAGCCTGCCTCCCTCATCTCCTTCAGCTCTCTGCTCAAACCTTATCTTCTCCTGAGGTCATACACCTAAAACATCTTCAAAGCTCTCTACCCTCCTTACCCTGCTTTCTCCTTTATTGCATAATAGTTTAAATCTTCAAGTATACTGTATGACTTATTTATTATATTTATTGTCAATAGAATGCAGTTTCTATAAAGGCAGGAATCTTTGTCTCCTTTGCTCATAATATATCCCAAGCACCTAGAACAGAGCCTACATATTTACATATGCTCAATAAATACTTATTGAATGAGTTACTGAAATAAAAATCTTGTTCAATTAGCCAAGACTGAGTATTAGAGTTAGTGCCCTTAGTTTTGAGCAGGAAGATGATCTGATTTAAAAATTGGTATATAAACTTATTTTCCTTATATGCAGAACAAAAGCATTCTATTTTGGAGGGCATATTGTGTGTGTGGGTTAGTCACTCAGTCATGTCCAACTCTTTGTGACCCCATGGACTGTAACCCACCAAGCTCCTCTGTCCAATGAATTCTCCAGACAAGAATACTAGAGTGGGTTGCCATTCCTTTCTCCAGGGCATCTTCCTGCCCGAGGGATCCAACCCGTGTCTCCCACATGGCAGGCAGATTCTTTACCGTCTGAGCCACAATGCATGCATTTGAAAGGCATGTTAGTGTTACTCATTTCACAATCCTGGCAGAGAGTATATGTGCACTATTATTTAAGTATATACTTAGCAAGAACACAGAGTAAATGTGTTTGCTTGACAGAATCATCACAGTAAGATAATGTAAAAGGGAAGGACAGATTGAGGTCTGTGGAAGATTTCTTTCTTTCTAAAACTAGCATAATAATAATAACAGGAACTATTGACTTAAAACCAACAGGAGCCAGTTGGAGAACTTTCAGAAGACTAGTATTCTAATAGATTAAAATTTTATTTTCTCCTTTGAAATTTAAGAACCACTATTTAAAGGCTTAGTTGCATATGCCAAAAAGAAGTCTTGTAAAAGCTTACTGTCTTTACACCAATGAATAGGAATCAATAATGGATGCTTTAGTACTACTCTTTAAATGTCATCTCTATAAATATGAACTCACAGGAAAATCTGTCCATATCCAAGTCTTGTGCTTCCTGGCAAAAACTACAAAGTTGTGAAAATCTAACAACGAAATAGCACTGGGTCTCTCTTTTATTTCTAACTTAATTATTAACTTAAGAGGACCATGGAAAATGGAATGATATAGCATAATAGTTGGCCTGTCTGGTGACAGGAAATGGCAGGCTAAGTTTCTTCTCCTTAGCGCTTTAACTTATTAGCATTGGTCTTTAAAAGTATTAGATTTAGATCCAATCAATCAAGAATTTACTGAATATATACACTTTGGTTATTGTGGGCAGAACCCACTATGAACACAAAAGAACCACCAGATATAATAATCTCAGGTTTATTCATATAAAACAAGTACATTTACTTTTACAGCATTCATTGTGGTCCTTTTGCATTGCAGTAATAGATAATTGGGTCACAAAGATATACTTTGAAGAAAGTGGAATCCAGCACTTTCTGAGTAAACTTTTATCCGTTCTGCCAACCAAATATACCAAGTACACAGTATACCCTTACAATCTGTAAGAGCAAGGTACTTCCGCTATTAAGCTCTAAGATTTAGAAAAGAATTTATCATTTCACAAGTTTAGAGTCCTCTTGATGATGGAATTCAAGAATGGTTTATTGAACTAAAGTATATGCAAATGAAGAGTTTTCTGTGTTGACAATGTGGTTACAGGTGGAAGTTTACCATCATCTACTATACAACCTTAATGCATTCATTAAATTATTTACTACTTTGTTGATTAATTAAATAAACATTTATTAAGTGATTACTATATGCCAGACACACTGCTAGGTGAAAATTAGAGATGAATGAAAGAAACAAAATCCTTGCTCTCAAAGAGTTTCTCTTTACCAAGAGAAGACAGATGATAAGTAAACAAAGAAACATTTTCAGATGGTAATAGTGTTATGAAAACAAAATGGGAGCATATAGAGTGATTGAGGATAGGGATCAGATGGTGTGGTCAGACACGTTCTCACTAAGGAGATAACATGAAGGGAAGGAGTCAACCATGTCAAAGGCCAGCGTAGGAGAAACAAGAGTGCAGAGGTGCTGCAGAAGGAAGGAACTTTGTTTTTGGAAAACAGAAAGGAAACCAGAGGGCTTTGATTGTATTGAGTGAAATAAAGGAAGATGCAAGATAAAATCAGAGAGACGGGCCACATCCAGATCACATTCACCTTGGAGAGAGTTTTCTTTCCTTTCTTTCTCTTCTTCCCATTCTTCTCCTCTTCCTTTCAACTTTTAAAATATTGTAGGAAGACTTTAAAGGCTTTTTAAGCAAGAAAGGTATATAGTCTGATTTTTTTTTCTAAAAGAATGTCTATATAGCATGACTGTGTGGACTTAAAAAACTCAAATAGAACATCTAGAACCACACTTCTCTGTCCATGGGATTCTCCAGGCAAGAATACTGGAGTGGGTTGCCATTCCCTTCTCCAGGGGATCTTCCCAACCCAGGTTTCAAATCCAGGTCTCCCACATTGCAGGCAGATGCTTTAATCTCTGAGCCATCAGGGAAGCCGTAATTGAAGCTACAACTGAAGCTAAAAATTCAATGAACTATTTAAACAACAAATTCAGCACAGCTAAATAAAGATATAGTGAACTGGAAAATAGACTAGAAAAATATCAGCCATAATGTATCTCAGAAAGACAAGATTGTAAATATAGAAGGACAGATACAGAGGAAGAAGGAGTGAAAAGATTTAGCTAATTATAGTTCCAGAAAGATGGAGACAGTGTGGGGATGGGAAGACTGGATTGGATTGCTTCAGATTGCTTAATGAAAGATAAGGTAGAGAATTTCAGAAATAATTTTTTAAATGCTTGTTCACAAAATCAGGAGTTCTAACAACTCTTAGGCAAAATAAATAGAAAGAAATCTACATCTAAGTACATCATAGTGAAACTACCCAAGACCATATAAAAAGAGAAAAGTCACAGAGAAAAGGACAAATTACCATCAAAAGGATAGCTAGACCACCAGGTAACTTTTCAAGAGCAACAATGGAGGCCAAATGATGTGAGAATCTCCCATGCGCTGAGAGGAAAAACTGTGTGCCTAGAATTCTATACTCAGAAAAGTACGTTGTAAGACGACATTAGGTAAAATAAATGTAGTTTCATGCAAACAAAAACAGAGAGAGGTTGAGCTAGTAAAAATTTCCTCTAAAGGATATTCTGAAAAATCCAAGTCAGGCAGCAGGAGACTGCTTCCAGTATGAGATGCAAGATGGATTAAAGAGAAACAGACTAGTATGTGAATAAATCTAAATAACTAAGGATCGTATAGAAATATTTGGAAGGATTTAAAATTAATTAAAATATAAGGCCACAAGAATAATATTAGGGTAGGGGTTGTGGGCCCAGTGTGAGGAAAGCAGGAGAGACTCCATTTTGTAGCCTGTCATCCATCTTAAAGACAGAATGTAAACTGGGCCTGAGCCCTGCCCAAGTGAGGAAACTGTTGCTAATGAAAACCAGGTCTCCTGGAGACCTCCCTCCCTACAGATGGCAAACGGAGATTGTAGTTGAGGTCAGGCTGCCCCTGTTGGATTAACCATGGAGACATCCCCTCTTGATGTATAATCATTGTCCCCTCCCTTTAGCCTTAATTGTTGGTTCTCCTAGCACCTGCTTATTGTAAAACTCAGTCATATACAACAAAAAGGTTGCTAACATGTAACCAGTCTCCTGGGGTGGGGGGGGGGGAGTGGAGCAGTAATAATTGTACTCCATTGTCTTAAGTGTCCTCTGAGGTGTTTTTTGCAACTCCAGATTCCACAACAGGGTAATGAAGAGTAAGTATTGAAAAAAGAGGAAGAAAAATTTATAAATTCCTAACTAGTAAAAGAAAAAAATGCAACAGTTAAAAATTAATACATCTTTAAAAGGGAAAGAAAATATTAAAAAAAGAAATGGAATAAGTGGCACAAATAGTTCAAAATTCGAAGGTAAAAATAAACGTTAAAAGTTCACTAATTACATTAAATGTAAATGAATTAATGCAGAAGACATACATTGTCAGATTGGTGTTTTAAAAAGCCACATATTTGTTGTCTAAAAGGAACATGTGAAGTAAGAGGATACAAAAAGGCAGAAGTAAAAGGATGACAGTAGAATACCAGGAAAATTTAACCAAAAAATTTTAAAAGATAGTAAAAGATAGTACAAAAAGATAGTAACTACATTAATCTCAGGTAGTTGAAACTTTAAGGTCAAAAGCATTATTAACCATAGAATCCTAAAGAAGTCACCATAGCCAATTTCCTATTTTCTTTATTTCCCTTTCTCCTTCTTCCTAATTCCCGCTCTCTGACTTAGAAGCAGACAGTTTTGTTGCCTATTTTTCTCCATTTGTATACTCTCTCTTCTTCTCACTTGGTTTCCTAGGGCAGAGTCCACACCCCATGGACCTATGAGTCTCATCATGATCATGTGAGAAGCATTCCTAATAATTCAAAAGAATTATTGTTTGAAGAATCTTTCATTGGATGAGAGGGAGTTTATTCTGAGGTTAGCTGTCAGTTGGACCACGATGCCCATAAAACTCCACAATCTTTGCTTTGTTAGGGATTCTGTGAGTGGCCTTGAACAGGTAACTTAACTTCCTTTCCTTTTGCTTGTTATATTTAAAATAAAAAGTCTGCAGCTAGATAAGCAGAGATGCTGATAACAAAAAGCCAATCACTGTAAAGTAAAGACATCTATAAAGGCAAAAACAAGTTTAGATTACAGACTAGTTGGCTACCACTGACTTTCACAGAGGTTTGCGGTACAAAAGAGTATGTCCTTCTACCACCCAAATTGGAAAGGACTTGATAAGCTTTGGAATATATGACTAGTTTCTTGGTTATAACAGCCTCACCCCAAGGCAGCTACGCACATCAGCCTAAATTTTGCTGTAATTCCTAGCCTTGTGCCTGGTGATTGATTTAAAAGGTCACCAAGCTCCTGGTTGGGACACAACCGTGCTTGGGGAAAAAGTAGTACTTTTATGCTACTTTCTTTTTAAAAATTTATATTATCAAGAAAAAAGACCTCACTGTATATTAATATATCTCACATCTCCAAGGGCCAAGTTTACATCCTCAGGTACGAAAAAATTTTTGACTTTCCCAAATTTAATTTTGAAAGTCTTAAATGGACCTTTTGCTCTCTCTGGCATCTACCTTGACTTTGATTACTACCCAACATAGTTATTTCAGGAAAGCCATTTAGAGCTGTGAGTGACCTTGGAACATGACTTAACATATCTGTGCCTCGGTTTCCGAAAGCCTACCTCACAGGCTGGTGAAGCTGGAATAAGATAACATGTGAAATTTAGAGATTATAGTATGGCCCTAGATGTCTCTGCAAGCTCTGATTAGTAAAGGTGCCTCTGACCTCACTGAACAGAAAAGGAGAAACATATATACTAGTAACTTATTTCTAACCAAGCACTGAAAGGTGGGAAAAAGATAAAATATATTTTATTAATTTTCAACAGTGAAATTCGTGGGCCATCAAGATGGTAGCAGCACCTAAGGGTAATCTCTCCATGTCCTTTACTCAGCTTGGTTTTATATGGACAATATCTGTTACAAGAACAAAAAGGAATACATGTATAGTATTTACATCTTTGTATATTAGATAAATATGATTGGATGGGCAGGAGGCATGGAGGGAGGGAAGGGAAAGAAAAAGAACAATCTAAAATGGCAGCATGGAAAAGGAAATAGCAACCCACGCCAGTTTTCATGCCTGGAGAATCCCAGGGACAGAGGAGCCTGGTGGGCAGTCCGTGGGGCTGCAAAAGAGTCAGACATGACTGACTACAGCATGCATACAAAATGGCAGCATGCTCACATAATTATAAATTATGTAGTAGCATTAGTATGGAAGTGCTCAAATGAAATTTTTCATATAATTTTTAACTTTTGGTGCTAATTTAAATCTTTTTTTTTTTTTAATATTCAGCACCAAAATATGGCATTGGATGCTATCTTTATTACCAAGACTTCAGTCCTTTTGACTTTTCTTTTGGAATTAGGGAAACCATAGTAAATCTTGGGGCAGGATACAACACATACTTTGGGAAAAAATGACTTGGAAATTAGTTTTTCCTTCTAGGTTCATGGTAGTGCAAGGAATCTGGTAGATATCAAACAGTCTTCTGTGATGGTCACTAGTCACTGCACAGGGCCTCGTTCATGGTAACTAGACAGTACAAAGAAGCTGGTAATGATGATTCAAGCCCCACTAAATTGAGAGCTTAATATTTTCATTCAAAGTCTCATTGGGAAATAGGCTATTTAAAAAGGAAATTTCAATAATGCGATTAACATAGGAAAATATTGGGTTGGCCATAAAGTTCATTGGAACTTTTCCATAAGATGTTATAGAAAATCCTGAATGAACTTTTTGGTTGACCCTGATGTCATACCATATCCTCAGATTCAGATTCAGGAATTCAAAAACAAAGATACTATCCTTTATCTTAATTGGCTTGAAGAAATGAGAGCCACTTGGCCCCGGAGGGAAATGAAAGTGAGAACCAATAAGTGAGATATACAGATGAGCTCAGAGCCAGCCCCCCAGTTAATAAATGCAAACTGCCCCTGACCTAAGCAACCTGTAGTGTAGAGAGTATTATGGGATCTGTTCTTTAGGCTTTGGTTTCTAACCATGTAATTGTTTTTAATTTGGTTTAAAAAAGTAAAAAAAAAAAAAGTTTAAAGGTACAAGGATGGCTTCAGTGTCTGAAAATAGATTTGTGGACTTTGATGACCAGACTCAATTTTTAGCCACAGCCCTCCCCCCACCACAGGCACTTTGGCAGGTGTAATCCCAAAACAACAATCCATTTTAAGGTTTAAACTCTGAGGTAGGTCCAATCACTCCTTTCTACATAGAGGAATCATTATAGGAATTTGAAAATTACAGTACAGGAAAGCATTAGAAGTTATTGCAGAGATGGTTTCTGGCATAAAGATACACTAAGTTATGCTGTCAACTATACCCCTTATTGTTTCAGTTTAATTTCTAAGTTGTGCTCAGGTTGAATGCAGTGAGCATACCGTTACCACAGTTGGTTTTGTGTTCTATTCTTGATGCTGTTGTTAGATTGTGGTCAGGAAGAGGAAAGAAAAATTTAAACTGAAATAGCAGAAAGTCATCATGTTAAAATATGTGTGAGTGTGTATGTGTGAGTTGCTCCCTTAGTAATATTAACACCATCAGACGCACGATTCTGAGGTTCTGAGCTTAGAAGACTAAAACAACTCCTGTGTGTCAGTATACCTTAGCCTTTCTTTGCATGCGTGCTGAGTCGCTTCAGTCTAAGTGTCCAACTCTTTGCGACCCCAGGGACTGAAACCTACCAGGCTCCTCTGTCCATAGGATTCTCTAGGCAAGAATACTGGAGTGGGTTGCCATGCCCCACTCCAAGGATATTCTGGACCCAGGGATCGAACTCATGTCTCCTCCGTTTCCTGCATTGCAGGTCCACTCTTTACCATTGAGCCATGGGGGATGTCCCAGGTATTTACAACTTAGTGTCCCTTGAACCTACCCCTGACTTCTTATAAGTGAGAACTTTTCTCCCTTAAGTCAGTTTCATTTCAATGAATGAATCATTTCTATTTCACCTTTAAAGAGGGCAATTTCCCATGCTGTAACAAGTCCACTCTAATAAAATATCTAGTCAGATGGATTCTGGAGGCACCTTCAATGTGATCAGGGTCACAGGGGCAGGCAGGGGGGAGGCAAATGGAAAGCTGGCAGGTTCCCTGTGA
Source organism: Cervus canadensis (assembly GCF_019320065.1). Classification (NCBI taxonomy): domain Eukaryota; kingdom Metazoa; phylum Chordata; class Mammalia; order Artiodactyla; family Cervidae; genus Cervus; species Cervus canadensis. The sequence goes on from NC_057388.1 coordinate 14,235,806, forward strand.
GATTCCCACCACAGCACGCTGACATCTGTCAAGCTTTAGCCTTTCTGGTGAAGGGACACCAGAAGGTGGCCCACATACCTGATGCATGGAATTCACAGAATCAGAGTTGCTTCAATATAGTTGAAAAGACTAACAACAACAAAAAAATCTACCTGAGAAATCCCATTAACCTTAAACACTGAGCCAAGAATCTTACAAAGTCCTGGGTTCTACTTTGAATTGCTAATCAGAGAGCTTTGGAGAAGGCTGTTTTCTTTCTGGCTGTTCTGTGCAAGCTGGGCTGACTCACCCACCATCACACCCCTGCTGATTTCCATCGCTGCTGGCTTCCCATGTAATCCCCTGGGACTCTAGCCCTTCCCTTATTCTCCACTCAGCCTAATCCCCACCGGCTCCTCCATCTCCCAATGTGGGGCTCATTGCACCAGCTCTGCTTCCTGCCTCTCTTGCCATCCCCGTCTCTCCAGCCTTTGAACCACAGCACTCCTGCCGGGTTTCACGTGGCCCTCATACTTTGTCCCTGGCTCTGCCAAAGACAGGAATGAGCATTTCCTGTTTGTTCCCTGGTCCCACTACACCCCCAAGCCTCCTCCAGCTCTTTGGCTAGTTCTCAGCATTTCTACTCAAGGCAATTTCTAAATTATCCACTGGTACTTCTGCTGCTGCTGCTGCTTGAAATAAGTAAGAAGACAGCAAGACTCTGAGGGTGTTTTTTTGTTTTTTTTTTTTTGCGGGGTGGGGGGAACAGAATAGAAGGAATGATAAAGCTGGACCCAGTCCTTGTAAGCCAGGTGACTGCGCCCCACAGTATTGGGAGAGTGACAGGCATTCTGGAAGTTGCCATGGAGACCACTCTTGCTTTCTGTTTTCTTCCTGAAGCAACAGCATACTTCAGAATAATATGTAACTTTACATTTTCCATCTTTCCTAAAAGCTGGTTACATTTTGCCTGGCAGCAATTGCCAGCTCTTTAATGAACCCTGGGTTCCTCTTCTTCCCCGGGCACACAGCTTACACCGCCTTTCTGTGAGACTAGCTCTTGCCGATAAAACATGGGCCGAGGTGCTGTGTGTCACCTCTTGGCCAGGACTTTTAGGAAACAGGTGTGCCTCTTCCACACCCTCCCCTCTCTGCTTGCTGAATGTAAGTGGTAAAGAGACCCCCGCCAATGGAGAAAACATAAATGGAAGTTGAGATTCTCTGAAATTCTATGAGGAAGGAAATTGTCCACCAATGAGGACGACTCCCTCTGGTGTGCCACGTGAACGAAAACCTCCATTGTGTTTCAGCCATTATATGTTTGGTGGTCTTTTTGGTACACATGCCAGGCCTACACTAATTAATGCAATCAGTGTTTTAGGTTTAAGAGCATTAAATCATATGAATGTCAGAATCTGGGCCTTCATCCTAGAAAATACAAGAGGGACAAGTAGAAAGGGAAGGAAAGCAGGAAGAAACTATAATGTGAATAACTCCAACCATTTACTGCATGTGTAACCATGCGTTGAACCTTGTTTTAAACACATTACACATACGGTCTCATTTAATTCCATTTCCTTTCTGCTTCATTTCCTGTAACAACTTTAGAAAACAGTACTATTATTATCCCCATTATTTAGATGTGGAAACTGAGGCAAGAGGTGTAATACTCAGGAAACCACGATTCAGATCAGTTGATTCCATAGCCCAGGCCCTGATTGAGTAACCACTACTGCATACTAAGCATTTTGTACAATTTTATCTTCACAACACCTTGCAAAATAGGCTTTATTATCCCCATTTTAAAGATGAGTAAGCTTTAAGGTTCCTCAAAGATAAAAAGCTTGTACAACTAGACAGATTCAGGCCAAGGTCGTATTTGGCTCTCAAGCGCATTCTCTTTCTGTCAGACCCTTAAGGTCAGAATCTAGATAGAGCAGTGAGGTCACTGGGCCTCAGTTTCCCTCCACTTCTGGGCCCCAGGAGTCTCAGGGGGTTGACGTGTTAGCTCTGTGACCATGGAACCACTATAGTCATCATGCTTTGTCAGCTTTGGAGATACTGGGATTTCCACCCCGTAGTGTTCACCAGATTTCCCCAGCACGTCATCAAGGCCGTTTGGTCACATTTGATAGCAAACTGGCAAGGCCTGAAATATTAGTCAGCCCATCCTTGGCCACAGCCTAACTACAGCGAGTATTTCCTCAGTCGATGAGAGATCAGTCATGTTCAGGCCTCAGTGGAGAATGGAAACCAGTGGCATAGAGGCTCATTCATTTAGTGAATAAAGGGTTTACACACAGCTGGAGTCATAGTCTAGTCCACACCTCTGTCTTGGAAATACCTAAAGTCATGGAGGACCACCAGGAATCCTATTTTTATAAAGACCTCCTGATTCTCTGAGGAAAAAAATTCTCTGGGCATGTTAGGGCCGACTGGGACACAAGGACTGATTTGAACAAAGGTGGAGAGAGGGCATGACTCCTGAGTAGAAATGCAGAGCGGAGGCCAGTCATTTCTGTCTGTCCTCATCCTTGGTGTCTTCACCTTGATGACCCACCCTCTCAGTCGCTCTCTCTTGGCCCCTCCAGGGCTAGTTGACACATCAAGCCGTTCCTCAAGACCAAGCCCCATCCTTTCGCCCCTCCTGACTTAACTGAGGACTACTGCTGCTCTGACGTAACGGAGAAAGTGATCAGTGCTGGGGGCTCACGGTGGGACAGCACAGTGGCATCATGTAACCCCCGACCTATGATGAGAACCTGAAGGGCCAAGGCCACCGAGGGGCCAGAGAGCCAGTGTCTCACATTCATGCAGACAATCAGCAGACGTTTGTGGTTGAGAGAAAGGACTGGGGCCCCTGGACGAGCTGGAGCTCACCTCCTCCTCCCCTCCATGCCTGCAGCATGGAGCCAGCCAGGCCACAGCGGGGACTGCAGAGCCATGGTGGGAGCTGACTGTGGGGTCCCAGGGAGTGAGCCCATCATGTTCTCCCGGGTTCCCACAGCAGCGGGCTTGGGTGGTCCCAGAGCCCTGGGAGGGGCAGCAGGAGAGGGTGCCTGGAAGCTCATGTTTTCCACACTGAGAATCAGAAGATTACACAGGGGTATGGGAGGGGGCACCCCCACACTCCTTCTGGTCATGCCCATCCCTTCTGTAGATGGCAGACAGAGGGGGTCTTGGATAAATACCTGCCTGATCATGTCACCCTGCTTTGACTTTCAGTCACTCTAGGCCTGACACCAGACTCATTACTGTGGCCTACAGGACTCTTGCCTAACCCTGTAAACCCATTCATTTCACTGTGCCACCCCCGCTAGACTCTCTGGAGCTCAAAAAGTGATCATTTGATGTCTCTAGTCATGAAATTAAAAGACACTTACTCCTTGGAAGGAAAGTTATGACCAACCTAGATAGCATATTAAAAAGCAGAGACATTACTTTGCCAACAAAGGTCCATCTAGTCAAGGCTATGGTTTTTCCAGTGGTCTTGTATGGATGTGAGAGTTGGACTGTGAAGAAGGCTGAGCACCAAAGAATTGATGCTTTTGAACTATGGTGTTAGAGAAGAGTCTTGAGAGTCCCTTGGACTGCAAGGAGATCCAACCAGTCCATCCTAAAGGAGATCAGTCCTGGGTGTTCATTGGAAGGACTGATATTGAAGCTGAAACTCCAATACTTTGGCCACCTGATGCAAAGAGTTGACTCACTGAAAAAGAGCCTGATGCTGGGAGGGATTGGGGGCAGGAGGAGAAGGGGATGACAGAGGATGAGATGGCTAAATGGCATCACCAATTCGATGGACATGAGTTTGAGTAAACTCCTGAAGTTGGTGATGGACAGGGAGGCCTGGCGTGCTGTGATTCATGGGGTCGCAAAGAGTCGGACACGACTGAGCGACTGAACTGAAACCCCATTAGGACAAACTTCACATCTTTTCACTCATCGTTTTATTCTGCACTTAGCCTATTTGTCTGACATAGATGGTGCCCAATCAGTGTTGGTTGGTTGGTTGAATGCATGTGCACTCAGTTGCTCAGTTGTGTCCAATTCCATTGCCCCACGGACTGCAGCCCGCCAGGCTCCTCTGTCCATGGGATTCTCCAGGCAACAATACTGGAGTAGGTTGCCATGTGTGCCCTCCTCTAAGGGATCTTCCTGACCCAGGGATCAAACCCATGTCTCCTACGTCTCCTTCACTGGCAGATGAGTTCTTTGCCACTAGTGCCAGCAGAGAGCCCCTGGTTGGTTGAATAACTGAATGTAAAGCCAATATTCTAGGAACTAAGGTGGAGCAAATCATTTCTGTGATTGCAGCCTGAACCCCTTATTTTCCCCATGGTTGGGATGAGATCGAGAGACAGGGTACAAATCAGGCCCTAATGTGAAAATTTAATAACAAGGACTTCCATCAGAGTCTCTTGAACAGACATGCCAACAAAAGCAGGTTTTACTGATTCAAATAGTTTTTTAGAAAGGGGTGTGAAATAGATTCAAAAAATGAACATAAGAAACGAAATTTCGCTAAGTATGGAGCCTTAAAATGACTCGGAGGAACACCACCAATTTGATTTCTCAGTTCTCTCCCTTTTGAAGGGATGGTACGAGTCAGGGTCAGAAAAATGGGGTGGGCATCCTGAGAGAAATGTTTGCCCTGCTGCCAGCAGGATGGCAGTATGTCTAGAGGAGGCTTGTGAGGCCACCTTGGTCCAGGCTCACTGCCAGCAGCATCAGGCCCCAACCCTCCGTGGAGGAGAAACTTCTCTCACTTCTGATAGGACTGGATACGTGGCAGTGTTCATTTTGGTTCTTTCCTTATGATGGTAGTTTTCCCAGCATAGTTTCACTCAGGAGGGACTTTGAACATGGCCTAACCTGGGGGGCACAAGGAAGGCCAGGACACCAGGTGAGTCAGAACTGATAAGGATCAGTTACGCACAACTCAAGAGGCCCCTTTGTTAATAAGGAAGTAGTTCCCAGATAACAAAGGGGAAAAGCTGACGGAGAATTTAACACGGCAGTGATAACCAACTCATAGCACACGTGAACTGAGCCAATCCTGGGCTCATTGCTCAAGCAAACTCATAAATTCAAAACCATCTTTTAACTGTAGAACTTAAAAGATGAAGTGTGAGAGATGCCGTTTACAAGGAAGCAGGTTTCTGCTGGTTGCCCAGTGCGTGTATGCTACTGGTGATGTTAGCTGGCCTTTGCTTGGGTACTCAGCCCTACAGATGGACAACTGTTACTTAAAAGACCTGCGGTGGAAGCCCTAGATGTTGCATGATAGATTGGAAGGTTTAACACGGATTCAAATGAGTTTTGCTCTTGACAGAACTCACTCTTAACACAGGAGTAGGTGGTTTAATTTCAACACAGGATTTTTCACATGTATTATCTTCAGCTCCTACTGTCTCCCATTTACTAAGAAATTCTGCCATCCAAAAAGGAGTTTATCTTGAATGTTTCCACTTTTTTAGAGTCAATATCAGTTACCCACGAGGGAATTACTCTGTTTTGAAGCTTAACCACTGTAGTTTATTTGGGGGGAAACAAATAGAATGAGAGTGAGCCGGTAAAAAATAAATACATAAATCAACACATTAGAAGAGGGAACTGTTTAAATTACACAGTAGCCTGTGGATGCCAAATTCTGTCTACTGGGGCGGGGAAACCCTGGGAGTCCCATCTCACGAGATAGGCCTGTTGTGGCGGAGACAGAAATCAAGCAGAATCCAGAGGTTGTAAACACTAGTAACACAGAGTTGGGCTTCTCACCTGGATGCTCAGGAGAATCACATGGGCGGCTCTTAAACCCACAGGACTCAAACTCTGCCCCCCGCTAGAGATTCAGATGTCCTTCTTCTGGGGTAAGACAGCAGCATTATTCAAAACCTTCCTGGGTGATTCCACTGTGAGCTAAAACTGGAAACTTGGGCATCCCTGGACTAAGAATGGAGGCTGCAGGTGAGGAAGGTGAAGGGAGCACATGCAGTGGGGGCACAGACTCCCCGCTCAGCTCAGAAACCGACAGAACTGCAAACCACTGTAACTGTTCAATTTCTCTCCAAGCTACTTATGTAACATTAAGCATTTGTGGAGCAAGTGTACTTATCCCATGTTTCCACTTTCGGACGATGCCTCTAAATACCAGATGCGATTTTAACTGCTGAGCTTACATTAAGTCCATTTCTTAATAGCCGTATTTTGTATTATGCACAACCTCTTCTCCCCCTCGCCCTAGTGTGTTGAGAGGCGATCCTGGCACAATTCCATTCACTTACTTTGATTCCTTGTAATCCATAGCCAGGGGAGCCAGGAGGGCCAGGCAAGCCTTTCTGCCCAATGTCACCCTATTAGAAGACACAGAGATATCAGAGAGAAGGGTAAGGAGATTTAGAAACATGCAACAGATTACTGCTCTTAGCTTCATTCTCACTTCAGTCTTTTCGTATTGATATAAAGCGGGGTTTTTCCAAAAATTTTAAACCACACAATCCTTTCAAACATTTTTACATGTAATCCAGCTATAAAGCGATAAGGCAGAACTGCTGGATGGAAGCAGGAGTGTTGGCCCCATAGCCTTGCCTGCTTGGGCTCCTCCTGCTGCCATAAACACCAGGCGTTCAAACACGGCTCACACGTAATTCTAGGTAGCCTTTACTATGTTGCACCATTTCAATACAGCATATTAATTTATGGGGGTTGAAGTTAAAGATTCAGCAGGTTTCCTTGCTGGCTCAGTGGTAAAGAGTCTGCCTGCCAATGCAGGAAGATCCCCGGATCAGGAAGAAGCCCTGGAAAAGGAATGGCAACCCGCTCCAGTATTCTTGCCTGGAGAATCCCATGGACAAAGGAGCCTGGCGGGCTATACAGTCCATGGGGTCACAAAAAGTTGGACATGACTGAGTGACTATCACTTTCACTTTACTATGTTGCAATTTCAATATAGCATGTTAATTCACAGAGTTTGCAGTTAAAGACTCAGCACATATTAACATGGATCAGACTTGAATTTTTAAGAAAATATGTAAGTGAAGCAAAAAGTATGTCAGTTCCCATTATATGTTCCTCACAGCATAAGTTGACCCCATGTTTCTTGAGGAGAGAGCTCTGTGGTCAAGTAAGATTGGGAAATGTTTACACCATGGATGTGCCTCTCCTTATAGATCCCTGGGGCAGGTGAATATTAAAGTAATATTAATTGATATTAATTAATATTAAAATAATTAATTTTAATTTAATTAATAAAGTTAATAATTTTTAAATAATTAATTAAAGTTAATATTAATTAATATTAAAGGGGCTTTAATATTAAAGCCTCTAAGAAATTCCACATAGAAAGATTAGTTTAACTTTGTTTATCCCAGAAGTTCCCTAATTAGCATTTTGGTGAAACAAACTTTCAGGAATCCTGAGTTACAAAGTTACAGTGTAGGTCAGTCTTTTCCTTTCCACTATGGGAAAAATTACTTTTTTCTGATTACAAGAAGAACTTATTGGGGATAAAGTAAAAATAGTAGTGAAAATTACAATGAAAAAAAAATCAACCCATCATTCCATCACCCAGTGATAACAACTACTAACATCTCAGAGGGATCTCCATCCATTTAAAGGGATCTGTATGGTGAAGAAATAGCCCACTGTCACAATGGAGTTGATGGACAGAAAAAGGATAAACTAAGAATCTTGGTAATTCTAGGATCCTCAGTCAAATCTTTGATTCACAAAGCTCTCTCTCTTTCCTCTCTGAAAATAGGATTCTAATTCACTTCTGTGCATTTTGGCTCTGAATGTACCTGTCTGTAGTTTGAATTTGTGATGGGTGGCTCACTGAAACCTGTTTTCCCTATGACTATGCCTAATATTTCTTTGTTATTAAGTCATTAAGTCGTGTCCAACTCTCTGCAACCGTGTGGACTGTAGCCCACCGGGCTCCTCTGTCCATGGGATTTCCCAGGCAAGAATACTGGAGTGGGTTGCCATTCTCTTCTCCAGGGGATCTTCCTGACCCACAGATCAAACCCTTGTCTCCTGCATTGGCAGGCAGATTCTTTACTGCTGAGCCACCTGGGAAGTGGTATTTCCTTACCTGCCTCTTTGAACAAATCAAAGGAATATTTGTTGAGCAAATGAATGAGCAATTAAAACAGAGCTCCTCAACCCCAGCATAATTAACATTTTGCGCTGGATGATTCTTCACTATGGAAGGCTGTCCTGTGCATCCCAGGCGTCAACCCACTAGATGCCAGGAGCCCTCCTTCCCCAGCGGGACTTGCGCCCAGAATGATTCCAGACACTGCCAAAGGTCCCCCTGGTGGAGAGGGGAGGACAAAATCTCCCTCATTGAAAAACACTGGATTAAAGGAATAGAAGGATAAATAATCACCAAATTGGAGGTGACAAAAGGAAGAGAAGTAGAGTGAGAGCAAAAGGAGCCAAAGGAAGTTCCTCTCGGCTTCTTTGGGGACGACAAATTAGACTCTTGCGCTGGGGCCCTGACAGAGTAGACTGCACACAGGATACAACAGGTCACCTGTTACAAGGTGACCTGAGGCCCCTCTGGCCAAAGTAAACACATGCTCCTTAACGTTAGCACAGCCTCTAAGGAACCTGGGACTATTTTGAGCACTTTGCAATCTCTTTTTAAAGAGGCATTAACTGTCTAATTTCTTTGGGAGGAAGCAAATACCTTTATATACTTAAATGTTCTATTTTACTGAAAGTTCACATGATAATGAACATGTAAGGCTCTTCATCAGTATCAAGAAAAAATAAATCAACATGATGTGAGCACTTCCTGTGCATTTAATGTTCCCTTGGTCATCTGGATGGTACCTGACCCTCACCCAGAGCACAGACCTGCGGACTCACCTTTGGCCCTGGGGTTCCTATGCCCCGAGGCCCAGGGGGGCCTGGAGGGCCTCTGACGCCAGGATCTCCCTGAAAAAACACAATGAATGACAAGTTGTTGATATAGGAAAATGCTGTGTACCATATTTCATGTAAAATTTCATATAATATTTCCTATGAATTTTCATATTCAGAAATATACTTTAAAATCCCAAACCCTTGAATTTGACTAAGATAATAATCTTTTCTTCCAGATCATTTTTCTATATTTGATCAACAGAGTGTTATCTCTCTTTGTTTTCATTTCTTATTGCCATTTATCAAACCAGATGATAGGGGGTTCATTTCAAAGCAATCAAGGTAATTAGCTTCTTGGCAACCTTAATATATACTTTTTGGAACTCGCTTCTTGGGATTTTGGAGAAGTAATTACTGCCATTGTGAAGACAGGGAGAAAGAAGAGACAAGAATAATAATTTTTTAAAAAGCATTAAAAGTTATAACCTTTCTGAACTAGTTGTTCTTACATTTTTACGCAACAGTGATTATGCTACTTGGGCTCGAGATTGGCTTTAGGACGCTCCTTCCTCTAGAGTGGTTGTGAGTACACAGTGGGTTCTCTCAAGGTTTCAGATTCATCAAAGCATGACGTTTCATAATAGGCAACCACCACCAGAAATAGGCTTCCCCGGAGGCTCGGTGGTAAAGGATCTGCCCACTGGTGCAGCAGACCCGGGTTCAGTCTGTGGGTCGGGAAGATGCCCTGAAGGAGGACGTGGCGACCCACTCCAGTATTCTCGCCTGGGAAGTCCCATGGAGGAGCCTGGCGGGCTGCAGTCCACGGGGTTCGCAAAGAGTCAGGCACGACTTAGCAACTAAACAGCAGCAACAATCACCAGAAAGGTGGTGGGGTCTGACCGGTGGGGCAGGTGGTTAGATCTATTTGAGGCGTGAATAAGGGAAGAGGAGGAGAAACGACGGCCTCTTCATTAATCACGCTCAGTGTCCCCAGTAGTGTGTTCTGCATGTTTTTATATGATACTTGGTATAACTTAGTATTCACAAAAATCTTTCTGACGACTAACTTCCCTAACTTCTCTGAACCTTCGTAAATTCATCAGACACATAGAAAATCGTATCTACCTTTCATGGAAATGACAAGGAAGGCAGACACAGAATGTCATGCTTCTATCATCTTGTCTAGCATACAACAGGCACTTGGTAATTGATAACTCCCCTCCCCACCCGTTGTTTTTAAAGAAGGAACTGAAGTTTGCCCAAAGCTGCACAGCTATTGAGAGGCAGGGCTGGGAGGATGTGGAGAAACAGAGCCCGTGTTTGCTGCTGGTACAGCTGCTTTGGAAAATAGTTTGGCAGTTTCCTTAAAAGTTCAACATAATTTTACCATTTGATCTAGTAATCTCACTCCTAGGTATATACTCAAAGAAAGTAAAAACATATGTCTACACAGAGACTTAACATATGAATGCTCTTAGCAGAATTATTCATAGTAGCCCCAAACTGGGAACAACCAGAATGTCCATCAACTGGATAGACAAAATGTGATATATTCGGCAGTTAAAAGGAATGAACAATAGCTGCACACAATATAGATGAGCCTCAGAAACTATTCTTAATGAAAGAAATCAAATATGTGAGACTACATATTGAGTCCATGTATATGAAATGTCCAGAAAAGGCATATCTATAGAGACAGAAAGTAAGTCAGTGGTTTCCTGGGGCCAAGAATAGAAGCACGGAAGGAGGATTAACTATAAATGGACATGAGAGATCTTATTGGGGGATGAAGATGTCCTAAAACTGATTTGTGATGATGGCTATATAACTTGGTAAATGTACTAAAAAAATCAGTCAATCATACACTTAAAGTAGGTGAATCCTATGACATATAAAATATGCCTCAATAAAGTTATAAAGAAAGAAAGCCTCTAACCAGTCTTTGAACCTAGACTCCCAAGCTCTTTGCCCTAGGTTCTGTCTTGTACACGTCCTAATTAGGAGCTAAATAACCAGCTTTTCAACAATTCGAAAATCACAGATTATAAGAAATGATTACATTGTTTATCTAGAAAAACATCCCATCTTTTATTTAGCGTCACTTTCTACTTACAAACCTTAAAATATTTCTATAGGAAACAAGGCCTAAAAAATGGGGAAGACCTTTAAACTTTATTATTGAGTTAGTTCTTTTATTCCCTACTTTTTAATTACAGTTTTCCCTCTTGCTTGCAGGCAACTTTTATGATTCTGGTCTTCTACCTCCATCTCTTCCACTTTTCCTTAGCTGCTTTTGAGACCACAGATACTAGTTCTCTTTTTAATACCTCTCTACTTCTGATTCCCAACTTTTAATGACGTGAAGTTTCTCCGAATTTAAATGATCATGCCTGTCATCAAGAGCTCCAAGTAGAGAATATGACCTTTTCCTGTATTATACACATTTCTATTATCTCTTCTTTCTTGTGTACCTCTGAAATACCTTTAAAAGGGATATCTATAAATTCACCAAGTAAGGGTCTCCAGTGATACCTGACCAGTTCACACACTTGCTCCTTTTTCTCTTCTATTCAGCTCCCACGACCATCACCCTTTAGGAATGTCTGATGGTTAAATGCAATAGAACAGCTGCCCCTGAGGGCACCTTATTGCCCTCTGTATATCTGAACCTTAGCCAGTGAGCTTTAACAATGTGATCCATGTCATCTGTGGTACTCCAGTGTTTATCTCAAACAAGCTGTCCATCTTTTTTTCTGTATAACTGTTGACATATAGCTATGTTTTATCTATCAGAGTAGTCTTTTGTAATCTCTTGATCTATGTAAATATACTTGATCTATGCTTTTATGAATCTGATAGACTTTAAATCAAGTCTGAACACATTCTGCAGGTATTAGAGTTGGTCAGTAACATATTTTAGGGTAGTTCCTTGGTGTTCATGGACCAAATTCTCAATAGATGGGAATAACAAGCCCTTAATGAGCTGTGTAAATCCACATAGACCATGTCTCTCTGCTCTGGTGGGGTCTTAGAAATGTAACCTGCCTTTTGTTCCACAGCTTCTGTCCATGCTAGCCTTACAGCACCAGGTGAAAGTGCTTAAGAGGACTGTGGTCAGGACTCATTTCACTCCTGGAGAGCCCCAAAGGTACCCAAGAGGTGCATGTTCTATGATATTTTTAGATATGTAGTTTTATTGTCAGTGGATAGAGTGACATCCACAAGTAAGAAGACTTACAACAGGTACTTGCAGAGCTGGACTTAGCTTCCCACGCAGGAGCTGAGGTTATTGGAGCCTGCAGAGGGAGCTCTTGCATTAGGAGATAATGAACAGACCTGAAAGCTAATCCCGGAGTTGCCATTTGTAACTACAGCCATCAATTTCATAAATTTACAAGTCCTACCCCTCCCTTGTCATCTCCACTCCCTCAAAAAAGAATAACTATTTAGAATGTCTTCAGCTTCATCTTGGCCCACAAAAGGATTCTAGATGGGGGATACTCCTTTTAATTTCATAGAAAATGGTCAAATTTAGGACTTTCTGCAGTGCTTCCAAGAGTGAACTTAGGAAATGATTTAGTAAAGGCTTCACCTAGACCATAACCTTGCAGAGTGGTTAATTTCAACCACTTTAAAATCATGCATAATTTTATGGTGGTCCTAGTAGTCATTCATTAAACCTTTTACATTTTAAAAGGAAGAAAAAGAAGAAAGAGAAAGCAAAAGTACTATCACATGCATTTTCCCTTTGGCAAATATTTTCTTTGGTTAATATTAAAACAGTTATAGTTACTTTTTAATAAAATCTATAATAATTAAAATTTATTTTTCTCATGTGTCATGTACTTTTTATTCAATATCTTATCTGAACATCATTTGTATTTTACACATAAGGAAACTGAGGCTAAAGAAAACATAGAATTTGCCAAAAACCATACAGCTGGAAGCAATTCCAACCCAGGTCTGGCTCCAGAGTCCATCTCCTAAGTGATGGTGACTAGAGCCAGAGGCCGGAGAAGGTAATGGCACCCCACTCCAATACTCTTGCCTGGAGAATCCCGTGGACGGAGGAGCCTGGTAGGCTGCAGTCCATGGGGTCGCTAAGAGTCAGACATGACTGAGCGACTTCACTTTGACTTTTCACTTTCATGCGTTGGAGAAGGAAATGGCAACCCACTCCAATGTTCTTGCCTGGAGAATCCCAGGGACAGAGGAGCCTGGTGGGCTGCCATCTATGGGGTCGCACAGAGTCGGACACGACTGACGTGACTTAGCAGCCGCAGCAGAGCCAGAGGCAATGTGCTGACTTCTCCCCAGACCTGTTTCCAGCTGCTATTTAATGCAAAGACAATGGCTATGTGGCTGTGAAAGTCCTTTGCCTATACTGAGTCAATCATACTCTCTCAAAAAGGAAAAAAAAAAAATCTCGATTTTAAGATTTCCAAGAGGTCCACACAGCCCACACAAGCACCCAGCTATCCCAGGCTTCCCTTTCCCTCACCCTCTTTTGCCATCCCTCAGTTCTGTGGTTTTCCCCAGTATTTCAATTGGTCTCTTCCCAGATCCCCTACTTACACAAACGCTTACTCTGTTTTTCTATACTGCATACACTTCATTTGGCACAGTAATGTGCACTGGGGCTAGTACTATTTCTACTAATACTTGTGTGTTAGAATTCATAAAAACATCTTATAGACATGATTTCATCCACTTTGCAGAATAACCCTGTGAACTAGGCTTATATTCCCAAGTGACAGATGAGGAGGCTAAGTCTAAGGGAGATTAAATGACTTGCTAAGGTCACAGAGTTCATAAGTGGCAAGGATTTCATGTGGGACAGTGATAAGGAGACATCTGTTATATCTTTTATGTTCTATAGGATTTAAGTACAATATCTGAGACTTAGAGACAATCTTAGAGACAAAACAGTCCATTAGACTGTCTCCACCTTCACATATTAATAAAGCTCTAATCACCATCTCTCCCTTTGTGCCAATTTAATTTGTCACTCTTTGAGAGGCTGTGGAAGTAGGTTGCGGTTGTTTTTAAAGTGATTCCATGCTTTTCTACTTTGGGGGCAATAAAAAGAAAATTGAATTCACTGTGAAAAGAATTAGGCTCTCAAGGATTTTCCCCAAAAAATGGTCCTCTGAAGAGTCCACTAAATGAAAACAAAAGATGATTGAGTTTTAAAATAAGGTAGAAGGAATCAAAGTGATGATGAGCAGTTGCTTAATGTTTCTTTTTATCTGGCTTTTAAAGAAAATTAAGATATACCTACTGAGGCTCCAATTACCACAAAACATAAGCAACACTCTGGAATGAATTATGTAATGAGTTTGTGACTCCTAAATACCTCACTTATGGTTGCCAGGATGTCAATGGAAATTTTAGAGGCGTCTTCTAAGCTTATGGACAGACAACCCAGTTATTGATAATGTGAATTAATTATTGCCGTGCCATTGTCAAACAACTCAATCATTTTCCCCTGACACCCTTTAATAATGAAAAGGGAGACAGTAACAATGACCAGCACAATTCTCAAGTGGATGGGAAAACAAGAAGGTGTTAGAAAACAAGATTCAAGTCACTATAACATTTCCTGTAGTGTATTTTCCCAGCTTTAAATGTCAAAGCATTTAAAATAATTTCAGTTCTCCCAAATCAGTTTCTCTCCTAGAACTTTCTTTTATTACAGTATAATTGGTTTACAATGTTGTGTTAGCTTCTGCTGTGAAACAAAGTGAATCACCTACATGTATACATATACCCCTCCCTCTTCAGCCTTCCTCCCACTCCCCCACCCCTAGAATTTCAGTATTCGCTACAAAGCAACAGCATTTTAAAGTCCGTGATAACTTAAAATTTGCTGTAGGATCTAGCGGGGATTTGTTGTTGATGGTTTCTTCATTTTCTCAAAATCAACTCATCAAAGATGAGCAAATTATTTCCCTGTGCCAAGAATTTCATTGGAGAGGGAGAGCCTTCTTATTTAGTTAAGTTAGAAACCTTGAAAATAGAAATGTTGACAGTGCCTTTAATGTCAGAGAGAAGGCTCTCTTGTGCTGATATTCAATATAATTTTCCACTGGGGGAAAATCCCTGCATGATTAAAAATTAAAAATGTGTTGATGGTGACATGGGTGTTGAATGTTAAGAGGATAAAATGCGCGTCCTTCAGGCTGAAGGGAAAGTATGTATGCACTCCTGGGAAGAGAAATGCAGAGCTAGGAAAAGAGTGAGGAAAAACGAAAGTTATAACTGAAAATGGCAAGGTAAACACGATTATGGCTCTGTTTGCAGAGATCATGCATAGAACTGAATTGAGGAGTAACCTTGAAAAGTCACCTAGTCAAGTGATGCTTTTCTGACATCTAGAGGTCAAACTGCCTGGTATTTAAACTTGATATGGCTCTGGCTTTAATTAGTCCCGTTTTTGAGCTGATTGCCCTGCCTGTAGCAATTTTGCAGTCATATTATAAACGGTGGGTTTCTTCAACTCCAACCTGGAATCACGGACCCTTCGTATCACTATCATTACGTCTGTATCCCAGGTCAGCCCTCCTTGTCAGACAAGGTTCCAAATGGAGCTCCTTGTCCAGTCCACGTCCGCTGATGGAATCCACAAATCCCTAGTGCATCTCTGCGTGAATTGCTTCTCTGTTCCACCTCTGCCTGTTGGTGGTATGCACATACGGGAGCCATTGCAGAGAACAGAGAGGCGATTCAGACGCTGGGAACATTTTTAGAATAATGATACTCAGTGGAATTTCACATAGACTTGCATTTTAATTTATGAGTATGGCTCACTTTTGTCAAATAAAGCATGTGTTTACAATACTCAAACATTTAAAGCTCTGGAAAACGTTGAACTCTTTGGGGTTTGGGTTTATGCCTCTGCTGAATGTTTACATGATTTAAGTTTTGACAATGGAAAAGCTAGAATGGAAAGAGAGACCACCTAACTGTACCCTAAACAGTGCCGAGGTAGTCGGAAAATGGACAGTATTGAACATTGAGCATCTGTAGATCGGGACAAGTCATTCCACCTGCTCTGACTTATTAATTCACCTAGTTTTCCATTCATTCATCCATATTTATAGTCTCCCTCTGACACTCAAAATAGCATCAACACTGTTCCGATTGTAAAGGGGCAAGTCGTTCAGCCTCTTTGGCTCTTGATTTCCTTATCTATAAAATAAGAGAGTTCTTAAAAATTCCATGATAGTCTGGAAATATTTAGGTCACACATAATATTTAGGTAGTATACAATTATAACATATAACAACAACCACCCAACAAGTCTTTTCTGCCCAGACTTGATTCCAAACACTTGATGGTTAAAAGATCCCTTAAGAACTCCCCAAACCAGGTTAAAGGTTCTTTTTGCAAGAACTGGCCTCAGTTATACTGCCCCAAAGCTTTGGGGAAGGCCATGGCTTTCTCTGTGATGAACTGGCACAGGGATGGGGGCTGAAGGAGCTGAGAGGTGCCTGATGCGATGCCCCTGCCCTTCTGAGCCCAGGAGAGCCACTCCTCATAGTGCTCTTCCAGGAGGCCAAGAACAAACTTGCACCCTCAGAGACTGACATCTGAGGCCTCAGCCTCAGCCCTGGGTGGTTCACCAGCCTATAGGGGTGAAACATGCAGAAGCAAAGAATTATCTGGGCTTCTCAAAAGATAATACAGTTTATAGACCAAGAGTCCCCAAATCACAAAGGGTCCTCTTTGTCTCTTGTGTGCATGCTTGAGGAGTGAGTGAAAAGTTGCTCAGTCATGTCTGACTCTTTGTGACCCCATGAATATATAGTTCATGGAATTCTCCAGGTCAGAATACTGGAGTGGGTAGCCGTTCCCTTCTCCAGGGGATCTTCCCAACCCAGGGATTGAACCCAGGTTTCCCGCATTGCAGGTGGATTCTTTACCAGTTGAGCCATCAGGAAAGCCCAGGAATACTGGAGTGGGTAGCCTATCCCTTCTCCAGTGGATCTTCCCAACCCAGGAATCAAACCGGGGTCTCCTGTATTGCAAGCGGATTCTTTACTAGCTGAGCTACCAGGGAAGCCCTACGTGCATGCTTAATCATGTCCACCTCTTTATGACCCCATTGACTGTAGCCCATCCATGGGATTTTCCAGGCAGGAATACTACAGTGGGTTGCCATTCCCTTCTCCAGGGGGTCTTCCTGACCCAGAGTTCGAACCCACATCTCTTGTATTGGCAGGCAAATTCTTTACCACTGAGCCACAAGGGAAGCCTAGTCTCTTGGGGTCCAGTTAAGAAATGCAGGCAGTGTAACGCAGGATCTTTGAGCTTGCCCTCCCCATCAGTGAGGTGACAGTTTGGGTCCAGGGACCAGGGCACTGGGTGAGTGCTTCCTACTGGACAAAATCCAATTGTCAGTTCCTCTTTATGGCATGTTCCAAAGTGGATTTTAAAGCCATATCTACTATCTCCTTGGAAACTTGTAGTTTTTGTAAGAATTTTAGAAATCTCTCAGAAGCCCTTGTCAAAATTTGGAGTACATTCAAGGAAAGTGTACGGAGAAGTACTATAACCACTAATGTCAGATGGAATTCCTTCACTTGGAAAAAAGCCATGGAGCACCACAAGGTTGCAAGATGTCAGGGACTGCTTTTTATATGTTTTGAAACATAGACGCTTTGATTCTAATGTCTGTGTCATATGCTAAACACATGTGACCTTAACTAAATATCGCAAAGCCCACCATAAATTAATCGTCAACCTTAATGGCTTCCTCATTTCAAAACACATTTCTTTTGTAAGTTAATGCCCTAAGGCCAATATTTTAAGGTGACAACACAGAATTTAAATAAAAAACATATCCAATATATATGTCTATACAATTATACACACATGTGCGTGCATGCACACAAACCCACACATTTCCACACACAATTCCTCTGCCATTTTAAGACAAAATAGAACGAGAGGAATTTTGCAGACATTTGAGTCCTATGCTTTTTCTACCATTGGCAACCTTAGGTGTTTTGAGAGTCTCAACTCCACCTTACTAAACCAAAAGGACAAAATTAAGTGGAATTAGACTTTTCCAAAAATTTCCTTTTCTTTACCAGCTTCTGTTGGGCTGTGTGGGTAGCCAGAAGTTTTCTTCAGGAAATAAAAAAGACACATAAAGACTCTAGGGTGTCTATAAAAGAAGAGAGGTGGTTTTGGAAGTTATTAGAAGCTGCTGTTTGCTTTTGGAATGTCCTTGATTTTTAAATTAATGATCCAAGTTCTTTGATTCTAAGAAGAGCGTGCACTCCTGCTATTTCCTTCCAGGGCTAGAGGCGGGCAGGATAACACACCTCCCCAACTTCCACAAGAAGGGGAGACAGGAAGAAGGAAAATGCAGCTGGGAGGGAGGTGCGGACAGAGGCAGGTCCTAACAAACATTCCCGCCTCCCCTCAGTAGGAGTGAGCTGGAGACCACCTCCATTCAGCTTCATGTGTGAATTAATAGACACAATGGGGTCGCAAAGAGTCAGACATGACTGAGCTACTGAACTGAACTGAACTGAACTGAACTGACATGAGTTTTGGGCTTCCCCGGGGGCTCAGTGGTAGAGCATTCACCTGCAAAGTAGAAGACGCAGGAGACCTGGGTTCAGTCCCTGAGGTGGGAAGATCCCCTGGAGAAGGAAATGGCAACCCACTCCAGTATTCTTGCCTGGAGAATCCCATGGACAGAGGAGCCTGGCGGGCTATAGTCCTTGGGGTCGCACAGAGTTGGACATGACTGAGCATGCACGCACGTAAATGAATATGAGTTTCACTTGAGACACATCTTTGGCAACATGCAGACTATTAATAACAACCAAAAATAGGCAGGATAAACTTTTGAAAGAATGCCTTTTTTCCCCCCTTAAAATGTATATGAAAAAATACAAGGGACTTGGAAAGAGAAATGACAAATGAACCCATTTAGTTTTAGTCTATATGTTAAATAACCTGACACGGTAGAACATTCACAAGAATAAAAATTTTTAAGTGCTCACTATCTGTGCTTAAGTGTCCACCTTTATTATTACTGCTAAATGTAAAGTAGTAGTACAATAGTATAACTTAATATAATACAATGTATATGTATACAAAATATAATAATCTACTTACGGAAATGTAAATGGTTATGTGTTTCCATTGGAATACAAACAGTCCAGTTTATTTAACACACTTTATTTCACACATACCATATTTTAAATAGGAATAAGCTCCTAGTTCCCTAACTAAAGGAATATTCAGTGTAAAAACAGAGTTTTTACCAGTGTTTCACTTAGCAGAAAATAACGAGGCTTACATATTAAAGTTCCTGTATTTTTAAATCTTAACAGGCACTTTGCCTTAAAGAAAAAAGAATATTTCAATGCCCCAATTCAGATAAGGATAAGATCCAATGCTGAGTCAGATGCCAGAACCTTGGCAAAATCACCTCGAGTGTCTCTTCCCTGCAGAGTCTACTCAGCGCCTTCAGACACATCTCCCCTGACTTTCCTGATTACCCTGAGAGACAGACAGGCAGGACTCAAGACCTCCTTGAGGGATGAATTGAATGCCTTGGGTCTCCAGTCTTTCATTCTACCAGGGAGAGGATGAAAGGGTACTCGCCCCGCAGTACAGAAGCAGCATCACGGTGGCAGCACTCGCAAGTGCCACAGCAGAGACCAACAACTCAAGACAACAAGTGGACATTAGGCACTTATAACCTCTTTCTTTAAAAGGCAGCATCTTAACAACTAAAGTGTAGATCTATCTCTAAGGAGAA
Organism: Cervus canadensis; assembly: GCF_019320065.1. Lineage (NCBI taxonomy): Eukaryota > Metazoa > Chordata > Mammalia > Artiodactyla > Cervidae > Cervus > Cervus canadensis. The sequence continues at coordinate 14,255,442 of NC_057388.1, forward strand.
TTTCTCTCTGTGGGAAAATATTGATCATTCACTCATTATTCATTCATTCAACACGTTAAAGAGTTCCTTTTGGGTGGCAAGCCTAGTTCTGGAATCAAGAATCTAGTACAACAAAGAGCCGGCCTTCAGGAAAATTGATACCCTTGTGAAATATGCAGACCAGGAAATAAGGAAGTTGATTTCAGAAATTATGCATGTCATGGAGGAAATACACCAGGGGATATGATTGTGTTGGGGGAGGGAGGGAGGGAGAGGAGAGAATTGCCTTTTGTATAGGTGGAGAAGGAGGTCAGACTTGAGACCTTGAGAATGAGCCAGCCTGATAAAGTCAAGGTCTGGAAGCAGGAGGGAGCTGAAGGAGGCCAGGTCAGTGAGGCGGGAGGCAGGCAGCAAGGGAGCAAAGGACAGGAGCTGCGGCCAGGTTACAAAGGGCCCCAGAGAACATGGAAAGTGGGTGCAGCTTGCTCTCTGTACAGAGAAGCCACCGGAGAGTTTTCTTCAGAAGGAGAGGGGTGTGATCTGATTTTTGGCTTCAAAAGATCACCTTGCCTGCGAGGTAATAGAAGGGCAGAGGTGGAGGAGGGAAGACCAATGGAGAAGTTGTTTTAACAGCCCAGGTGAGAGATAGTGGTGATCTCCTTGGGAGATGCAGCAAGAGACAAGTAGCCAGAGGCTACAGAGATATAATTTTGAAGGTAGAACTGACAGATTTGCCATAGGACTAGATGTGGGGGGAAGAGAGGGGAAGGAGGACCAAAAATGATTTAGGTGTTGTGGCATTAGCAAGGAGCGTGGGTAGCACCACTTCCAGGCCAATGGAGTGAAAATCAAAGGCTTTATTTGGGATATTAGGTTAGAGATGTCTGTGAGAGATCTAAAAGGAGACGTCTGGTAAGAAACTAGGTGTGTGAGACCAGGGCTTAGAGGAGGGAAAATAGACATTTGGAGGCCATCAGTGCGTGCACAGTGGTTAATGCCATGGGATGGTACGAGGGCACCTAGGCAGGAGCGTGACCAGAGAGGGCAGGGGCCTGAACCAAAGTCTGTCCTTGTGACTGGAAGACAAAGCGGCAAACGAATGCAAGCGTTGCTAGCAAGGAAACAGAAGGGAAAAACAGAAGGTTGATCTGCGTGTTCAAGTGAGTGCAAGGCTCTGGAGAGTCCATAGATGAGGATAAATAACTTGATCAGTTCTTTAGACGCTTCTCCTCTCCTCTCAGGTCTGGTAAAGATGTTCACTTTTACCAAACCTCTTAACTACAAGTACATTTTTAAAAGCTACTGTTGCCTACCTTTGCTCCAGTGTCTCCAACTCCAGGTAATCCCCTTGATCCAGGAGGTCCCGGGATTCCTCGAGGGCCCTGAGATGACATAATAAGGGGGAGAGGGAGCAACCTTGCTGTGTGCAGGGTTGAGGAAGGGAAGGGGAGGAGGGAGGGAGGGAGGAGAAAAGAGAAAGGAAAAGAAGGGAAGGGAGGGAGGAGAAAAGGAGAAGAGGAGGGAGGGGCGAGAGGAAGGAAAGGAAAGAGACAGGAGGAAGGGGGGAGGGAAGGAGGAGATAGCAGCACCGTCCACACTTACAGGCACACCAGGGTAGCCGTCACCTTTGAGTCCTGGAGCGCCCGCTGGTCCCTGCGGCCCTTGGGCGCCCTGGGTGAATTCCAACACAGGAGATATCATGAGCCTAAACCAGGAAACAGCTGGCAAAACTTAAGCTCATTACCCACTCAGCACACCAAAGGCGGATTTGATAAGGGCAGAGGAATGGTCTGAGAATTTTTGGAAGGAAATATGGCAACTTCTTATCTCCTTGTAAGTCTTTCCCATTTCTGTTATGGGAAGCAAATGATGAGTGGAACGAGTGTAAGGAATATATATGAACCACCACAAAGTCCTCCGTAGGAAACACTTCATGGGGGTTAGAAAAGAGCTAGTTGCTGCTATTTTAATTTTAAAAATTACAAAATTTTAGTGCATCATAAAATAAGGGGAAGTATAAAATGAGAAAATTTAGTAAGCACCATGTGAGAAGAATAGAGAAGAATATGAACAAAATTTTAAGTGTAAAGTAAGATAGTGTGTGTTACCTATTATTATGTTACATCTATTATCTTCCTCAGTGAGGCCCAAATTAAGTGAGGAATAAAAGCTCAAATAAGAATTAAAAACAGATTAATATTTTAAAAACACTTTATAGAAGAATAGGACACAGAGTTGGTGGTTCATATCCTGAGACCTAGGAAAAAGTGATAGATATTGCTTTATCGTGATGACCTTGGGCACCAGAAACTTAGCAGCAATACTGGCCTCTTATATAGAGGATAAGGAAGGAGGATTATATTGCCCTTCGAACAGGAGTTCTCTGTACCAGTGGAACTCAGAGAAATTTCTGGCCAGAATAAAATGGAGAGAAAGAAAAATGAAGAAGACTCTTACCAAAGAAGATTTATTCATCGTAAGCCTATTGTACTTATATTTAAAACATTTCTTTACATACCACATCCCATTCTGTTGCTGTGATAACTCTTACAGTGGCCTTTGTCAATACACATCAATTATTTTGATAAAGAGCTATTCATGATTTAAAATATTTATGTTTTGCATATTATCATATGTGAAATAGATCGCCAGTCCAGGTTAGATGCATGAGACAGGGTGCTCAGAGCTGGTGCACTGGGATGATCCTGAGGGATGGGATGGGGAGGGAGGTGGGAGGGGGGTTCAGGATGGGGGACACATGTATACCCATGGCTGATTCATGTCAATGTATGGCAAAAACCACTACAATATTGTAAAGTAATTAGCCTCCAATTAAACTAAATAAATTTTAAAAGGAATTTAAAAAAATAAAAATAAAATATTTATGTTTTCCACATCAGGAGGAAACTCTAATAATAGACCTGTATTTTCCAAGATTGGAAAAAGTAGCCAGATTCTTAATATTTGTCTTATATGTAAGCAAATGCTGAAATCAAGCTGTGTTATTCCAAGCCAAAGTGTTGCCCCAAATCTAATTTTCAAAAACAGTTTCTGATTTTACTCCTATAAATAAATAACTGGGGGAAAATTTTTTTATGCCATAAGAAAGTTAAATTGATTTTGAAAATCATGAATACAACAGCTGTCATTTCCTATTAAGAGAAAGAGACTGGCCTTGTATAGGTTAACCATCTTAAGAATGGTCTTCAGAAAACATGTGGCCACTTATAAAAATGCACTATTAATGCACTATTTAGAATGCACTATGGACTTAATGCACATCAACAGAAATCCAAGATGATCTCTTAAAGATGTATGACAAAGCAAAAAACAAACTATTCTGGAGCACTGAATTCTGGTGGATCCCCCACTAAGGAACTAGTCATGTCTGAGAAGCAGTTTATTATACTATTCCAATTATGTGCAAGGTTGAAGTGCTAAGCATTTCCTATGGGACAGGTCCCCAAATAAGATGCCCATTTCTCTGCATGCTTACACGAGGAGCAGACCAGCCACAAAACAACCCCCTGGTTAAGTCGAAATTTAAAAAGAAATTGGAATCAAAATTCACTTTCCGTTTTCATTCCTAAATTCCAAGCCTGTAACAAATTATCAGCAGCTGTTATTGTTTATCCTCTGGCCCCCACACTGCAGGGAAAGCCATTGAAACATCCATGGTTTAGAAACATTTTTTTCCTAGAGATCTGTGTCCTCTCTCCTGCAGAAATTTCAGTTAACATGTTACTTCTGATGCTATCAGGGGGTAGGGAAAGGGCAGTGTTCTTGCTCAGATTTTTATTTTGGACGCCTCCTGATAGTTTCAGGGATGGAATTTTGCCACTTGGCTTTTCTGCACTGGATTCAAGAAAATGTTTTGCAGAGTGATTCTCTTTGAAGAGTCTCTCTCATTCAACAGAAATTAGGGTAGAAATCTTAATCAGGTGTTTCAAAATGAGCTTTTTCCAAAAAAAAAAAAATCTTGGAGGTCCCTGAAGAAACACATAAAACTGAAATGATGTGCCAAAATTTTTATCAGCTAACCCTCCATAAACTTAAAAACAATCCATTAGGGAAGAATGGTAGAACAAAGTAAAAATGACTGGAGTGAAAAGGCAAATAACTCCTAATACCATCACCAATAATGATCAGTAGAAAATAGTCAGAGCTTATAAACATCAACTATACATTTAGATGTTGCTTCTCTTGTAAAGAACAGTGTAAGTAGAGAGAAATAACCTTGCATTATGGACCTAGGGATGCATAGATTCAGGAAGCTATCAAATAATACGAAAATTGTCACTCAAATGTTCTTGACTGAGGCCATGCCTGTAGTTTTAGCATTCGGAAATTTGGAATTTTCTCCTTAAGTCATACATAACTTGGGTTTCTGTAGAGTCTTTTACATAGCTTTGGTTCCTATGTGCCTCAGAGTCTGGGCAGTAGGGTTATCATCTTGTTATGATTTTCCCAGGACATTCTCTGTTTTAGCTTGAAAATATCCCAGAAACGTCTTCTGTCCCCTTATTGCCAGAAGATCAGCACTCTAGCAAGGACAACTCTCAAAGTGATTAAGAATAGTGGAGGTCAGGATCCTACCTCTTGCTTTAAGAAGGATCACTACAACTTATGTTAGTATATAATAGGCTTTGAATTATATGCAAAGATGGTTCTAAGTTTTCTTTTTTGAAGTTTGAAAATCACTAGTGTCAGTACTTGAACCCTTTCATTGAGAACAGACAATTTGATAAACTAAAGCCAGCTTCAAAGCTACACAACAACATGCTACTAATTTAATGAGTGATGGTTATGGAGCCCCAAAGCCTGTTCTCATAAACAGGGATGTGCTTGTTGACATTTGGAAAGTAGAATTTCTCTGTAAGGCTAGATTTTATGTGAGGAGGGAAATCGTACTTTGTTGCCATGGAAAAAATAGTGATGATTACTTAAAACTGTCTTCTCCTGTCATTATTTGCATTTTCATTTATAATAACTCTGAAAGATGGACAACAAGCAGGGAAATCTAATTCAATAAAGTTTCTAAACATGAACTCTTTGGACAGTGTTTTGCAGAAGAGATGCATTGGCCATTAATATGTAAATGAAGGAGGCCAGAGGCCATATAATATCATATTATAGACATTACAGAAAGAAAAAAAGCATTTTCAATCAGCTGTTTAGTCAGCAAACATTTTACCAGAGGAGCTATCATCCTCCACATTTATGAAAAATAAATGATCTGCTGGCTTGATTTTTTAAAAGGGGAATAGTATATTCTTATATCTCAGTTCATCAGTGTAGAGACTCTAAGTAGAGCAATCTCAGTCATAACTTATGATGCATTAAATCTACTTTCATTTTTTATTTCAATAAATAAAAGAACATGAACAAAGGATACCTTTGGTCCTCGAATAGCAATTCCAGGTTCTCCTTTAAATCCAGGCATCCCAGGTCCACCTCGGTCTCCCTGCACATGTCAAACAATTTTCAGTTTCAGGCTTTAGATTTTATGAGAAACCATCATGGCACAGAGCATAAAAAGCCATTGGCCAATTATGAAGAGCTTAATCTCTTAGAATCAGAACCCGAGAGAGTACATCCTTCTAATATATTTGAGAAGAGTTTCAAATCTTAAGCAAATAAAAACTGTCAGTAAAGACCACTAAGCTTTTCGGAGAATAGCTGAAATAATAGGTGGCTCTCTAGACACAAATATTTAGACTGTGAAAATGTCTGGGAATGCTCTTACATCTGAGTGGATTTCTTTTCTGCCAGACTTTCTGATTAGCAGATTATTCGAACAAATGCAATAAATTCTTACATGCATTAAGGCTAGCATGTAAGGGAGGTAGTTCAAAGTAGAGTGATAAGGTCAAGACCAGGAGCAGAAAACCTGGTTTCTAACCTTAAATTTGCTGCTGGCCCTCCATCTGCTTAATCATGAAATGTCAGGGTTGAGCTATATAATATCTTTGGGTTTTTCCAAGCTAAAATTCTTTCACTGGTTTTATGAATCTTTTCCCCACTCCAACTTCCAAAAAATCCAAGTAAAAGAAAAAAATTTTCCCAAGAATGCATACTTTTGGTCCAGGTGGTCCAGGAATTGATATTCCAGGCATCCCAACAGGGCCCATAATTCCTGGATCACCCTAAAAACAGAGGAAAATACTCATTACATTTCAAACAAGGAAATGATATACAGGAATTCTGTTAAGAAAAATATAGAAATATATTTCCAGCATTTTAAAGTATTGTGACCTGTTTTACAAACCATGTGAAAATATTTGAGCATCTTTGTTAAACCACTACTAAAGTTACTGATAATTAAGATTTCACTCCCTATAATAAATAAATTCAATTAATTCCTTAGTAATAGGAAATTTCTCTCTTGTACATCATTTTATTAGGTAACAAAAATCATGCAATGTGTGGTGATTCATTTTTGTGTTTGTATGCCAGGAAGCTCAGAGGGAAATATTTGTTCAGTTATAGCAAATACCTTTAGTATAAGTTTTAAGGTACATCTGATAGATAAATAATGTTCTTTCTAGTTTACAACTTTTTCCTTTGTTATTTTATGCTCCATAGTATATCATTCTTCCATTGTATGGTATCTCATGTCCCTTTTTAGAAGTAGTTTGTGGTAAAAAAAAATGTAATATGAATTTTTATAAGGCACCTCTGGTAGTTCTGATATAGGTACTACTACTGTACTTTGAAACACTGTGCAAAGCAATTGTCTTTATCTTTTTAACTTATTTTATTGAGGTATGTTTTAATGTTGTGTTAATTTTTACTATACAGTAAAGTGATTCATGTATAGCTGAACCATGTATAACATGTATATATGATTCATATATACAATATATAAATGTTCGCATTCTTTTCCATTATGGTTTATCACAGGATATTGAATATAGTTCCAGGTCCATCTTCACAGCTGAGGCCTCCTGCTTTTTTTTTTTTTTTTTGAGGCTAATTACTTTATAATATTGTATTGGTTTTGTCATACATTGACATGAATCCACCACAGATGTACATGTGTTCCCCATCCTGAATCCCCCTCCCACACCCCTCCCCACCCCATCCCTCTGGGTCATCCCAGTGCACCAGCCCTGAGCACCCTGTCTCATGCATCAAACCTGGACTGGCCATCCATTTCACATATGATAATATACATGTTTCAATGCCATTCTCCCAAACCATCCCACACTTGCCCTCTCCCACAGAGTCCAAAAGACTGTTCTATACATAACGTGTCTCTTTTGCTGTCTCACATACAGGGTTATTGTTGCCATCTTTCTAAATTCCATATATATGTGTTAGTATACTGTATTGGTGTTTTTCTTTCTGGCTTACTTCACTGTATAATAGGCTCCAGTTTCATCCACCTCATTAGAACTGATTCAAATGCATTCTTTTTAATGGCTGAGTAATATTCCATTGTGTATATGTACCACAGCTTTCTTATTCATTCGATTGCTGATGGACATCTAGGTTGCTTCCATGTCCTGGCTATTATAAACAGTGCTGCGATGAACACTGGGGTACATGTGTCTCTTTCAGATCTGGTTTCCTCGGTGTGTATGCCCAGGAGTGGGATTGCTGGGTCATATGGCAGTTCTATTTCCAGTTTTGTAAGGAATCTCCACACTGTTCTCCATAGTGGCTGTACTAGTTTACATTCCCACCAACAGTGTAAGAGGGTTCCCGTTTCTCCACACCCTCTCCAGCATTTATTCCTTGTAGACTTTTGGATAGTAGCCATTCTGACTGGCATGAAATGGTACCTCATTGTGGTTTTGATTTGCATTTCTCTAATAATGAGTGATGTTGAGCATCTTTTCATGTGTTTGTTAGCCATCTGTATGTCTTTTTGGAGAAATGTCTGTTTAGTTCTTTGGCCCATTTTTTCCTTGGGTCATTTATTTTTCTGGAATTGAGCTGCAGGAGTTGCTTGTATATTTTTGAGATTAATCCTTTGTCTGTTGCTTCATTTGCTATTATTTTCTCCCATTCTGAAGGCTGTCTTTTCATCTTGCTTATAGTTTCCTTTGTTGTGCAAAAGCTTTTACTTTTAATTAGGTTCCATTTGTTTATTTTTGCTTTTATTTCCAATATTCTGGGAGGTGGGTCATAGAGGATCCTGCTGTGATTTATGTTGGAGAGTGTTTTGCCTATGTTTTCCTCTAGGAGTTTTATAGTTTCTGGTCTTACATTTAGATCTTTAATCCATTTTGAGTTTATTTTTGTGTATGGTGTTAGAAAGTGTTCTAGTTTCATTTTTTTACAAGTCGTTGACCAGTTTTCCCAGCACCACTTGTTAAAAAGATTGTCTTTTCTCCATTGTATATTCTTGCCTCCTTTGTCGAAGATAAGGTGTCCATAGGTGCGTGGCTTTCTATTTTGTTCCATTGATCTATATTTCTGTCTTTGTGCCAGTACCATACTGTCTTGATGACTGTGGCTTTGTAGGAGAGCCTGAAGTCAGTCAGGTTGATTCCTCCAGTTCCATTCTTCTTTTTCAAGATTGCTTTGGCTATCTGAGGTTTTTTGTATTTCCATACAAATTGTGAAATTATTTGTTCTAGTTCTGTGAAAAATACCATTGGTAGCTTGATAGGGATTGCATTGAATCTATAGATTGCTTTGGGTAGTATACTCATTTTCACTATATTGAATCTTCCAATCCATGAACATAATATATTTCTCCATCTATTTGTGTCCTTTTTTATTTCTTTCATCAGTGTTTTATAGCTTTCTATGTATAGGTATTTTGTTTCTTTAGGTAGATATATTCCTAAGTATTTTATTCTTTTTGTTGCAATGGTGAATGGAATTGTTTCCTTAATTTCTCTTTCTGTTTTCTCATTGTTAGTGTATAGGAATGCAGGGGATTTCTGTGTGTTGATTTCATATCCTGCAACTTTACTGTATTCATTAATTAGCTCTAGTAATTTTCTGGTGGAGTGTTTAGGGTTTTCTATGTAGAGGATCATGTCATCTGCAAACATTGAGAGTTTCACTTCTTTTCCTATCTGGATTCCTTTTATTTCTTTTTCTGCTCTGATTGCTATGGCCAACACTTCCAAAACTATGTTGAATAGTAGTGGTAAGAGTGGGTACCTTTGTCTTGTTCCTGACTTTAAGGAAAATGCTTTCAATTTTTCACCATTGAGGATAACGTTTGCTGTGGGTTTGTCATATATGGCTTGTATGTTGAGGTATGTTCCTTCTATTCCTGCTTTCTGGAGGGTTTTTATCATAAATGGGTGTTGAACTTTGTCAAAGGCTTTCTCTGCATCTATTGAGATAATCATATGGTTTTTATCTTTCAATTTGTTAATGTGGTGTATTACATTGATTGATTTGCAGATATTGAAGAATCCTTGCATCCCTGGGATAAAGGCCACTTGGTCATGATGAATGATCTTTTTAATATGTTGTTGGATTCTGTTTGCTAGAATTTTGTTAAGGATTTTTGCATCTATGTTCATCAGTGATATTGGCCTGTAGTTTTCTTTTTTTGTGGCATCTTTTTCAGGTTTTAGTGTTAGGGTGATGGCGGCCTCATAGAATGAGTTTGGAAGTTAACCTTCCTCTGCAATTTTCTGGAAGAGTTTGAGTAAGATAGGTGTTAGCTCTTCTCTAATTTTTTGGTAGAATTCAGCTGTGAAGCTGTCTGGTCCTGGGCTTTTGTTTGCTGGAAGATTTCTGATTACAGTTTCAATTTCCATGCTTGTGATAGGTCTGTTAAGATTTTCCATTTCTTCCTGGTTCAGTTTTGAAAAGTTATACTTTTCTAAGAATTTGTCCATTTCTTCCAAGTTGTCCATTTTATTGGCATATAGTTGCTGATAGTAGTCTCTTATGATCCTTTGTATTTCTGTGTTGTCTGTTGTGATCTCTCCATTTTCATGTCTAATTTTGTTGATTTGATTTTTCTCCCTTTGTTTCTTGGTGAGTCTGGCTAATGGTTTGACAATTTTATTTAGCTTCTCAAAGTATCAGCTTTTGGCTTTGTTGATTTTTGCTATGGCCTCTTTTGTTTCTTTTGCATTTATTTCTGCCCTAATTTTTTTTAAGATTTCTTTCCTTATACTAACCCTGGGGTTCTTTATTTCTTCCTTTTCTAGTTGCTTTAGGTGTAGAGTTAGGTTATCTATTTGACTTTTTTCTTGTTTCTTAAGGTAAGCCTGTATTGCTATGAACCTTTCCCTTAGCACTGCTTTTACAGGGTCCAATAGGTTTTGAGTTGTTGTGTTTTCATTTTCATTCATTTCTATGCATATTTGGATTTATTTTTTATTTCTTCTGTGATTTGTTGGTTATTCAGCAGCATGTGGTTCAGCCTCCCTATGTGGAATTTTTAATAGTTTTTCTCCTGTAATTGACATCTAATCTTACTGCATTGTAGTCAGAAAAGATGCTTGGAATGATTTCAGTTTTTTTAATTTACCAAACCTAGATTTATGGCCCAGGATGTGACCTATCCTGGAGAAGGTTCCATGTGCACTTGAGAAAAAGGTGAGATTCATTGTTTTGGGGTGAAATGTCCTATAGATATCAATTAGGTCTAGCTGGTCTATTGTATCATCTAAAGTTTGTGTTTCCTTGTCAATTTTCTGTTTAGTTGATCTATCCATAGGTGTGAGTGGGATATTAAAGTCTCCCACTATTATTGTGTTCTTATTAATTTCCCCTTTCATACTTGTTTGCATTTGTCTTACATATTGCAGTGCTCCTATGTTGGGTGCATATATATTTATAATTGTTATATCTTCTTCTTGGATTGATCCTTTGATCATTATGTAGTGTCCTTCTTTGTCTCTTTTCATGGCCTCTGTTTTAAAGTCTATTTTATCTGATATAAATACTGCTACTCCTGCTTTCTTTTGGTCTCTGTTTGTGTGAAATATCTTTTTCCAGTCCTTCACTTCAGTCTGTATGTGTCCCCTGTTTCTAGGTGGATCTCTTGTAGACAACATATATAGGGGTCTTGTTTTTGTATCCATTCAGCCAGTCTTTGTCTTTTGGTTGAGGCATTCAACCCATTTACATTTAAGGTAATTATTGATAAGTATGATCCCATTGCCATTTACTTTGTTGCTTTGGGTTCAAGTTTATACACCCTTTCTGTGTTTCCTGTCTAGAGAAGATCCTTTAGCATTTGTTGGAGAGCTGGTTTGGTGGTGCTGAGTTCTCTCAGCTCTTGCTTGTCTGTAAAGCTTTTAATTTCTCCTTCGTATTTGAATGAGATCCTTGCTGGGTACAGTAATCCGGGCTGTAGGTTATTTTCTTTCATCACTTTAAGTATGTCTTGCCATTCCCTTCGGGCCTGAAGTGTTTCTATTGATAGATCAGCTGTTATCCTTATAGGAATCCCCTTGTGTGTTATTTGTTGTTTTTCCCTTGCTGCTTTTAATATTTGATCTTTATGTTTGATCTTTGTTAACTTGATTAATATGTGTCTTGGGGTGTTTCACCTTGGGTTTATCCTGTTTGGGACTCTCAGGGTTTCTTGAACTTGGGTGACTATTTCCTTCCCCATTTTAGGGAAGTTTTCAACTATTATCTCCTCAAGTATTTTCTCATGGCCTTTCTTTTTGTCTTCTTCTTCTGGGACTCCTATGATTCGAATGTTGGGGCATTTAACATTGTTGCAGAGGTCTCTGAGGTTGTCCTCATTTCTTTTAATTCTTTTTTCATTTTTCCTCTCTGTTTTATTTATTTCTACCATTCTATCTTCTACCTCACTAATCCTATCTTCTTGTCTCCATTATTCTACTGTTGGTTCCCTCCAGAGTGTTTTTTATCTCATTTTTTGCATTATTCATTATATATTGACTCTCTTTTATTTCTTCTAGGTCCTTGTTAAACATTTCTTGCATCTTCTTGATCCTTGTCTCCAGGCTATTTATCTGTAACTCCATTTTGCTTTCAAGATTTTGGATCATTTTCACTGTCATTATTTGGAATTCTTTATCAGGTAGATTCCTTGTCTCCTCCTCTTTTGTTTGGTTTGGTGGGCATTTATCCTGTTCCTTTACCTCCTGGGTATTTCTCTGCCTTTTCATTTTGTTTATATTGCTATGTTTGGGGTGGCCTTTCTGTATTCTGGCAGTTTGTGGTTCCTCTTTATTGTGGAGGTTCCTTGCTGTGGGTGGGGTTGGACATGTGGCTTGTCAAGGTTTCCTGGTTAGGGAAGCTTGTGTTGGTGTTCTGGTGGGTGGAGCTGGATTTCTTCTCTCTGGAGTGCACTGAAGTGTCCAGTAATGAGTTTTGAGATGTCAGTGGGTTTGGTGTGACTTTGGGCAGCCTGTATATTGAAACTCAGGGCTATGTTCCTGTGTTGCTGGAGAATTTGCGTGGTATGTCTTGCTCTGGAACTTGTTGGCCCTTGGGTGGTACTTGGTTTCAGTGTAGGTATGGAGGCATTTGATGAGCTTCTATTGATTAATGTTCCCTGGAGTCTGGAGTTCTCTGGTGTTCTCAGGATTTGGACTTAAGCCTCCTGCCTCTGGTTTTCAATCTTGTTCTTACAGTAGCCTCAAGCCTTCTCCATCTATACAGCACCAATGATAAAACATCTAGGTTAAAGATGAAAAGTTTCTCCATAGTGAGGGACACCCGGGGAGGTACACAGAGTTACATGGAGAAGAGAAGAGGGAGGAGGGAGATAGAGGTGACCAGGAGACGAGGGGAAATCAAAAGGGGAGAGAGCAAGCTAGCCAGTAGTCACTTCCCTATGTGCTCTCCACAGTCTGGACCCCTCAGAGATGTTCATGGGGTTACACAGAGAAGAGAAGAGGGAGGAAGGAGACAGAGGCGGCCAGGAGGAGAAAAGGGGGAATCAACAGGAGAGAGAGAGATCCAGCCAGTAATCAGGTCCCTAAGTGTTCTCCACAGCCTGGAACACACAAAGAGATTCACAGAGTTGGGTAGAGAAGAGAAGAGGGAGAGAGGTGATAGAGGCGACCTGGTGGAGAAAAAGGAGAGTCCAAAGGGGGAGAGAGCAATCCAGCCAGTAATCTCGCTCCCAAGTAAAAATGGGTACTGAAGATTGGGTTCTTAAAGGTACAAAATTGATAACAAATACCAAAAAGCAAAGATTAAACATCTAGAGTAGAGGTTAGATTCTCAGACATACAATATTAAAGGAAAAAACAAAGTCACAAAATTTATGAAATATATATATATGAAGTTTGCTTTAAAAATTGGGTCTTTTTTTTGCAAAGTAATAGTAGGTTATAAAAATGAAAATTAAAGGAGTAATAGAGGACTTAAATTTTTTTAATTTTAATTTAAAAAATGATAATAGTAAATATATATCTAGGACTTTCTCTGGTGTTGTTGCAGACAGTGTGGGGTCAGTTCATTTTCAGATAGTGTCTTGATCCAGCTTACACTTCCCCTTCCTATGTAGTCGGTGCTAACTGCGGGGTTTTAATCTGTTGCACCTGTCACTTCCAAAGCGGTTCCCACTGTTTATTTTGGCTTCTTCTGTTTGCTGGTGTCTTCAGTGTCTAATTTCCGCCCTGACACAAGGGGGCGGTGGTGGTCACTTTTTTAGGCTCGCGTGTTCAGTCGTGCGGTGGGGAGGGAGGAGCACTGCAAACATATGTCACCGGCGTGCGTGGGGAGCGCTCGCAGTGTCTGGGCCACACTGGGTTTGCCCCCGTTCACCACGTGTGTGCTTTCCCCGTCTACACCCCTCAGGCTCCAGGTTGCTCTGCCGGGAACTGTCTGAGGCCGGCCCTGGGTTGCATGCACTTCCCAGGTCTAAGCCGCTCAGGTTCAGGTTCTCGGGACTCCACAAAGGCGCAGACTTGAATGGGCCTGCGTTTTGTACCCTTCCCAGGTCCGAGCAGCTCAGGTGGCCAGGTGTTTGGCCAGCGTGGTCGCTGCGACTTATCCCTTCCCCCATCCTAGCTGCTCAGTTTTCTGGGTATACAAGGAGCGCGCCTTCTCAGGTGTGCCGTGTGTCTCTTCTGGGGAGCTGATCTCTGGCTGCAACCCTCCCGGCGGATGTCAACCATCCAGAATCCCAAGAAGTCTTGGTTAGCAAGGAAGCCTGCTTGCAGTTTGGTAAATGACGCCTCTCTAGGGACGTGATTGCCCGCTTAGGGCTCTGGCTGCCCTGGCCTGCCTGTCTCTGGCGGGGGATGGGCCGGTCCGCAGCCGGCTAGCTCTGCTCAGTCCTTTGCTCTGTGAGCGGGCCTGGCGGTGTCTTAGGTTAGGGCTTTTTGCGGGATAGCTATCCCACAGTCTGGGTTGCTATCTCTAGTTAGTTCCCTCAGATTGCCCTCGGGCCATTCAGGCCAGGTCCTTACCCTAAGCAATGCAGCCGTGCCTCCCTGTCCAGTCCCTGCTTGCTAGTGGCAGATGCCAGCGTCTGCGCTGCTTCTCTGCTGGGAGTTGCCTTTAGGCACGTCATCTGTGGGTTTTAATTATTTATTTATTTTTCCTCCTGGTTATGTTGCCCTCTGAGATTCCAAGGCTCACCACAGATTCGCCGGTGAGAGTGTTTCCTGGTGTTTGGAAACCTCTCTTTTTTAAGACTCCCTTCCCAGGACGGATCTCCATCCCTACCTCTTTTGTCTCTCTTTTTATCTTCTATGTTTTTTCCTACCTCCTTTCGAAGACAATGGGCTGCCTTTCTGGATGCCTGATGTCCTCTGCCAGCATTCAGAAGTTGTTTTGTGGAATTTGCTCAGTGTTCAAATGTTCTTTCGATGAATTTGTGGGGGAGAAAGTGGTCTCCCCGTCCTATTCCTCCACGATCTTAGGACCGCCCCCCACCCCCCACTGTTCTGATCACCCATATGACCAATGGGCTGAACACACTGGCCTGCTGGGGCCAGATGATGCCAAGCCATGTGTGTGCCAGTCCTCAATCCAAACCCGTATGTCAGTGGTACAGGACATGGCCAGGATTCTGGCAACAGATAACCACCCTATTCAGTCCTGGAGCAATGGGATAAGACATTAACCTGTTAAAATTATCACTAAAACCAGGTTAAGGTAAATTATGCATCTAGATTTAATTTATTCTACTTTTTTTTTTAATAAAAAGAAGCCAATTATTTTTAAATTTGTTTAATGTTTTATTGAAGTATAATTGATTTACAGTGTTGTGCCGATCTCTGCTGTACCGCGAAGTGACTCACTTATCACCATATAGAGGTTCTTTTCTTATATTCTTTTCCATTATGGTTTATCACAGGATATTGGATATATTAATAGTTCCCTGAACTATACAGTAGGACCTTGTTGTTCATCCACTCTACATGTAATAGTTTTCATCTGCTCATCCCAAACTCTCAATCTATCCCTCTCCACCCCTCTCCCCCTTAACGACCATGCCTGTCCTCTATGTCTGTGAGTCTGTTTCTGTTTTATAGACAGGTTCATTTGTGCCATAGTTTAGATTTAGCATATCAGTGATATATGGTATTGATCTTTGTGACTTACTTCACTTAGGATGATAATCTCTAGATCTATCCATGTTGCTGCGAATGGCATTATTTCATTCTTTTTTATGGCTGAGTAGTATTCCATTGTATATTTATACCACATCTTCTTCTTCCATCAGTCTGCTGATGGACATTTAGATTATTTCCATATTTGGTCTATTGTGAATAGTGGTGCTATGAACATAGCGGTGCATGTATCTTTTTGAATCACAGTTTTGTTCAGGTATATGCCCAGAAATGGGATTGCTGGGTCATATGATAGTTCTGTTTTTAGTTTTCTGAGGAAATTCTATCCTGTTTTCCATAGTGACTGCAGCAACTTCCATTCCCACTGAGAGTGTAGGAGGGTTCCCTTTTCTTCACCCTCCCCAGCATTTGTTATTTTGTAGACTTTTTAATGATGACCATTCTGACTGGTGTGATGTGGTACCTCAGTATAGTTTTGATTTGCATTTCTGTGATAATTAGTAATGCTGAGCATCTTTTCAAGTGCCTACTGGTCATCTATATGTCTAAAGAAGCCAATTACTTTTAAATATAAAATTGTATACATAAAAAGTACACAAATTCTTTTAAAGACCCTAATTAAAGTGTGAGTATGTTTTACAATATGGTAATTCTTTATCAGGAAAAGCTTTATTTCAAAATGCAAGAAAATATTCATGTTGACATGAAGAGTAATTAAGACATGAAGAGTAATCACTGTTGTTAATACAACACATTTCCTATATAATGGCTTTTCTCATCAGGTGCTCCTTGAGCTTCCTGCAGCAGGAGGTACTTATTTAGGAAATGCAGATTCCTGGGTCCCACCTACATACTAAATCCAGATTTCTTGTCATGGCACCATGAAATATGACTTTGTAACAAGCTCCCAGGCAATAATGCTGACATGGAAGTTTAAGAATCACTGGCAGATGGGGGATGCTTTGCTTTGTGTCTGCTCGTATCTTACTGGTAGCCAGTTTGTTTTAAAGTTGTTCTTTAATCCTCTGGCCCTTAAACATGCTTCTTGTTTCCTTCTTACAGTTAGCATCTTCCTGGGGCCCTGAACCCTCTCAGGTATGCAATTTTTGTTTCCTGACGCATCCAGATGACCTCAGTATTCTCTCCTGCTAAGTCAGGACACGTGCCTATTTGCTTGCTTCACGTTTTCCTTACTTTTTCCTCAGCACCCTGTCTCAGGCAGTTTATCAGGACATATACGCCCTACTTTCCATTTCACTGTACTGATTTTTTCCTCTCTGAGTAACTCCATGCGATGAACACTGACAATGTACCTAGAACCATGAGAAGTGCTTTATTCACTCCTTAAAGTCATCACAACAACCCTATGAAATAGACACTATTACCATGATTATTTCCATGATTAAAGTGACTGACCTCCAGAAGTTCTGGGGTGCAGCAGGATGAGAATCCCCATCTCATGCCTTCTGAAGCCCCACCCTACTTCCTTACCACATCACCTCTCAGTTGGGGACATTTTTGTCCTTGTTTAGCAAAGAGAGATGATAGAGAATTGGTATCGCCTATGGTCTTAAGGTATCCCAACTATGGAATATTTGGTTTTAATAAAGAGCGCTGACACAGAAATTCTCTCCTAGCAGCATCAATATTCCAATGAAAATTACATGTTTTATACAATCTCTTTATCCCATTTTGTAATGGTCTGGAATAGTATGTTTTCTAAAGCCTTTATCATTTTGGAGGCTCTGGTTTTGTATTTCTTAAGAAGGAAACAGTAGAGATCTAAGATTCCATTAAAACCGGACACACGAATGATCTCCCCAAAGCATAAATGAGAATTTAAGATACATACCTTTGGCCCTCCGGGCCCCTGAGACCCCCTCTGTCCTTGATTTCCTTTGCTCCCTTTCTTTCCTTCATCTCCCTGACAAAAAGGAATTATAAAAATACAGTTGTTTTATAATATATCCACCTCCTTCTTATAGCAACTACATCATGGCCAGACTCTCAGTGCATACCAACTTCAAAGTCATGTTCCCCAAGCCCAGCTCAGTTGCACAGGATCTGTCAATGTTCTTGTGCAGATTACGTGACTTCAAAATTGTCCAGAATGCACCATTTACTCAGTATGATTTAACACTTCCTAAACTCTATGTTCAGTATCTTTCCTTGGAGACTTTGATTTGACTTTACAGTTCTTTCACCCTCTTGGTCTATTTAAGTAGTGGTTCTGAGACAGTCACAGTTTCAACGAAGAAAGCCATCTATGCTTTTCCATGCTGTTTTTCAGAGTCTGTGCTATTTCAGTTTTGAAACATAAAATGAGACATTTAAAAAATTAGCCCTGGTTCTTCCTCCATGGAGTTTAATTCTTTCTGCCCAAGGAGGCCAATAATTCAATTGGTAGAAAGATGAGTGAGCATTAACCTGGCGCAGAGCTACAAATTGCCTCGTGTTACCCAGCAGGGTTGTGTACACCAGTGCTCCCTGCCAAAGAATTTTATTACCTTCAACCAGAAGCCTCAGAGCATCCCAGAACTATCCTTACCCTAGGGCTCAACTGCAAGGCACCATAGCTAAGCATGTGCATAGCCCAACAAAAGAATTCCTTGGGGTGTGTAGCTGAAAGCGTTAGTCACTCAATTGTGTCCGACTCTTTGTGACCCCATGGGCTGTAGCCCACCAGGTTCCTCTATCCAAGGGATTTTTCAGGCAAGAATACTGGAGTGAGTAGCTATTCCCATCTCCAGGGGATCTTCCGGACCCAGGAATTGAACTTGGGTCTCCTGCATTGCCAGCAGATTCTTTACCGTGAGGCTGTCCAATATTTATGACATAAATGACTCTACCACCATTTTCAAACCTGAACATGCATAAGAATCACCTGGAGATTTCTGGGCCCCCCATCCAGAGTTTCTTATTTACTAGGTCTGTAGTGGAGCCCAATAATTTACATTTCTGACACATTCCCAGGTGACGCTGACACTGCTGTTCCAGGGGCTGCGCCCTGAGAACCACTGGCCTATACCGAGGGCATCAGCAATGCAGACACTCCACTAAGAAAAGCGACCTACAGAATCCACAGACATGCAGACAGCTCCCTAGTACCCATACTGATGGAGAGCCGTGATGGCAGATAATTTAAAAAACTGTTGACTATCCAAGTATCACTTATCATGTCATTATCATCTGCCAATAGCATCGAAATCTACCCCAACTATTTATGTTCTCCCCTTCACTACCATATTTAACTTATTGACCTAAATGATCCCAGAAACCAACAGCAGTGTGTTTGTGTGTGTTTAGTCACTCAGTCATGTCTGACTCTTTGCGACCCCATGGACTGCAGCCTGTATGCAGATTCTCCAGGCCAGAATCCTGGAGTGGGTTGCCATGCCCTCCTCCGGGGGATCTTCCCAACCCAGGGATCAAACCCAGGTCTCCCACGTTGCAGGCGGATTCTTGACCATCTGAACCATCAGGGAAACCCAGATCCACCTAAATGTAATAAAGTGCCAGCACTGCACACTGCCTACTTCAATACATAACATATTCCCTCCTACCACTCTTCAACATATAGCCTTCTACAAGCCCCATATCACCTCAACACCAGAAATCCAGTTAGCGCATATTTTCCTTGTTCTGCTGGTGTATTTGACACCACCCATTGCTTTCTTCTTGAAGCCCTTTCTCCTTGGTTCCCCTAACATGGTACTCTGTTATTCAGCCTGTCTTCATACTGTACGGAATGCTCTCTTTCCAGCCGCGGTAAAATGCAGGACTCCAACCTTAGCTCTCTTTCTCAGAGTTGTCTTTCATCCCCACAGCTTCAATTATTAGCTCAAAGGGTCTATTTTCCAAAAGTATATTCAAGGAAACATTAGTTCTCCTGAATGTTAATAGGCAATCATTTCTAAAAGTATTTTTTGCATGATGTTAAAAAGGAATTCTCTATGCTTGTTTCTACTCTCTGCTGCCCACTGTGCCCCCTCCCCCAAAAAAAACAGATCTCATAGTCGGGTTAGTCAGTTTTAAATTTTAAATGTTTGAAATGCTGCGAATACATTTATATTTCAAATTCTCATGTTTAAGGCTAATGACTCAATTTTAGCCAATATTTTTCATAATACATAGACATCTAAGCTATCAATTACTATTTTAATAGAATTAAAAATAGAACACCAGTAGGTATATGGATTTTATTTTTACTTTACTCATATATAATTCTTCAGGATATTTATATGGGCATTGATGACTGCACCTAAGAACTGTAGTAATATCTGACACCTTGGAGGTTGTATGTTATGGTCTTATTGATGAATTTGGGTATTTTCATCTTGACATATAAAGATATTATTTAACAAGCATTTCTAAAATGTGTTAAATAAATCTATGCCATGTTGTGAAAGTGCCACTTCATAAGGTTATATTTCTTACTACTCTATGAGATTTTATAAATATTTGAAAAAACATTATGGACTTTGATGTCTCAAGGATGTATCTCAAGTTCTTTTCCCTTACTGTGTGTTTGTTTTTTAAATGTCAGCTTGGCTGTTTATTAAGAAAACATGTGTTGAACTCTTCCTATAAGCTTGGTTTTGTGACAGATGTTAGGAAAATGGAAATAAATAATACATACTTGCTGTCTACAAAAGCTCAAAAGCTAGTGTCCATAATTTTAAGCCAGAAGTAAACATCTTTGACATAGCAAAAATAACATCAAATTTCTCCTAAGTTGGCTTCCTATCATCAAGACCAGAACTCAGGCAGTCTGCTTCCCATCCCCTACCACTGTGGGTTCCATACCTTGAGGCCAGGCTGTCCTTTCCCAGGTGGTCCTTCAGGGCCTCTTGCCCCCGGAAGCCCTGCTTCTCCCTAGAGAAAATGATACCAATGTCTTAGTTGATCTTCCATAGCCAATATGGATACACCCGCCTTGTCTCTTCTTACAGCCAACAGTCTCTGCTTGGATCCTCCAGTACAGTCTCAAAATTAATTTGGAAGTTTACCAACATGAATAAATTAATATCAAGCTTCAGTTTAGCTCAGAGCAGCTGAAATATCATGAAAAAGTCCAATTTCCCAGCCAGTTGCCAAAGCAATAAGCTCACTTTCTTTTGGCTCTTCATTCACATTCAGTGGTTTGTTTTTTGAAAAAACAAGAAAGACCTTCAGCCTTACCATCTGCTGTTTTTCACTACTTATATTGAAAAATGAGTATTTCAAATGTCAACTCAAAATATTTCAGGAAATCTTTATAATGGCCTTACTTCCTGAATACATTTACAGACTTTCCTTTTTGGAGGAGAGGAAAAAAGCCTTTTTCTCAGAGTTTAAATAAAAGTGCTTTCTAGGAATCCGCAAGGGAGTAGGTCACTGGAACACCATGGCCAAAATGCCAGAGAAAAGGCAGAGGTCGTAAGATACCTACTCAGGCTTTGAATTGGTGCTCTTTTATCTGAACTAAGTGAAAAAGGATATTTAGAGTTGTGGGATTTTATTTTCTTAAAGAGACTAAGTTCGTCTTGAATGGTTTCATTTGAGCTCTTGCAGGACCAGGATATACGTGGTTTGATAGTTTTATTCCAATAAAATGGAAAACAGTGTTACCTTCTTCCCTGAAGCTCCGTCTTCTCCTGGCACTCCTGGCTGTCCTGGGAGCCCTGTTGAGCCTGGCTCCCCCTGGTGGATGAGGAGAGATTTTTATTTCCCAGAAGCTCAGATTTATCATGGAACCTCACTTTAAGGTACTTGCAGTGGGATGCATCTTATTATAATATCTGAGAAAAGCCTAGGAGCAGGGAAATCTGAATAGGAATTAACAGTCATTAAGCTACTTGACCTTGGGCGAGTTACTTAACATCTCCAGATCTCAGTTTTGGATTATGTTGTTTATTATGGGTTGAACTGTGACCAGCTCCCTCCCCCAAATGATATGTTGAAGTCCTAAACGCTGGCACCAGGGAATGGACCTTATTTGGTAACACAGTTGAGATGAGGTCATTATTGTGGGTCCTAATCCAGCGTGACTAGTGTCCTTATAAGAGGAAAGTATAATGCGAAGACAGACATGTAGGGAGAACCCCATGTGACAAGAGAGCCAAGAGTAATGTAGCTACAGGCCAAGGAATGCCAGGGATTGGCCACCACCAGAAGCTAAGAGGCAGAGGAAAATTGTCCCTGATAGGTTTTGGAGGAAGTGTGGCCCTGCAGACACCTTGATTTTTTACTTTCAGCCTCTAGAACGGTGAGAAAATAAATTTCTGTTATGTTAAGCCACACAGTTTGTGCTAATTTGTGACAGCAGCCCTAAAAAAAAATGAATATAAAAATGAGATGAAATAATTGAGACCCAAACATTGCTTCCAACTGTAAAATTCAATTATTATACCCACCTTCAAGTCAATTTATAATTTAAGTCCTTTAAAATGTTCAGAGAAAACACATGCTACTATCAAACAGTATATCACTGTCCTTTGTTGTTGTTTAGTCATGTCTGACTCTTTTGCAGCACCATGGACTTTAGCCCGCCAGGCTCCTCTGTCCACGGGATTCTCCAGGCAAGAGCACTGGAGTGGGTTGCCATTTCCTTCTCCAGGGAAATGTGTCCTTACTGCATTTATTAAGAGCAAAAAATATTGAAAATAATGGAAAATCATTTCAACTAAACTCAACTTTAAAAACTAGTGAAAAAAGCACAGTGAACCTAAAAGTAAATAGTAGTGGTAGTAGTAGTCACTCAGTCATCTCCAGCTCTTTGCAGCCCCATGGACTGTAGCCCACCAGGCTCCTCTATCCGTGGGATTCTCCAGGCAAGAATACTGGAGTGGGTTGCCATTTCCTTCTCCAGGGGATCTTCTCAACCCAGAGATTGAACCCAGGTCTCCTGCATTGCAGGCAGACGCTTTAACCTCTGAGCCAATCCTCTTCCCCAAAAAAGTAAATAGTAGGATATAATAAAAATGAGAGAAAATCATAAACTTACTAGCAAAAAGCAAGAAGAGTAACAAAATTAAAAGGTAATAAAAACTTAAAAATACTAAGAAAATAAATAAACGTCTAACTGTAATGATAAATATTTGTAAAAGAAAAGGCATAAAAAAACAGTATTAGGAATGAAAGGTGAATCTATACATAGTAAAATTTTTTAATTATAGAAAATTTCTGTGATAATCTCAAACAAATATATTGGAAACATTAATACATGGATAGTCTTTAAGAAAAATATAAATTACATAAATGGCATAAGAAGGAATGGACAAGCTAAATAAATCAATAATTTCAGTAAGTAATTGCAAGTCTGGAACTTCCTCTCCCTCCAGGATCACAGGCTTAGTTGACTTTCCAGTCAAACCTTACCATATTTTTAAACGTCTGAAGAACAGATATCCCCCCTATTGTTTCTAAAACATAGAAAAAGAGGGAACTCTATCCAATTTATTTTATGAGGCTAATAAAACTTTGACTTAAAAAACCATACAAGATAAGAAAACTAAATTATAGACCAGTCTACCTAAGAAAAACATTCCAACTTAAGGTTCTCATGTTAATGTAAGAGCGTGTGTGTGTGTGTGTGTGTGTGCGTGCGTGTGTGTGTGTGAGTTGCTCAGTCATGTCCAACTGTTTGTGACCCCATGGACGGTGGTAGCCTGCCAGGCTCCTCTGTCCATGGATTCTCCAGGCAAGAATACTGGAGTGGGTTGCCATTCTCTTCTCCAGGGAATCTTCCCAACTCAGGGGTTGAACCCAGGTCTCCTGCATTACAGGTGTATACTTTACCATCTGAGCCACCAGGGAAGCCTTGGAGGGATAGGAACTAGATTTAACTTCCCACCTGATACAACTAAAAAGGCAATAACAAAATATATGAAACAATGACATTCATGCTACCGTTTCCCAAGTTTACTATCCGGATAAAGTTTCCAGGCCATTGTTCAGGGAGAGAGAATCCAGGGCAAGTCCAGAAGTCTCTCTAATTTAAGGAGACAAAGGCAAGCCAAGATATCAGAAACTCACAAAATAGATTACCAGAGAGGAGGGAGTGACATGAAGAGAACATGAAGATCTAAGGCGCATCCCCCTTGAGTATTTAGGTGAATACTGTTAGCACAGAGTGAAGAAATCACCCCAGGCCATGAAAACAACCACTTGAAAGGATCAGAGAACTGATAGCAGGAAAGATAGGGTGCCTGCTCCCAGTGGCAAGAAAAAACTTCACAGTGCTGCGGGCATAGATGACTTTTTAAAAGAGTATTGCCTTCGTAGTGGGGGAAAATTAGCCCCAGACTAGATACTGCTCCTGTCCTACCTAATAAATCTTAAAAGCAAGACCAGAATGTTCCAACTGTTTTCAAGTAATGTAGAAGCATCTAAGAAAAGAAGCTCAAAAATATTTATAGGAATACAAAAAAAATCTAGCACCTAAAAAGGTAAAATTCACAATGTTTGGCAGATAATCAAAAGCTATTGAGGATTCAGACAAGTTGCAGAAACATGATGCAGGTGATAGAATTTATGGATAATATTAAGACAGTTATTATACTGCATTCCATATGTTCAAGAAACTAAAGAAAAATTAAAACTTGGTAATAGACATGAAAGATATTGAAGGATACAACTTGAACTTCTAGAGTTGAAAATTGCAAAGTATGAGATAAAAATACACCAGATAGAATTAAAAGCAGATTAGACATCACAGAAGAAAAGATTAACAAACTGAAAGATATAGCAATAAACTCTACTCAAAATGAAACAGTGGGAGGCGGGTTTGGGATGGGGGAACACATGTACACCCGTGACTGATTCATATTAATGTGTAATAAAAACCACCACAATATTTTAATTAGCCTCCAATTAAAATAAATTAATTAATTAAAAAAACAAAGACAAAAAGAAACACAAAGAAAATGGACTAAATAAGAATAAGCAGAGCATCAGAGAACTGTGAGAAAACTTCAAGCCTTCAAATTTAAGTGGGAGTTTCCTAGCTAAAGGCTGAGGGTGGGAAATATTTCAAGAAGTGCCAACCTAATATTTTCCAAATTTCATGAAGTCAATAACTCAAAGACCCAAGAAGAACAATGGAATTCAAACATAAGAAATATAAAGAAAATTGAATTAAGGCACATTAGAATCACATGGCTCAAAGCCAGTGATACAGAGAAAATCTCAAAAGTAACCAGAGAAAATAGACATTATGGAGAAGGCAATGGCAGCCCACTCCAGTACTCTTGCCTGGAAAATCCCATGGATGGAGGAGCCTTGTAGGCTGCAGTCCATGGGGTGGCAAAGAGTAGGACATGACTGAGCGACTTCCCTTTCACTTTTCACTTTCATGCATTGGAGAAGGAAATGGCAAACCACTCCAGTGTTCTTGCCTGGAGAATCCCAGGGACGGGGAGCCTGGTGGGCTGCCGTCTATGGAGTCACACAGAGTCGGACACGACTGAAGTGACTTAGCAGCAGCAGCAGTGAGAAAAATGTATAGATTACAACAGATTTCTCATCAGAAATACTGCAAGTGAGAAGACAGTAGACCAACATGAAAGTACTGGGGGGAAAAAAAGAGGGACTTTCCTGGTGGTCCAGTGGCAAAGACTCCAAGCTCCCATGCAGGGAGCTTAATTCCTGGTCAGGAAACTAGATCCCACAGGCTGCAACTAAGACCTGGTACAGCCAAATAAATAAATATTTTAAAACAAAATTTTTTTAAAGAAGAAAAAGCCATCAGTATGGAATTCTATACCCAGTGAAAATATAGACAGAATGCAGACTCTTTTGGAAACCAATTTAACAATTACTTGAAAAGCTAAATAGATACTTATCATATGACCCAGCTATTTCACTCCTAGGTTTTTACCCCCAAAAAAGGAAAACATGTCTATACAAAGACATGTACATAAATATTCATAAGAGCTTTATCTATAATAAAAAGCTGGAGAAAACCAAATTGTCACTAAGAGGTGAATAGATGACCAAACTGCGCTATATACATACAATGGAGTTCTGTTCAGCAATAAATAATAACAAATTATTATATATGTTAAACACAGATTTCAAAATAACTTCCTGAGTTTAAAAAGATTGGGAAAAAGTATATAGTAAATTATGCTACTTATATGAAATTCTAGGAAATGTAAACTAATCTCTGATAACAGAAAGCAGAAATCAGTGATTACCAGATGATAGGAAAGCAGATCTACAGAAAACAGATCAATAAAGATAGGAGACATTAGGGAGAGATGAATAGATGATATTACAAATAAATACATAATAATTTGGGGGGTGATAGATGCTTTTATCATCCTCAAGAACATATATATCTAGATATATATACACACACCTATGTCAAAACTTACCAAATTGTACACTTTAGTCATGTGCTTTGATTGTATGTTAGTCACACAATAAATATAATTATTTAAAGTGGGTGCACAAAGCCTGAATAAAAGATTAATCAATTGAATTATTGTTATTAAAAATATACATCATAATCAATTGAGTTTATCTCAAAGAATGTCAGGATATTTCAACATCTCAAAAATCTTGAAATGTAATATTAACAAATTAAAAGAGAACAATAATATGATTATCTTAGTAGATGCAAAATCTGGTAAAATCCAATACTCACTTATGACTAGTAAGCAAATTTTGGTACAATTGAAATACAGAATTGCCTTAACCTGTCAAAAACCTACAGATACCTACAGTATCTGTCAAAAACCTACAGCAAATGTCACATTTAAAAGTGAAATTTTAGGAGCACATCCACTTCCTTTAAATATTGCAGTGGGGATCCTAGCAGTGTAAAATGGTAAAAAGTGAATAAGAAAAAGAACTGGAAAGGAATAGGCATAATTGTTTTTATTTTTAGACAATATGCCTATGTTCACAAGGAGTGAAAAAGCAAGAGACTTTACAAATAGAAATAAAAAATTACATCGAGTGAGTGGATACAAAAATCAATATAGCAAAATAAGACAATAACAAGACAGTACTTTCCCCATAGGCACATTACAGTTAATTGAAAAGTACAAAAAAAGGAAACAATTCACAATCATAAAAATTTACCCAAGGTACCTTTTTAACTAAAAAAAGTAGAAGATGTTTATGGATAAGATGAAAACTATTTTTGTGAAAAAGTAGAGAGTTTTACTCTGTGGTTTGAAAGACTCAATGTTTAATCTGAAGTTTCAGTTCAATTTCAAAAACTCCAATGGAATATTTTATCAAATTGGACAAGCCATTTCTAAAATGTATATGTTAGAACCAAGAACAGCCAGGGAAGAAGATGAGAGCATTTTCCCTATGGATGATAAAGCATTATAAATCTGTCATAATCCAGACAGAGAGATAGTAGCCCTGAGAGATATTAATAGGCAAATGGAGTGGCATAGATCAGTGGCATCACTCAGGCACTGATACTCAGACATATAGAAATTTGATACATAACATTGGAGGTATTACAAGTCAGCGTGGCAATTTAATAACTGATGCTAAGATATATGGTTATCATATAGGGAAAAATAGATTCCATACCTTGCCCTAGCCACAAAAATAAATTCCAAGTGTATTAAAGACGTAAATTTTAAAAAGTAAAACACCAACATTTTCAAAAGAAAATATGTTAAAACATATTACGACTTTGGGTTCAAGAAATGTTTTAAAATAATATTCCAAAAACTCAAACCATAAAGGGATAGAAATACATCAAAATCGAAAACGTCTATGCAGTGGAAAGCACTCTAAGTAAAGTGAAAAAGATAAGCCGTATCTTAAGCTATGAGAGGAATATTCAATATCCAAAAAGTGAGTATCTACAGGAATTTATAAAAAAGAAAAAGTAAGGTCCATTAAGCAGTCAAAAACTGTTCAGTTAGTTCCCAGGGAATAAGAACTGAACCAATGAGATGTATTTTTTTACACATTTCACACTGGCCAGAATGTAGAGAAAAGGGCATTGCTATCTGCTGCTGGAAGGAGGGTAAACTGGTTCGAACACTGTACCCATTGTTTCTTTGGGGCAGGATTTTCACAATACGAAAATTGAAAACTTGTATACTCTGTGATCTTCCAATTCACAGCAATCTGTCATCTACTGATAGGAGAGATTTATATCCTTACACAAGACAAAACCCAGAGAATGCTTATGGCAGCATTGTTGGCAAATGCACAAAATAGAAAGTAATTTAAACGTCTATCAGTAATGAAGTATTCTCATGCAGTGTAGTATCATAAAGCCATTAAACTGAATCAAAGGCATATAAAAGCACAACACATAAGGCTGAATATAAATATATTGCCAAATGATATATTATGTAAAGTTCAACAATACAAAAAAGCAATATATGGCTTATGAATAAAATTGTGGGAGAATCATATAAACTTTGAAAGAATGATAAACAATAATTCATGATAATGATTATGTCTGGGGAGGGAAAGGGGGACTGCAGAATTGGGGAGCACAGACAGAGACCTTCAGCTATATCTACAATACTTCTTTAAAACATTTTAGAATACATGTGGCAAAATGTTGATATTTGGTAAAGCTGGGTTGTGGAATACATGGGTGTTCTTTGTTATTCTCTACAGTAGTAAGTATATTTTCAGTATTTCATTTTTTAAAATGAGAGAAGCTTAAGATTACATATCTATTTAGTGCAAGGTTGGGATTTGAATTCAGGTAGTCTAAGTGCCTCATAGTCTTGCTACCCTATATGGCCCCTCTGAAATTGGCATTAAATGACATAATATGTATATATACACATATATACTATAGACATGTATAGACATAAACGTATATATATGTATATAGATATATACGTACATGGCATATTTAGTACTTAGCACATGATGTGACAAAGCCAACCCATTCAGCAAATGGCAGCTATTATCACTATATTAGTATATTTTTTGTCTCTTGCAATTATATGTTTATGTATATGAAACTTGTATATATTTGTCTTAGACTGTATCTTACATATTAGTTTAATACCCAAACTCTCTTAAGAATCATGACTGTGACTTCAGAACAATGATGGATTTTAATCCTCAGCAAGGCTTGCCGGATTCTAGATGCCTTCAGGATGAGTTCTAGAAATTGTGAAGGGTAAAACAAGGATTCATTTATTATTCAACAGCACTTATTGGTAACTATTGTGTCCCTCAAACTGAGGATTCAGTAATAAAGAAGAAAAGGAAACAAAGTCTCTGCCCCAGTGGAGTAGCACTATTCAATGAAAATATAAAGCAAGCCATATATGTAATTATAATTTTATTAATAGCCGCATTTACAACTTTAAAAGAAACAGATAAAGACAATTCTAATAATATATTTTACTTAATACATCTGAAATTTTGTCATTTCAACATGTACTCCATATACAAATATATTGATCGTATAGTTTACATTCATTTTTTGTACCAAGCTTTGTAATCCAGAGTGTAGAGTACCTTGGTAGCACCCTCAGTTCATACCAGCCACATGTCAAGTGTTCAGTAAGGCCATGTGGCAAGTGCCTGCCGTTTCTAGAGGGCAGTGCATTTCCAGAGGGTGTAGTACAATGGAGAGTGATTCAAAAAACATGCAAGTTAAGTGGTAAAATCAAGGGGACAAACAGTGTGCTTTTAAATAACTGGGTAACAATAGTGGGGTGAACATACTTTAGGTTTAGTAAATGAATTTTGAGGAAGTATCTTTTGAGTTGAGACCTGAAGAATGAGAAGGAGCCAGCCACCAAACAAGAGAAGGGAAGTAAGCTTTACTGAAATTCTACTAAACTTTTATAATATGCCAGACAACAATGTCCTTAAAGAATCACTTTGAAAGCGGTGAAAGAGGACCTCTAATGCTAATAAATTAATAATAGAAACATAGTTGTCATTAAAATAAACTAATATTTTGGTTCTTCTTAAACCATATGACTTGAGCATCAGACTCTTTTCTGAATAAGTAATCTCCTCTGGATATAAATGAAGCTTTACATAATATGACATAAATACCTCCGACTAGCTTAGACAACTCACCTTTGGACCTTGTACTCCAAGTCCCACCGGTCCTCTAGGGCCCGTAGGGCCCATCTGGCCAACTTCTCCCTAGTGAGGAAAGAGTATTTAAAGAGTATTTGACTCTAGCACCAAAATAAAAATAACATATACCTACCTTTGATCTCCTAAGAGCAAAACATATCAGCAAAATAAGATAAACCTGAGTTTCATAGGCTCTATTCCCATATGTGTGTATATGCATTTATCTATTCAAATACAGATATATTTCAGGCAAATATATATATATATGTACATATATATGTATATATGGTCTGATTTAAAAGACAGGCTGTGCATAATACTCAAAATTGACTTTGAGTCCCCAAGAGGGGCACCTGGAAAAGATCGGCAGTTATAACCCACAGCAGCTATAATTGACACGAGAGACCAAGATCACTGCTGATCCAAAGCAGTATCGTAAGCAGAGAGAACTACCTGAGCTTTCACTATTGAGCTCTAATCAGAAATTTCAAGGACAGTCACTGTGTTCTATTGAGCTACTTCTCACAGGGGACTCTCAAAGGAATCTACTGAAAGGAAGGTACTCTCAGAGAAGTGAAGTGAAAGTTGCTCAGTCATGTCCAACTCTTTATGACCCCATAGACTATACAGTCCATGGATTCTCCAGCCCAGAATACTGGAGTGGGTAGCCTTTCTCTTCTCCAGGGGATCTTCCTGACCCAGGGATTGAACTCAGGTCTCCCACATTGCAGGCAGATTCTTTACCAGCTGAGCCACAAGGGAAACACTCAGAGAAGTGTTTATTTAATAATGCTTAGTGATTCTTTGAGAAGGAAATGGCAACCCACTCCAGCGTTCTTGCCTGGAGAATCCCAGGGATGGGGTCGCACAGAGTCGGACACGACTGAAGTGACTTAGCAGGAGCAGGAGCAGTGATTCTTTGAAGCAACATTAGGGACAGCTGGTTAAACAGTGTCATGCCTCTCCCCAAAGGATAAATAATTTAAAAGATAAATTGCCTCCCCGTTCATAGAAAACTTTTATTGGCTAGGTTATTTCCAGCTCCATATCTTTAAACATTTTGGTTGTTGGACCTACCGTGGGGTCATTGGTAAGAATAAAAACTAGCCAACCCACAGTAACCTCTACTGATATTACTGCTTGAGTTGCTCGAATAGTCTCACAAGTAAAAGTAATAAAAACAATAAATTAAGATGTGTAAGTATAGTCTGCCTCCTCGGTAGCCACCGGTTCCACATTTGTGGATTTGAAAGAGTCCCCATAAAATTAAGTCCCTCTGCTGAGTTTGTGATTAACCTCTCTATCCAAAACTTTATTCCCTTTCTTGTCTGCCCTGTTCCCATTAGGATTAAGATGTGTCAAAGAAAAGGGGGGATTGGAACTGAGCAGGACCCTGTGGACCCCTCCTAGGTTCAAAGCTCCTCCATTTCCCCCACTTGTTGTTTGTAGATGAAGACTTGAGTCTCCTGGGCCTTCCCTGAGTTCCAAAGAGCAGGCACAGGCAGTTACTAACTAGGGAAGTGAAGGAATGCAGAAACAAAGGAAAACCAGTTAAACAAGAAAAGTAGTGACAATAGCTCAGTGATAAAGCAGTTCCTTCTCTTTAGGAACTTTAGGTCTTACGGACTGACATAACAATCTGATGGATATCTCTGAGTTGTTCTTTGACAACTAAGATCCATCTCCATCACCTGCCTCTTGCTTGTAGAAGCTAAGCATCTCTGACTCCACATTGTACCTATCTGTTCTGCTGCTTTAATCGCTGAGTCATGAGCCTCTGCTCAGGTCTGCATGTAGACTTGTTAATTACTAAAGGGGTTCTGCTTGCAGGTTACAGGTTGTGCAAACTTACCTCACATGATATAAGAAAGTATGAACAAAAATATCGATTGTCTTGTCAAGATTTATAGGAACATCAGGACCAGACTCAGGTCAACTGACCAAGAACAAAATGTTATCACAACTCTCCTTGGACCGTCACTGTGGTCGTCCTTCTCTTCTTGATCTTAACCCCTTCCAGCTTCCCCCTTCCTTAGCAATAAAGAAGCTTGAATTCTATCCCAAATTAGGATGGTTCTTTAGAACATTAGTGCACCATCTTCTCAGTTTGTTTGCTTTCTGAAAAAAGTTGTTCCTCTCCCCAACACTGTGCCTCTCGACTTATTGGCCCTTCATGCAGCAAGTGGTATGAGCTTGGACTCTGCTACAGTTTAACCAACCTTGGTTGGAAAATACTCAGGAAAGAAATTTCAAAAATTTCCAAAAGCAAAACCTGAATTTGCCACAGGCCAGCAACTACATGCTTTGTAACATTTACAATGTATTTGGTATTAGAAGTTGTCTAGAGATGATTTTTTGTTCACGCATTGGAGAAGGAAATGGCAACCCACTCCAGTGTTCTTGCCTGGAGAATCCCAGGGACGGGGGAGCCTGGTGGGCTGCCGTCTATGGAGTCACACAGAGTCGGACATGACTGAAGCAACTTAGCAGCAGCAGAGATGATTTTTAAAATACAGGGAGATATGACTAGATTAAGGGACTGGAGCATCCTAAGATTTTAGTATGGGGAAGGGAGTGGGAATCCTAGAATCAGCCTTCCAGCAGATGCCAGGGGACAATTATGAAAGCTTCTACGTGCAAAAGGAACACACATTACATTTTCTAAACCATTAGGAATATCAGTAGCGTTTTGCATTAAATAGAGATCTCTGATGTTGAAGTTCATCCCCTTTGCTGCCATCCAAATGCACTGGCCACTGACCAGAAAGCAACAGTTAGAAAATAGATTAAACTCGTCTCTCATTTAGAAAGTTACCTTGGGACCAGGTGAGCCTTGTCCTGGGGGCCCCTGTGGACCAGGTGGGCCAATAGGACCTTGGATTCCCTTTAAAATAAAATTTAAAGAATAATATTAGTGAAATTAAGAAGGAATTTAAACAAGAGAAGTTTCAAATCCTCTGAAGTAAAAGTTCAGTTTGCATCCCATAGTCGATTACTTGTACTCAATTAATACTTATTGAATGGATGGCTGAGGCTGCTAGTGGAACCATAATATGCAATTCTACCATTTTTCCATAGTAAGAGTAATTTTAACTGGCCTGCATTTCTGCTTTGAGTAAAAACCACCTTTCCTAATCCCTGTTGCAGCGGATATTGCCTGTATTCTATCCAGTGGGATGTGAATGAGGGGATTTGTGCAATTTCTGGTTCACGCTAAAAGAAGGATATGCTTCTGCATCCCTGTTCCCCTCCCCCTTGCTGAAGTGAAGACACGGTGCCTGCCTATCCTGGATCAGGTGGAAAGCACTCTTGGAATGTCAGACTAACAAGAAAGAAGAAGCCAGAACCTCTGAAGACCCTAATGAACAGAGACAACACACCAACTTGGAGTTTTAAACAGGAGAAATGCAGTTTCATCTTATTAACCTATTTCACCTCTCAGTCACATACAGGCAAACCTGTATCCTAGCTGTACCAAGTGATATCTATCATGATGTGAAATTAAAAATTTGACCTAGGCTCTAAGAAGCAAAAGTCTGCAAACACCAAACTGAAGAATGTTCTAATACTTGCCTCTCATTCAGATTGTGGGTATAAAAAAGGAGAAGATATAGGATTTAATGAGGTCTTCTCCAGAGAAAACAATCTCCTAAAGTGTTTTCTTTGGAGAAAATGGGGAGAAGTTTACCACATTATAGAAAGGGAACATCAATGAAACCACTGGGAGACCTTGATTTTTGTTTCTGGAACACAATGGACCAGTGTGTTCAGTGAAGAAAGCTAAAATATGCTCTGATAGCTGAGAGAGGGCTGGGGTGGGGTGAACCTGTGCACCCAGAGTTTCTCAGTGCAAAGGCCATGCAAGCTTTTTTTCCTGTGGACCAGATGTACGCTAGATTCCTAGAGTTGGCCTGGAACTGCTTTGATTTCTGTCCAAGAGGACCTGGAAGAATAATGGAACTCTAGCTGAGAGAGTCCATATAGAGTAAATATATTCCCAGAAAAGCAGAGGCTGATGGGGAGAAACAGCTGGAGGAAAAGAGTCCTTTGTCGGTGTCCAGGAGGGGCAGTGCGGAACCCCACCAGGAAGAATGTCAGCATCAAACGTCTGTCAAGACCAGAAGACCCAAAGCCGTCTGACAACAGACCAGCCAAGAAAGAACCTCCATGCCCTTCCCGCCTGATCCCATCCTCCCATCCTTGATTCGGCCTGGGAGGGATCAGAAGTACATTCCATCCCATGGACCACAAGCTCATACAAAATGAATGAAGACTAAAAGGAAAATTCATACATTGACTAAATAGTTTGTATCACACAATTAAAACTGACTTGAAACTTAGAGGTAATCCTATGTATGTGTAGTCACTCAGTGTGTCTGACTCTTTGGGGGCCCCATGGACTGTAGCCCACCAGTCTCCTCTGTCCATGGGATTTTCCAGGCAAGAATACTGGAGTGGTTAGTCATCTCCTTCTTCAGGGGATCTTCCCAACCCAGGGGTCGAACCCGCAGCTCCTGCCACATCTCCTTCATCGGAGACAGATTCTTTTACCCCTGAGCCGCCGTGGAAGCCCCTAGAGGTGATTCTATCACTTACTGTTATCTCAAAGTGATATGAAAGTCTGTAGCCTGCTGGTAATTTTTTTTCTGTGGTGGGAAAAAGAAAAAACTTTCCCCACTGAAAAACAATTTAAAGGGATGATGAAAGAAAAACTAAGACTGTTTTATTTATCCCCCACAGGTCACAATTATGCAAATAATGGTTGCAAATACATGATAATTTTATTACAAATGTGATCCTATTTTCTCCAGCTAGATGATACATCTGCTTGTTCATTTTTAAAGTACAGATACCATTCCCTTTTTCTCTGGTTGATGAAGATGAAGCACTTTGAACAATTTAAGAAAGCTAAGGTTCAGTATTTATGTTGAACCATTATAAGAAGGGAATCCCTCCTGACTTTTACAACACTCTGCGAGTACCACGTGAGGATCCAAAAAATTAAAAGGATATCGCATACAGGTATATACACATGTATGTGTGGTTATTTATATTTCACTTTATTTTATAAGATATTTGAAGTAGTCAAGCCTTCAAATATTTAATGAAAATCTGCAGAGGCCATTTGAGAAAGATTGTAAACATGTTGCTGGAAACAGAAGTTCCCCCAGAAACAGATGAGTGGGAAAATTAATGTCTATAAGAAAAACGAGAAGATTTAACAATAACAGTAATTCAATGGGTAAGCATGTTATATGGAGGATAAGAAGAAAAATGGGTAACCGCCTGTGCAGAGGTTAAATTTAAATAGAATATAAATCCTTTGTCTTAAAAGGGTAAACAAGTTTTTTGCTTGTTCAGTTTACAAATGACACATTGCATTCAATTTCCTACCCAGTAGGAGTCAGCTCCATACAGTCACACATACACCTTGAAAGGTTTTTACTCTTGGAAAAGAAAAGAAGAGGGTGAGAAAGCAAAAGAAGTCAAAGAGGTGTGTGGTTTTTTGTTTTTTTTCTTTTCAAGCTGTAGAACAGCTTCCACTGAGAAACAGCATCTGAAAAGGCTTGGCTTTCTTTGAACCTCATTTTCAGCCCCACAATGGTGACTCAGCGCCAGAAACAGCACAAAACCCAGAATGTAACAGCACCGCCACTTCCAGGATCAGGAACTAACTGAAACTACTTTGCTGAAACTAGCAAAGAAAACCACAAAGCTTGAGAATGCCTGATGGCAGAGTCAAACCATGATCCTTGTGTAGTCCAAAGCCAACAGCTCTTAATTATTATCTAAATATTTATATACAGATTTATCTTGGCTTCTCCTGCACCTTAATCCTCCTGATATATTACACTAGGACCTCTACCAAGGGGAAGGAAATAGAAAAAGGAGTAATATCCAACTTGGCTGCTGCTTGAATTCACAACAAAAAATACTGATTAATTAGCATATAATTAGAAATAAACTCAGAGTTTATGTCAACAATGAGATTCTGAATTATCTCCTTTTTTTATTCTTCTCTCCCTATTCTAGATAAGTGTTCGTTGTTCAGTCGTGTCCAGCTCTGCAACCCCATGGACTGTAGCCCACCAGGTTCCTCTATCCATGAAATTCTCCAGGCAAGAATAGTGGAGTGGGTAACCATTCCGTTCTCCAGGAGATCTTCCCAATCCAGGGATAAAACCCAGGTCTCCCACATTGCAGGCAGATTCTTTACCGTTTGAGCCACCCTTCCTAGATAAAGGAAGTACTATTTGTTCACT
Organism: Cervus canadensis; assembly: GCF_019320065.1. Taxonomy (NCBI): domain Eukaryota; kingdom Metazoa; phylum Chordata; class Mammalia; order Artiodactyla; family Cervidae; genus Cervus; species Cervus canadensis. The sequence goes on from NC_057388.1 coordinate 14,291,152, forward strand.
AGGCAATGGAATAATTCAAACCATAATCATAAATGTTAAACTTTTTGCCACTTTCTACACAAGAGGACATTCAAAATAAATCTGGATTTGTTGGTCACTTTGATTAAATGAGATTATATAGGTAGATAGTAATGTTATATTATCTTCATATTATTTCAGCTTAACAAAATTGCCTCACTTTTTGAAAAGTTATGATCAGAAGAATTTGGAAGAAGTTCCAGCCATAAATGTAGAGACAGCCTCACAGGCCTTTCCTTTCTTCTGACCAAGAGGGACCAAGAGTCATTTATAAACCTGCTCCGTGGTTTGCTTCTATTCAGGAACAGTGCCCCTTCAGTAAAGTCCGTGCCTCTAATGCTGGTCCTTGTTTAGCTTTTTTTTTTCCTAGATTGCTATGTGACTAGAAAATGGGAAACACTACTCTACTGGCATCAGAACAGAATGGGATTTCATCAGTCATAAAGATTCAAGGGGAAAAACAAATACAACCCACCAGGTAAATAAAATATTTAGTTTCCCAAGGGAAACTAAAAACTCTAAAACCCTTATCCTGTAAATTAGGCTTTAATGTTAACAGTCACAGCACCAGGAAACACACAATTTATTTTTTAAGTCTTTTTAAGTTCTCAAAACTAGAATCTTGTGGAACCATCTTATCCCTTCCTACATACCCGTTTGGATATATCATTGCAATTCCACTATCAAATGTACTCATAGCTGTTTGCAGGACTGGCCTTCAGTGAACACCAGGTTTAGGCCAGAATGTTCTGTACAAAAGGGAAAGAGAGAAAGCATCAATTACCTGTTCCCCTTGACTCCCAATTCCAGGGGTGCCCATCGGTCCTTGGGGTCCCACAGGTCCCATATCTCCCTGTGTAGAAATAAGTCAGAAATATAATAATACAGCTAACCTCATTCTTTCACACTTTGCTCATCTTGCAATATGATGGATTAAAGTCTATCTTTTAAGCCATAAAGAAGTTCAACAGGGAAAGTTACAAAACACCATTGCTTTTAAATAGTATGTGGTTCGAATTTGCCAAAATAGCGAATAATTTTTTCACTCTTTGATCAAAAATGGTGTATGTTTGCACCAGCTTATATTTATCAATCATTTTTTCACAGAGGAACCAAAAATTCAAAAATTTTTATTATAATGACACAAACACTTCTTGTTAGGATCATAACAGAAATATTTAAAAACATAAAATTCATAGGATGCAAGAAAATCAGTATTTGAGAGAGGAATTAAAGAAAATTATTTTTTAAATTTCTAAATACTTTTTCCTCCAAATCTTAACAAAAATGCATTTTAAAACTTAAGAAATTATCTAAGGTAAGTGCAACAAAATGGAAGAACTTCACCTTCTTATTTCATGAATAATTTTGAGAAATAAAGTGAAAGTTATCAGAACAATATCATTCATCCTTTCTCTATGTATTTCCACAAATATTTGTTGAGTGCTTATTATGTGCCAGGAATTGCTTCAAACATGGGGAAATAGCAGTGACCAAAACAGACAAAGCTGTTTCCTCATAGATCTTTCATTTTCTTGGGGAAAACAGAAGATAATAAACAAGATAGAAGAAATAAATAGTATGCTGAATGATGATAAGTGCTAAGGAGAAAAATAAATGGGGGAATGGGGAGACAGCTGCAATCTGGGGAAAGGTGACTTGGTATGGTCTCACTGATGAGAGGCATAAACCAGGTAGAAACTTGGAGGAAAAGCATTCCAGGCAAAGCAAACATCCATGCAAGGAAGATGCCTGGAACATTCCAGAAACAGCAGGGAGACAATGTGGCTGGAGCTAGTGAGCATGAGGGAAAGTGGTGAAAGATGAAGTCAAGGATGTGTGGCAGTGGGCTCAGGCAGAGCAATCGACAGGGCCTTTTAGGCCATTGTGAGGGCTTTGGCTTTTCTCTGAGTGAGCTGAGAAGCCACTAGAGGATTCTGAACAGAGGAGTGAAAGATCTGGCTTAGACTTCAAATGTTCACTCTGGAAGTCACACTGAGAACAAATGGAAGATACATCTGTATGAGAGATGACTGTGGCCTGGACCAGGCTGTTGAGTGAAGGTGGTGGGGAGTGTTCAGATCCTAGACAGATTTTTCAAGTAAAGCCAACAAGATTTGCTACAGATCAAGGATATCTTTGAGGTTTGTGGGAAAACATACTTGTCACTTATTGAGAGGGAAAAGACTGAAATCAAGCAAGGCTGGGGAAGGGTGTAATACCAGTAGCTCAGTTTTAGACGTGTTAAGTTTGAGATACCTAAAATAAACATCCAAACAGAGATATCAAGTAGGTGGGAGGGGTGTGAGCTGGAGATGTCAATTTGGGAGCTCTCATGATATAAATGGTATTTGAAGCCAAGACTGGGTAAGTTTTCAAGGAGAAAGAGAAGAGAGAAGGTTCAAGGACTGAGCCCTTTGGGTGCTCCAAGTGTTAGAGGTCAGAGAGACAAAGAAGAACCAGCAGTGGAGACCGAAAAGTATGCAGCCAGAGAGATCAGGTGAAGATATTCTTTCAAGAAGGTGAGGATCCTAGCGGATGATGCTACTGATAGGCCAAGTAAATTGACAACTGAGAGCTGACCACATGGATAAATATGCTTTATTTATTTATTTATATCTGTGCTGGGTCTGCATTGCTTTGTATGGGTTTTCTCTAGTTGCCTCAAGCAGGGGCTACTCTTCGTTGTGGGTGCAGTTCCCAGACTCTAGAGCATGGGCTCAATAGTTGGGGCACACGGGCTTAGTTGCTCTGCAGCATGTGGGATCTTCCCAGATCAGGAATTGAACCTGTGTCTCCTGCATTGACAGGCAGATTCTTTACCACTGAGCCGCCAGGGAAGCCCAATATATATTTTAATGTCAGTTGTATTTAGACTACATCAGGATCTGCAAACATTTTCTTAAACAGTTGGATAGTAAATATTTTATGCTTGAGAGTCATAATAAGGTCTCTTGCAAAACCAATGAATGCTGCTTCAGTAGTACAAAAGCAACCAGACAGTAGTTAAATGAATAGGTGTGTCTAATACTTTATTTACAAAAACAGGCAGCCCGCCCTATAGTTTGCCAATGCCTGGGCTAAATAAACATGCTTTTGTGAACAAAAGCACATGATTAGATCATAGTTTATATAATATTAAAAACCTGAACCTGTCATTAAGACAGGCCCTGGCATGTGCTTCTTAGTGGTTCACCTTGTGTCAACCCCTCGTCTAAATAAATGTCCACAGAAGGAAACATGTAATGGACTCAAGTTCTAATTCAAAGCTGGGTTATTCCGATTCAGAACTTGATTGCCTGTCATGAGGCATTCATTGTGCCAAATGCTTTTCATGCTTTATTGCATTTAATCTTCACAAAAACCCTCTGAAAGTAAGCACCCCCATTTTCAAGATGAGGTTAAGTCAGGAAGACCCCCTGGAGAAGGAAATAGCTACCCACTCCAGTATTCTTGCCTGGAGAATTCCATGGACATAGGAGCCCGGCTGCAGTCTCTGGGGTCACAAAGAGTCAGACATGACTGAGCAACTAACACTTTACTACTTTCAACTCCCAGTCACACAACTGATAGATTCAAGTCCTCTCCCTCCAACTCCAAACCCAATTCATAACCACTGTTCTACAAATATTCAATAACTCATGTAACAGACCTCTTTGGGGAATTACATTACATTTAAATATCTGTATTAAAGCTACTTCCTCATTCTGTGAAATGGTGTATTTTTGAGAGTCCTTATCACAGAAGTGTTTATCTAATCACTTGAATCCCAGAATATAAAAGAATCAGAAAAAATGAAAGGAGAAGGGAAAGGGAATGAAAATCAGATAAAAGCTTTGCAATTACTGGGTGACACTGTCCTGATATTTCAGTGTCTTCTTTGCGTGAGCTCCAGGTATAAAACCACAAATGCCTGTCAACAATACCTGGAAAAGTTAAATACTGAACTTATAACACAGCATTTGTGTTGTACTCAGTAGTCACTACTCCAAAGGAACAAAGAGCATCTTATGTATTTTTAGAGTGTTTTGGAACTGGAGTTACACCACCAGAGCTCAACTATTTGAACCAAGAATTGTATGCTGTCTGAAATTTGTGTAGTTCACCATTTACAACTGTCTCTGCTACTTAAATACAGATACCCAGAAAAGACAGCTACCAGTAAACAATAAACAAAAGAAATAAGAAATTCAATTAGAAATACAACACCCAAGATAATCGTCCATGTCAATTGCTATTCTAATATAATGATACGTTTAGACATTGACATATATGTATGACTCCAAACTAATTGACATCTGTGTTTTTCGCACATTTCTTATATCCTTTCCCTCTCTGGCAGCTTTCCCTTCCTACTGGTCTTTAAAACGTTTATAGTTAACTGGGTACCTGTGTGGTATGGTTGTCAGGTTGTATATAGTTCATAAATGTACATACATAAAGAACAATGAAAAGTCATTTTATTGGCATCCTTTCTGTTATCCACCCTATATGCAGTACCTTGTCCCCTTTTATTGACGGGCCCGCTTCTCCTTGTGGGCCAATTGGTCCTTGAGAACCTTTTTCACCCTGAAAGTATATGGGAGAGCTATCAATGCAGTAATAAACATCAGGATTTTAAAACAGGTAAAGCATTCAAAACATCAAAATTCACTGCTAACTACAAATGGGTAATTCTAACTCCAAGATTTGTAAATTGAAAAAAAAGCATTAAAATTTCATAAATATAAAAGAATCTGTTCAAGCAGAAAGCTTACACAGCATCACTGAAGTGGGAAAAGAGCCCCATTCCTATTATAATCAGAAATATCTGATAGTGGGAGATCTAATCAATCATGTATTACAACTAACTGAATCAGTCTTCTGTTTGCTCACCATTTCTATAACTGTATCCATTACATAATGAAAATCTGTCTCTTAGTATGTGAAATAACATTTGCTAAGAAGGAATTATTTATTGTGTTTTATACCAAAATTTATAAACATTTATTGAAAACTTAGTTTTAAAAGAATTTATGGAAAATATTTTTGGGTATGCTTCTAGAGCCACACGGCCTATGTGAATCACTCTGGTTGTAATGTCATGTCAATGAAGCCGTAACACTTTGTCATTTATATGAAAAACAAACCACAGAATTGATCAGAAATAGCACACATTTCATAAATTCATTTGAACCAAGAGTAAAATCAAAGAACATTTGCAAGAAACCTAGGAAAATATACCTTTATGTCTTTCTGTAGTCATTATTTATTCACTTAAGCCCCACGTCATTGCAAAGTAGCCCCAAGAAGTACATACAGGAAACTCCCGTTGGTCTTGCCAGTTGACAGTGAAGAATTCTGTCTAATGGGATCTGATTGTTACCACAGAGTACATCTGTGTACAGTCAATCCTAAAACAACACTGAATATAATGAGTTCTTTCTTTGATGAGTCAGAGGGCAATGCAGTGCTATGGGTTATTATGAAGGAATGTAACGTTATACCATGCCACTGAAACTGCCAGTAAAACACGCCCTGAAATATGCTTCCCAGTGTTTTATTTACTCTGTTCTCATTTATTTATTTCTTTAAACCCCACAGATTATAAGGAGAAATAATTCTGGCTGTTTGAATTTTCCAGGTTGTTTGAGCTATACATAATTAGAAATTTACTATGTGCCACAAAAAAATTAAAGAAATTATGTATGATAAAACTTTCTGAAATGTGGTGCCGAATTGCTGACCTCTGCCTTCTTGTGATGATATTTTGGTTAGGTGAGGGCATTAGTAATATCCCCTTTTCCAACATATTATTTCCATTTACTATAACAAATTAAAATTTGTTGGTTAACAAGGGCTTCTTTTAAAATTCAACCCAGCAGTCACTCACAACTTCGTGTGATATATTGGTTTTAGCTAATTGATCTCCCTTCAGTTGAGATTTAGGTTTCTCATAGATAACTGAATATTGATCATGGTGGAAGAGGCTGAAAATGAGAAGCAATTTTAGAGTGTAAGACCGTACTGAGAAGGTCAGATCTCAGTGACTCAACTGAATGAAGTGGAAGGTCTTAAACACTTAGAAAACAGCACATGCTTCTCTGGGTAGTGTGTGTGCATGCGTGTATGTCTAGGGGAAACATTTTAGGAAAGAAGGAAAGAGGACCCGCAATTTATCCTTGTGAAAGTGAAAACTGCCCAGTCGTGTCTGACTCTTTGAGACCCCCATGGATTGTATGGAATTCCCCAGGCCAGAATACTGGAGTGGGTAGCCGTTCCCTTCTGCAGGGGATCTTCCCAACCCAGGGACCTTACCTACCCTGAAATTCTGTTGCTGCATGAAGTGTCTCAGAAAATCATTTCCTGTGTTACCTTTAGCGAATGAGCCATATACTATGGGTGAAGAGTCTAGACCAGGGGTCAGCAAACTCCAACCCACTGGCCAACCCCAGCCCACTGCATGTTTTTTGTAGATAGAGCTTTACTGAAGCACAGCCAAGTTCACCCATTGCTTAGGGTTGCCTTCATGCTTTAGCAACAGAAGTTAAATAGTTACCACAGAAACCACATGGCTCACAACGTCTGAAATATTTACCGTCTGGGTCTTTACAGAAGAAGTTAGCCAAGCCCTGGTCTAGAGGAACTTGAGCTACAAGAATTACATGTGGGAGGCGGTGCAAACATTTAACATCTCGATTGCCAGGTGAGAGGTAGGTCTTGCGTAACATTTTGCTCCTTCTGGTAGTATGGCAAATTTTATTTCCCTCCATCCATCCACGTTACCTTTCTTATAGTAATGGCAATAGTATGATAAATTGGTTTATTAGATTGTTTCTTGTCTGTTTCACAGAACAAAGCTGTGGGTAAAACTTGGTGTGTGTGTGTGTATTTGTTAGTCGCTCAGTCGTGTCCGACTCTTTGAGACCCATGGACCACAGCCCACCAGGCTCCTCCGTCTATGGAATTCTCCAGGCAAGAATACTGGAGTGGGTTGCCATTTCCTTCTCCAAAACTTGGTATATAGCTATGCTCAATAACTTAGTTTCTGGGCATAAAAATGCTATTTACCCCTGTGGTTTTAATGACTATGAATGACTTTAAGAGATTTTCTAATTTAATATGCAGTAATTGTATGAAGCAGCACCCTTGCAATTACTTATTTATAATTGCAAATGTCACTATAGCTTCATGTTAAGGGAAAATTTACATAAAAATTCATTTAATAGGGTGAAGATGGTCAGGAAAATACTTGACCTGGTATAATTGGCTAGGACACAGTTTTTTCATTTATAATTTATGATCATGCAATAGAATGCCTTTCCCCTCCATGTAGAAGGTGCTGTTACCTTTGGTCCTGGAAGTCCTTCTCCTGGTAAGCCTCTCTCTCCTGGTGGTCCCTCAGGCCCACGGGGACCCTGGTTAGGATACAAGAGAGTGAGGAGCAAAAGAAGAGAGTGAGAAAATAGGAGAGAGGAGAGGGAAGGGAGGAGAGAGGAAGAAAGATAATGGTCACATTTCAGTTCACAGGGGCATGCAATGATATAATCCTATTCACACAATTAGTGAGAATCTATCCTCCTAGTACACACCATGCTGATAAGTAGAATCATACGGTTGTGAAGAATAATATTCTCATTATATTAAATACTTGTTCTATTTAATTGGCATAAGACGTTCTATTCTGATGTTCTCAAACTGGCAGAAAATGGAAGTGAAGTGATGCTTCAGAATAAGGATGAAGAAATCAACCCTATGAGGAAAGGCTAAAATCTAGGACTGTGTGGCCTGAAAAAGGATGCAAAGTGATGAAATAATTTAATTAGGTATCAGGGGAAGAAATCGCCACACAGCTGTTTTAAAGCACTGAATTCTGTTTACATGCTATTTTAATTTCCATCCTGATAAATTTGGATTCAGACTTGAATTCTTTCTGGAACTGGTTGAATCCCCTGGAGGTTTATGTGCAAATAGAAATCTTGATAGACTCTTTTAAGAGGTAACAAGACTTTTGATCTCAATGATTAAAATTAAGAAGTCCACGTGACTCTTGCTCAGAAAGGCACTCAGTAAGGTGGGGACTTCTCACATAAGGTAAGAAAAACAGTACAGTCTCAGGTTTTGAAATGGATGAACAGGCAGCATACTGGTTGAAACAGACAACAACAAAATATTCACTTAAACCAGGAATTTTAAAAGATGATAAATTTGTTCTCTCTTTCTTCTTCACCAGAAGGCAAAAAAAAAAAAAAAAAGATAGAAAGGAGACTAACAACAAGAATGGTAAATGCATGAACTGGAGCTTTTCCTCTAGTGGACGTAGAAAGATAATTAGGACTCTCTGGCGGGGAAATAAATCTATGCTGGAACAAGATTGAGTTGCCCAGAGCCTCAAAGGAGGTCCCCTGTGTAGACACTCTGAGTGATCTTGGGGCTCAGTCTACAGTAATCTCGGGTGATTTAAGAGACGTTTTCTACCCAAGCCTGGGAGCAGAGCTAGAACACAGCATGATGCACATCAGTGACCGATCACAGCTACAGATTTGTGAGAGAGAAAACTAATTGTACCCCATATCTAATTTCAGGGGGCTTTCCTTAAAATCATATCTTTTAAAAGACAGCCTTCTTTAGTATTTATGCATAGCCAATTTAGTAAAGGCTTTAATTAAAGTAAAAAACTAGCATTTAATTCAATTGAAATTGCTGTGCTTATGGGAAAACTAGCTTTTAACCATCCAAGGGCTTAATCAAAGTCCTAATATCCATGACAGAGTAATCTAACGTTAGAGCAATTAACTAGGAGAAAAAGAAACATGGTGTGAAAACTAGATTGCAAACTAGACAGAGAAGCCCTAGCTAATATTACACACTGTACAAAAAAAATATTAACAAGCTATTCCTCTTCCTCAAATGAAAATAACCCAATATTTCATGAAATGCAAAGGAGTCTTTTTCCAGTTCATTCAATTTTTTTTCCCATTCATTCAACGACTGTTTACCAAATGCCTGGTAGATACAAGTCACTGTGCTAGCATCTGAAAACAGCAGACATCCCCACTCCTTGTCTCATAGAGTTTACAGTCTTGCATGATAAACTAAAAGCAGGTTTGGGAGTCATTTGGACTGATGTTCAAGCCACCTCTCTGCTACATATTAGCAGTGTGATCTTAAATAATTCCATCTCTCTAAGTTCAGCATTCTCATCAGAATAGTGGTAACAATAGTACCTACCTCAACCACACATATTAATAGAAGGGCTAGATTAAAGAGATGTAAAGCTCTTACATATTAAGCACTCAATAAATATCTGCTTGCTATCATGATCAAAATTGTTTTCCTTGGATCCTTCAATTGCTAAGAAAGTCCTTTTATGAAGTTTTTACAAATAAAGTAGTCTCAGAGTATGGTTTATGTTAGCAATGTGGAGAGACGCATGCCACATATAGCAAGCACTGACACTTGCGTCCATCTCTGCATTTCCGGGAGACATTAGCCAAGGTGAAAATGAAAATAATGAAGACTTTGAGGAGTCACACTTTCCAAGCTCCTGAGAACAGAGTTAATGCTTGTGAACAACCACTTAGGGGCATTTTAAAAAAACAATGCTTCAAGTTAATTACTGGAAACCTAGGAACTGTCAGAGTAATATTCTGCACCATCAGTATATTCTGAAGTTTTCCAGTTAAACAGTCAAGGTGAATGATGACTGCTAACCAGAGAAGAGAAAGAGCAGGTACTTAGGTTAGATGAACTATACTTTCAATTTATTAAGATGGCACCAACAGATTATTTTTTAAAAGACAAAAATGCTCAGTAAAGAAGTATCTTTTTCAAAGGCTATGAGATCTAGTTATAACTCTGACATTCTTATTTGGCTTCTAATGAACACCTTTAATTAAAACATATCTAGTGGAAGAAACTAATTATCAATTAACAGAGTCTGACCAGAAATGCTTTATATGAGACATTAACAAGATAAAATATAATTGTCCATTGTCATTATCTTCCTTAATAATCTCAATAGTGTAGATAATCAATAAAAGTGGTTTCAATATACGTTGTAGGCATTAAAGATAAATATGCTAAATAATATTAAAAGTTATCCTTAATATTCAGTGAAATTTATTTTTAACGTCAAAATAATTAGTTTTACTTCAGGGGATTTTCCTTACTGAATGTGCTCCCAAAAAAACAAACAGAGCACCCTAAGAGTGTTGAACCAATTTATTATTCTTTAATCAGTCATCTGTCAGACCATCACACAACTAATGATAATCATATAATTAAAGATGGTAGCTGTCAGTTCATAGTTCAGTCAAGGAGCTGGAATATTAATTCATTTGATCAGATTTATATTACTATTGTATAAAAAGAGTAGTTAGTACTAAACTAGAAACCACTTGAAATGATTCAGGCAAAGAAACAAATGTAAAGAACTTTCAGCAGAAGCTTCGTCAGTCCTAAAATAAGCCTTTATGTAACTTTGAAATAATTCAAAACTCATTATTGATTTTTATTATGATATTTTGGAACAGTATTTTCATACATTTCTTGAAGTTTATCCCCTCTTTGTTATGATTTTAGTTCCCAGTTATTTCAGATTACACAGTGTCACTCTATTTGTGTAATTGTGGCTTAGATCACAAGAAAACAAACAAGAATTTCATGTTCTGCCAATACTGTGAAAACTCTCTAGCTACAAAGAAAAAAGCAAATCATACAAATTTTCCTTTAAAGTGAAGGCCCAAAAAATCAATAAATAAGGGAAGTTACAGGGTTTCAAAACAAAAAGAGAGCTGAACACCAGAGGTATGCCTATAAGCTAACACTGTAGCTGTTCTGGGTGAAAAGTGTGGTTGCGTACTAGGGCAAAATCTAGGAGTCTAAGAGGAAGAAATGGGAACAAAGACTGAGGCTCACTCAGTGGAAGATGAGGAGGAAATTAGAACTGAAATCCTCCCATAAAACTAGGACCTTCTAAGTTCTATATCTTCAATGAAAGGGCAGGGTAGAACACTGTGTTCCCATAAACACAGGGTTATGAATGAAAAGAATCTTGCGTACTTCACTTGGCTCTCAATGGACCTGACCACTCCTAATGGGTCCTATGTGGCGTATGGGTTTGTAGTTTCAAGCGACACCACGTTGGTGGTCCTGGGACACCTTAGTCAAGGCATTAACATCAAGTGTGTGCCTGGAATACATGAGATGCAAATAAATGCACGTTCCTCTCAAATATGCTCCAACATAGAACACTTGGGATTTCACAGTTAAACCTGGCTGACAGTAAATTCAGATGCCAGAGTACAAAACATAAGAAATTAATTCTCAGTGAGTAAAAGTGAACCAATAGATACCAATAAAAGGGAAGGTAGACTTTAAATGATTAAAGGTCTTAAGAATAGAAATACAAGAAGCAAAGAGGACAGTATAGCAAAAATATATTAATAAAAAGAGGTAGATTTTTAAAAATAGCTTCAAGAATTTTTAAAAATACTTATTAAGTTAAAAATACAAGAGATGATTTAAGGACATTTCCTAAGCAGACAAAGATAAATTTGTGCATTATGTTAGGTTTTAGGAAACCACCCCAAAATGCAACTAAATAATAGAATTCCTAAATAAATAGAGAATGGAAAAAGAAAATATCTGAAGAGATTATAACTAATAACTTGCAAAATTATTGATTTCTCAGAGACATGAAACTCATGAATTTGAAGCAATATAAATGAAAATATATCCATATGTGTTTGCATCATAGTAAATCTATGGAGACAGTAAGACCTTCAATGGTGGATAGTAATGGCAAATCCTCACTTGATTATTGATTAATTGCTTGCCCCCACCCCTCACCAATTATGGCCATCATCACGGCCCCCTCCATTATGAAAGAGTTCCATGGTAGTCAACATACTATCAGAAATGTAACTGGCCCTTTCCAGAGAAAGGTGACATCAGGCTTCCATGTACCTTTTGCAGATTGGGCATCGTCAGCAGAGGCAACAACCAAGTTAGCTTTGTTAAAAGGAAGTTGATGTTGCTCCTGTGTATAGTCTCCATCCCAGCCACTCAGTAAAACTGAGTGGATGATAGTAGAGCCAGGAAATGAGATTGACTGAATTCTATTTGCTTATTTAGAACCGTCTTTAAAATGGATGTGGTTTGGTGAGCATTCACCTAGGACACAAATATTTTCATACTCTGTGCTCATGAAGAGAACAGGAATCTGCTTCCAGCCAGGCCAGCCTAACATGCTCAGTTTGTCCTCCCTTTGTCTGTTCACATGGGGCTGTAGGTGTGGCTTGTGGGAAGAGTAACAGTGGAGAAGATGCCATCAGAGTCTCCAAATCAGTTACTCATGAAACTATTTGTATCTTCAAGAATTGATGCTGGACTTCTGCTGCATGTAGCCTAGACGTCTTATATAACACCCAGTTCATGATGAATAATTCAATATGTGCGGTCACATAGTGTCCCGTGGTTAGCCATGCGGTCTCTTTTAGGATCCAGCAGCAAGGCAGAGCTGTTAAGTTAAAAGTGGATGGTAAGCCTATGGCTGATTCATGTGGATGCTTGGTAGAAACCATCAGAATACTGTAAAGCAATTATCCTTCAGTTAAAAACAAATTAATTTTTTTAAAAGTAGGCATATGGAAGAAAAGAAGTCTTATGTTTGTTTCAAAAAATCTAGGTTTCTTTTGGACAGCTCATGAAGATTTGACGAAACACGAAACTCATTTTTATTCCCGCTGACTCAGAACATTGTGAGATTTTTTCATTTCTGTCAAAAACTTCCCAAATTCTCTGCTGTACTCCCTCCATACATGGCAGCATGTCTGCGCCTGTGTCTTTCTAGCTGATGTCATTTTGCTTTTCCAGGTTTGCAGTCTCCTCTAGTGTAGAATGAGCAGTGTCTGCAGGGAACTCATATTCTTCTTTCTCAGTAGCTAAGTTTTAAGAGTACTATCTAGTTAGTGGAAACAGCAGCTAATTAAACCAGTATACTTTTCCTCTATTTGATGTTCTATTTTTTGAATCTGTGTTTTCAGACATTGGTGAAAAGTCTAACCCTCAAATAGTATGCTGCCATTTCATTCCCAGAGTATAGCAAGGAAGCACATATTTGTCTTAATATGTACGTGTGAGGAACTACAAAACCCAATTGAGAGACCAACTATTCAGTCGGTTGTCTAGACCAGCAAGTCAGCTACTGTTCTTTTCCAGAAGGATAATGATGACTTGAAAAGTTAAAAACCTTCTTATTCCAGAAGTCATGTTTTACTCATTTTCTCTCCAACTCTCTTTTGATAGAAAATTTTTTCCTTTCCAACAACAGTGAATATCAAAGCTACATAAAGTAGAAGCTGCAAATAGCACACCTGTCTACCATTATTAATTCTAACTTTAGAGTACACTCAGGATTGGGGGATTATTCTCAGTGATTTTTCTCATGATTATAGGAAAGTCAATTACAAATTATAGGTATTAAGTCTGAATCTAGATCTCCTATCTCCTAGGAGGAGAAAATTTTGACATATGAGAACACTTTTCTTCATGGACAAGCTGATTAATTTCATAAGAGATTATACTAAGAGAGAGCCTATGTACATATCCTATCTAACATTTGGATCTGACCTTTATATATTTATTGACTTTTATTGTTCAAAAAGATAAAGATAGCTTAGTTTAACAATAGTCTAACCCAAAGGAGCACATAAGAATTTATCCTTTTAATTCCACCTAGAATTTTTTGCTACTCACTGTCTGGCCAGGTTCACCAACACCAGTAGGTCCTGGAGGCCCAATTCTTCCTTCCTGGCCTCTCTGCCCCTACAAGGAAGAAATAGTTGAATGCAAGCTTGAGTTTTTAAATAAAGAACACACATAGCACAAAGTACTCTGGAGATTTCAACAAAGATAAACAGAAAAAATGTCAAACTTTTCAAATTCCTAAAGATAAAAAAAAAAAAATCTAAAAGAGGAAAGGGCTTCCCTGGTGGCTCAGAGGTAAAGAATCCACCTGTCAATTCAGGAGACATGGGTTAGATCCCTGAGTTGGGAAGATCTCCTGGAGAAGGAAATGGCAACCCACTCCAATATTCTTGCCTGGAGAATTCCATGGACAGAAAAGCCTGGTGGGCTACCATCCATGGGGTCGCAGAGTCGGACACGACTCTGACTAAACACCAGAGCCTGAAAAACACCTTGAATTTAAGTGAACAAATTACCCCCAAATGTTCCTCATTCCTTCCTATACAAATGCAATTTTAGTTTTCAGAAATGATTAGCAATTGGCAGGACAGACTGTGCAACTAATTCTGATTACTGAGAAGACCAACTGACAATGCTTGTGCTGTTCCCTGCCCCCTCGCCACGGTCCTGGGGTGCCTCCCATCCCCCACCCCCGCCCTGGCCTGTTCCATTCCACCTCACCACTCATGTTTCACCTTTCATCTCCTTCAGAACCCTTCTCCAGTAACTCTGCCAGTATGAACTCCTCATTCCCTGGAGTCTCAATGTGCTTATTGTCTAAATGCCATCCATGGTGACACCTGCTTACATTTGAAGTGCACTCTTTTGTACTGCTCTCTGTTTTAGCCCCACGTTGAAGTCTTATTGTCCCAGTGACATAGAAAGGCTATTTAAAATAAGCACTTTTGCCCTAGTACATCCTGCATGATGCAGAGCACCCCAGAGTGTTGGGTGTTTCAGTCCTTTCTGGGCTTCCCAGGTGGCGCTAGTGGTAAAGAACCCACCTGCCAATGCAGGAAACGTAAGAGACACGAACTCAATCCTTGGATCGGGAAGATTCAGCCCTTCCTAGTTTCCAACAACATGAAATTAAAAGACACTTACTCCTTGGAAGGAAAGTTATGACCAACCTTGATAGCATATTAAAAAGCAGAGACATTACTTTGCCAACAAAGGTCCATCTGGTCAAGGCTATGGTTTTTCCAGTGGTCAGGTATGGATGTGAGAGTTGGACTGTGAAGAAAGCTGAGCACTGAAAAACTGATGCTTTTGAACTGTGGTGTTGGAGAAGACTCTTGAGAGTCCCTTGGACTGCAAGGAGATCCAACCAGTCCATCCTAAAGGAGATGAGTCCTGGGTGTTCATTGGAAGGACTGATGCTGAAGCTGAAACTCCAGTACTTTGGCCACCTCATGCGAAGAGTTGACTCATTGGAAAAGAGCCTAATGCTGGGAGGGATTGGGGGCAGGAGGAGAAGGGGACAACAGAGGATGAGATGGCTGGATGGCATCACCGACTCGATGGGCATGAATTTGAGTGAACTCCGGGAGTTGGTGATGGACAAGGAGGCCTGGCGTGCTGTGATTCATGGGGTCGCAAAGAGTCAGACATGACTGAGCGACTGAACTGAACTGGCTGAGTTTCCAACAAACCTGTCAGCATTTACTTATTCACTGTCAGGGTTCTTCCAACTTCTGCCCCCCTATGCTTATTTGATGTGAACAGGTGATAGTTGATGTGTTAAGGTATTTCACATCCTAATGACATTTTTGCGTGATAACATTTAGAGTCCATGAAAACTCAATAGAACCAGATGTACATTGGCGAGAGGTTGGGTATTTGGAACCAAGAATAATTTTCATTCCAAACAATCAAAAAATACATAGATTATTCTTGGGGCAACTGGCCCCAACTAGGGCATTGCAAGTGTCCAAGCATCCAGACTGTAAGTAACTCACCTACAGGCAGACTCCTTGTGTCTCTGAGGGTAAGACTGAGCAGAGTTCAAGTCACAGTTCTCCCAGCCTTACAATAAATTCAGAAATCATCAGTGGGCAAAGAGACAAGTACTCTTACCTTAACACCTTGCTGTCCAATACCAGGGGCTCCTGGAGGACCATAGGGACCAGGAGGGCCAGGTTCACCCTGGAGGAAGAAACAGTGATATGTTAGGTCAACTCCATCATATTTGTTGGGCAGTTCTTGGATGTACAGTGATGTGATAGAGGCTTTGAGGGCATCAATACAACCTAACACACAGTCTCAAGGTCTCCACCCTCAAGTGTTTACCATCCAGTTGGACAGACAGTACAGACCCAGGATGGAATTAGCCATGAGGCACAGTAGACCCAGTATCTAGGGTTCATGAAAATGTCTCCATTTAAATTTTTAAAATCAGAATTTTTCTTTAAAAAACTTAATATTGATTATAATAGTGAATCCAGTCTGGACCACATTTTCTTCATACCAACTCAGTTGAAATCTGTAATTTTAAACATTTTTATGAAGGAAAATGCCCAGAAGCACAAAAGTTTTTAGGATCTGTGAAAAGTCATAATTTGGCCCTCATTCATTTGTTCAGAACATCTTTATTAAGTGCTTCTGTCAGACACATTTGTTTCCTACCCAGTGACCATCCTCTCCCTTCTCTCTTCCCTACTGTTATGAATCTGATCTGTTCAGGTCAGTGGGCAGGTATTCTTCACCCTGGGAGGTGTAAAATGAATGATAATCAGTCTAAAATAGGGTAGACTCTTCTTTCTCATTGCCAATGATGAGTCTACGTTAATCCTTTGGCTCAGTTCTGAGAAATGAGATGTGGGGACCTGATGGGATGCAAAGGGAAATTTTGCTTCTGCTTCTTTTCCTTGGAGATGTAATAGCTTGTCTTGTAACCATGAGGCACCAGTCTCCCAGACGAATGCCAATGGTTGATGAGGGTGAGGCAGAAAAAGTTTAGAAGAGCCTGGCTTCTGGACAACGTCTCTGAACTCCTGATCCGGTCCTGCACTACCTACCTTCAAACACTCTGTTTACTCAACAAGAAGCATTCTTACGATTTGAGCTGCTATTAGTCAGGATATTTGTTACTCGATAGCAGAAGCAGTTCAGTTAATACGGTCTATGAGGTGGCAGGCCCATCATGGAGCTTGGGTGTTATAGAACTAAACGTGACCGCGGCACTCAAACTCCCGCATTTCACCAGTGAGGAAGCTGAGTCCCAGAGGGATTATCTGGCACAAACTCACACCTCAGTATCACCCACAGGGATATGGGTCTTCAGATCTTTCAGGCTTCTGGTCCTGTCATGTTGACAGAGAAAAGGAGAGTGGCTATGGATCGCCACTTCTTTTTTATAATGCTAATTTCTTCTGTTTAACAAAATAATGTGTCTTTTTTTTATTGACACCAACATGAGTTGAATTATGAAGTCTTATTCTCATTCTCAGGGAGTTGATATGTTCAGATGCCAGCCAGAAAGCAACAGAGAGCACAGTGGGGAGATCTGTGGTTGCTTATGAGAATCTGACTCCTAGACATTTCATGAGATCAACTTTAAATTTTATACCAGCCGCAAGAAACAAGGTAGTCAACTGATACTCAGAATTCCTAATACTTGATCTTGCTGTCAACAAAAGCAGAAGATATTAAGAAGAGGTAGCAAGAATACATGGAAGAACTATATAAAAAAGATCTTCATGACCCAGATAACCATGATGGTGTGATCACTCACCTGGAACCAGACATCCTGGAATGCAAAGTCAAGTTGGCCTTATAAAGCATCACTACAAACAAAGCTAGTGGAGGTGATGGAATTCCAGTTGAGCTATTTCAAATCCTAAAAGATGATGCTGTGAAAGTGCTGCCCTCAGTATGCCAGCAAATTGGGAAAACTCAGCAGTGGCCACAGGACTGGAAAAGGTCAGTTTTCATTCCAATCCCAAAATAAGGCAATGCTAAAGAGTGCTCAAACTACCACACAATTGCACTCATCTCACACGCTAGCAAAGTAATGCTCAAAATTCTCCAAGCCAGGTTTTAACAGTTTGTGAATCATAAATGGTTCAAATGTTCAAGCTGAATTTAGAAAAGGCAGAGGATCAGAGTTCAAATTGCCAACATCCATTGGATTATTGAAAAAGCAAGAGAGTTCCAGAAAAACATCTACTTCTGCTTTATTGACTATGTCAAAGCCTTTGACCATGTGGATCACAACAAACTGTAAAAAAACTTCTTAAAGAGATGGGAATACCAGACCACCTGACCTGCCTCCTGAGAAATCTGTATGCAGGTCAAGAAGCAACAGTTAGAACTGGACATGGAACAACCGACTGGTTCCAAATAGGAAAAGGAGTATGTCAAGGCTGTATATTGTCACCCTGCTTATTTAACTTATATGCAGAGTACATCATGAGAAATGCCAAGCTGGATGAAGCACAAGCTGGAATCAAGATTGCTGGGAGAAATATCAATAACCTCAGATATGCAGATGACACCACAATTATTGCAGAAAGCGAAGAACTAAAGAGCCTCTTGATGAAAGTGAAAGAGGAGAATGAAAAAGTTGGCTTAAAACTCAACATTCAGAAAACTAAGATCATGGCATCGGGTCCCCTCACTTCATGGCAAATAGATGGGGAAACAATAGAAACAGTGAGAAACCTTATTTTGGGGGGCTCCAAAATCACCACAGATGGTGACTGCAGCCATGAAATTAAAGACACTTGCTCCTTGGAAGAAAAGTTATAACCAATCTAGACAACATAGGTTGGTTAAAAAGCAGAGACATTACTTTACCAACAAAGGTCCATCTAGTCAAGGCTATGGTTTTTCGAGGGGTCATGTATGGATGTGAGAGTTGGACTGTGAAGAAAGATGAGTGCCGAAGAATTGATGCTTTTGAACTGCGGTGTTGGAGAAGACTCTTGAGAGTCCCTTGGACTGCAAGGAGATCCAACCAGTCCATCCTAAAGGAAATCAGTCCTGAATATTC
The DNA here is from genome assembly GCF_019320065.1 of Cervus canadensis. Lineage (NCBI taxonomy): Eukaryota > Metazoa > Chordata > Mammalia > Artiodactyla > Cervidae > Cervus > Cervus canadensis. The sequence continues at coordinate 14,309,894 of NC_057388.1, forward strand.
ATTGGAAGGACTGATGTTGAAGCTGAAACTCCAATACTTTGGCCACCTGATGAGAAGAACTGACCCATTGGAAAAGACTGTGATGCTGGGCAAGATTGAGGGAGGGAGGAGAAGGGGATGACAGAGGATGAAATGTTTGGATGGCATCACCGACTCAATGGACATGAATTTGAGTAAGCTCTGGGAGTTGGTGATAGACAGGGAGGCCTGGCGTGTTGCAGTCCATGGGATCACAAAGAGTTGGACACAACTGAGTAACCGAACTGAACTGAACTGATACTATGGACCTCAAGATGGAAGAAGGTCAGAGTTTAATAAAACCTACTATTTTCAAGTAGTACTGCCCTAACTTTGTATAGATTATCTGACTTAATCTTCTAAACATCTTAGGAAATTGGTATTTTTCCCCCATTTTATGATGTAGGAATATCATCTCTATTTTTCAATTCATTTTTTAAATATGCATGGTATCACAGGGGGAAAACATGTCTTTTTCTTTCAGTCAGTCTAGTTGAATTCTGGTTCTATAATTTATAAACAGTTTGAGCTTTTGCAAGATCCCCATATGCAAAATGAGGGTCATTATATTTACCCTGCATTGGAGAAGGAAATGGCAACCCACTCCAGTGTTCTTGCCTGGAGAATCCTAGGGATGGGGGAGCCTGGTGGGCTGTCTATGGGGTCGCACAGAGTCGGACACGACTGAAGCGACTTAGCAGCAGCAGTAGCAGCAGCATATTGACCCTGCCGCATTGTTGAAAGGATTCTAAATAGCATCTTAAAATGTCTGAGTCATAACCAGTCACATGGTTGGCTGTATAACATGTGTAGAGCAATTTTTACTCACTAGACTTTCACTGAGCACCAGCCTGGTACCCAGTACCCCCTTACATAATTATAGACATAAATCAGGTTGCACCTGTACTTTGCAGACACTTACAATCTGGCTGGAGAGAGAAATGAATATAAAACAAAATACAAACATGTGAATTAGCTATAACAAAGGTATTAGCACAGCACACAAGACTCTAAGGCAGAAATGTTTAATTCTACCTTAAGGAATTGGGAAAGTTTTATCCAGTAGTGAAGATATTTGCTCTGAACAAAAACAAAAAGTATGACTCATATCTAATCTGGTAGGAAAAGGGGACAAAGTTCCAGGGAAAAGGAGAGAGTATGATGTGAAATGTTCTGGGGACAGTAAGCAATTCAGTGGGCTCATGCAGACAGGAATGAAAGTAACAGTAGGATCGCTGTGCAGAGCCACGAAAAATATACAAAGAAACACATTTATAATTTTTAATTTTCCAGAAAGTAATAATAGATTTTACTTAACCCAGTGCATCAAAAATATTATCATTTCAGCATAAGCAATACAAAACTCTTAGTAATGATTTTATTTTTCATTATTTTTAATGTGGTGTCTTCAAAATCCTATGCGTATTTAATACTTACAACACATCTCAGTTCGGACTAGCCACATTTCAAGTGCTCAGAAGTCATGTGTGGCTACTCCATATTTTTAATTTATTTTTCACTGGAGGAAGATCCCCTAGAGGAGGGGGCATGGCACCCACCTCTAGTATTCTTGCCTGGAGAATCCCATGGACAGAGAACTACAGTCCATGGGGTCTCACAGAGTCAGACACAACTGAAGTGACTTAGCCTGCCTGCCTGGAGGATAATTGCTTTACAATATTGTGTTGGTTTCTGCCATACATCAACACGAATCAGCCATAGGCATATATGTGTCCCCTCCCTCTTGAAAATTTCTCCCACCTCCCAGCTCATCCCACCCCTCTAGGTATTCACAGAGCATTGGGTTTGAGCTGCCTACATCATACAGCAGATTCCTACCAGCTATCAGTTTTATATATGGCAATATATGTTTCAGTGCTACTCTATCTATTCATCCCACCTTTCCTTTCCCGAACAGCACAGATTTAGAGTGATTAAAGAGGCTGGAGGCTCAGGTCAGAACCATGGAGAGTACTAACACTTAAGTCAGGTGGGAGTGAAAGAAGACAGTGTCTTCTGGGGATCTATGGAAGATGGTGGTCAAGAAAAATTGGGTGGGGGGTGGTGTTTGCTGACAAAGCCAGTATAAAAGAAGTCAGGTAAAAGAGAATTTCAAAAGGAACTCATTGTTTCCAGAGATAAAGTGATAATCTTCCACTTGCAAACCTGATCATCTTTCAGCATTCTCTATCTCAGGGAAGGGCACCAAGGCCCCTCCATGTGTCAAGTGAGAGCCTATGAGTCATTCTTCACATCTCTAACTTCCTTACCCATCGTATGCAGTACATCAATACCTAGCAATATTCTCCTAACTCTCAAATCCCCCACCTCTGTGTCCTTTACCATGCCTCTCTAGTCTACTCCAAATTAATATCATCTCCTGCTCAGACTACAGCAAAGTTAATACTCTACATGCATCCATTCTTGCACACTCTAATTTATTCTCCCACCCTAATTTATTGCTGCCAGAGCAATCTTCTAACAGTAATCAGAGTAAAACCCTTCAAGCCTTTTCCCTCTGCTCTTAGGGTAAGGACAGAGCTCCTTCCAAGGCTTGTGAGCCCCTGCATGGTGTGGTGCTGTGGTGAGCAAAACCTTTCACTAGCCACCCAGGCATCATTGGCCTTTGTTCAGTTCCCTGTATTTGCTGTGCTCTCTGCTGCCCCAGGACCTTTGCATGTGCTATTGTCTCTATCTGGGATGTGGTTACCTCTCTCTTTTCCTAGTTAGTCTTTACTAATCCCTCAGATATTATTTTAAGCAGCATGGCTTCAGGGAGGCCCTCTCTGGTCAAGTGAAATCCCTATTCTAGAAACACTGATAGCATCATTTCTCCTTTTTTTGAGCATTCATTGCAGTTGCAGCTTTGCATTTTTACATGTGTTAATATGTCTTCCCATAGACTGTGAGGAAGGTGTCACGATTTTGCTCAGCTTTCCGTTCTTAGTGTTTGCCTAATTGATATTATCTACTCAACCATCCAGGCCTCACACATTTACTGAACAGCAACTAAAGAGCAGGTATTGTGCCAGCTGCTAGGGGTGAACAAAGCAAGAAACTTGGTCTAGGCAGGGGGAGTTAGGGGTTTGGAATCGTTCCTGTGGCATTCCCACTGGTTTACTTAGATTTTCAGCTAAGAGCAACTGTGCATACATTACATAATGATATCAAGTCCTTATCACAGTTTCTCCTGCAAACTTACCCAGACACAGTTAATCATTTTTTTCAGTTGAAGTCATAATGAAACCCCAATAGATGGTATAAGGTTACACTGTATGGAAGATTCAGCTCAGAAATCCAGCACTCCTTATTCCTGGCACTGGCTCTAACCAAAGTCAACATCTTTCGTATCCCTAAAATAATAAATATAATGAGTGGTTGTCCAAGACTGGATTTTTTAAGAAAAGAACTTTACCTTTTCTAAAACAATACAATTATGGATCATTTAGTCATACCTTGGACTCTTAACATTAGACAGATATTTAGCAACTTCTTTTTATCATTTCCCAGGTATGGATAACACCAACTTTAATACCTTAAGTCTTGTGACAAGTATTCTCAAACTTTCCCAGTGGAAGGAAATGATGAATGAGTATTTTGTAAGGTGCAAAATGGTTCAAGTATACACAAAATGGGCTTCCCAGGTGGCGCTAGTGGTAAAGAACCTGCCTGCTAATGGAGGAAATGTAAGAGATGTCAGTTTGATCCCTGAGTGGGGAAGATCCCCTGGAGGCAGGCATGGCAACCTACTCCAGTATTCTTGCCTGGAGAAGCCCATGGACAGAGGAGCCTGGCAGGCTAAAGTCCGTAGGATCACAAAGAGTTGGATATGACTGAGGCACTTAGCATGCATGCGTGCACAAAATTCAGTCTTAGCTGAAGCTCAATGATGTGATTACTATATTAAAAGGCTTCGGAGAAAAATCAAGAAAAGCCCTTTTTTTGAAAGGAAGGAAAAGCAGGGGAATGGTGGAGACAGGAAACTAACATTTATCAGATCTTGTTAAATCAAGCCCTATTTTTAGTTCCTAATTTTTCTTTCAGAGAAGTGTTATTTAATAAGAGGCTTATTTTTAGAAAATGTACCAGGCCAGCTCTGTTCTACATTAAGGAAAAAAAGGTTGTCAAAATACTTAGCTGCTTCATTATTGCCAATGCATATGGCACTTACTATGTAACAGGCACTGTTCTAAGTGCTTCTCGTGTATTAACTCATGTGATACTCAGAACAACTCTACTATTGACCCATTATGTGAATGAGAAAACTGAGGCATGAGGAGGAAAAGTAAGTTCCCCAGCTCACAGAGCTAACACAAATTAGGGCTGTGTCTGAAGCCCAGCAGTCTAGCTTTAGAGCCGGTGCTAATAACCACCATGCAAAAGAGCCTCTTAGGGCTTCTCAATTCCTAAAGTAATTTAAAAAAATCATTTGATTGCAGACTAAATTTATATCTTTTTTTAGTATGAAAAACACACAAGTCAGATAGTTACAATCTCCCCATAGGTGAAGATTCATCATATGAAGACAAAGAATCTGGAATAAAAATAAGCCAAGAGAAAGTGAACTTTTACAAGCTAACATATATGCCACTTCAGGCACATAAAGTTGACTTGGATTAGTGTTGTCACTGAATCAGTGGTAAAGTTCTAAATTATAGAACTTTAGAATTATAGATTATAGAATTATAGATTATTATAGAATTATAATAATAGAATTATTATTAGTAGTAATAATATAATTATACTATTATATATTATATAATAATATAATTATTATTAATAGAATCTATAATTATAGAATTATAGATTATAGAATTATAAATTATAGAATTATAATCATCTAAATTATATTTGGCAATACTATGATCACACAGTGTAACTCTACATACAAACCACTTGTTAACCAACTGCACTGAATTTGGACCATGATTATTTAAAATCTCCAGTTGCAATCTTTTTTGAATAATATCTATTTGGATAAGAAAAAAGACCACTGTCCATATTCCCCACCTACTTATGCTTTTCAAAAAAGAAAAAAACCCCATAATAATGAAGAAATGGTGGAGAATGTGATGAAAACCATAGCACTGTAGCAGATTTTAGTAACTCAGCTCCTTTTCTTAATTGCTACTAGGTTAAATCACATGACACTGACAATATGCAACTATGTTTGACTTACCAAAAGGATGATTCATATGTTTCAATCTACTAGGAAAGTCGCATTTCATTATATATGGTAAAATCTAAAGAATTGTGTGTCATTTTCCCTAAAAGGAGGGACTGCTCCACACTCCATCAGTAGAGCTTTTAAGAATCTCAGCTTTGGTGGACACTCTTAGGACTCCTCCAGCACAAAATGAGCTGCTAGAAACTACTCAGGGTGAACCCTCTCCATAAATCCGAGAAGGACATCAATTTACAGAGAGATGACAGGTTCATTACAGTGTGATATGTTTCCTAAAAACTTACTTTTGGAGACTGGGGGCAGAGGAAAGTGACAAGAGTTATTGTTGAAAGAGTACAATGTTTATATTAAAATGATGAAAAAGGCGTGAGCCCCGTAGGGCCGGGGAGGCACAAGCTGCCGCAGGGAGGAGGCGGAGGCCACCGCGTGAGGGAGGCCCCGGCCCCTCTGCGCCTGTGTCTGGCAGAGCTGGTATGAGACGAAGGGACAATCATTCCCAGCCGCCGGGATAATCAAAGAGTTTTGGCCGGACCTTCGAGCACACACCAAGATAGTGAGGAGCCAGACGAAAAGCACAGACTATGGCGCTGAAACGGATTAATAAGGAACTTGGTGATTTGGCCCGTGACCCTCCAGCACAATGTTCTGCAGGTCCAGTTGGGGATGATATGTTTCATTGGCAAGCCACAGTTATGGGACCTAATGACAGCCCATATCAAGGCGGTGTGTTCTTTTTGACAATTCATTTTCCTACAGACTACCCCTTCAACCCACCTAAGGTTGCATTTACAACAAGAATTTATCATCCAAATATTAACAGTAATGGCAGCATTTGTCTCGATATTCTAAGATCACAGTGGTCTCCTGCTTTAACTATTTCTAAAGTTCTTTTATCCATTTGTTCACTGCTATGTGATCCAAACCCAGATGACCCCCTAGTGCCAGAGATTGCACGGATCTATAAAACAGACAGAGATAAGTACAACAGAATATCTCGGGAATGGACTCAGAAGTATGCCATGTGATGCTACCTTTAAGTCAGAATAACCTGCATTATAGCTGGAATAAACTTTAAATTACTGTTCCCTTTTTTATTTTCTTATCCGGCTGCTCCCCTATCAGACCTCATCTTTTTTAATTTTATTTTTTGTTTACCTCCCTCCATTCATTCACATGCTCATCTGAGAAGACCTCAGTTCTTCCAGCTTTGGACAATAACTGCTTTTACAAACCGTAAAGTAGCTACAAGAGAACAGTTGCCCAAGATTCAGAATTTTTTTAAAAAATGGAGCATGTGTATTATGTGGCCAATGTCTTCACTCTAGCTTGGTTATGAGACTAAAACCATTCTTCACTACTCTAACATGCTGAAGAATCATCTGAGAGGGAGGGAGATGGATGCTAAGTTGTCACATCAAAGGAAGCAGCATTATTCTAGCAGCATCCATTCTTGTTTAAGCCTTCCACTGTTAGAGATTTGAGGTTACATGATATACTTTATGCTCATAACTGATGTGGCTGGAGAATTGGTATTGAATTTATAGCATCAGCAGAGCAGAAAATGTGGTGTGTTTTATGCATGTCAATAAAGGAATGACGTGTTCTTGCTCTACAGAGAATGGAAATTGGAAGTCAAACACCCTTTGTATTCCAAAATAGGGTCTCAAAACATTTTGTAATTTTCATTTAAATTGTTAGGAGGCTTGGAGCTATTAGTTAATCTATTTTCCGATACACTGTTTAATATAGCACTGAATAAATGATGCAAGTTGTCAAAAATAAATAAAATGATGAAAAAGTTTTGTAAAGTGATGACAGCTAAACACTGTGAATGTATCTGATACCACTGAATTGTATGCTTATGAATGGTTAAAATGATAAATAGTATATATATTTTACCATAATTTTAAAAAAGCTCACTCTTAGAATAAACTTGATTTTCCCTGCTGCAATGTTGCTGATAATTCAAACTTACTTGAATTAATTAAGAACGCTGATATAATTAAAAAAAAAAAAACAACCTCTGACATCCTTCTGAAGACATTGCAGTAACTGAATCTGTCCCACATTAGTGCCCCACCTGACTGGGCATGTGGGTTAGACTCAGCACCCTTTTATGGGCAACGTGGGCAGCATTTCGCTTCCTTGATCCATCACAGCTTGCATCTTGGCAGCCTCGGCACACACATGCGCACATCACACACACACACGCGGCACACCCCATCTGCTGAGGACCATATGCGTCAGATATTTGGGGAGGAAAATCATGTCTTGAAGCCAATGGCTGACACACCACATGTTCTGGCAGCCACTTGAAGTTGTCAGTATCAGTTGTCTCACGTCAAATGAGTTAATATGTTCATTTAGAATCCTGGTGGGCAGAGAGGCATATAGGTCAAAGCCCTTTCCACAACAAGTATCCCTGGATTACTAACGATTCTTCCCCTTTAATTAGGGCCCGGACAGGAATAGTATTTAGAGTTTGACATCCCTGAAGAAAAAGACAGTCACACAGTTTGGCAGCTCGGCTCTGATGACCCATTAGATGATACTTGTCATTAAAACTGTAAAGTGATTCTTCTCTTTACACTGGTATGCACCAAGCAGTCACAACTTTGTTCAAAGGTGTGAGCCTGCCAGGAGAACCTGAAGGCCCATTATTGGTTTTGGACAACTGGAAAAGCTGACATGTTTGAGTACCTTGGGCTTAAAATACTTTATTTACATGAAGCCAAAAATGTAGTCATTCTGTTATTAAGAGATCTGTGGATTTAAAAAAGCATTTTCTGTTTGGTTAATTATTCTCTGCTGGCAACTGTTGAGGTCTACATGTTTCACCTGATTTCCTTCCCATCAAGTTATAAAGAATTATATCCTATTAGAAATCATCATTTTTCAGTGGTTGAAAGCAATATCATGACGTTAGGGTATTTTTAGGCCTTTGAGTGGCGTGAGAGCCGAAATAAAACTGCCCAAAGTTCTAGTGTGAGGAGAAAGTTTCAGCTTCTTCATAGTTGTTCATATTTGTGGTATTTGAACTATTTCCAAACCGTAGCTGAAATATTAGTGATGTTCAGTAGGTTGATCTACTAAAGCTACTAAGCTAACTTTAAGTCAAAACAAGTATTTAAATATTAATACTGTAAAGGCAAAAGTAAGAATTTTTGGTTTTGGTCTTGCTGCAGGGCATGAGGGATCCTACTTCTCTGACCAGGGATCAAACCTTCACCCCGTGCAGTGGGAGTGTAGAGTCTTAACCACTGGTCCCCCCAGGGAAGTCCCAGAATGTTTTTTTAAAATTACTAAATCTTCACGGGGCTTCCCTGGTGGCTCAGTGGCTAATGTAGGAGACATGGGTTCAATCTCTAGGTTGTCAAGATCCCCTGGAGAATGAAATGGCAACCCATTCTGGTATTCTTGCCTGGGAAATCCCATGGACAGAGGAGCCTGGTGTGCTGCAGTCCATGGGGTCACAGAGTTGGACACAACTTAACGACTAAACAACAACAACAAATCATCATTTATGATATATATGTTCTAGTGAAAATAGTGACATTATAAAAAACATAAGAGTCTAAGTTTATATATCTGAAACTGTGGGGGAAGAAAAGATTACATTCCATGCCTGTCTCAGAAGTAAGTGGAATTATAAATAAGGTATCAGGTTATTGGATGCACAAGAAGCTTTTGATGGGTTAACACTGTCCTGTTTCTATTATCCTAATATCTTGGAAGAATGGTCAAAATTCCTGACTTTTGCACCCTTCTCTCTGATTCCTCTACAATCCCTTGTCACCGCCCTTCCCCCAATCTCTGAAACACTTCCAAAACCCTGAAAATCGACAATCTAAGTGACTCCATGGGTCCTACCTGTTTGACCAGTCTGCAGTGTGATACTGTTGACAGCTCATTCCATGTAAGACCACTTCCTCACTTTCATTCAACATATGCTTATTTTCTGCTTATCTTAAACATGAGTATAGATATAATTTTTTTCTCTCTCAGATATGATAGTGGGACTCCTGAACTGTTGTCTCTAGATTTTCTGCTTTGGATTTTTCAAAACAATAGTGGACCTGTACACATCTGTCTAATTCTTCTGCCAGTGGTTCATATCTGAAAGAAGACTGACCATGTTTAAAGATATAGTGCCCGAAAGCTATAAAGAAACCTGATTAGTACTCTCTCAGCTACAAGGTACATGCGCATTCCTAGTAGCTGTGTCAAGATAACCACTTCTGTTTTAAAAACTAACCTCTTTTCATAGATCATTTTGAAGAAAACGGGTTGTTGTGTAGGGATGTTTACTAGCTTTACAATTTTAATTTCAAGATCTGTACATTTAGCTTTCATTTACTTAATTTCCTTATAAGAACACCAACTACTTAAAAAAGTATCTGTTGTGCTTGGGAACCTCAAAAAATGAGATGGAACCATGACAGAGGTAGATAAGGAGGAGTAGGCTGTCCAAGAATTATGTACAGTGGGCTAAATGCTCCATTTGCCCTCAATTCCGCTAAAACCTAAATCTCACTTATTCATTAATACTAAGTCTGTTGTTTATTTTGGGTGCATAGATGGATGTTTGATTCACCAGAGATTATTTACTCTGACCATATCCATTCATTAAACTGGACCAGACTGGCACTGCCTCTGAGTTTTTGTAACAGCTCAGAAGCTAAAGTGAACATAAAGAGTACTTTGAGTTTCTTACACTTGAGTACCACACAAGAAGATATTTGTGTGGGAGGAGGGGGTCGGGGGAATCCCTAAAGAAAAATGTATGAACAGCCTCAAGGAGAACAATGGAAGAAGTTACAAGAAGGGAGGCAATTCATCTATTGAAAGAAATCAATATATAATATAAATATCACAGCAGTTTTAAATTGTTTGAGGATTAGCATGTGCTACTTTGACATGGGGAATACATCAGGGATAATTCCTAAAGCCCTTCTGGCCCTAGCACTGATCTCTCATGCTAGGATATTTCAGCAAGTCACAAGCTATTTCTTGCTCAGACCACAGTGAGCAAGCAGTCCCTCCTCCCAGAGCACAAAGAGGGTCTTCTTGGAAAGAGCAGATTTGGGTGAGATTTGAGATGAAAACATCCTTCAGAAAAAACCTCAGAAGGGCATCAAGAAATGGCAAAAATTACCCAATGTGGGCTTGGCACACCCAGCATTCTACTATGTTTATTTGTTCCCAACTAATTTTGGTTACTTGTTCTCTGTGATTTGAAAGGCCTGCCAGCCTTGAGCCATTTTTTCTTGTAATTGGAAGGCCCACTCTATGACCAGATGGAGTGGCTGCCTGACCCACCACAACAGCCCTTGGGAGGTGGCATAGGGTTCGGAGGCCTTCAGTTTTTACAGAGAAAGAGCACAGTGTCAGTTTGGGCCTAAGGATATGGCTTCTCAGACACTTGTGTGATGATAGTTCTAATTGATTTTAGAGACTGATGGGATGTTCTTCTTATAAATACCACTCTTGACCCTCATCTCATGTCTGGGAGAGGATGAAAGTGAAGTCGCTCAGTCATGTCCGACTCGTAGTGACCCCATGGACTGCAGCCTACCAGGCTCCTCTGTCCATGGGATTTTCTAAGCAAGAGTACTGGAGTGGGGTGCCATTGCCTTAGGTGGCCTAAGGCTTCATTCTGAGAAACATCTATGTGTTGTTTCTAAGGTAACAAGGTCATTTAGGGCAGAATAGGAGGTACTTTACATATGGAAACTATTAATGACAGAAATGATGTATGAAACAGGGCCAGAATCACATTTTTCTTTGATTTCACACATGCTATTTTTACCTTTTATTCTTTGGCCACCTTTTGTGCAAAGGCTTTGATGAAGAAAAGCCAACCACTGGAGCAACAGAACAGGATTGTCATTCATGAGAGAGACTATTCATAATTTCACATTCATAGACAGGCCTCATCTAGAAACTCCCATGGAATCTTTGCAAATGTTACAAGTCCAAAGGTTTCTATTTTAAGGTCTCGTAAGAGACAAAATATTTGAAAACGCACATTACTGGTTTCTTTTTCCCATGAGAGTCCTTTCCTTCTTTCCTTGCATTTTCAGATGAACATTATAACCAAGAAGAAATGTACTCTCAACAGACTTTTGTGGTGTGGTGGTTTAGGCACCAAGTCATGTCTGACTGTAGCCCTCCAGGCTCCTCTGTCCATGGGATTTTTCAGACAAGTGTACTGGAATGGGTTGCTGTTTCCTTCTCCAGGGGATCTTCCTGATCCAGGGATCAAACCCAGGTCTCCTGAACTGCAGGCAGATTCTTTACTGACTGAGCTACTAAGGAAGCCCCAACAGACTATTGTTTCCAGCCAGTGTATGCTAGAAGGGGAGACATGCGATTTCCATGCTGTCCAAAAGAAAGACATTTATCTCAGGTTGGCTATCTAGGAGATTCAGCGGCTTTCCTAAGGAGATATAATAAATATAAAATACGGGGATTAAGAGCAGATTGACTGGGTTGGTATCCTGCTTCTGTCCCTTCACTGCCTATACTCTCTGTGCCATAGTAGCCTACTCTGTACTGTAGGGGTGAGACTAGGTCATGCCTCAGAAGGCGGTGTTGTTAAATGGGCATTTAGAACTGCATCTGCACATAGTAAATATATACTCCATAATGCTATAATTATAGAAACTTCACAGTAACAGTCATCCCTGTGTCCACTGGAAAATACAGAATTACTGCATTTTAGAGATTTGGGGGGGGGGGGCACAAATTGCAATAGCAATTTCATAAAACCATTTTGTAATAAAATGGTAATGGATGAAAAGAAATGTCACACATTGTTTCCAAATTGGGAAAAAAAATAGTTTGTCCAGTTTTTAAGATTTAGAAGTACATTCTGGGATGCAAGATGAAATCACTCCCTGAAATCTGACTTTTAAGACAAGAATAAATGTATAAAGCCTAAGACAGTTAATGAATATGCATGCATCTCTGGTTGACAAATCGAAAGAGGAGTAGAAATTGCTAATAGTCTCCAGGTAAGAGTCAAGAAACCATTATATCTGTGACCCTAGCCAAAAATATAACTAGGAGAAAAACGAGAAGCTCACTCCCATCTTGCTCCCTTCCAACAACCCCCAGTATTCTCTAGATATTGACATCTTTTCAATTGGCAGTGAAGTTTGTGATTTTAAACCTGTGATAATTTTACATTAAATGTCCACCACAATTTTGGGGGGAAAAAAGAAATTTTTAAAAGAGAGACCCTTGAAAAGTTGAAGTCCTCAGCTACTTTTGGAAAAATGACTCCTCTTATGGCGATGTTGTGAAAGTCAAGAATGAAGTGTTATCATGTCAGAAAACTACAGCCTGCCTCAAAATACTTGACTCATTATATTTTCTTTCTAAGAATTAATGCCTTGTTAGAATTAAAATCTACATTCTGTGGAAATAAACTCATTTTAAAAGAAAACTCTAAGTAGTAATTGTATGAGACATGAAGAGACATGATCAAGCAATCACGTTATTACGTGAACTGCCATCTACCATCTCCTGAAGTTGCATGTCCGGCTCCCGGCCCAGCATCTCCACAGATGCCCTGACTTCCAGACTTCATTTCTCATTTTCCAAAAGACAACTTTGAGCTGCTATGATCTCTAATATCCCTCGTGACTCAAAATATCTATAATTCTATCACTGTTGCAAGCTTCAAATCTGATACCTGATTTTAAGCCTCTTTTCATGAACGGGTGAAAATTATCATCTTAGGTGACCAAAGAATCCAAGAAATAACTATGGATGTCAAAATATATATATATATTTTTTCTGGCTGCAGAATTTTTACCTATGGCCAAAGCAATTTTGTAAAAACCTTCTACTCAGTACTCAAAAGAGCCATTTCTTTGCCCCAGAGAGAATTAATCCTAGGCAAGGACTGGAAAAGACAGTTTCCCCCCCGCTGAGAAGCTCATTCTGTTTTAATTTGCCAATTGAAACTGCCCTGGGAAATCACGCATTGTCATTATCTCATTAAAAATGCTATGTGTGTCCTTCCCTTACCTCTCTCTGAAAAAAGGACACTCACGTAGCCCATCGGCTCCCCACGACTTAAATTTTAGAGTACCCTTAAAAGACTGGCTTTACCTAGGGTCCTCTGGAGACAGTGTCGTCTGCTCTTATTACTACCACAAATTCTACGGATCTCCAGTCACTAACTCAAAATGTTAGCTGGGTATTTATTGTATCTGTGAAATTTTCTAAGCATTGAGAAGAGTTAAAAAGGCACTAAAACGCCTGTTTTCTGTGAATTAATGGCCACTCTCATTGGAAAACAGGATCTTATAAACTGGTCTTTTAAAGATTCTTTCTATCTCGTCTTTTGGTTCTATCTGACTTTTATTCAGCCCCACCCTGGCTGTCTTGTCTGGTTATCTATGGAATGACATTACAAGGCTGATACTGAGAGTTGAGATTCAAAGTGTTGGTCGCTCAGTCATGTCCAACTCTTTGCAACCCCATGGACTGTAGCCCACCAGGCTCCTCTGTCCACGGAGGAGTGGGTAGCCATTCCCTTCAATTCCAACCCAGGGATTGAACCCTGCATTGCAGGCAGATTCTTTACCATCTGAGCCACAGGGTTATACTCTTTCAATTAAAAAGCTTAATTTTTGTTGATATGAAAGTTATAATCCCCTTCACTTTTCAGTTGTATACTGAGTTGACATTATCTGTGGCCAATAGAGTGATTTGAATTGTGTTATTTATTACTACTTTTCAGTTTCTAGTGAGTCATAAAATGACTAAAAGGCAGGAGTAAGATGGAAACACTGCAGAAATTCTGGATAATGGCTTACATTTAATAATGCCCCTTTGAGTCATATAATAATAATAAATGAAAAACTATGACACTAGCTTCCTACATAGACTTAAACCTGATTCTGTGTGTAACACCTGCAGATTATTATATTTTCCCAAAGATTCATCCTCAAAGAATCCACAGACTCCTGCTTAATAAAAACATGTATCACCATTGGTCAATAGGGGAAAGGCACTCTGCCTGTCTATAACGGACGGGTATGATTACCTTATTGCCTTGAAATCCCTTCGGGCCTGGATCCCCAGGAGGTCCAGCAATGCCCTGCTCCAGGGTGAAAACCAAGAATTAGTTCTGCCTACAAAAGGCCAACGAGGAATGAATCATTCATGAGGGTCCCTAGAGATCCTGGAGTTAGATATCCAGACTGACTCAGAGTTAAGTGAAGGTTACACAATGGAGAAACGGGATGAGATAAAATTCCGTGTCAAACACACAGCTTCTAAAATAGTACCTAAAGCTGAGAGCGAACATTTATTGATGAGCTGTTCATTTTCTAAACCTGTGCTTCCAACATTATTCCTGTGCTGGACCACTTTCTGGAAAGATTTTGATTAAACAACAACTTTTTAAAATATGTATTAATATCCAAGGCATATAACTGAAAATTGGAGTGTCCAATGACCCTTTGATAATAATCAGTTACTGCCCTGCCCTGACACAATTCCAGACCAGAACAAAGAAGATGATGGTTAACAAGATGCCCTCTAGGAAATTGGGGTAAAGGTATAATTTTCAGTAGACTTTTTGAAATGCTGAAATTAGCACTTCACACATGCACACACTCCTCCCATTACAAGTTTAGACAAGGCAAGTCCCCAGACTGGAAAAAAACTGATTCAAATCACTTTCTGGAATCTCTGGGAGAAGTCTAAAATAAATGCCTTAAAGAATCATTGCATATTACTGAGCAGTGACTACTTATGATGGAATACAAATGCTGTAATTTAGATAAAATGCACAGCTTTTCCAGCAGCAGTGCAAACATAGGTACATTCTGTTTTCAACGGCTTTGACATTATGCTTTTATCTTCCTAGACTCTAATTTTATTTTATTTTTTTAGCTTTTATTCTTTAGCTACTCACTAAGTAGACTCACTTGCTGGTAACTATCTTGAAGGAGCCTATATTAGTTATTCAAAATATTAGAGCATCAGTTTTCGAACTTTGTTTCACACTGTGATTACCTGGGAATCTTCTGACTGAATTGGTAGAGGGTACAAGTGGGCAAAGGGGTTTTAAAAGCTTCCTAGGTGATTCTAATACAGACTTAGATTTGGTTTTCACTCCCTTACCTGAATTCCTCTGGGTCCCTTTGGTCCGTTTGGCCCTGGGGATCCCTGTGAAATAAAATTAGTAGTAAGATACTCTAAATATCTATTTAGTTTGCAGTGATCTTAGGTGGCACAGAAGGGACTTTATTCTCAGTAATGGCCAATCTTCCCAGATTATCCAAACATCAGAATCATTGTTAACAAAATGATCCTTATTAACAAGCCACCTTGGGTTCCAGCTTTCCTTTAGTAACAAACTCCATGAAACTACAATTTTGGATTAAGTCTTTGCCTATATATATTTGACATTTTGATCAGAATTTTTAAAATATATTTCTTAAGAATTCTTAGAAACCAGTATAGTTTGTGGAATACTGTATTCTTCCAACAAGGCAATATCAGTTAAGTGAGTTTCCACAATGTATACATCACTCTCTTTCCCATCTTCAGGACATGGAACTTGGCAAAATAGTTTGTACTCAATAGTTTTCTAACAAAATACTTCAATATGTTTGTTAACTAGGAAGCCCTTTAAAGTTTCTTTTTATGAAAGTATAATCTAGTCTCTCTTTCTCAGATTTCTACTTTTTTTTGATTACCAAAATGTAACCTATTTATAATAGTTATACCTTGACAACTATAGAAAAAAGTAAATTAATGGACAACAATCACACAGAGGCAACTGCTGTTAACATTTTAGGCTTATTTTCATACAATATT
Organism: Cervus canadensis; assembly: GCF_019320065.1. Lineage (NCBI taxonomy): Eukaryota > Metazoa > Chordata > Mammalia > Artiodactyla > Cervidae > Cervus > Cervus canadensis. The sequence goes on from NC_057388.1 coordinate 14,325,942, forward strand.
GTTCCCAATAGATTTTTTTTCTTTAAATAATTTGACCAAAATGTATATCCAATTTTGTGTCCTACTTATCTGGTCTTCCATTCTATCAAAAATATTTTGCATGTCATTAAAAACTCTTAGTAAAGTGAATAATATCTAAAAATGTGAATCTATCATAATTATAATGACTCATTTCCCTGGTTTTGACATTTAAGTTGTTTCCGATGATTTCTATTGTTAGCAATATTATAGTGAATATCTTTGTGTATAAGTCTTTGTTCAACTTCTGATTTATCCCTAAGGATAATTTCCTAGAAGATGATGATTAGCACAGAGCCTGTAAGCACATTTAAGACTCCCTCTCACTTTCTTTTGTCTCTCCACATATGGAGCGATAAAGGAATGTTTCCTGCATAAAGTGTGTTCAGATTTCCATTCTCACCTCCTGAGTAGAGAGAGTACATCTTCATTTTATAGAATCCCTATCAATACTGAGTATTATATATTATTTTATATTTTTAATATTTTATTGCTAAAATATTTTAATGTTTTAAATTTTACTTCTCTGACTGCTTATGTGTTCATTTCTTACCCATTTATATTTTCTCTTGTTCTTTGTACATTTTACATGTAAACTTACATGAACTCATCATGTCAATGACACTATATTTCTTTGACTTTAGACATGCCTTTTTTCAGATTTTTCCATCTCTGATATTGGAATACATTATGCAATCAATCTCACCTTACATTTATAATTGTCAGTACTTTTCTTTCTTTTTAGCACTGAAAATAATAGGGCATTTAATAATCCCTGGCATCTTGGTCAATGAACTATTTTAAATCTTTGTCAGCCATTTTTATTTCACATAGTTTTTCCAATTATTATTTGACTTTCATTTTTGTTCTATGTGTCCCTTCTTCAGTATTTTCAAGTCCATGTCCATCTCCCGTTTTCAGTTATTCTCTGGGAAGAATCCATTCATTATCACACCCTTCATTTTTCCCAAAGATAATTACCAAGCCTACATTTTTCAGATTCACCTGGTCCTTTAACTCTACAGTAGTTTAAAAGCTTTCAGAAAGTCTCAAGCTATTTAAAGTGTTTAGTTACATAGGCCAGGGTCACTACTTTCTCCTTTTCTGCTTACCTTCTGCCTCGTTTTCTCTCCTTGACTCTTCCCATAATTAAAAGATGGATTTTGAAACACTTTATTATGTTGGTGGCATGCTGTTAAGAGTTCTTAACTATAATGAAAACTATTTACTTTCACTCTGTACTTTTTTGGATCCTTTATCATGTTTAAAATACACTCTCTAAGTATTTCTGGTCCATTAAAGAACTCCTTAACATTTTAATACTGTCTCCAGTTTACATACTTTATTCACATTTATTTTCTAATGAAAGGTAAATAACTACTCAGTTATCTGTGGTTGGCTGTATTTTCAGTTTCAAACCCCTATCTATGTCTAGTTCTTCCATATTATTGAAAAGTAGTTCATTAACTTATTTCATAGAGTTCTTCATTCTGTTTTGGAAGGTGCTTGTTCTCAGGGTTTAATTTACATCTGGAAAACTATTCCACTTTGACCCAATTGGATCTTGAACTGACTTTGCCAGTTAAGTTCTTCTTTCACCATAACGTTTGGTGGGCCTGGTCTCAAAGGTTAGGGTGCGGCAGAGGCATGGGGGGGCTCCATTAACTAAAGTTAGGGGTGGCTTTGTTTTCTGCTTCATGTTTCACAGATGTGAAAATTGAATGGGTGGCTCTAATTCCAGTAGTGAGAGCAACATGCTTCCCAAGATTTCCTCTTAACAAAACTCAGCCCCAAAGAGATCACAGCTGTTAACATTTTAAAAGCATGTTCCTTACTTTGTCCCCCTTTATTCCAGGTTTACCACATTCTCCACGTTCACCCTAAAAAATAAATACACAAGATAAAGAAGACGGTCATTCAGTGTTAGGATTCTTTTTATAAGATTCCCAGCAGAATCTTATGACATGAGCAGTCTGATGAATTAAACACAATTTTATCCTCAATACTGTGGGTTGTTTGGGCATTGAACTCTGAAAAATTTTATCCTTGAGTCATTCCTAACTTGACAGAATCAAATTAGTAATACCACCTAATGAGGCTTCACATTTTTGAGAGATGGATGAAATTAAGAGGAAAAAAACTAAGGCTTTATAAGCATCTACGATATATTATATGCCCTTTGCATATATGTGATTTAATTGAATCCACATTACAGTCCAATGAGGTCAGTTTTGCCATTCTTTTTTTTTTTTTTTTTGCAATTTGATCGTTAGATGTCTTTTTTTATTGACATATAGTTGACTTGCAATATTAGTTTCAAGTGTACAAGATAATGACTCAACATTTTTGTAGGTTACATACCATCTATATTCCCTATGCTAGATATTACATCCATGTGACTTATTTATTTTATAACTGGCAGTTTATACCTCCTAATCCTCTTCACTTTCATCTTATTTTATACATGAGGAAACTTAAGCTTAATAAGATAACTTCACTCCATCATTGAGCTAGTAAAGAAGAGTCAAGGTGCTATATACTTTCCCTCACCTCAGCCTATGGTCCCGCCTTTCCTGGAATATTAATGGGGAAAAAAATTAACATTTAAATGATGCTTTACTGTTTACTATTAGCGTTATTTTACAGACATTATCTTAGTTAATCTGACATTGATGTAAATCATTTAAATCACTGATGTAAATCTTTAATCATTTAATAATGTAAATCATGTCTGAGGTAGATAGTATTAGCCCAGTCTCACAGAATGAAAATTTGTGATTTAAATGTAACTTGCTCAGATAGAATGAGAACTGGGGCCTCTGAATACTAATCCATTATAACAGACTTCTAAGACTTTTAATAATTAGAATTTAAAAGTAACAAAGTCAATTAGAAAAACTAGTTTTAAAGTGAGAATTTTCAAAGCGTGTTCACATATATATTTATTTATTCTGAGCCTCCAAGAAATTCATATTTTTAAGAGAAGGCAGTTCTGTTGGGGAGGTTAAATGATTTACATCAATGTTCATGCCAGCCAATGGACATTAGGGCACTCCTAATCCAGTGCCCTCACTACTAGTTTCTATTTCTGCTGCTGTTTTATTATCTCTATGCTGCTCTAGAGCATGCGTCTTGAACTGCTAATACACGATGATGTAAGCAACTTATGCTAGCATGAACGTCACTGCCCTGCTTCCTTCATTAAGAAAATCTTGCTATGAAAATGTCAGCTAAACTAAACAGGATGTTTAGTGATACAGTGGATTTATATTCTGCCGCAAGCTTCAGCTCATCACAAAATAGCAACAGTTTGCAGGCTGATAGCCAACCTGCCGACCACACTTTGCTCTAAGAAGGGAAATGATAATTGTGACCACCAATTATGGATGCAGAGTGTGTGCCAAAATGTCTTGATATTATTACTGATCCCCACAACAGCCTTGCAAGGCATGTATGTCTCCATTCACCACAAGGAAAATGAGGCTCAGACAGATTAAGCAGCTTGTCCATGACCACAATCTTGAGTCTGTTAGACACCCAAGTCCGTGTTCTTCCTCAACCACCCAGAGCTGAACAGGGCATGTTGCCATGGTCTGCAAGTTACTCTGCACTAACCTGACACTTCTGCCTGGGGTTCTGCCTGGGATATTGCTGGCATCTGCAGCAGGCAAGAGGGAGGTACAGTTTTAGATCCAACTATGCCTCTATTCAGAAGCAATCTGTCCTCTCTCCCCATCATATTGTGAGTCAGCCTGACCCAGGAAAAACTGAGCTTTCCCTGAAAACAAGCTGAACATTCATTTCTCAATGCAAATGGAAAATCACTCTTGTAGAATCAATTAGAAAGCAATTAATTTATTGTTGTGGAGTAAAATGTGTGGAAATAAATATGAGTGGAAATAAAATGAGTCAACCACCAAAATATAAAACAGAAAAGTACTGTAAATACACTCAAAATCCTTTTGGCTAAAAACTCACATTCCATTTGTCCAGACAGATTTGTTAGCTATAGGGTCCTTAGAGGCAGCATTGGTTTGGGGGCAGATTCCCTTCAATGAAAATGCTGTATTCATGTTACTTGCCTCTGCAAAGGCATTTTCTTCTTTGGTGGGCTCAGTAATCCCTGAGGAATGGTCACAGTTACAAAGTTCCTGAGAGCAAGCACTTCAGAAAACTCTGAACAGATTAGCTCTGTTCCCAGCCTCCAAGTTCTAATGCTCCTTCTCCGGTGAGATTCTGGCTTGAATGTGGATAGTTCAGGGTCCTTTCGCTCTGACATCTTGTGTCTTCCAAACAAGGGCCCCTCCAGTGAACTTATTATTCTCCAGAAGTTTAAGTGAATCTTTTCCAAAAAAATAGAGAGTTTCCTGGTGTTGATAATTAACATATTGTATAAATGAAGATGGCACCATGGAGAATTTTCTTCAGCTCCATATATTTAGGACAATTTAGTTAGTGTTACCCGCTCAGTCATGTCTGACTTTCTGACCCCATGAACTGTAACCCGCCAGGTTCCTCTCTCCATGGGATTCTCCAGGCGAGAATACTGGAGTGGGTTGCCAGTTCCTATTCCAGGGGATCTTCCCGACCCAGGTATCCAATCCAAATTTCTTGCACCTCCTTCATTGGCAGACAGGTTCTTTACCATCTGAGCCACCAGGGAAGCCCATTTAGCACAATTATTTACAATCATGAAACTTTCTTAACTTTCCCATACTTTGATTTGTTTCCTGTCTCTTTATAATAGAATCATTTATTTATAGGCCAGCTAATAATTTACAGTACATTTTCACATACATTATTCTGTTTGACTTTCCAATCACCCTGTAAATTGTTTGTTTAGTCATAAGCCATCCCTGACTTTTTTGAGACCCCATGGACTGTAGCCCACCAGACTCCTCTGTCCATGGGATTTCCCAGGCAATAATAGAGGAATGGGTTGCCATGTCCTTCTCCAGGGGATCTTCCTGACCCAGGAATTGAACCCACATCCCCTGCATTGGCAGGTGGATTTTTTTTTTACCACTGAACCACCAAGAAAGCCTGGTAAATTAGGGAGGCCTGCATTGGTCAGTTCTATACAAAGGAAAAAAACAGACGTTCTAAGATACTGAGTTGTCCATGTTCCTTTGGCAAAGTACAGAATCATGGCATTTCTTACACTCTTCCCCTTTAAGGCCTAACATTTCCAGTTTGGGAATATATTTATTTGCTTGTATGTAGGTTTAACTCTAATGTTTATAAGGGTCCTGGGGCGAGAGTGGAAGCAGAGGCCCACATACCATATATCTAAGTAGCTGAGAGTTACAAGTCAAGCTAATAAGCTGGTACTGTTCTGACTTCCTTTCTTGACAAATGAACCTACAAAAGGAGTAAAAAGTTAAAGGACTTTTGGAATTCCTCAGAGGTCCACGTGGGAGACCTATGCCCACCACCTACAGCCCAGCTCCCACTTCACTTCCCATCTCCAGCTCCTTCCACAGCAAAAGAAGCTATCAGCGTGTGTCTGTGAAGGTGCCCCAAGCAGCATAACAAAGCCCCCTCTATGGGCCCCTCCTGCCCCAACAAAGCTTCCATTTGATTTCCCTCAGGGCTAGGAAGACAATGGACATGGAAAAGAGGTTTGTGTGAGCCTTTGAAGCAGGCTCAGGCCATTTTGCAGGGTCTTCTAGGGGTGTTAGATATCCAAGGTATGATCCGGGAGAAGGGGGCATGGGCCTCTCACCCTGCAGACTCCTGGTTCCATCATGAGTGTGGAGGTTGGAGGGGACCCAGAACAGGACCCTCTAATGCAGGCCTTGGGACTTCCCTGGTGACTCAGATGGTAAAGAATCTGCCTGCAATGTGGGACACCCAGGTTCAATCCCTGGATTGGCAAGATCCCCTGGCTACGGAAGATCCCCTGGCTACCCACTCTAGTATCCTTGCCTGGAGAATTCCTTGGACAAAGAAGCCTGGTGGGCTATAGTCATGGGGTCATAGAGAGTCAGACACCACTAAGTGATTAACACTTTCACTTGCCCAAGTCTGAGGGTTTTAGGACAGAATGAATGATAACGACAAGTTCTGATTTTGAATAGCTTATCTGACCATAGAGAGCATATAATAATAGCAGCATAAACTTAAGAATGAACAACTGAACACTCAAAGATTCCTGAGCCCCAGTCTAACACATTCATTTCTTTTGAATCAGTTTGATGTCATAATTTGTAATTTTCAAATAATCATAAAATAATCTAACAACTCATAACTTTTGTTTGTCAAATTCACTCCTCCTGCAAGTTCTACCTAGATGACTGACTAAATGAAATAAGTAGTTCTTTACGGCTTAAGCAGGATGATCCACCCTCTTTCCCCCAGTAGAGGGCCTTATGTCTGCATTTCATAGGAAGCTAAGTGCCAAGGCACTAGCCTAATTGTAGTATTGCTGTATCCTTTTGTATATAGAAACTTTTGGGCTGGATACTTGTGATGCATGGCTGTAAAAGTCAGGATTCTCTATTGAAGACAATTCATATTTGCAGGGCTAAGAGAGACTGGATTCTGATCTCAGGAATCTTGGGCTACCTTCCATTCTTTATAGCATATACCAATATCTTAAGTTCTATTATTAGTTTATGTTAACAGAGTTAAAAATGTACTTAGCAATTTGAGGATCCAGACTTCCAAAAATAAGGGAAAATAACTTTTATTAAGTATATAAATTGGCTTCCCTAGTAGCATAGACAGTAAAGCATCTGCCTGCAATACGGGAGACCAGGGTTCAATCCCTGGGTCAGGAAGATCCCCTGGAGAAGGAAATGGCAACCCACTCCAGTATTCTTGCCTGGAGAATCCCATGGACAGAGGAGCCTGGTGGGCTACAGTTGACGGGATCACAAAGAGTCGGACACGACTAAGTGACAAACACACACACACGAATATATAAATACAGTTATGTTTCTGTTTTTCTTTATGAAATTCTATTTGTTGTTACCAACTTACCTTCTCACCCTTGTACCCAGGGATTCCCTAATTAAAAAAGAAAAGTAGAATATGATATTAGAAGGCATAGTTGGAGGAAGTATCTGATGTTTTTCATTTATAAAGTATAACAAAGCACATTTGTATAGTCTTGGAAAGTAAGACCACGTAAAGATAAGCTCGTTTACTTGTCTTTGCTCTTAGGGAATGTGCATATAGTAGAGGGGAGAAAAGAACCTATGTTTCCTTTTATTATATCCTATTCTTAGTTCCACATATTTCTTTCAAACCCAATTTCTTACCCTTTGGCCCGAAGCTAAAGGAAGGACTATACACTGAAACTCACTGTAGCAGTGATGACCTATAACGGTCCTTTCAAAATTGTTATATTGACTTTTAAACTACGAACTCTCACAACTGAGAATGTTCTATGGAGACTGTTAGAGAAATTGGCTTTGAAAACGAGCTGAGATAATGACCTTTAAAATGCCCGTAAATATTTATATCCATTCAGGCCCTCCTTTCAAATTCGGTCTCGAATATAGAACATCAAGGAAATGAACGGTTCCTTTGTCAACCCTGGTGAGACAGTGACCTTTAAGTTACTATATTTTATCCCACACTAAATAAGGGGCCAGCGATTCAGCAGCTCTTGTGTGTCACTCTTGGGAACCCGGCACAACCTTCTCTGTTGGGTCACTGCCTGCAGTCCTTTAAGTAACACGATACTGAATTTTAACCTGATTGGGAAATTACCAGCTTTAAGCAACACCAAGTCTTTAATTGGATCAAGTGTCTTTTTCACACAACTATAGTTTCCAAGTATAAAAATAGAATTGTAAGATATATTTTTAAGTGAGCTGGAGAAACCAGTGGAATAAACAAGATGTGAGTGTAGTTACATGTGAGTCAGAGTACAAAATTTTGTTCTGTAGGACTTTTTTTACCAAAGATAAAAAGGAAAACTTTAGGAAACAAATAGCACTTCTCTCCAAATGTGCAGTCACTGAGAAATTGAAGAGTAAAACTAGTAAAAAAAAAAAAATGAAATGTTACGGTACAATGTAATCCATGTCGGAAACGCTTATTCACATAAATGGTTTAAGGTTTAGTATAGTGCTTAAACTTAAAGGCCATAGTTAAACTGGTGTTCTTTATAAAAAACAATTCATGTTTGCAGCACTAAAAAAAGACTGGACTTCCCATCTCAGGACTCTTGGGTGATCTGCATCCCTTCTAACCCACCATCATATTTAAAATCCTGTCATTATTTTATGTTCAGAGAGGTAAGATTATATTTAGGAAGGAAACAACACAGTTTACAAGAATAAAGGAATATCATTTTTTATAGTATAATTTTTTCCTGTTTTATTTTCTTGGTTTTTTGTTTGTTTTCTTTTTAGTTTTTTCCCTGAAATCTCTGGTTTCACTTACTAGTTTTAAAATACTCAAATTTAAGACAGCCTACACTGTGCTCATTGGTCTCTGCAAAATTTGCTTCTGACTTTCCCATTTCTATTAACGGGACCATCATATTTCAAATCATACAGAAATCAAAAGTTTATAATCATCTTTTCTCTCTCCTTGCCCCTTCCATTCTTTTAATCCAACCAATTAAAATTCTCCAGCAGCTTCCAGGGCATTTAGATTCATCCAGAGCTTCTTATTTTTTGGTAATTACACCTTTGTGTATAATCAATTTGTTTTTGTTTTTTTTGGCCACACCATGGGAACTTTTCTTGGCCAGGGATTGAACCCATGCCTCATGCAATGGAAGCGCAGAAGTCCCCATGGAACATCCTCAGCTGTGAGAGTTCATAGTTTAAAAGTCAATACCCAGAGGGATGGGATAGGAGGGAGGTGGGAGGGGGGGTTCAGGATGGGGAATACATGTACACTCATGGCGGACTCAAGTCAATGTATGGCAAAACCAATACAATGTTGTAAAGTAAAATTAATTAATTCATTAATTAAAAAATAAGAAAACAAACAAACAAAGAAAAGTCAGTATAACAATTTTGAAAGGACTGTTATAGGTCATCACTGCTACAGTGAGTTTCAGTGTATAGTCTCTCTTTTAGCTTCGAGCCAAAGGGTAAGAAATTGGGTTTGAAAAAAATATGTGGAACTAAGAATAGAATAGAATGAAAGGAAACATAGGTCCTTTTCTTCCCTCTACTCTGGACCTTCAGGTAGGTCCCAGAGCCCTGAGTTACAAATCGAGGCCCGTGTGATCTCGCCCCTGCCTACCTCACAGCTGCATCTCCTACCCCATTCTTCCTCAGGCTCTGGCTCCCTTCCCATTTCCTGGGCCCACCAAGCTTCTTCCACCCCAGTGCCTTTGCACCTACTGCTCTTTCTGCCTAGGAACCCACGTGACCTTGTTCTGTATTTTCATCAGCAACGCGATGGACGTGAGTTTGAGCAAGCTCTGGGAGTTGGTGATGGACAGGGAGGCCTGGCATGCTGTAGTCCATGGGGTCGCAAAGAGTCAGACAGGACTAAGGGACGGAACTGAACCTTCTCCCTGACTGGAATTTTTATTCACTGATTCGCCTATTGATTGCCTCCTGCTGTGTGAACACTTCATGAAACATGATCTTTCTACCTTGCTCACCTCCATTTCCCCAGCACCCAGTATAGGGCCCAGCACATAGCACGTGCTAAGTAAATCTTGTTGAACGACTGAGGTAGAGTTAGTCACCACATCCCCACATTTCTGCACCTTCGTGGATCTCACAGTGTTCCCCTCCTTTCTGTTTTGTTATCACTGTAGCTCAGTTCTGTCCCATATAACGTGAGCCACATATGGCATTTTCAATTCCTTCATAGCCACTTAAAAAATGCAAGAACTAACGGGTGAAATTAATTTTTAATAATATGTTTTATGTCTCCTAACAGGTCAGAATACTGTCATGTTAACACATGATCAATATTAAAAAATTATCAGTGAGATATTTTCTCTTTTTTTCTGATACTAAGTCATCAAAATTCGGTGTGTAGTTCATTCCGCCAGCACACCTCCCCTCTGGCTTGCCTGTCTTGACTGCCGATTAAGTACACATGGCCAGTGACTCACATGGGCCAGAGCAGCTCTAGCTAATTAACATCCCTGTTACTTCTCATGCAGCCTGTAGCAACAAACCTCTTCAAAGTACACTCTCTGCTTATCCCCACTTCACTTTTGCTTTTAGAGCCAGGCCAAATTAATCTAAAACCACAGCTCTGGGGCCATGTGGCTCATCTAAAATCGCAAGGGGAGTCCATCACCCAGCAAAGCCCAGCCTTCCAGGCATCAGGACCACCCACTCTGACCCCTGGGCTGTGTCTGCCAGTACTGCTCCCAGGGCCCCGTTTCACCATCCCTCACTCATTGCCCTCCCCCTGGCTGCTGCTCACAGCACTCTCCAGCTGGAATGCCTGCCCGTCCACCTTCCAGTCTGTCTTTATCTGACCTGGTCCTTCACGCTTCACTTGTGAGGGCTCATCCCATAGAACCTACCCTGATAGCTCCAGTCTTCTCTGAATGCCCTTTAGACATAATATTTGATGCATGAAATTTTTTATAATGTTTTGACATTCTGCTTCATATTACAGCTGTTTTACCTCTCCTCAAGATAATGGATTTTCCTGAAAATAAGTACTTTGTCTTAATTTTATTTTCACTAACAGTATGCTTTATACATAGAACATACCTAAAAAGTCTTTCCTGAATGAGTAACAAATTTCTGAAGGAATTTCCATTGAGATTATCAAGCTTTCTATCAGATTTCTCGTGACGTTGATTACAAACGCCAAGAGAAGCATTTTTCAAACCTCCAGGTCTGAGTCCTGGGCTTTTTCATCCAAGGGGACAAGCTGAGAGAGAAACGTAACAGCTTCTCTTAAGTTCCTGTGTACCTCTCTGCTATCTGCTGCACCACTGCAGTCCTCCAGGAAAATGCAAAAGAAGAAATGTAATTATTTCTCAGCTGTACAGTCTCTGACATCATCTAATTTTAGGGATGATAAGTCAACCAGAATGATCTCTTCTTTTACCTGTAGAACTAGATTTACAAAACCATAGTTGAGATGATGTAATTCTTAGGCTCCCCGGATCTTTAATCTTTTTATTTTTTATAAAAAGCACAAGAAGCAAAGCAAAATATTTTTCTCATTTGAGCTTTTCACAAATCTCAAATTGAGCATCAAGGGGTGTCATGTGGTGAAGCACTCTGTCTCATCCTCACTCCTTTTGGACAGAGTATTTTCTCCTCACATAGCAGCTTCTGAGATCACAATCTATCTGACTGCCTGTCTGAGCCATCCAGAGCACATGTAGACATAAATCATTTTTGCACTGCAGGGGTCAAAATGATCCATTACCAAATCTTAGCATCCTGGAATTACTTTCTTAGGAAGGCATTTCAGTCGTGTACATACCCCTGGGCCTCTTTCTCCAGGTTCCCCTTTTTGAGCATCACCCTGTGACAAGAAGAAATTCAGTCAAAATTCCACAGCCCTGCGGAGCAAGTGATTGCTCAATGAAATGCACTCTTCAGAATTCCCAGATTAATAGGTCAACCCAATGGGGAAAGTATCTTTGACCTTGACCACTGACTGACCTTCTCACCATGCAGTCTCAGGAAGAAGACAGCAGCTCAGATAGCCTTTGCCCTTTGAAGTGAAGCCAGATGTATGGGGTGCAGAATCCAGGTATGTTTTCACAGCGCAAGCTGAGACTCGCATGCTAGTTTAACAACAGGGCCGTTGTTCTCAAATAGACCATTGTACCCTCTCGGAGCCAGCCACTCTGGCTTTTCTCCAAGGGGCTTTGGAATGTTTTCCAAAATGTCCTTAAGAGTGATTGCTTGATTTCAGCAAGACTTAGGAAAATATATTATGTGGCACACGATTACAAGCCAAATAAATGAAATGGTCACAAAGACTTACAACAGGTATTTAACAAAACAAAAAGAAGACGTGATGGCATTAATTCAGATCCGTAGAAAGTGGGTGAGTGTAGGGGTGTGAGTGTGTATGTGTTGTAAAGCCACCCAAGAATATTTTACGTTCCCTCTCTTTGGCAAGCAGGCAACTGGCAAAAATGCTTTCATGCATCTAACTTATCATATTTTTCATTAACTCCCTAAACCTAGTCTCAGAAATGGAGTTACTGGGATTAAAATTTTGAATATTTGAATGCTTCTTATGTAGTGCCTAGCTGCTTCCCAAAATGTTTGTGTTTGTGCCAAATTACCCTTGCAATGAAGAAGAAAGTAGTTTCAGCACCATATTGCTAGTTATTACTGTTTTAATATTGCTGTTAGTTGCTTTAAGAAACTTTTTAAAATTTAAAATATAGAAAAAAACAATGTGAACTAGATATGAACTATGTGAACTTCCCTCCACCCCCCATTCCAAAACAACCCAAGAGCCTTGGAGTCCAAAGTTTCTAAAATGTGAACAATTAGTATTAAAGGGCACCTCATTGTCAGTCTTTAAATTTCATCCATTATCCAGTGAAATTAGACATTTTTCTATTTCTTTATTCACTGGATTTATTTCCTCTCTTGAAAACAGTTTGTGTCTTTTGACCATTTAATTATTCATTTCTCACCTATTTTGTAAAATCATTATGCATTATAGCAGGGCTTCCCAGGTGGTACTTGTTGTAAAGAATCCTCCTGCCAGTGCAGGTGACTAAGAGACACGGGTTTGATTCCTGCATCAGGAAGATCCCCTGGAGAAGGAAATGACAACCCACTCCCTATTCTTGCCTGGAGAATCCCATGGACAGAGCAACCTGGTGGGCTACAGTTCATAGGGTCACAAAGAGTCAGACACACCTGAAGTGACTTAGGACATCAGACGGATGCATTATAGCAATTATCTCAATGTCCATGGTGTTTGACATAAATATTTCCATACATGTCTTCCTCTTTATTGTTTTTCATTAAATACAATTTTTCTTTAAATTTTCACATGGTTACATTTGCTAATCTCTCTCCTATGATTCCGTCTGTTCTCTTGAAAGACCATCCCAACAACGATATAATTTTTTAAATCAAAGATTTTTTTTTGGATGGCACACAAAGAAAAGAATTAAGGAATTCGTAAAGGAGTTTTAATTCTTAAAACTCAAGTGCCAACAGCAATGTGTTTTGGAACGTGTATTAGTGATTCATGAAACATTGTAGTAGTCAGTTTAGGCCACCATTATTTAAGAATGAGTTTCTCTTTATTCACCTCCCTAGGTTTCCTGAATTTATTGACTGAAATGGCCATATGCTTCTCTGAATTTGTAAATACAAGCTTATACAAGCCAGACAGATAATGCAGGAAGCAAACAGCCTGTATTCTTCACAAGAATCATCAGATTTTTTTTTTTTTTTTTTTGGCATTGGCATAAAGTACAATGCTTTGTTTTATTAATTTTTGTTCCTTAAGTAGAACTAGAAGGAGATACATTGGTTTAAAGAAAAGCTGTTTAGTCATTTACCGGATTTCCTTTTGGTCCTCGCTCACCTTTGATACCTGGGTTTCCATGTGTACCCTGAAGGCAAAGGGGAAAAAGATTACATGGAACAGACCTTCTATTAGTTTCCTACACCTTACAGTAATTTCTTATCAGCTTCATCCCATAAAATGAGAGAAGATTATAAAAACAAAACTTTGCCTACCAAGCAGAGATTCAACTCTGCTTACCCTTACTACACACTGGGAAGATGGCACAGTCGCGGATAGGCAGATTCCCTAGATTTGCTCAAAAAAAGATAATGTCTCTCTTTTCCTGATATCCAAGGGAGAGTTTCAAAAGATAGGATAAGAGAGGTCTTCAGTTTTTTTCCAGACAGTCATTTTATTTTCCTATTCTCAAATCACCAAAAATCTCACTCTTCTGTGAGCTGGTTTTGGGAACACTCAATAAATGCTAAATGACATAGTTCTATGGCTGTGGACTGACAGGCTACAGGTTCTATAGGAACTGAGCATTCTAAAGAGTAGGACACGGCTGAGTGGCTATGCACACATGTACACATATGGCTATCCCTATAAAAACATGGTGTAGTAATCTCTTCCAACAATATTGAGTGACTGAAATGGTCAGATTAGCTTAGCAATTGTAAGTTTTCTGACTGTTTATTCTAAAACATTATTGAATATCCCAAGCAAACCTTTCCTGCTCATTTCTTGCTCTAACAAGTATAAACTAAGGCTGCATAGGAAGGAGAAGTTAAACCTCTGCTTTGACCAAAATCAGGTTTTACTGACTGCCACATTTTCATGTGATGTATCTAGTGTGTATTTTGAAAAAAAAAAAATTAAAAAGACAAACATTCTGTCTTTCTGATGCCTTGATTGGTAGAATGATTTGAAAACGTGTAGGTTTTGGACCCAAGACTCAGAAGAAAATGTGTCCGAGTCTAAGAAATTCACTGTATGCATTTCCCTCCTTGCCCCCAAATGCAAGCATCAGTTCAAAAACATTATTCATGCATTTTCATGAAGTGTCTCCTCTGGGCTCTTGACCTCTAAGGTCTGAAATCACAGAAGAAAATGAAAAATTGAAGGAGCATCATGGAGGTGTCTAAAAGCGTGTGTTAGAGAAATGTCTAACATCTCCAGTCATTGTGATGTCATTTCCAACACCTTCCCAGATTAGATATGGCACCTACCAGGTATTAGGGCAGAATATAAGGGAAGCACGCACGTCTTTGGGGATTATCTTTTCAAGTACTGAACCATGTTAGCAAATCCTGCCATTTATCTCCAGTTGCCAAGTGGTGTCTTCCATTTCACACAATTCACTAATATCCAGAGCTCCCTAACAAGCTTCCTCCCCACTAGGCGTTTTTGGGGTTGCACTTGGTTAAGTGTGAAGACACAGTTAACTTCTGGAGCAGTCACTTGTTTGTAGTTGGAAGTGGGATCAAGCTTTGCCTAGCTCACGGAGGACCTATATGAACCCTTTCTCTATATTTTCACTTCAGTACTGAGAAATTCTGGCTCCAATTGTCACATCAGAAGAGATGCTGAGATATCCTCTGTGGGAAGAACATCTGATTTTAAGGCAAACTGCCCTCAGTTCAGGTCAGTAAAATCCCAAGCTCATTTCTTAGGACAGAGTGTATCCCTTTAGGAATAAAAGAAAGACACAATATTTCCGTTTTTGCTGCAATTTGCTTTTCAACAGCACAAAGTAGCCCAGTGTTTTCAGCATAGAGTATCATGGCTAGGACTTCCTGAGCTGACCCTAAGTTCAAAGCAGAAATATACTCACAGGAGACCCTGGATCGCCGGGATCCCCCTTCTCACATTCACAAATCTTGCGTTCACACTAAATCAACAATGAAACACAACGTTAACACACAGTGAAATAGAGCATATTAAATATCATTCAACACATAACTAAATGGCGCACTCCCTTGAAGAAACTTTACCTTGAAAATTTATGGAGCTTTGGCTCTCCCTATTACATTCTTCTAAGAAAACTCTGAGCTAGGAAGAGCCAGCTAATAAAGTATTAAATGTTGGCATGGTTAAATAAAATAGACCTCCCATTAATGTGTATTAATATAACATCTACTCATCAGTTAAGATGAGAAAACAAACATTTTCAGTGGACTTTTGGAGTTTCTGCTGTTTTTCTTCTATGTAACACATCCAGGCTCAATAATATACAAAGATCAAATACTGCTTTACTCAATAAAGGAAATATTTTGATTTAAACCATATTTTATCAATTCTGAGATGCATCTTTTCCCTTATTTTCACATCTTTGAAATCAGAAGTATTCTATGAGTCAGGCTCGACCAGGATGAAGCTGGTGTTTTCTGCACATGCCCTTCAGCTCTTCCAGAATGAGATGGAAGAAAACTCCAAAGACACAACCAGAGCACCTGAGGAAATGCTGTGTCATCTATAGTTTTTGTGGCACAGGGGCCGGTATTGTGTGCAAAAGCCAGGGCAGCAGTGACTCTGAGACAGAAAGTGATTCAGAAGATTTCGACTTTGAGTGCAAAGAAGTGGTAGAAATAACCAATTTAGTTTGCTTATATTTGCTCTTTTAAGTATGCACAAAAGTGATACAGGATTTAAAAATCTATATCTAAGTACATGTAAAAGGACTCTTGCCTTAAGTATAAAATGAAAAATTGTGATTCATAAGAAGGCACTGTATCATATTTTAATTGGGAGAGAGCTTTTTTAAAATCTCTCTAAATGGCATGTAAAATAGTGATGTATCTGACCATGTATGATTCAGCAAAGCATGGTTCTCTACACGCTTTGGCTGGCTCCTAAGTATTTTATGTGATACTGCTCATAAGTGTCCTCATGTTAAAGAAGCAATTTCTCAAACTAAGTTCAGATGTTCTAAACCCTCGGCCCAGAAACATACGTCCAGTACTGCAGTCCTCAGCAAGCTGATGGCCATCCATTGTGCTGAGTGCTGTCCAACCAGTATTGGCCAGCTTCCTTCGCCAGTTGGTCTGGTGGCCACCATCAGGGAGGAGATGAGCTGTCAGTCATCAGGCAGCAGGGTGACTCTGAGCCCTGTCCATTAGCCAGGAACACTACTTCATCCTGGCCAGCTCAAGACTTGAGACACAGCTGGGATGAAGGAAGCCGTATCAAAGTAAGCAAAACCTGTATCATCTGCATTGTCGCTGATTTCTAAAACCGCTCTCTAAAATCGTTTAAATACTTCCTACTTTTTCTAAAATTTCCAACCTGCAGTGGATATGGCAGCATAAAAGAAATCAAGTGGCTGCCTCAAAATAGAGCAGCTCATTTTGAAAAAGTAAGAATTTTTATTTAGTCACACCTTACCTTCTAATGTGAATTATACTGCTGATTTGATTATGTGAGCATTTTAGAGTAATTCATAGTCATCAAAGCACGTGGTGCTTACCTTCTTTTCAAATAAGATCTCCTAGGAGGGAAAAAAGAATGAAACATTAACTCAATTCATGATTCTGCTTCCAGCTTCTTATTAGCCTTAATTATTCCCAATGGGATATGCAATTTCCAAGAAGAATAGCAATTCAGCCTTTTTAACCTTGTAAAAGCAATAAAGCCCCGGCCAACCACCCAAGGAGCACTCTGAGCCATATACTAATAGAAGACATGAAGGGTACTAACATTCATTAAAAATAATTTTTTTCTAGGAACTTCATCCTATTGTATCCCATGTTTTCTCTCCTGTTCCTTTATCAGCTCTAGAATCTCCATAGTTTGGCTACAAGCTCAATCAGCCATAATGAGAATTTTCTTTCTTTTATTTACAAAGACTTAGGCAGAATATGCAATTGTGTATTTTCTCTTCTCTATTTTTCTATCCCTATGTGCTGTGCTGTGCTTAGTCACTCAGTCGTGTCCAACTCTTCACAACCCCCAAGGGCTGTAGCCCACCAGGCTTCTCTGTGCATGGTGTTTCTCCAAGTAAGAATACTGGAATAGGTTGCCATGCCCTCCTCCAGGGGATCTTCCACACCCAGGGATAGAACCCAGGTCTCCCACATTGCAGGTGGATCAGATTCTTTAACATCTAAGCCACCAGGGAAGACCAAGAATACTGGAGTGTATAGCCTATCCCTTCTCCAGGGAATCTTCCTGACCCAGGAATTCAATGGGGTTGTCCTGCATTGCAGGCGGATTCTTTACCATCTGAGCTATCAGGGAAGCTTTTATCCCTATACAGATGTTCATTTATTGTTTAGCATTAGAACATTAATTTTAGGGTGATAACTTCATGAAACGTTAATGAGCCTTAGAAGTCAGTGTGGCCCAGTGGCTCATTCTTTCATAAAGAAAGGAGACACAGTGCTGTGACTTGCCCAAGGTCACACTGTTGGGCTGATCTACTTGACCAAGCTCAGCACTATTTCCTACTTAACCACACAGAGATGAATTAGCCAGAATATTTTTCAAAACTACTTTCAATTCATAATTTTAGAGAAATTCACAGTGTGGTTTTTGTCAGACCTTTAGGCCTCACTGCCCCACTCCAGTTCAGTGGGGTATTATTACCTGAAAAGTGTACTGAAGATCATGTCTGAATCAGTGGACACAAGCTATGTTTACAGATAGAATCATTACTCTCTGAAGGTAGAATTTATGTGTCAAATTAATGCCTTATGACTGAATCTGAGGGGTAGCTCACACATGATAAAATAGAAAATGGAAGCAAAAAGCACTAGAATATTTGTTGCAAGTTGTTAAAAATAAAGAATGTAATGAGGAAGCTAAAGATAAGTCAGAGTTGTACCTTTACAGAAGACTCTGAATCCTTTTAGTTTTGTTTTTACTCTACATCTATTTCAATACAAATGAGTTGTTTAGAGAAGATATAGCAACTTGCTTTAGGTAGCTCTGGTGATTTAATCAGGCCAAAATTTAGGCTAGGAATTCAGGGTCATCTAGGGTTTTCATCCTGTTTCCACCATTATCTAGCCACCTGTCCGTGGGCAAGTCATATAATCCTTCCAGTTCATTTTCCACATCTATAAAATAAAGAAGCTTGACCCCGTGGTCTTGGGAGCTGTCCAACTCTGGCCACAGACCCTATCTACCAAAATC
This sequence comes from Cervus canadensis, assembly GCF_019320065.1. Lineage (NCBI taxonomy): Eukaryota > Metazoa > Chordata > Mammalia > Artiodactyla > Cervidae > Cervus > Cervus canadensis. Next base: position 14,344,485 of record NC_057388.1, read on the forward strand.
AACATCTCAACTATGCTCTCTTTCTCTCGCCCTACCCCAGTGATTTTAAATTACTGGGCAAAGTAAACCCAGGCTGAAAGCAGATGAGATACTAATGTCTTTAAGAACTAGTAGGTCATGTGGACAATGGAAACTCAGCTAAACTGACAATTTTAGTGTAAAACAGCATTACCCTCTCCAGAATATTTGGCTGTGCCTAGAAAGTTGAAATTTACATGCTTTATCTCCAGGCTGCCCAGGACAAGTCCTGGCTTCCACCTGTGATCCTGACATACTTTCCAGACACAGCCTAGAGAAATTCTTGTATAGTTCAGCATTCATTGTTTTTAATAGTGAACAATTTGAAATAAAATGTCCATCAATAACATAATGGATCAATAAGCAAAATACCACTCAGCAGTTAAAATCAATGTATTGAATTTATATATTTTAACAGATAAATTTCCTAAAAAGTTGAATGAAAAAGAAAGTTGAAGATGAATGCCTAGAACATGATCCAAATTGTGAAAATATTTAAAATATACATCAGAAACTTGGTTTCCTCTGAGAGGGAGAGAAGGAAAAGAAATCTGAAAGAGAGGCAATAAAGCAACTAATAATTCAAGTCAGATTGTAATATTTGAAAATAGCTACTGAAATAAAGAAAAATTCAAAGTTGTGTCCCTTTATCATCTTTTTTTACTAAGCAATATACTTATCGATTTTAAACTCATGAATTTAGCCACTAGTGCGGCAGATGTGTAATTTTACACTTTTTTAGCTTTTCCTTTGAAAATTCAATTTCTGCTTTGCCACATTACCCTTTAAATGTATGTGCCACGAGGCTTAAAAGCTGTAACAATGCAACTAATTATTTTTGGAACTCATTGGCTTTTGTGTTTGCTTGAATTTATATTTCCGTGGAAACAAAAATGGACCCAAACCTCACAATAGATAAGACTGTTTCAAACAAGAGCAAAGCTGCATTCCCTAAGGGCACTTGCAGTCCATAAGCCCCAGTGATAGAGAACACCGCACAGCCAGCTGCATGGGAAGGAGAGCCTAGACTTGGCTGGCAGAGAAGGAGGAATAGGATGGTTTCTTGGAATTGGTTGGCCTTCTGGATGATTTTGAATAAAGGAATGCAAAGGACCAACTCATTAATGGAATGTTGTTCTATATGTCAAAGTTGATAAGGAAAAAAGGCATAAAGACCCATGTGGGCAATCAGACAAAGGAAACACTGAGGAGGGACATTTTTAAAAAGTGGACAGAGCTGGAGGCTTGGAGAGTAGTGAGGCATTTTGCTTAAGCAGAGAGGCAGGCCATGTGGGAACAGTTGGGAGAACGTGGTCAAAGCCAGAGGGAAGGTCCTGTTCAATGGAAGTCTAGGTGGATACTGTGATTTAAATGAAAAAGTATAAATAGAGAAAGGACCTCATCAGAGCAAAAAGAAGGGGCATTTTATTAACAGAGTCAGAGTTTTATGATGGTAGATATGTGGGAAAAAAAGAAGTCTAGGATGGAATTGCCAATTTTGTGAGTGACCAGGAGGTCAATGCTCTCAGAAGGGAACAGAGGAAATGTGAGGAAGGTGCCAAAGTTACTAGCATGACAGCAAATAGGATGAGAATAAAGAACTTAGTAGGCAAGGATTACAAATTCTATGACAAAAATAATATTTGCAACTTAATATAGCAGAAGAATAGCCATTATCAAATCTCAGAGAACAGAAATAAGGCTCTAAACAGAGGAGGCCTTGAAAAACTGGGAAGTGGACCATCCTAATAAATTAATGAAGCCTAGGATTCTAAAGATGATATAGAAATGATGAAGTTGATCCCTTCTTGCTCTGTGAGGGAGAAGATGCACTAAATTAATGTTTTTCTTAGTAATCTCCAAATAAAGAGACCAATTTGTTACAGTTGTTATTCCCATAAAGACTTTTTTTAAAGCTTAAGGTCAAAGATAATAAAGACTTTTTTTTAATATCCACATACTCTCTCTTGCTCTTTTAAAGGACCAAGTAAGATATCCAGAATGTTGGTTTGAATGTGTTTCTTTAGGGTTCAGTACTATTCTGTAAATCATAATAAAAGAGAAACACGAATATTTTCTTTTTGGAATCATCAGGTCTCTCTTGGGTAATTTAGAACTAAATTGTTTTCAGGGTTTCTTACATGATACTTCCTGATAGAGGTGCCAAGGAACATGCAATGATTCCTTGATTTTTCTGGGCTCCTGCAAAATCTATTCACCGTGTACACTCCTGTCCATAAATTCAACTAAAGTCTACTCTGCAATGAAAAGAATAAACTGACAATAGAAAAACAACCCAGATGAATTTCAGAATCATTACACTGGGAGGATGGAGCTGACAAAAGGAGTACACATGACGTGCGCTTGTTTTTATAAAATTCTAGAAGATGTACACTAATTTAGGGTGACAAGTCAGGTCAGTAGTATCTCAGGAACAAGGAATGCATGTATTGCAAAGAGGCATAAGGAAACTTTTAGAGATGATGAAGATGTTCTGTATCCTATTTGTGTTGGTGGTTTCATGGGTGAATACATCTAGAAAAACTCACGGAATTTTGCATTTAAAGTAGATGAAGTTTTGTGCTTATACATAAGTAACTTATTTTTTTAAGTCAACTTCATGATTATTTCAACTTCATGATTCTTTCTTTCAAAAGAAAAAGTTTGAAAAATTGAACTACAGATGTAACAGAAACAGATTAGATAAGGACTTTTCAGATAGTCTGAGCAAAAGTCCAGTTTTGCTTCCTAGACAGTGGCCATTTGAAACATTGATACTTAGTATATATCTCTTTGAAAAACCCTATAAGCTGTTTGGATCCTGCAATTTGTTTGGAAAGCAGCACCTCCTTCTAAGAAATGGCTTGTTCACAGAGCTTCCATCTGAACAAACAAGCTGAAATCAGAGGATGCTACGGAAGAGTAGAGTCATGAGGATGCTTGGTCATTTTTCGGTCTCCCCAGAAACAGTTTTGCTTCGGATGTACTGCCAAGAGCCTGCGCTCTCAGTTGGGCAGGAGTTCTTAGCGAGGGTGTGTCTGGAGGGAGTATGAACCTCCTGAGCTGACACATCTGGCCAAACAAGGAGCTGCCTGTCCTGTGTCTTCTCCAGGCAGCAGCGGATGACTCATTATCACAACCCCGGGGTTCTTTCCTGCACATGCTGGAAACTTCTGTCTCATTCAGTGGTGAGGACTCAAATTAGGCACAGGCAGGGCTAGGCAGTTAGCCTGACCCCCCTGCACGTTCCCTTTCCTGCAGAAGAAATGCTCACGTAAGCATTCACCCCAGGTACCTGAGGGCTGAGCCCGTCGTCTGAGGTCTAGGCAGAACTGCCCCCTCGTCTTCCCCTAATGCCCAAGTTTCAAAAGGCTAAAAACAGCAGTAGGTTTTGGAGCATGAATGTTTCTTAACTGTTTCAAGGAGTTTTTGCTTGAGAAAACCTTTTAAAAAATTACTCTCTTCTCTCCCAATGTAACTTTACAGGATCAAGCATGCAGGCTCTGGGGTCTTTGCCTGGCCTTAAATTTTCAACTATAAAATGGAGATAATAAGAGTACCTACATAATAAGATTGTTGTAAACTTTGAATAAAAGAAAATATACAAAGCACTCCGAGCAATGCCTAATACAGAGCACTCAAGACATAACCACTGTGACTTAGGTAAGAAAAACTCAGCATCTCGTGCTAAAAACAACTGAGAGTAACAAAATCAAAGCAATGTTGGGAAAAAGAACTGAGAGACGGGACAAAAGGAGCAAGACAATCTCTGAAAGAGGGCCTGAGGTTTTTTCAATCGATAGAAAAGAGCCATATGAAGTACTCAGGACCTAAAGGACACATCAGCCTAGCCCTCTTGTCAAGAATATTTTTTTTTAAATCAGCATTTTTAAGAAAATTAATTTTTGACACTTAACAAATCAGCCACCTTATCTCCAGGAGTTCCTCCTTGAGAAATGTGGTGAAGAGGAATTTTGTTTTGATTGCTTTGCGTTGTGTTCTCCCTAGCAGCGAGGAAGGGTTCTTATAACCAATAAAGAAAAGCAGTGATACCGCCAATTGTGAGTTAAAATTAGATGACCTTGTTAACACCTAAGAGTCAAGGAGATAAATTTTCAAAATGGAAGTCTGCGACCTTCACTTGAGCATAATATGGCAAATGGTGAGACAAAGGGTCAAAAAATATTTCTGCACAAGTGAAACAGGAAAAAAAGAACTTAAGACAATATGGCAGATTGCAATTTGACCACAAATCGAATATAAGTCGGCAGTGTTCACTGAGCCCAGGATGCACAAACAGGAGTCCCAGATGGATGATTGGAAATGAATCCTTCCGAACTCTTCAGCATTGGCTGATGGTAAAGTCAGGAATGCAATTACAGAGAATTAGCCTGGTACCTCCCCAGTTTATGTGGTGCAAACTGTCAAGAATGTAGAGACACATCAGAAAGATTCTTCTTTCCATTTCAAAGGTAGATTTTTTTTCCCTTTCATCTTTTTGACCTATTATCCTTTCAGAATTTGTGAACAAATTATCAGCATTATTATAAGAAATGTATATAAAATCAACATGTTAGGTACCTACCAGGCGATCCTGAATTTTGTCGACAAGGGTTGACTCATTCAGCAAGAGAATGGGTACACTGGGTAAATCCCCAGATATCAAGCGCAGTTTGGTTTCGTTGACCACAGTAGAAAGTCCAATGGTGATAAATAATATCCCTGCAGTTCTGGCATCTTCAGAAATACTTTGAACATCTGGATTCTTCGGATGGTCAATGCCATCAGTCATCAGCAGAGCCACTTTCACGCCATCCTTACGCCCTTCCCTCTTAAGTAGCCTCGTGGCATTGGCGATGGCGTAATAAGAGAAAGTTCCTTGCCCAATGAAATTCATAGACTTGACCCTCTGTTTAAAAGTCTGTAGATCTTTCCAGGAGGAAAAAGGTGGATCAATTTGGACAGAGCTGCTAAACTGAAGGGCTGCCAGTTTGATGTCATATTTCAAGGAGCCCACTGGGGTCAACTGAAATATCTTGTCACTCAAGCTACCCACAAAATCTTTTTGTTTGTCAAAGAGAAAAATTTTGGAACTTTCAGAGCTGTCGACGACGAAGACAAGATCTATAAAGCACGTGGAGTCTGAAATAGAGCAAATAGGTTAGGCAGCATCCTTGTCCCCACTTGTAAAACAACTTTGCATGAGGAAAGCCCTGAGGCGTGTGGTCTGAATTGCTGATTTCCAAGAGCAGAAGGAAGTGAAAAAGAGAGGCACCTTGGAGATCAGGCTTACATTGTAAATAACTAAATCTCTTTCCAAGTCTTCAAATTCTTTTCCTCTTCTAAAATCGTGCAAATCAAAAGCAAACAAAATACCATATATTCTGAGCATCTTCCTAAGGTAAAACTTACTTAAAGTGAGAGGAAAAGAAAGTACATTGTAGTCTAAAAATTCAGCAAACACTAGGCAAAGTTGTCTAGAAGTAAATAATACTCTGCCTCATTCCCAGATTGTGTGACGTATTGGTGAGGCCCCATCTTGTTTGGGTGCAATTTTTAGTTTTTTAACATTTTTTAAATCAAGGGAGAAAATGACCGGATGCGTCACATTGCAGCAGTGGTGAGGGACCCAGAAACCTAATAGTGAGAACTGAAGGTTGAATCCTAGCTCTGTGACTTGCTAGCTAATTTGTCTGCAGCCTCAAGCATGCCACTTCACCTTCTGGGCCTCAGTTTCCTTATCTATGTGAGTGGCGTTCTCTGTTGTGCCCACTTATGTATGCTCTGTAAGTACCCATGTAAGTATGCTCTGTCAGTATGTAAGGTGCCTTATGATCATATAAAAATAGAATATCACATATATACATAAATATGTGGTTTGCTGTTTATACCAAGTGCTATTTGGAAAAATTCATTTTAGGGTTTTAAGAAACTAAAACTAACAAAGATAAAACATTTTTTTACCCTGGAGATTTTTCCTTGCAAGTAAATTGGTCTTTGAGCCTTTCTTTCTTTGTCCATATATTGCTTGACTCATAAAAGCTGGCAAAAGCAGGAGATACAGGACAAAATGTCTGTTCCACATTATGATGGATGGTGAAAAATCATCCGCCGTGTAGCACCTTTAATTTAAAAAATCAGTTATAAATACTTTAATAAGATATAGAGTTTGCTATTTTTAACTTCAAGCTGGTAAAACTGAAAGCTGGCATGTGGAAAAAGAAAAGGGTTTTTCATTCATATTTATGGAGAATTATCCACATGGGGATTTTTAAAGTTTCTAATCTAAATAAATCATGGTGACACAACCAAATGTCTATTAATGAATATTTTTGTATATTCAAAGAGTTACATCCAAGTAGTCTGAATTTCCCATTATGTTGTGGGAAACAGGAGAGGGGAGAGCTGTTTAAAAACATTTCAGTCCCACTCTATATGATGACTGCGTTTCAATCACAGGGCCTGTTTGACATTTCCACATTCTCCAAGGTAGTATCAGATTGCTACAAGGTTGTTTTATCCATTTTCATTATGACTAACTCCTGACCGTGCCAATATTTTTACAGGGTTGTAGAGAGCCACCACAATTCAGTCTTAATATTACATGCACAATTTCAGTGAGTTCAGAGGTCATCAAAAATTGAATTGCCCTTCTGTTTCCACAGAACCCCATTTTCTACATTTACTTTGTTAACTTCATCTCCACTGGAGCTTCAAGCTGTCTTACAGCTGCATATCCCGTCAGTCAAAAGAGTGTGAGAGCAAAAAAAATAAAAAACAAAAAAAACAGATTTGCTAGGGGTTAGCTGGAAGAACTACCGAACAGAAATAGGACTTGAAATCAGGAAGCAAGCCCCTCTGAAAGGCCCTGTGAAACTTTTTTCCTGGATAGATTAAAGTATAATCCTATATTTAAATCTTCAGCAATCTTCAGCACTCAGTAAGCCCAGCTATGTACCAAGTGCCTTTAAAAGCCACAGACTTGCCTGGCAAAAGAAGACTCATGTGTGGCTAGCCCAGTAGACCTGAGAATGGGAGTAAGAAGGCTTATTTTGAACCCCATGTTTTGCATGGTTTGGAAATGCTTGCCTGCTTGAAGTGTATAGACTTTAGAAGTTCTGGAAAAAGAATCACAGTTTCCTTCTTTGGCACCTTGCCTTCAGGGAATGGTAAACTGGGAAATCATAAGCATGAATTTTTCCAGACTCTGAATGGGGGGGCGGGGCGGGCGGTTGGAAATAAATGCTAAGGCAATAAAGAATGAGATGGGAGACTGACTTCTTCATACATGCCAGATGGAGAAGCCCCAAGGAGAAGCAAAGCCATCGGATTGGGGAAGAATCAGTGGAGGGCTCCAGGCCATAGTCTGCCCCTAGAATAGCCTTGATTAGCAGGAAGCTTATTAAGCTGGCCTTGTATCAGTATGGCCAAGTGTGCGTGTGTGTGTGTGTCTAGTCGCTCAGTCACGTCCAACTCTTTGTGACCCCATGGACGATAGCCCACCAGGCTCCTCTGCCCGTGGAATTCTCCAGGCAAGAGTCCTGGAGTGGTTTGACATTCCCTTCTCCAGGGGATCTTCCTGACCCAGGGGTCAAAACCATGTGTCCTGTATTGCAGGAAGATTCTTCACTGTCTGTGCCACCATATCTCTTGGCATTTGCCTCACATGCAATTGACCAAATGTTAACTGCTCTTCAGACCAGGTATGCTAAGATTTGGAGACAACTAGGTATTAAAAGGGACTTCCTGGTAGCTCAGATGGTAAAGAATCTGCCTGCAATGCAGGAGACCCAGGTTTGATCCTTGCATCAGGAAGATCCCCTGGAGAAGAGAATGGCTACCTGCTCCTGCATTCTTGCCTGGAGAATCCCACAGACAGAGGAGCCTGGTGGGCTACAGTCCGTGGGATCGCAAAGAGTCGGACATCACTGAGCAACTAGCAGTTTCACAGTTTCACATCCAAAGCTGTGTATCAAAACGTGGCCGCTGTTACATTTCAGAGGGGGAGAATGTGTAACATCATGTCCCTGGTATTACATATGACTTCTTTTTTTTGTTGACCCTTGTACTTAAAGAAGTTCTCAGAAGTTCTGGAAATAAGAGACTGAAAATTTAATTTCATTGAGAACAAGAGAGATTTTACAAGCTTGTAGTTTGTAGATCAAGACAACTCTTCAAAAACCTAAAGAAGGGGATCCCCATGCAGGATCCTGAGATGAAAACCACTATTTCTCTTATTTGCAGGCCTCATTTTGGGCTTCGGAAATGCTGGCTTTAAATAGATATCTTTCCCCTAAACTAGGCACTTGCTCAGACAGTTTGTTAATGTGTAATTATGAATTCATAACTGAAGCCTTATATATATATAATGTTCCCTAACACAACTGATTCATTAGCAATAATCACAATATCTCATACTTTAATACTATTTGTTCTGACATTTTTTATCTAGTTCTCCCAAACCAAAGTCATGCTGTTGCTTTCCGATATTAGCCAGAGGACACCCGTACACTTTCTTTAGTTTTTCAGTTCTACTATCCTCCTAAAATCTCATATTAGTTTAATATCTTTTTTTCTCTTAGTTTAATATCTTAAGAGTCCACTCAATTTGGATCCCTTTTGTCATGTTTTATTTTGCCTTGGTTTTTAATACTTCCCACCTTTCTCTCGTTTAGATGTTATATACAAGCAAAATATGTTTCAGGGGAAAAGAGTCATTAGTTAAATAAAGGAAATATAAACCTCTGTGCTTACTACAGTTTGCATTTCATAAATGCAGAAACAATTGTTACCTTTAATCAAATGCCATAGTTTTGGCTTTTTTGTGTGAAATTTATTTGGGGTAAATATCAGGATCAATAAAGCCAAGAGAACTTATATTTTATGACTTTTTGGAAATAAGATTATCTTTCAGCAAAGTTTACTAATTTTATTCACTGTGTTTGCATCTCATTTGTTTTGCCATGAAGATAAAGTGATCGGATACTTTATCCAAATCTAAACTTACCATGTTATAAAGCATTCTGCAGTGAATGCTGAGTTATAAAAACGTGTCCAAATTAAAAAAAAGATGTCCCAAAAGATATTAACAGTATAACAATGCTACATAGTAGGCTATAAATTAAAAATCAATTTTGAAATAGCTTTAAAATTTACATTTCTACATTTTAACAATTATTCTTATTTCCCTGACAATATAATTAAAGTAATAACAAAGGATAAAAAAATTTGATAAGCTTTCTTCACATAATAAATACATAAACTGCTTAATCTTCCACAGTTCCTAGATGTCTGAACTGACTTCCAGTGATTAAAACAAAACAGTCATGTCTTACCTTATAAAGTTTATCAAACAGGAATTAAAGACTGGTTAAGCAAATGCCAACAGCAAGGACCATTGCTGAGGATGGAGCTGACTATTTGATATTGTTCTGTTCTGTGGGAAATAAAAATTGTCTTTGCTTTTAGATCTTTTGTAATTCTCTACTCATGTTTTTTAGACTAATAAAGCAAGAGTGGCTAGGCATTTGGCCAGGGTGCAAGATCTGGGTGGGATCAGTGAGTAATTTAAAGGAGCAGTGCCTTTCATAATAAGCCTGTGCTTTCCAGGCTGTTCTAAAAATAACTTGGGCAGATTTTCTACAGTTTAGACGTTTATTGACCGCCTGCCTTTGTTTGTCAGGCTGTGTCCTCTTTCTGGTCCTTTGCCCGGGAGTTGCTCGGTAAGATACTGTTTCTGAAGAGCTCTGTGAAGGAGGGTAAGTCATACCAGCTTGAGTGTGCATGCTAAGTCACTTCAATCGTGTCCGACTCATTGTGATCCCATGGACTGTAGTCCACCAGGCTCCTCTGTCCGTGGGACTTCCCAGGCAAGAACACTGAAGTGGGTTCCCACTTACTTCTCCAGGGGATCTTCCCAATCCAGGGGTCGAAACTACATCTCTTGCATTGCAGGGGGATCTTAGTGACTGTAATTATAGAGTTGGGAGTCCCATGAAAACAAGGTCTTGTTGTCGATGTTTAGTCATTCAGTTGTTCCAAATCTTTGTGACCCCATGGACTATAGTCCACCAGGCTCCTCTGTCCATGGGATTTCCCAGGCAAGAATACCGGAGTGAGTTTCCATTTCTTTGTCCAGGGGATCTTCCCAACCCAGACTCAGATGCAAATCTGGCTTTTCAACAGAGGCAATGGGTTGATAATTATTGAAGATAGGTGATGAGCATATAAAAGTTTGTGATTCTAGTCTTTCTACACTTGTGATTTTTGACAAGTTACATAACCAAATATATAGACTATTGTACAGAATTTTGTCCTGGTTCTGTCTCTCACATGGGGACCTCAGTTTCCCACTTATGAAATGAAGGAGGGAATTTAATTATTTATCAAGAATCTGTCAAACTGTAACATGACAAGGAGGATTACAATGGTCAATATTCTGAGGTCTCCATCCAGGAAAGGTGATCACTGTAGTCATTGCATTCTCTTTTTGCCCTATTTTCTACCTGTGGTTACAGCTCATATTATTAATAAATCAATATTTGTCAGTGCAAAACATATTGCCAAGAAGCCACTAGACCCCTACACAACTTACAGCAGGTTTCTCTACAGACTGCCTCAAGGATCAGGAAAAGCAAGACGATCAGAGAAAGCGATAGGAGTGTTCATGTTATAATTTAGAATCGGCTTTCTTAAGAAGCCATGTCAGCATTTATATCTCCACTTATAGTGACAGTAATAGCTTCCATTCCATGAACTCTTTACCAGGTGCCAGGCACTGGGCTAAGTGCTTCACACACATTATGGGATTTAACCCTTCAAAAGCAAACCATCTGCTCATTGTAAGGACTGCAGGGGTTTGTGTTTTGCAGATAAAGGATGTTGAGAAAGAGAGGAGCTCACTAACTTGCCCATGGTCATACTAATGCTAGAGAATACCAGAATGAGATCTTAACTCAGATCTCTCTGATCCCTGAGGCTGCATCATTAAGTTTGACATCCATGTGAAATGTGAACATTTTCTTTGCCTCTTCACCGCGTAGCAGGTTTTGAGGAACTAAGGAAGTTTTGTGAGACTTTGGTAATAGAAAAAAGGAAATAGTGGCTATATCACAGAAGTAACAGTGGAATGACCTAGGAAGCAACCATTTGTATATCTTAAATAGCCTGTAGATATTAGTCGCATGTTTCACTTTTGTGAGATGAGAGTCATGGATCAAGGAAGTGGCAGTTCTTCAGAAATTAGCTCTTTTTCCTAGGGTAGGTTAACAATTTGCAGAAAAATAATACCTCAAGATTGCAAATAGGTGACTCCTGAGGTGAAAGATGGACTGCTTTAGAACTGTTCTGATTGAAATAAGTGAGGGGTCAGAACTCTGCCTACTCATTCATTTCCCCTCTGTACCCCAAAGGCAGATGTGCTTAGTCAGTCAGTCATGTCCAACTCTTTGTGACCCCATGGACTATATCCCACCAGTTTCCTTCACCTATGAGGTTCTCCAGGCAAGAGAGTGGGTAGCCATTCCCTTCTCCAGGTGATCTTCCCAACCCAGGGATCAAACCTGGATCTCATACATTGCAGGCAAATTCTTTACCATCTGAGCCACCAGGAAAGCCCACCTCAAAGGCAGATGGGGTACCTCAAACCTAATGTTTTCTGCCTTTCACTCTCAAGTGTGGAAATCACCACTAAGTTGACTGGATAGATGACTCAAAAAAAAAAAAAATCTTGTGTTTTGTTCATTTATATAAAGCAATTCAATTTGTAACCAGAGGAACAATCCACAAGGGTATATTAACAAAGCAACATGAACCCTAAAGGAGGGTCTTGAATTGGTACACACACAGACCAAATAAAGGAGCAGAGATAACAATGACTAGACAAGGCAACTTGGAGTCCAGCCCTTCTGACAGTTGGTCTGCAGCAAAGTCTTTATACAGAACGATAACATGCTATTTTTGCTGCAGGTGGCCTAAGTAAACACCCCATAAATACTTGCTGAATGAATGATAATTAGTAGTTTTCAAGCATTCATCAATCGCTTAAGAATCATGACACAACAGATTGCTCTCCTTCAAAGCACTGCTGGACAGGAAATCTTTTTTGAAATGTTTTAATTTGTTGAAATATTCAACCATATAGAACCTATGTTGGTTGTGTTTGTTTTGGTACCAAGGCCAACGTCTCCATTTCAACAGTGACGATGTTTTAGGGTCCAAGGGTCGTTTAATAGGAACCAAAACCTGAGATGACTTGTGTATATTGGAAGGTGTTTATCTGCCTGGGATTACAGAAACACCAAAAGGGCTAGTAACATATCAAAACAGACTTGTCTCATAGTTGCATATCTGGACCAAGACCAAGGAATAATTTAGTGTTTCACAGTCTTCTAATTTCACCTACCTCCCAGACTGCTCATGCACAGTAGAAAAGAACATTTTCAACAGATGAAGGAGAAACCAGTGTCCTTCTTACCCAATTTGGAGAAGTTGGTCCTTAGCAGTCTATTTTCTTCAATATAAAATGTTGATACAGTAGAATATCTAACACTTGCCCCAAAACTCTGGAGGTTCTGTGATTTGTTATCTTTCTTGACTCCAACTCGATGGACATGAGTTTGAGTAAGCTCCGGGAGTGGCTGATGGACAGGGAAGCCTGGCGTGCTGCAGTCCATGGGGTCGCAAAGCATCGGACACAACTGAGCGACTGAACTGAACTGAACTTGAGTTCAAAAGTGTAACAGATACTCTCTCATGTCATTCACCATAAATTAGAAAGACACCCAAATGGTATTGGTCTATTTATTAACTCAGGGAAGGATTCAAAGCATTCAGTGACAAGGAAGTGAACGTTATCCTTGTTAATAAAATGTAGGAATTGTGCCATCTCTTACATCTGGAGCAGCATGGCTCCTTAACATCCATCTGCATTTTTTTTTTCTTTTTAAAAAATTTATTTTTTAATTGGAGGGAAATTGCTTTATGCTGCTGTATTGGTTTCTGCCGTACAACTCGAATCAGCCAGAATTATTCATATATCCCCTCCTTCGTGAGCCTTCCTCCCCTCCCCTCCTCCCACCCTCTAGGTCATCACAGAATGCCCGGCTGGGCTCCCTGTGTTATATAGCAACTTCCCACTAGCCATCTATTTGGCACATGATGGTGTATATATCAATGTTCTATTCATCCCATCCTCTCCTTCCCCTGCTGTGTCCACAATTAAAAAATATATATATTTGTTTTTATTTGGCTGTGTCAGATCTTAATTGCCTAAGGGAACTTCTGTTGCAGCACAGGGCTTCTTTCTAGTTGTGGTGTGATGGCCCCATTGCCCCGAGGCATGTGGGATCTTAGTTCCCTGACCAGGGGTGGAACACATATCACCCTCACTGGAAGTGACTCCTTAACACTGGACCACTAGGGAAGTCCCCACAATTTTTCTTGTATTATTTACTCTCTGATATATCTGTCTATCATCTTGCTTTACTATTTGTCACTTGATCCCCAGCTTGAGTCACATATACAACAAGCGGGTCCTAGAACCCAGCAGCAGCATAAATACTCATGGCACCAATCTTATGACTGAAAATCTTTCTCTAAAAATTTCCTTCAACATTCATATTTTCTCTTTCTGTACTATTCTTTACTAAGAGAAGGTCTCTTATGACGAAACAATCAGGGTGCTATCTGGAAATTTTTTACAATTTTCCTTTCTAAGAAATATCTCGAAGTGTACAGGTCTTTATCATAGGTTTGAATCTCCAAGTTTAAAAAAATTATTCCCTTCAGTGAATAAAGAAGTCTTAACTTTTTCATGCAGAATCCACCCAAAAAGAGAAATATAGGATCTACTTACTAAGCTTTGACCAAAGTCTGCTTTTTTAATGGGGAAAGTATTTTCTGTTTTTCATTTGACTGGTTTTATTTTCAGGTGTTAGAAAGTGTGTTGTATCTTGGTAAATTCTTCCATTTCTCCACTAGATGGTAGTTAGACTTTTCTTGTATTGGGGATAGATAGTAGCATCAAATCTCAGAACCTGAGGGAAACTCCGAGACCACTTTCGTTTGATTCTCCCACTTCACAGGTGATAAGATAGAGGGCAGGTGTTGAGACCTATCCAAAGATCATCCGGTGAGATAGTGAGGGAATAAAGTTTAGATCTTTGTACATTAGCCAGCCATCCTCCATTGTCCCTAAATACCCCAGCAGGTCTCTAGGCCTTTGTACAGAGCAGGAGAAAAAGGAGGCTGTTATTTGGCCAACAATTTATGTTTCATAAATGTGGATATTTCCTTTAGTAAGAACTGGCTCAGGGCAAATTATCATGGAGTAAATTCCAGCACATAACGAGTCTCATCTCTCACTGTAAATCTTCATGCCTGGGTCATCAAGGGTAATGAACACCATTTCTGAGGGCTCAGAGCTGACTAACTTTCTCCTCCTGGTTTGGGCAGGTTTGCCAGAGTAGCCTTGGATTGTTACAATGATTTGAGTAAACTGTGGTGCATGTTATTGATACCTGATCAAAATAAAGCCAGTAATAGAGATAGATATTGTCACTTGTATGAGTAATAAGTAATAGAAACTCAACACCCTTGTGAGTTTTCTAGTCAGTCCATTTTGGGATTTCATAAGAATATTCAACAAACAAAGCTTTTAAAATAAATCAACCAAACTCCTGGAACTAAAGTATCTTAAGAACATTAAGTAACTTATTTCTTGTATTATGTCAACCCATTACAACTCTGGTTCACGCAACAATGTCCCCAATTGAGGTAGCAGTCATCTTTTTTTTCTCCCCGAGTTACACCTAAATTATATAGCTCCTTCTATACAATAGTTTGTTTCCTCCTCTGTCCTTTTAAATTTGTACAAGGGTAAATTATTCAAAGTTTACAGTGAAAGGGACTTGAATTTATATTTTACTATTTTGGGGTATGAAACCCCTTTCAATACTATGCTCAGTTGCTCAGTCATGCCCGATGCTGTGTGACCGCATGGACCTAGGCCGTCAGGCCCCTCTGTCCATGGAATTTTCCAGGCAAGGCTACTGGAGTGGGTTTCCATTCCCACTCATACTCCATTCAGTGCTATACAACCAAAGCAAATGTAAAGTACCTAATATAATCATTATTCATTGTTAATATCCAGAGCTACAGATTCTGAAATACGTATGTATAATTTTATTCAATGTAAGTACTTTTTTATTAATTATATTATATAAATATAAAATATTCCATTATGTTAATTAACCAAATTAAAAATGCCAAATACTAACAGAAATGAGAGGACTGACCATGGGGCTTGAAGGACTCTTGTTTGAAAAAAGATATTTGGGCACCACCTTGTGGGGCTTTGTAGAAAGACACTTTGAGAGAGTTTGTCTACTCTCATTAACAGATTAAAATTCTTAGCTTCCTGTGATGCTACACAGGTAGAATGCAGGTAGCTACCTACCGATTTTCTGGGTAAGGTAATAAAAAGATGAATCAAAGGAGTGACAAAATTACTCTATGTATGAATCAAGAAACTAGCATCTGGTGAAATCTGAAATGCATTCATTTAACAAATGTTAACCTAGTTCCTTCTATGTGTGAGGCATTGGGTAGAAAACAAAGAAGACCCAGTCACTCAGCCTAATGGAAGTGATAGGTAAGTAAAAGGCAATGTCAGGTTTTACCAAAAATATTTTTAAATAGTCAAATATCCAACTCTAGCTAACAGTAGCGTGCTGAAGTGTTTGGGAGTAAAGTGCACTGGTGTCTGCAACTTTGAAAGCATTTAAAAGAAAAGAAGATGGATAGAGGTATGAATGGATGGATGAATATTATGATCAAGCAAATATGTCAGATATTATAGATCAGATGTTGATTGCGGAATCTAGATGATGGGTAGTGGGTTTGCTATATAATTCTGTCAACTTCTGGGTATATTTGAAAATGTGTATAATAAAATATTAGATAAAAAGGCAATGACCATACAGTGTGATAATATCCATAAGAGAGACCTGCAAAGAGGGCACCTGACCCAGATTGTTACACGGAGGTTGGAAGTGCAGGGAGCAGAGGACAAGTAGGCTCTGAATAGGTGGTAAGTGTTAGCATCTCGTTTTTGGAATGTGGGAATATTCATCACCTCTTGTTTTGTTCCAGTCTAGTGGGGCTTTAGCCAAAACTAGAGATGACAGATCCTATTTTTAACATTCTGTTACATAAACAAACATGTTGTATGAGCAGGGCTAAATCCTTAAAGTGAAATAGGGAAATGACAAAAGTTGTGCATGGTAGAAATATCTGAATTTTAAAACTTGTCCTTTAAGATTGTCTTCATAATAATATTTTTAAATTTTGAGTTGAAATGGAAGCATTCATTATGTTTGCTTAATTTTTCATCTTGTGTTTGTTTTGATTCAACAAATAATAAGGGGAATAGTGATTATTGTAATGTGTAGCCTACCCTCAAGGAATTCACAGTAGAATCATATGAGTATATTGTAATATAATCTGCAATAGCATTATTATAATACATAATTATACATAAGCATGCCCACACACAGTGTGTGTGTGTGTGTGTGTGTGTGTGTGTGTGTGTATGTGTGTAAAGAGACTGAGGATGTGAGACAAGACCCAGCTACAAGTGCCAAGGAGTTCGGAACAGTAGACATTGATTACTTCAGTTGTGGGAGACTTTGAGAGGCTGAGGGATGTATTTTGAGGAATGGAGAGAATTTAATTTTTCTCCATCTCAGGGAAGGATATTCCAGGGGAAAATGGGAAAAAAGCATGTTTAGGGAAACGGCTGTGTAAAAGTAACTGGGAACAATTCAGTAGGGCTGAAGCTAGAATGCATTAAAGGTTAAGTTGAAAAGATATGTTGGGCCAGAATGGGGACAACCTCATGTTGATAACTTTTTTTAATATCCCAGAAGCTTTTGTGTATGTTACATAGAAAGGAATAGTCACCATTTATTAAGAGATCAAACCAGTAAATCCTAAAGGAAATCAGCACTGAATATTCATTGGAAGGACTGATGCTAAAGTTGAAGCTCCAATACTTTGGCCACCTGATGCAAAGAGCCTACTCATTAGAAAAGACCCCGATACTGGGAAAGATTGAGGACAGGAAGAGAAGGGGGCGACAGAGGATGAGTTGATTGGATGGCATCATCGACCCAATGGACATAAGTTTGAGCAAACCCTGAGAGATGATGAAGGTCAGGGAAGCCTGGTGTGCTACAGTCATGAAGAGTCAGACACGACTGAGTGACTGAATAAAACAATTAATTTTAAAATAATACATACCTTACTTTTACAGTAATTCATGAAATATATTAACTTAATAAATTAGATTTCTCCAGATTCATAAACATTATTGCAAACTGAATCCCTTTTTTGCAAATTAACATCAGCAGATTCATTTAAATGATTTTTAAGAGAAGACAAAATATACTAAACATTGCAACAATTACAAAACTGATACAAAATTTACAAAAGGGCTAAAACTTAGGAAGTAAATTTGTTTCCTCATTGTTTCTGTCCTGATTCTAATTCTGATTCTCTTCATGCTTCTGATTTCTTTCCTCTTCCATTTCTTCCCGGGGTTACAATTATACTCAGCTAAGAAAGCCAGGCTTAGCTTTGCAAATATGCTACTGATAGTCCAAATTTTGAACTTGGAAATTAAATCCATTATCCATTTGAAGATTTTTATAGTCATACGTTGTACATTACATCAGAAACAGTCCAAATTATTGACTCAGGCCAACCAGATATGCCTTGATTTTTCAGTGATCTGGTCTTTTCCTCAGAATGACACTGGTCCTGAACTCATTATCTTCAGAATTAGATATGTGTCTAACTTTCAGTGTTGGATCTGGACATCTTTTTCTCGTTTTACTACCAAGAGAAACCTACTTTTACAACTTCTTTGGACTTCATTGTACTTGCTGCTGCTGCTGCTGCTGCTAAGTCACTTCAGTCGTGTCTGACTCTGTGCGACCCCATAGTCAGCAGCCCACCAGGCTCCTCGTCCCTGGGATTCTCCAGGCAAGAACACTGGAGTGGGATGCCATTTCCTTCTCCAATGCATGAAAGAGAAAAGTGAAAGTGAAGTCACTCAGTTGTGTCTGACTCTTAGCGACCCCATGGACTGTAGCCTACCAGGCTCCTCTGGCCATGGGATTTTCCAGGCAAGAGTACTGGAGTGGAGTACCATTGCCTTCTCCATCATTGTGCTTAGGTAATTTTAAAATTAATTTGATCCGTTGAAAATACAAATTTTCTTTTTCATCCACCATGAAGACTTACAATATTGACATCTTAACTCCAGGCTGAGGAATTTGGATCTTGGTCTGTAGGAAACATGAGTCAATGAAGGTTTCTAATAAGAGAGACACTTGAGATGCCCTTCAGAAAGACCAGTGGTTCAGGGTAAAAGGGTAGGAACAGGGAAGCCAGAAACCAGTTTGGAGACTATTGTTTGGGTGAGCAGTAATTAAGACCTAAATAAACTAGGGCAGTAGCTATGGGAGCATAAAAATTAACAGAATTTGAACACCTGATCTGTTTCAAAAGCACAAATGAGATTTACTCAAATCCTGCCAAATGAGCAGAAGAAACCAGGCAGAGAGATGGCCTGGGATTTGATTGTAATGTTGATAGCTGCCACATTAGCGCTTCAGTGCTCATCAGAAGCGTAGAAGGCAATGGCACCCCACTCCAGTACTCTTGCCTGGAAAATCCCATGGACAGAGGAGCCTGGTAGGCTGCAGTCCATGGGGTCGCTAAGAGTCGGACAGGACTGAGCGACTTCACTTCCACTTTTCACTTTCATGCATTGGAGAAGGAAATGGCAACCCACTCCAGTGTCCTTGCCTGGAGAATCCCAGGGACGGGGGAGCCTGGTGGGCTGCCATCTATGGGGTTGCACAGAGTCGGACACGACTGACGTGACTTAGCAGCAGCAGCAGCTCATCAGAAGGGGTGAGCCCCGTTTCTTAGTTCAGTTGGGGCTGCTGTAACAAATTACCATTGATTGGGTGGCTCCTAAACAACAGAAATTTATTTCTCACAGTTTTGGAGGCTGAAAGTCTGAGATGAGGTGTCAGCACAGTCGGGCTCCGGTAGGGTCCTCCTCTGGGTTTCAATGCCAGCTTCTCCTCGTGTCCTCACACGGCAGGAAAAGGGTGAGAGAGCTCTCTGGGGTCCCTTTTATAAGAGCACTACTCCCACTCTTGAGGGCTCCACCCTCATGACCTAATTACCTCAGGAAGGCCCCACCTTCTAATATCATCACATTGGGGGGTAGAATTTCAATATATCAATTCGTTGTTGTCATTTAGCCACTAAGTCATGTCCAACTCTTTGTGACCTCATGAACTGTAGCTCCTCTGACTATGGGATTTCCCAGGCAAGAATACTGGAGTGTGCTGCCATTGCCTTCCTCAGGGGACCTTCCCTACCGAGGGATCGAACCCACATCTCCTGCATTGGCAGGCAGAGCCTTTCCCACTGAGCCACCAGGGAAGCCCCATGTCAGTTTGGGAGGGAGTACAGAATTCAATCCATAAGACCAGGATGCCCACAAATGAAAGAGACCCTGTGAAGAGGCAACTAGCAAAGCAGGAAACGTTAGGATCACCAGTGTGGCAGTTATCACCCTAAAATACCCCAGGTGATAAAGTGCTCTGCGTGCTGCTTGAACTTTATCATTTCTGACTTAACTCTGTGAGTATCGGATAATGAAGTGTCCCTCTGTCATTACTGAATTTAGCATCCTAATCTCTCCAACAATGCTCTTTAGAATAATATTCATTGAGTTTTTTCTCATTAAAAATGTTTTACATTTTTTTATTTCAGAAAACAGAAAAATACAGTAAAGAGAATATTGATCACCTTTAAACCTATCACTCAGGGAAATCTACTGTTAAAATGTTGGCACAATTCCCTCTAGCCTTTAAAATATAAGGTTAGGGTCACCGTGTTTATTCCATATGGTACTGTTTTATTCCTATAACAGTAAACCATGAGTGTATCCTCTATCTTTGCATATTTTTTCCCCCTGAAACAGAGGTTAGTAAACTAACCCAGCCTGCCACCTGTTTCTGTAAATAGAATTTCCTGGAACACAGCCCTTTGTTTCCGAAATGCTCGGGGCTGCTTCTGTACCACGACTGCAGAACTGAGGCATCGTGATGGAGGCAGTATAGCCCACCAACTGAAAACATTTACTCTGTGCTCCTTCACCGAAAATGTTGCCAGCCTCTGTTCTAAAAGACACTTTTAATGACACACAGGATGAGATCAGAGGCTGTTTTATTTGATGGTGAATGGACCAGTAATTGGGCTTCCCAGGTGGTGCTAGTGGTGAAGAACCTGCCTGCCTATGCAGGAGACGTTAGAGGCTTGGAGACGTTAGAGGCCCAGGGTTCGATCCCTGGGTCAGGAAGATCCCCTGGAAAAGGAAATGGCAACCTACTCCAGTGTTCTCATGCGGAGAATCACATGGACAGAGGAGCCTGGTGGGCTGTGGTCCATAGGGTGGTAAAGAGTCAGACACAAATGAAGCTACTGAGCGCACACACACGGACCAGAGGTTAGAAGCACAGTGGTAGAGCCAGATTGTCTGGGTTCATATCCTAGCCCCACCACTTAGGAGATATTAGGCAATTTATTGAACTTCTCTGTGACTCAGTTTTCTCATCTGTTTAGTTCATTTCAGTCACTCAGTCATGTCTGACTGTTTGTGACCTCATGAACCACAGCACGCCAGGCCTCCCTGTCCATCACCAACTCCTGAAGTCCACCCAAACCCATATCCATTGAGTTGATGATGCCATCCAACCATCTCATCCTCTGTTGTCCCCTTCTCCTCCCACCCTCAATCTTTCCCAGCATCAGGGTCTTTTCAAATGAGTCAGCTCTTCACATCAGGTGGCCAAAGTAGTGGAGTTTCAGCTTCAGCATCAGTCCTTCCAATGAACACCCAGGACTGATCTCCTTTAGGATGGACTGGTTGGATCTCTTGCAGTCCAAGGGACTCTCAAGAGTCTTCTCCAACACCACAGTTCAAAAGCATCAATTCTTCGGTGCCTGAGTTTTCTTTATAGTCCAACTCTTACATCCATATATGACCATCGGAAAAACCATAGCCTTGACTAGACGGACCTTTGTTGACAAAGTAATGTCTCTGCTTTTTAATATGCTGTCTAGGTTGGTCATACCTTTCCTTCCAAGGAGTAAGCATCTTTCCATTTCATGGCTGCAATCACTATCTGCAGTGATTTTGGAGCCCCCAAAAATAAAGTCAGCCACTGTTTCACCATCTATTTGCCATGAAGTGATGGGACTGGAGGCCATGATCTTAATTTTCTGAATGTTGAGTTTTAAGCCAACTTTTTCATTCTCCTCTTTCACTTTCATCAAGAGGCTCTTTAGTTCTTCTTCACTTTCTGCCATAAAGATGGTGTCATCTGCATGTCTGAGGTTATTGATATTTCTCCTGGCAATCTTGATTCCAGCTTGTGCTTCCTCCAGCCCAGCGTTTCTCATGATATACTCTGCATATAAGTGAAATAAGCAGGGTGACAATATACAGCCTTAATGTACTCCTTTTCCTTTTTGGAACATATTGTTCCATGTCCAGTTCTAACTGTTGCTTCCTGACCTGCATACAGGTTTCTCAAGAGGCAGGTCAGGTGGTCTGGTCTTCTCATCTCTTTCAGAATTTTCCACAGTTTATTGTGATCCACACAGTCGAAGGCTTTGGCATAGTCAATAAAGCAGAAATAGATTTTCTGGAATTCTTTCGCTTTTTCGATGATCCAGTGGATGTTAGCAGTTTGGTCTCTGGTTCCTCTGCCTTTTCTAAAACCAGCTTGAACATCTGGGAGTTCATGGTTCACATATTGCTGAAGCCTGGCTTGGAGAATTTTAAGCATTACTTTACTAATGTGTGAGATGAGTGCAATTGTGCTGTAACGTGGGTTAATTTTCAGTCTCATCCTCATAAGATTGTGGTGAATTCTCTGATGCACCACCCAGAAGTCCACCTTCAGTAGTGAATGACTTGCTTCTTCAGCTGCTGGGTGTGTTGCAGAAACTGGACCACAGCTGCCAGACTTCCTTGAGGACTGCCTTGCCAAGAAAACTGCCTCATTCAAAGTCATGCTAAAAGGTCTGGATCCCTTCTCTGAACTGGAAACACGCCTGAGGGTCTAATCCAATTCCAAAGTTTCCCAGATTGGCTGAGGCCTTCATTGGTATTAAATCACAGCTCAGCTTCTCCCTCTGTCCAACCCTGCATTTTCTTCCTCTCTTTCACAAGTGTTTATCTCAATAATACTCCCTAGTAAGCATCCTGCATCCTAATCTCCATCTTGGAATATGGTTGCCACAGCACCCAGCCTGAGACAGAGTGTTAAATGAGCCTGTGTTGTGAAGTTTCTGGTACATGTGTACGCTCAGTCATATCTGACTCTTTGCAACCCAGTGGACTGTATCCTGCCAGGCTCCTCTGTCCATGGGGTTTTCCAGGAAAGAATATTTTAGTGGGTTGTCACTTCCTACTCCAGGGAATCTTCTCAACCCAGGGATTGGAACCTGCATCTCTTGTGTCTCCTGCATTGGCAAGTGGATTCTTTACCACTGCGCCACCTGGGAAGCCCTTCTGACACATAGTATATGCTATGTAATTGTTTGTTACCAAACACATAAATCTACTGGGAGACAATAAAATGGAAATACAAGCTCAAGAAGAAAAAGTAGAATATAAAATTTCCTACAATTAAAGAATAGTTTATTTACTAAATTTTTACATGAATGATAGAAACTTTCACTAAGGTATTTAACTTTCACTGGATACATTTAAAGTTTGATATAACCATTTTATTTACAACATAAAGTTTAAAAACGTATTAAAAATCATACCCTTGACAACTTTGTAAATGTATTATGACAATATCAGATGTAATCCCCCCCAAAAATAGTAAGTGCATTGTTTTACAAAATTAATTTAGGAGTGTGCTAGAATACTTCTTAAAGACCACTATTTTAAGATGTCTCAGATCTTCATATCCTCAAACTTTGTAAAAAAATTACCTAAGCCATATCCCATGTTCAGAGGGCCTTAATTTTCACTTGGTGCCTAAAGAGTAAAAGCTGCTCCCAGGTATAGACTGATTTTGTGTATGTGGAATAAGGAGATTTGGGATTGTCCAGTCACAGTCTCCACAGAATATTCCAATAGTTGCTGAACTGCTGCCAAGGGCAGTGGTAAAGTAGAAGGAAATTAGCAGTCTTCAACCGCTCTCCTTTATTGGTTTAAAATCACAACCAAAAATTCTATGCTGGATTACCACAACATAAATAAAAGAGCTTAAAAAGAAGAACATGTTAGGGCTACAGAAGTTTAAATAAACAAAACAAACACTAAGACCAGAAACTCTGGCATCCACTGTAAAAATGAATGTTTGATGAAGGCAGCTAGTGTAACGGCAGACCAGTCTGTTAAATTCCCTGATACAGTTTCATCTTCCAACAAATACAGTGTATTCTTGCACTCTGTAAATATTTTTGAATGCATATTATGTACTCAGGCACTTTAGGAAATCCAAAGTTCTATACTAAAAGTTCGCTTGAGTGCATGCTAAGACACTTTCACTTGTGTCTGATTCTTTGGGACCCTATGGACTGTAGCCCACCAGGCTCCTCTGTCCATGGGATTCACCAGGCAAGAATACTGGAGTGGGTTGCCATGCCCTCCTCCAAAAAATGTTCCTGACCCAGGGATGGAACCAACGTCTCTTATGTCTCCTGCATTGGCAGGTGGGTTTTTTACCTCTTGGGCCATCTACCTATGAGAAAAATACCATCTGCCATTTTCTAGACAGCAAGAAGGGAGAAGAGGAAATGGATGGCAGGCAGCTTCTAAGAGACATTCTTCAGTTTTGCTCACAAGAAACACAGTTTAGTAGAGGAGAATCAATTTCAAGCATAATGAGAAAAGGATCACATTTGTATAGGGACTTTAGGGAACAAGGAACTGGCAGCAATATGAGAAGAACGCACTTTCACAAAAGCATGGATGGAAAAAAGGAGAGAAAAAGATATTAGCAGGAGGGGAACATGGATCAGAGAAAGATACTAGTTTAGGAGTTATTCAACAGATTTTTACTGAGCACATACTATTTCTTTTTGCCATTTTCCAGGGAGGAAGAAAAAAGAGGAAGTAGACAGTGAGAAGCTTCCCTTTTGAGGGGCACCATCCAGTTCTACTCACATCTTACTGGTCAGTTTTGTTTTTTTTTTTTCCTTAACTTTTTTTTTATACTGGAGTACAGTTGATTAACAGTTTCGTGCTGATTTAAGGTATACAGCAAAGTGATTCAGTTATACATATGCATGTAATCAGGCTTTCCTTGTGGCTCAGCTGGTAAAGAATCTGCCTGCAATGTGGGAGACCTGGGTTTGATCCCTGGGTTGGGAAGATCACCTGGAGAAGGGAAAGGATACGCACTCCAGTATTCTGGCCTGGAGAATTCCGTGCACTGTATAGTCCATGGGGTGACAGAGTCAGACACAGCTGAGCGACTTTCACTCACATGCATATAATCTGATTTAGGTCATACCTGAATGGTCTAGTGGTTTTCCCTATTTTCTTTAATTTAAGTCTGAATTTGGCAATAAGGAGTTCATGATCTGAGCCACAGTCTTGTTTTTTGCTGACTGTATAGAGCGACTCCATTTTTGGCTGCAAAGAATATAATCACTCTGATTTCAGTATTGACCATCTAGTGATGTCCATGTGTAGAGTCTTCTCTTGTGTTGTTGGAAGAGGTTGTTTGCTATGACCAGTGTGTTCTTTTGGCAAAACTCTATTAGCCTTTGGCCTGTTTCATTCTGTACTCCAAGGCCAAATTTTCCTGTTATTCCAGGTATTTATTGACTTTCTACTTTTGCATTCCAGTCCCCTATAATGAAAAGGATATCTTTTTGGGGTGTTAGTTCTAGGTTTTATAGGTCTTCATAGGAACTATACAAAGAAGATCTTCATGACCCAGATAACCACGATGGTTGATCACTCATCTAGAGCCAGACATGTGAAGTCAAGTGGGCCTTAGAAAGCATCACTACGAACAAAGGTAGTAGAGATGATGGAAGTCCAGTTGAGCTATTTCAAATTCTAAAAGATGATGCTGTGAAAGTGCTACACTCAATATGCCAGCAAATTTGGAAAACTCAGCAGTGGCCACAGGACTGGAAAAGGTCAGTTTTCATTCCAATCCCAAAGAAAGGCAATCCCAAAGAATGCTCAAACTACCACACAATTGCACTCATCTCACATGCTAGTAAAGTAATGCTCAAAATTCTCTAAGCCAGGCTTCAACAGTATTTGAGCTGTGAACTTCCAGATGTTCAAGCTGGATTTAGAAAAGGTGGAGGAACCAGAGATCAAATTGCCAACACTGGAACATCAAAAAAGCAAGAGAGTTCAAAAAACATCTACTTGTGTTTTATTGACTATGCCAAAGCCTTTGACTGTGTGGATCACAACAAACTGTGGAAAATTCTTAAAGAGATGGGAATACCAGACCACCTGTCCTGCCACTTGAGAAATCTGTTTGCAGGTCAGGAAGCAACAGTTAGAATTGGACATGGAACAACAGACCGGTTCCAAATTGGGAAAAGAGTACATCAAGGCTGTATATTGTTACCCTGCTTATTTAACTTATATGCAGAGTACATCATGAGAAATGCTGGACTGGATGAAGCACAAGCTGGAATCAAGTTTGCTGGGAGAAATATCAATAACCTCAGATACACAGATGATACCACCTTTATGGAAGAAAGTGAAGAAAAACTAAAGAGCCTCTTGATGAAAGTGAAAGAGGAGAGTGAAAAAGTTGGCTTAAAACTCAACATTCAGAAAATTAAGATCATGGCATCTGGTCCCATCACTTCATGGCAAATAGATGGGGAAACAGTGGAAACAGTGAGAGATTTTATTTTGGGGGCCTCAAAAATCACTGCAGATGGTGACTGCAGCCATGAAATTAAAAGACACTTGCTCCTTGAAAGAAAAGTTATGACCAACCTAGACAGCATATTAAAAAGCAGAGACATTACTTTGCCAACAAAGATGTGTCTAGTCAAAGTTATGGTTTTTTTCAGTAGTCATGAATGGATGTGAGAGTTGGACTATAAAGAAAGCTGAGGGCTGAAGAATTGATGCTTTTGAACTGTGGTGTTGGAGAAGACTCTTGAGAGTCTCTTGGACTGCAAGGAGATCCAACCAGTCCATCCTAAATGAAACCAGTCCTGAATATTTGTTGGAAGGACTGATGCTGAAGCTGAAACTCCAATACTTTGGCCACCTGATGTGAAGAACTGACTCATTTGAAAAGACCCTGATGCTGGGAAAGATTGAGGGTGGGAGGAGAAGGGGACAACAGAGGATGAGATGGTTGGATGGCATCACCGACTCAATGGACATGAGTTTGAGTAAACTCCAGGAGTTGGTGATGGACAGGGAAGCCTGGTGTCCTGCAGTCCATGGGGTCGCAAAGAGTCGGACACAACTGAGTGACTGAACTGAACTGAACTGATGCATGTAATCTGTTCTTTTTCAAATTCTTTGTTCATTTATGTTGTTTCATAATATTGAGCAGTGTTCTTGATACTATACAGTAGGTCTTAGTTAGCGGTAGTGGTGGTTGTTCAGTTGATAAGAGGTGTCTGACTCTTCTCCGTTTTAAATATAGCCGTGTGTACATGTCAATCCTAACCTCCCTCCCTAACTCTCCCTCTCCCCCCTCTCCCCTGGTAACCCTAAGTTCATTCTCTAAGTCTCTGGGTCTTTTTTGATAAAGCCATGCCTAGCCGAAAGGGAAGCCAAGGAATGGTCATCCTGACTGGATCACCAAGTGCCTTGCTGACATGTGTGGGTGGTGGTTTAACAGAAGAAAACATGAGGATGTGGAACATATATTCCAGAAGAGGATGACAGCAACGGGCAAGTAAAGAGCCATTTTAACAGAATTGTTGTTATTGTTGTTCAGTCGCTAAGTCATGTTCAACTCTTTGAGACCCCATGGACTGCAATATGTGAGGCTCCTCTGTCCTCTACTATTTCCCAGAGTTTGCTCATATTCATGTCCATTGAGTTAGTAATGAGATGGTGAGTTATGGGATGGTGGGCATGAAAGCCTGAGTGGCCTGAATTTAGGGGAAACAGGAGGATGTGGGATAGAGAGAGTGAGTGTGGTCCTCTCCTTGGAGGAGAAGGAGTGACTCAACTGTACGTTGATGGTAAAGAGCCAGTAGAAATGAGGATGTTGAAGACTCATGGGGAAGGAGAAAATTGATGGTGTAAGGTCCCAGGAGTAAAGGCATATAGGGCCCCTCCTTTTCCTATATGTCAGCTATAAGGAGGTAAAAATGGGAGTGAATGAAGAGGTAGGGGAAGGCTGTGGGAATTCCTAACTAACAGTTTTAATTTCCTTTCTGAAGTAGGAAGCAAGGTCTCCTCCTGAGTTTGTGGGGGGGATGTTCCCCTCAGCTTTGTGTGGTAGGAGTGAAGATGGAGGGAACTTGTACTGATGTTGGGGATTTGGGGCCAGGACCAACACCATTGAGAAGAATGGCAAGATAGTGTTGGAAGTGATGAATCCGGTGGTGTCTTGCCTCAGTGCTCAGCACTTTCTTTAGCCTCCACTTCTCCAATGGCAGGAGGGAAAGGGAGCCTCAGACCTTCACAGGCAATACTTGCTGCAGACTCTTCCTCTTACCCAAATTATCTGCCTTGAAGATTATCAGAACTAAGCTCAGCATGCTGTTTATATGAATCACCACAAGCCCCAAATCATGCCCTTTAAACTAAGAACAGACAAGCAAAGATGGCGGGACATCTGAAGAAAGTCTCTGTCAGCTTTGTAACACCTGTGGCAGCATCATTTGTTCAACTATGGGAGCCAGAAACCTAGAAGCGTCTTTCTCCCTCACTCCCATAATCATCCCAACTTCTATATATTCCCCAAGCCATACACTTCTCTCCATCACCACCCTCCCTACCACTGGTATTATGGGTAACCATCATCTCTCATTTGGATACTTACCTTATCCCTTCCCCTTCTCTCCCGTAAAAATTGACTACACCACTCTGATTAAAAACGTTCAATGACTGTACTAATGCCTTTAGGGAAAAGTTCAGCCAGACCCACTAAGCTGGTTTCCCAACGCTAATATATCATCTTAATCTATCCCCACTTCCGTTTCCCCACTGATATGTGCCCTCCTGACCCTGCACTTTCTCTTCCTCTGCTCTAGAAGGCTCTTCTCTTCCAACCCCTCTGCCCTGTTCCCTTTCCTAGCACCTCTTCGTCCTTCTTGTCTCAGCCCAGCAGTCCTCAAGGAAACATTTCAGACACACACAAACACACGTCTTTATTGCTCAGTCCAGTGTCCCCAGCATTACAGCAAATACACAGGCACTCGGGACGTCTTTGTGGAGTGAGTGAATGAATTGTGAACCAAGTATCCTGGATTTTCTGCTACGTCGATGGCCCGCAAATAAATTTTTAATGGAAACTTAGACTGATTAAATAAGCTAAAACTTCTAAAGCCCTTGAAATCTGAAACAACTCGGTGAAGCGGTCTGGGTCCAAGCGCCCTAGATCCAACCCACGCGCGCAGGGAGCGGGGCCTGCGGCGGTGGGGCGGGGCCTGCGGCGGTGGGGCGGGGCCTGCGGCGGTGGGGCGGGGCCTGCGGAGGTGGGCCGCCGCGCTCAAGGGGCGGAGCCTGCGGAGGTGGACCAGAGCGCCTAGGCAGCAGGCGGGGCCTGCGGGTCGCCGGGAGCTCCGAACCTCCGGGACCTCCGGAGCAGTGACCACGCCCCGGGGCGGGGCGACTCCCAGGATCGCCGCGGGCGGGGCTCGCAGTTGGGAACTCCCCTTCCGAGGCCGAGGCGCGTCCGCGCGTCCACGAGGCTGGGTGGTCGGGAAGTGGACCCAGGCCGGGTAGCCAGGTTACTGCCCGCGCCGGCGCAGCCGCCATCTTCCCCGTGTGTGGACTCCCCCAGCGGGAGGGGCGGTGACTAGGCCGGAAGCGGCAGTACGACGGCCGCGCTGTCTCCCAGGTCGGTGAGTGCGGCCCGGGCTCCGCTCTCGGCTCTGGGAGGCTCGAGTCGAGGGCTCGGGGGCGCTGGGACGGCCTCCAGGCGCTCGGGAAAGCCCAGTTGAAAAGCCCGGACGAGTGCGGACCCGGGGGGCCTCCTCCGAGCCGAGACGCGGGGAGTCGCTTTCCGCGCTGCAGGATAACCGCGGCGGGCCCGGCCTCGGAGCTGCGAGCGGCCGGTGGCGCGCGGGTTCCTCCTCCCGGAGCTGTGTCCGCGCTGCAGCCTCCGCGGCGCCGGGTTTGTGCGGAACCGCGTCCTCGGCGTGGACGAGAGGCTCAGCGTGTCTGGAGCGTGGGAGCCGCCCGCAGATTCCTGCCTTACCCGGCGCTGCTACCAGCCGTGCTCCCCTTGTACTGTATTGAATACTTCTTCAAGGGCCTGTCACCCGGGTGGCGCTGTTCGCTGCCTGTACGGAGTCGTGAAAATTCCGTGAGAGGATAAAGCTTCTCACAGGTGCCACGAGCCTTCCTAAATCACTTAGAAAGTGACTGCCTTTGCAGTCTTTTTTATAGCTATATTTTAAGGGTAATTTGGAGTTATACAGAACATCTCCTTGAAGATGGTGATAGTAGAAATTTCTTACAGCTCCTGCTGTTACTACGTCTCGTACTGAGACAGGTAGAAAAGGGAACAAGATGTAAAAAGGTGATTGGATATCTTGTACACTTAATATTATATAGCGCTTCACTGTCCACTAGCCACACAGGGTTGAGATCTGCTGAAAGTGTAGAATACACCTTGGATTCCCAAGACTTGGTACTAGAAGAAAAGTATGTGTCTCATTAATAAATGTTACACGGATGGCATGGTGAAAGGATAATATTTTTGATATGTCGGGTTAAATATATTGTTAAATTAGATTTGATTGATTTCTTTTTATTTTTCAATGTGACTATTAGAAAAGTTTAAGTTATATGGCTAACACTGTGTTTCTGTTGGACCATGCTATTACAGATGAACATCTGGTGAGGAACACAGAATCATCAACATGGCTTTCCTTTGCACAGAAACCATTGCTGGGAAGTGAGCCCTTGTTATACTTGAAGGTGAGGATCTAAATATAAGCTGTAATTATGGCAAATTCCACCCCTCTGCCCCCAGTTTCTTGGTGTCTCCAGCATTTGAAAGCATTAATTTCCAGGGCTTTTGAAGAGAATCGTAGTGATACTGACATGTTTTCGATGCAAAGAATTCGTTTAATTTGATTGTCACTATGTGAGATGGAGATAAGAGATGCTCTATTTTATAGTCTTGGCGTTTTCAGGTAGTTGTTAGGGTCAAGCTAGTAAGGGGCTGCAGATGTTCTGCTCTTCACCATATTCCTGGTGGTCTTTGTTGAGGAGCCAGGATCTGTCTGTATTGTATGTTGGATGGAAAAGAAAAACAGTTGGCTCTTCAACAGCAGGGGTTATACATGGGTTTCTTCCAGTGGTAAATACCACAGTGCTACAGGGTCCACAGTTGGTTAATTTGAGGTTGTGGAACCACAGATATAGAGAAACAACGCGTACAGAGGGCCAGCTATAAGTTCTGTGGACTGTGCTTCAGGGTTAGTTACCTAACCGCCTAGTTGTTCAAGGGTCACCTGTATGTTTTTTAAGAGGGTATAGATGTACCTATGTATTCAGGGCTGGTTTCATGGTATGTGACCTGTGCAGACATTGTCAGGGCCCATCTTTAGAAGGCCTGGCGCTTGCTATGGTGCTCTTCTGTCATGGTCTTGAAATTCTTAGTATGTTTTGGATAAGTGGGGGAGGGGGCCCTGCACATGCTGTAGTGATCCTTTCTCTGTGCTGGAATCTAGGATGGAGTAGGGAGGTGTTGGGGAAGAATCAAAACATCTGGTCCTCTCTGTACTCCTATGTGAATTAAGCAGGGTTTGCTAGACTCAACTCTCAAATTCCATATGAATTCTGATTCTGTATGAATTACTGTCGTCAGATTTGTGGATGGTAATATAAATATATACATAATATGAGAAGAATTATAGGTGATTCTTAATTGTGAGTCATGTAAATTAAATATTTTTTAAAATTATAGTAACACTTTCTGTTTTTTTTTTTAATTGGATTTTGCCATGTGGCACCGCATTTTCTTACCATAGGTCATTTGTGTAAGGAGTACAGTTATGGGATGGAAGCCTATATGATACGTGTGCTTGCTTTAGTATTTGTCTTTTAGCGAGATAAGAAGAAGGGCCAGATCTTGGGATACCTCCAGTTGAGAGGTTTCCTCTGTTTACAAGGGCGTGAGTATGAATGAAGCCTCATTTGGCAGTATCTGTTCCTCCTTTGTGTTTTCTTAGCTACTTCCTGTTACACAAGGTGCCTTTTCTTCTTCTTAAATTTTTAAATTGTCTTTGAGATTGGGCATAACTTCAGCACAAGAATACAGGCTTTATTATACTAGTGTGTTAATTAGCTTGTGTGTGTGTGTGTGTGTGTGTGTGTGTGTGTGTGTGTGCGCGCACACGCACGAACACTAAGTCCCTTCAGTTGTGTCTGACTCTGCTACCCTCTGAACTGTAACCTGCCAGATTCCTCTGTCCATGGGATTCTCCAGTCAGGACTACTGGAGTGGGTTGCCACGCCCTCCTCCAGGGGATCTTCCCGACCCAGAGATCAAACCCGTCTCTCTTATGTCTCCTGCATTGGCAGTCAGGTTCTTTACCACTAGTGCCACCCACAATTGGGGGAAAAAAAATGCCATAGATTGGTTGACTTAAATTATATAAATTTGTTTTCTTACAGTTTTGGATGCTGTAAGTCTGTGATCTGGGTGCCAGAATGGTCTGATTCTGGTGAAACCTATACTCCAGACAGCTGCCTTTGTACTCACTGGGGAGAGAGCTTTGGTATCTCTTCATCTTCTTTTAAGGACACCAGTTCTTTCAGATCAGGGCTTTACCTTATCACTTTGTTTAGCCTTAAGCTTAATAACCTTAAAGACTCTGTCTCTAAGACAGTCATGTGGAGTAATTGGGGCTTCAGCATAAAGATTTTGGGAGGACACAGTTCAGTCCATAGCAGCCAGGATGGGTATCTGGTTGCTAAAATATCTGTCCCTGTTTACTGCTGTGTTCCCAGCATTTAGAACTGTGTCTGGAATATAGAGGCCCAGTAAATATCTTCAGAATAAATGAAAGCAAGTATAGAGCGGTCTTCTCAGGGCTGCTCACTGTAGGCCCTTACCCAACAGACAAACCAGTTGTGACAGTGACCTCTTAGTTTTTGGCTGGAGCCAACACCTACTAGAAAGGGCAGGGGTGCATGCGTGGGGAGATTGATACAACTTGGAGAATGCAGTGTGAGAAAGGTCAGAGGAAGCATTTAACAAATGCATTTACTTAACAAGTAATTACTAAGTCTCTACTACGTGCCTCATACTGTGCTGGGTACTGGAGGTTCACATGGAGAGCAGAAGATAGTTTCTGTACTCTCAGGCAGTTTATAATTTAGTAGGAGAGATGGAGAGGGTGATTTAAAAGGGAGGAATGTGATTCGATGAGAGTATATATCTGAGTAACCTGCTTTAGATTCGGGAGAGGGTAGAGGGTGGTTGATTTAAGGCTGAGCAGGTTTTAACTTGGCCAGGAAGGGAGGGGAGACTGCTGAAGGCAGAAGAAACGTTTGCAGAGGTGTGGCAGTGGGGGTGGAGGGTCACGTCCTAGGAACTGAGAAGAGGGATAGTATAGCTAGAGCACAGTTAGCAGGGAGGGGAAGGGGGTGCATTGAGGCTGGAGCAGTATAGGGTTTTATAGGTTATATTGAAGAGTTGGAAGTCTGTACAAAGAGCAGTTGGAAACCATGAGAGGGTTTTAAGCAGGAGTTGGATAACCTGGATAAGTTTGTGTTTTATTAAGATCACTTTGATGTTACATAATGATGAATTTCATAAAGGCCAGAGTAGGAAGATGAATAAAAGAATTGCTGAGACAGCTCCACAAGCCAGACATGTTGTCTGTTATTTTTTTATGGAGCCAGTATGCAGAGCCCTGAGACTCGGCAGCCTGGGTGGAGGAAAGAAGACAGTGAATAATTCAGTTGAGTTAGCGTTGGGGGAGGCAAGCCTGGAGTGGCAGGGAAATGAAGAAGTTGAGGGTGCTAGTAAGAATATAATTAAAGTGACTGATCTTGGGCTTCAGACCTATTAAGGAAGGAAATAAGGCAATATTAGAATTCTTAAAGGCTTTTCCCAGTCATCTAAATTTTGTGAGTCTGTTGAAATGCTAGACTGCTAATTCCTGGCTAAAACTTGCAAGATCAAAAAGTTAAGTATGTTTGAGCTGAATTTATTTAGAATATCTTTATTAGGAGTCTGTGCCAGGCTCTGCATCTGGTACAGGACATACATGAATGAACCCTGACTTTGCGTCTTAAGAACTGACAACATGGGTGTACAGATACCGGTTGCCATGAAGATTATGAGTATCTTTGTTTGTTTTTTAATCCGTATTTACCTCTAGCCAGACTCAGTGAAAAACAAAAGTTTACGTTTTTGTAAGCAGCTTGTATTTTTAAACTAACCATTTTTAGCATAACTATTTCTAGTGCCTATGTGCTTAAACTTCTACTAGAATAGTTAACCTTTTAAAAAATCCTGTTTCAATACCTATTCAAAAGTTATAGAATTGAAAATTGAAAAAGCCTCTATTGCTCATTCAGTTTCCCAGTGTGCAGTATATCTTACTGGTCATAAGCAGGATGATTTTAGGTAACCCAGTTGATTTTTAGTAGTTATATATTTATTCAGTGTATGTTAGAAAAATATATTTGACATGTCATATTCATGATTCATGGACCTTACGATGAAAGCAAAATTGATTTTCAGATTTTAAGAATGAGTCAGTTTAAGAAAAAACATTAAAAAGGGCACAGGGGGTAGGTGAATGACTGAAGTTTGGGAAACACTAGTCTTAACCTAATCCTTAAGCTGTATAGATGAGAAAACAAAAGGACCCCCGAACACAAAAGACCTTTTATGAGCCTTTACTATACTATCTGTATAGTATATGTCAGAGCTAGGACTGAAACTCAGTATATTCCTGCTTCTTACCATTGAAATTTGAGGAGACTCATGGCTTTTATTTCAGATCTGCATTGTCCATTATGGTGGCCTCATGTGGCTATTTATATAAAAATTAATTTAACTAAAATTTAAACTTTGCACTGCCACATTTTCTAGTGCTCAGTAGCCAGTGTGGCTAATAGTTACCACATTGGACAGTTCAGAGAGAACATTTCTGTCACTGCAGAAGGTTCTGTTGGGTAGTGCAGCTTTGTTCCCTAGGTACGTGATTACTTAGGTGCGGTAACCCTTTAAAGTTTTATCCCCTTCAAAGGGATGATGCTTATTAATTTACTCACCACCTGAAGTTATGTCAACCCTGATTGAAGGTACTGTTAATAGTGCAGTTAAGATAATTGATCATGGGAAATAAAACCAGAATGAAGTTCTCAGATTCCTACCGGCTCAACTTACTGGAAGAAGTCCTTCTTTTCCTCTTTTTATTAATAAATGCTGTCTTGAATTCAATACAGATTTCTAATAGAAAATTTCCTGACTTTCTAAATCCAGCTTAGAATTGTATTTCGTTAACATTTTAAAACTTTTTATTTTTAAGCAGATTTTCAGTGAATGGACCTAACTGGACTCTCTGAGATCATCAATAAACATGAGCGGTACCAAACCTGATATATTGTGGGCGCCACACCAGGTTGATAGATTTGTTGTATGTGACTCTGAACTTAGTCTTTATCATGTGGAATCTACTGTGAATTCAGAACTCAAAGCTGGATCTCTACGTTTATCTGAAGACTCTGCAGCTACATTACTATCAATAAATTCAGAAACCCCGTACATGAAATGTGTTGCCTGGTATCTCAGTTATGATCCTGAATGTCTCCTAGCAGTTGGACAAGCAAATGGTCGAGTCGTACTGACAAGTCTTGGTCAAGATCATAACTCAAAGTTCAGAGATTTGATAGGAAAAGAATTTGTTCCAAAACACGCACGACAATGCAATACCCTTGCATGGAACCCACTGGATAGTAACTGGCTTGCTGCTGGTCTAGATAAACACAGAGCTGACTTTTCAGTGCTGATTTGGGATATCTGCAGCAAATACACCCCTGATATAGTTCCCATGGAGAAAGTAAGACTCTCAGTAGGTGAAACTGAAACATCGTTATTAGTAACAAAACCACTTTACGAATTAGGACAGAACGATGCTTGTCTGTCTCTCTGTTGGCTTCCACGAGACCAGAAACTTCTGCTTGCTGGTATGCATCGTAACCTGGCCATTTTTGATCTTCGGAATACAAGTCAAAAGATGTTTGTGAATACGAAAGCTGTTCAGGGCGTTACAGTAGACCCCTACTTCCATGATCGTGTTGCTTCCTTCTATGAAGGTCAGGTCGCAATATGGGATCTTAGGAAATTTGAGAAGCCAGTTTTGACTTTGACTGAGCAACCAAAGCCCTTAACAAAAGTAGCCTGGTGCCCAACTAGAACTGGTCTGCTTGCCACTTTAACAAGGGATAGTAACATTATTAGATTATATGATATGCAGCACA
Source organism: Cervus canadensis (assembly GCF_019320065.1). Classification (NCBI taxonomy): domain Eukaryota; kingdom Metazoa; phylum Chordata; class Mammalia; order Artiodactyla; family Cervidae; genus Cervus; species Cervus canadensis. The sequence continues at coordinate 14,380,249 of NC_057388.1, forward strand.
CACCCACTCCCATTGGTGATGAAACTGAACCCACAATAATTGAAAGAAGTGTGCAACCTTGTGACAATTACATTGCTTCCTTTGCTTGGCATCCGACAAGTCAAAATCGAATGATAGTTGTAACTCCTAACCGGACAATGTCTGACTTCACTGTTTTTGAAAGGATCTCTCTTGCCTGGAGCCCAATTACATCTTTGATGTGGGCTTGTGGTCGTCATTTGTATGAATGTGCAGAAGAAGAAAATGATAATTCTTTAGAAAAGGACATAGCAACGAAGATGCGCCTTCGGGCTTTATCAAGGTATGGGCTTGATACAGAGCAGGTGTGGAGAAACCACGTTTTAGCTGGAAATGAGGATCCCCAGCTCAAGTCACTCTGGTACACGCTACACTATATCCTTTGTGTGGTGAGTTCTGTGAGATGAATCAGACAGAAATGTTCTTGAGGTTTGCCGAAAGGTCAGTCTGTAAATATCATGCTGATTGTTTTGTGTGCAAATACAAGTCATAATACTAAGATCACAAAGTAAAATTGTGTAAAACTGTTGAACTTGAGATACTGCCTTGCAGATTGAGTAGGAGGAAGAAAAGTAGATCTCTATAACAGAGTAGAACTGACGCCTTTTATAAATTGGCTCCAAATGAAAATAAATTTAGTTTTGAAATACTTTATTATGCTTCATCACTAGTATTTCCTATGCATTTAAATACTTATGAAGCAGTATACGGAAGATATGGATCAGAAATCTCCAGGCAACAAAGGATCATTGGTTTATGCAGGAATTAAATCAATTGTAAAATCATCTTTGGGTAAGAAAAATTCTGTTTTTATTTTATGCAATATGTGTTTAATTTTTGTTCTCTTTTATTTTTTCCCCATATTTAGTTACTTCAGGATACTGTAATATCTGGCTGGTTTTTTTTATTGCATTGTTTCTGACTGGATATTTTAGTGAATTGAGTTAAATGCATAATTTTTTATATATGTAAAATTCTTTTTGGAGGGAGTCTTGGTTCATTGAAGGGATAGTTGACTTTCTAAATCTAGTCATTAATTTATTCACTTTTTTTTTGAAGACTCACTTTGAAAGATATTACATTAGAGGATTTATAGGCTCTCCTTGGTGGTTAGTTCAGATTTTATCACAGTATTTGCTTTTATAAAAAATAAATTTAAAAATTTCTAATTGAAAGAGACCCCTTTTTATTTTGCTGCCTAAACCCTCCCACTTAGCTGTCTAATGGCAAGGCCTGTATAACTATGACATGAAGTATGGACTTACCTGAAGTGCCTTACTATTTCAGTCCTTGATGATTGAATAAATGTATGAATTAATGTAGGATTGAAATTAATAGACTAGTTAACAGTTAAAAAAAAAAAGGAAACATGACATGAAAGCCAGACTTACTATTTGTTCCCTGACTTCTTTAAACAGTTGTTCCTATTGTCTTTATTGGAATTGAATTGTGAATTTTAGTTGTTTTCTCAGCCGAGCATTTGGTATCTAGCTTTAGATAGCTGCAAATTTGGTCACAAGTCAAGCTGCTAGAAAAGTAGTTCTTATGATTTAGTCAAAAAATAGGAGTAGAAGTAATAAATCCAACTTGGTTTTTTATAGAACTTTCATGAATACTGTACAAAAAAAATACAAAATAAAATGCTCTTTTTTAATGAGTAGTTTGAGCATTTCAACTAAATGGTTATATTATTTTATTTTTTAAAGGACTTTTAAATTACTTTGGTTCACATTACTGAAGATTGAGTACACTACTTATATCATCTATTTCATTTTGGTGTTCTCTCAGTAGGTCCGACCCAAAAAAGTAACTTTTATTTTAAACAATAAAGTGAAAGAGTTTAATTAGAGACTTCCATTTTTATTAATTTAAGTAAAAGGTCAGTAATTCTGTGTTATCTCGATGAACAGTATTTATAGCTATATAGTAGGTCAGAACACATTGCATTCTCAGTATTATGAGGTTTATTGTTTTTTGCTGTATTTTGATATATTTCAGGGAAAAGCCAGCCAAGTACCTATAAAGCACGGGGAAATAATGGAATATCTTTATATGTTTTTGGTGCAGTAGAAACAAACTGAGTATCATGACTTAAGAGTAGTCTTTACCCAAACTGTTTGATTAAGACTACTGTTGGAAAGACTACCTAATTGCTGGACTTTTGGCTTTTTGCTTGGTTTGGATTGGTGTACATATTTTTGTTTCTGCAACCCCGAAGTAAAAAGAGAAATGACTGTCAGAGATGGCCGTCCTCAGGTTTCAGTCTTTTCTTTCTTCCTAGTTGTATCTTTAATAGTTCAGCACATAGTAAGTCAGCGTGGTGAGCGTCTTGCCCACAGTAGCCTAATGCACAAGTTTATAGAGTGCACAGCTTTAACTTTGGTGGCAAATAATAATAGTGCCTATTATGAATTAGATATCATGCTAGTTGCTTTCTTATTGTTACTTGATTTAATTCTTTCAACTGTAATGTAAGGTAAGTTTATTCATTTGGCAGATGTTTATTACTTGCTCATTATATGCCAAGAATTCTAGAAACTGGAGACATAACTATCAATAAGATAGCTAAATCTCTTTCATCATGGAGACTGAACGAGATATGATTCCTGCTCTTGGGAAGATTACAGTCTATAGTTGACCCTTGAACGAGGAGGTGGGGGGGTGGTTAGGTTTGCTGATCCCTCTACCCCAGTCAAAAATTTGCATACTTATATTTCATTCTCAAAAACAAAGAAATTGCTAAGTGACTCACTCAAAGACCGGAAGCCAGAACAGTTTAGATAGAATTAGGACTCAAAGGCTAGTTCTTTTGATTCCACATATTGTGGTTTTTAATCAAACACTAACTTTTCCCCAAATTTAGAGATCTGTAAAATGAAAATACAGGTATTATATTTATTGAAAACTCTGTATAAGTGGACCCATGCAGTTCAAACTCATATTGTCCATATAGTTCAGAGTATGGACAAGTAAAGTTATAGTACAAGGAAGAACAGACAGTTACGGATAGAATAATTCATAATCCGGTTGTAGGGACTAGTGGTGGTTTCTTGCAGGAGGTAAAGGCAAAGACGGGGTTCAGACAGGGAGCAGCAGCTTCTGTGAGCCCAGAGGAGAGGGAACAGGACACAGTGAGTGTTGCGGGGACAGAGCATGGGAGAGGACGTGAAGAGAGATTGGAGGCAGCAAGGCAGCCCAGGACTTGGAAGCCGTGGTAAGGGGCTAGGGAATTTAAAGGGATGGTAAATTATATTTAAATATATTAATTATTTGTTATCATCCCTAACAAAGGGAACCCGAGAAAAGATTTTAGGGAGCAGTAACAAGAGGAGATTTGTGTTTTAGAGCTGTCAGTCTGTGTGTGGACTGGATTGGAGAGGATTAGATTGATAGCAGGGACCCCAGAAGCCATAATAATCAGGCAAGATATGATGGAATTCTTACTGAAGTTAGTGGCAGAAGAGCTAGAGAAATGTGGATAGATTAGAGAGTGGAACAATTTTAATTAATTGGATGAAAGAGTTGGAGGGGAAGGAAAAATGAAAGCATGCTAAGGCAACTGGGATAATACTAATAGCAGTTAATTAGATAGGAATAGCACAGGAAGAATTCATTTGAGAGCAAGAAAAGAGTTTTTTGGGGGACAAATTTGAGATAGCCAGATAGTGATGTCCAACGGATAAATGTAGGTTGAAAAAAGGAGGTCATCCATCTTAATTAATTCTTCAAAGAAATTTGATTATATGAAGGAGGATAAGAAGATATACAGTGATAGCAGCATTCGAATTTGGGGTCATGGGGACCTTCTCTGTTTTGTTTTTAACATGGAATTGATTTAGGCATGTTTAATTGCTGATGAGAAGAAATGCATACAACACAGTTGGAAGATGCAGAATAAAGAGCGTGAAGAGCAAAATTCCTAGGAACGGGAACCAAAGCATAGGTGATAGACTGGCTTTAGACAGGAGAGTGTACACCTGCTCCATAGCAGGCAGAGGGAAGGGGAAAGGTCTGTGCATGTGCAGTTGCATCCTATTCTTTGTGACCCCTTGGACTATAACTCACCAGGCTCCTTTGCCCATGGAATTTTCCATGAGACAATATTGAAGTGGGTTGCCATTTCCTACTCCAGGGGGTCTTCCCAACCCAAGGATCAAACCCATGTCTGTTTTGTCTCCTGCATTGGCAGGCGGGTTCTTTCCCAGTGTGCCACCTGGGAAGCCCAGGTGTTTATGCAGGTTGTTTAATGTTCAGTGATCAGAAGCTGATGGGTGTTCCACCTGATGGCTCCTGTTTTCTCAACATAGTAGGCTTGCTTGTTGAGAAGAGCAGGGAGGTTGTGGACAGAACATAGGAAAGAGGAGAGAGTTGTCTTGAGAAATGGGAAGACTGTGCGGCAATGTTGTTTTACCTGAAGAAAGAATAAAGGACGGTGGAGTGAGGGAATTAAGGGTGCTGGCAAGACTGATTCATTTGTTGGTCCTTGGGATCTAAGCTGGAGAGGGAGGAGGATGACAGGACACTGACAAGTAAATACAAGTGGTCAGAGGATGATTGCGAGGTTGGGATTGGGAGCTGAAAGGCTGTGAGGCTGTGGTTAGAAAGTGGCTCCTTTGGAGGAGTCATGTGGAGTATGTCCATGATAAGAGTTGGTAAAATCTTGGAGGTGTGGACCACTGGAGATAAGGAAGCAAAGAACCAGAGGCAAGTTTACAGGATGGATCAAGTGTCAAATTCAGTCAGGAGGAGAACGCATGCTCTGAGGGAAGGCCTTGTACAACTTGTGGAAGCAGGGTAATAGTGTTGTCAGTAGGTATAATTCCTTCCTTTTAAGATGGCGGAAAATTACATAATGTTGGTCAGCTTTCCATCCAACATGATGAAAATATTTTTCATACTTGAAAGGCAAACTGATCTAGGAAGCATGCCTTTTAAGAGGAATTACTTTAAGGGACAGAGTATCTGGGATTTAGATTTTTGAGAACAAAATGCTCTTATAAACACTGGATTATTATGTAGATGTAAAAATGCAAAATTTTGTATCTACAAATAGTATTTGATTGCCTGATGTAGGATTTGAAACAAAAGTTTTAATGTTTTTTAATGTTTAAGTGAACCTGTTTCACTTATTTCCCTCACAGCCATCATAAAATGATGGTTTTATTATTTATATGTGGGCAGTCTCAAATTTTGGGGATACAATCTTGTCACTTTACCAGGTGATGCTAGTGATAAAGAACCCGTCTGCCAGTACAGGAGACATAAGAGTTGCAGGTTCGATCCCTGAAAAGGGCCTGGCAACCCGCTCCAGTATTCTTGCGAGAAGAATCCGCATGGACTGAGGAACCTGGCGGGTTACAGTCCACAAGGTCGCAAAGAGTCAGACGCCAGTGAAGCAACTTAATACACACGCAGTGTGTATGAATTGATTTTAATTAATCATATATTTAAAAATTCATGCATATTAAAATCACAATATGACTATGTACTTAAAAGCCACAACATCACATTACTTACTTGATAACCTTAATTACTTGTAGCATAGTTGTCAAGCGGTGGAAATGTCTCTGAGCAGCCAAAACAATGTGACACAGTATCCATGCACTTAAAGAATACTTTTCCACCTCCTAGCAGTGAATTCTTTGGATTCATACATGTTGGTCTCTATTCCATGACACGGTTTCTGGAAAATAAAAAAACTCTGAAGAAGCTAGATTATTATTAAATTGAGAGGAATTGTCTGAAAAATAAATTGGTTTTTGTTCACCTGTTTAAAGTTGTATTTTTTAATCAGTAGATACTATCATCAGCCCTGAATCCAACATTTACACAGGAGATAGGAAAGTGAATACCTTACAGTACATCTGCAGCTTGTTCTACCTGAAATTAATGACTACATACTGTCTAAACAATTTAAATTTGTTATTCAGAAAAAAACTTCTTTAATTTTTAACATGTTTTATTAACCTTATTTAATTATTCAGAGTTTTTTCAGAATTCCTAAAACTTCACTTTTGCAAACTCTAAGTGACTTTGTCTTCACCAGTTTCCCTCATGGTTGCAAGTAGAGCAGCACACTTCTTTTTGATGGACAGGTATTCTCTTAAAGAAAACCTTTTCTCAGAAGTCTCTTTCTAGCTCTTTGATCTGAATTGGCAAATTTCCAGTAAGATTAAAAATAAAGAATTTCAAGTGTAATTATTTAACTATTTTTAAAGTTTCCACAGTTTTACAAATAACTCATCTTCAGACTTTTTCATGAAACAATTCCTTATGAAAAGAGAATGAGAATATCAAGTCTCCTGGCTTAGTAAGGCAGGGAAAACCTTTAGACCATGCCTATTGTATTTTAGCTTAGAACTTAACCTTTCAAAGTACTTTGATGATTTTATCTCGCTTTTTCATACATATATTCATAGAGCGACAGGAGGAGGAGGAGAGTGTGAGCATTGGTTCTCAGGCACTGGGAATACCTTTCAAATAAAAGACAAGATGCCTGCCCTTTTGGAACTTATGTTCTAGTAGGAGAAGTGCTAAGGCTGAAAAAAAAATATGAGAGCATATGTTAGTGTAAAGGAAGTGGAGGGACCAGTGGTCAGTTAGATAGTAACAGGTGGCACCCTATTTTAGATTAGGTGGTCAGAGAGACTTCTCTGAAACAGTGACTCAGCGTGGCCCACAGAGCGTTGACTGTTACTCCTATAGCTCTTTCTGGTAACTCAGGAAGCTGTTGTACTTAGCAATATGTAAAGTATGTTTTGTTTGTGGCATGTTTTATGTTTATGCTGTCATAATATTGTGGCTGAGAAGTTGAATATTTAAAATCTAATGTTGAAATACCTCTGTAAAACTGACTTCTTTGCCAAATATGTTTAAAAAATAATTAAACATTATAAAGGTGTTTCTTCTTTTAGGCATGGTGGAAAGCAGCAGACATAATTGGAGTGGGCTGGATAAACAAAGTGATATTCAGAATTTAAATGAAGAGAGAATCCTAGCTTTACAGCTTTGTGGGTGGATAAAGAAAGGGACGGATGTGGATGTGGGTCCATTTTTGAACTCCCTTGTACAAGAAGGCGAATGGGAGAGAGCAGCTGCTGTGGCATTATTCAACCTGGATATTCGGCGAGCCATCCAGATCCTGAATGAAGGGGCGTCTTCAGGAAAAGGTATAGGGTTATATACTAAGATAGAGGCCATTCACTGAATCTGTGAAAGAAAAAATGCTGATCATTTTTAAAACTCTAATCAATATTTTTGGTAAATTTTTTTTGAAAGAGAAATTAGCACAGAACTGTATCTATAAAAGTAAATGTTAGCCCAGTACTTTTGGTTATGTTTATGAAAAAGAAAATGTTTTAATTGCCTCTGTAATATTACAAAGAATACACAAATGTTATTTCAGTGTTTTTTCTTTAAAGATGATAATTTGGCCAGAATGGTCATAGATAGAAACATAACATAACCATACAATGTTCACATATATTTTGACCAACCCAGTAGTTCACATACATTTAAAGATATTTTTTCTTGGAGACTAGAACTGCTTTAGTTTGCAAGCATTTTTATGGCAAACATTTAACTGTATTTTAGGTTATACTTTACTTTTTGTATGGTTTTTGATTGACTTTTAGGAAACTGAAGGACACTTTTAGTTAGACTAATATAGGTTCTTATAAAAATCATACTTTGATCTGCAAAAGTGTTTCTGCTTGAGTCTGCTTATTTGAACATCATATCCATTAATATTTTTTTTTAAAAGAAGAAACAAAGGTAAGTGTAAAATTTTCACTCTGACATTTTGCAAGAGAAAACTCAGAGAAATGAATCTTAATCCAAAAATTCAGGTTTGTTTTTTTTTTTAATTGGGACTGTTTCATTTCAGTACACCAATTTTTAATACACCTTGCCAAATTATGTATGAGTATTCAGAATATTTGGTGGTCCATTTAAAAACTATTACAGTTCTGTTTTACAGTAGGAAAAATACTTGAAATTAGCTATAATATGTTAATTTTACATATAGTCTAAAAGTTGAAAAAGCTAATGTTTTGCCCAGATTGGCCTCTTTTTCTTCACTTTTACTCTAACATAAATCTGCCCCATTTGAGAGTGCAGTAGAAGATATGTGGTGATGGAAGAAAGAATTGATATTTAAAGCCATTTGTAATTTTAATTTTACTATGACCTGAGGGCATGATAATTTTTGTCATCTGTACCTGAAAAATTTGGTGTTAAGTGCGTATCTTAACAGTAGAGGAAAAGTGACTTCAGTGATTTGAATAACCTTGTTGAGGACTAGAGAAAAAATTTCGCTGAATCAAATAGTCCTTTCCATTTGGAGACAGATTGTTGTAACCAGAATTCACAGAAGACACTCCTTTGTTGTGGTAGCACAGGAAGCAGGCACAAAATAACCTGGGGAAAATGTTATAGAAATGAGGAGCAGGCTATTAAGAACATACAATGGAAAGTGCTGTTTTATTTGGAAAAGAAGTAAATGATTAGAATTAAGAAACATAATAAAGTTGCTATAATAAACGTAGAAAACACTTGAGTATAAGTTAATAGTGAATTTAATTTTCTCTTTTGAAGCTGTGCTCGCTTTGGCAGCACATATACTAATTTTCTCTTTTGAAGCTAAACTTAGGTTAGATGGCTAGGCAGCCATAGGTCTGACTGCCTGCCTAGCAACTCATCAGCAGCCCATGAACTGCTGAGAACAAACCTTTAAATTACTATTGGTAACAAATACTTTGTTGCAAGTGTGTCTAAATACAATTCTCTGGTCATTCTGGTAGTTAATTTTGCCAGAGAAAAATTAAAACACTATAATAAGAATGCTGAAATACTTTTAGTACTTTGCTGATAAAACAGGTACATAAGCATGGGTATTCTATATGTAGAAATAGGAAAACAAAGATGATTTTGAAAATCGTAGTGCTGAGATACAATAATATTTACCATCAACACTTTGAAACATCTCTGTGTAAATGACCTTGGTGAAGTTGGCAGTGTGCTTTTCTGCTCTGCATTTAGCTCCTTAAGCAGTAACATACTGTGTAGAAATCTGCCTGGAGTGAGAATTCAGGAATTAAAAGATGTGCTTGTTCTGCCCAAGGTTTGCAATATGGGTAGAGGTTTTGTAAGAGTGGAAGTTTTTGCTTGTGGTTCTTGCCAGATTATCTAGTATGTGTCAGAACCCTTATCTAATGGGTTTATTTTTCCGAGGGTTTAAAGTCACCCTGTGATCTTTATTTGTTTATGATTGAAGAACTCAAAGAAGGAAACGTTAAGCTTGTGATGACTTTGATCAGTAGTTCTTTTTAATGTGTAGGCGATCTGAATCTTAATGTGGTAGCAATGGCTTTATCGGGTTATACGGATGAGAAGAACTCCCTTTGGAGGGAAATGTGCAGCACTTTACGATTACAGTTAAACAACCCGTACCTGTGCGTCATGTTTGCATTTCTGACAAGTGAAGCAGGATCTTACGATGGAGTGTTGGTAAGCTAAGCTGATTTCTGTTTCCTGAGACTCCTCTTTTTAAGATAGGAGTTTTTAAAATAACTTTGTTAAAATTTTCAAATGTCACTTAGATAAAGTAACATTCCCTTTTGATGAATTTATATTATTTAAAACAAGGTATCTTAAAAATTTGGAGTTTGTTGATAGCAAACTGAACTTGTTTTTTTTTATGGTTTTAATAAAACTTAGAGACATAGAAGGATTAAGATTTTATACTTTAGCTAAGGAACTGAGCTCTAGAACTCCGCAACTCCAGATACATATATTTTATGTTAAAATATAATCTTTTAAATGTGTGTATACTGTTTTGTCTTTTTTTCTTTTTTTACTTCAGTAAATCAGTGCATAATCACTGATGGTCAGGATGTCCAAGTATCTTGTCTGAGTGTTTGTCCTTTGCAGACATGTTCCAGGTTGGAAGATAAATGATCACACTACTTATAGTGGACTTTTTTATTTTTTCACTATTTGATCTTTTCATTGCAATTTTTTTTTCCTCTCTCTCCTGCTTTAACCACTTATGACCACATCACTAAATAGGTTCTTTATCACAAAGTGGGAAAAGAAAGAAAGAAGTGAGCATTGTTCATCAGTTTTATTATTGGGTTTTAAGCTTCACCTTATTACAACTTTTTTGGTATTTGTTGGGCTTCTTTCTAGCACTGTGAAGAGCTGTCAAATGTGAAATGTATTTCTATTTTTTTTTTTGCCATTGTAGCACTTTTAAAAATACACATTGATAATTGATTTAAATGTCAGGTCATAAGAATTTCTAAAAACATGTATTTTATTGAGATATCTTAATGAGTATGTTAATAAATGTTGTTTGTATTCCTTTTGATAATTATTTAGTTTATGTATTTTGTTTACTTTTAACAAATTATTATTGAACTTTTTTAACCACTTCTTATTAATATCCAAGAGCATGTTGGGGGTTTTTTGTCTTGTTTTTACTATTACTACTCTTTTTGTTAAATAGAAGACTTTAAACGTTGCATCTTGTGAAAATAAAATACTTTTATTTTAGGAAGTAGTAGAGGATAATGAAGACTAGAAAAAGAAGTGGACTGTTTAGAGTTTAATTGATAGAGAAGGATATTGTCTAATTATTAAACTTCTGTGTTTCCAATTAAGTGATCTATTAAACATACCCTCTTTTCTTACACCTAAATAAGGGTATCATATCTTGAGTAGGAGGTTTATATTTCCAAACTGTGTCAAGAGTGTACCTAATTAAACTTTATGTGTAAGTAATAATTATCATTGTTCTTTTTTAAAAATTGTAAGTTACAGTAATCTCATGAAAGGTTTTGAATTGGGAAATCAGAAGATACCGGCCTGAGTCCTTGCTCTCAGTTACCTAAGCTAGTCAGTTAACTTTTCGAGGTTTTAGTTTTTTGATCTGTAAAATGGGACACATAATATTTATAACTCTTTCCAGATCAAAATAGTAACACATTCCACACAGTTCAAAAGTTAAATCTAGTTTGTACCAAATATTTGTCTGTCTAGTTTGTCTCCTCTTTAGGGCAGAACCATATTTTATAATTGAGAAAACACACTGAGGTATCAACTGAAATGAACCTATGTTTAAAGGAGGAAAACCGTACTTCATGGACTGACTTCAATAGATATAGGATTTTTTATCCACCCTTAAACTGTATTTTTACTTATCACAAAATGAATTGTACCTTCTACATTTATGGTAAACACTTTTCAAAATAGTATCTTACAATATTGATAAGTCTACCAAAACTTAAGAATGTGTTGTAATGCCTCTTATTTTGCTACTAGCCACCTAACTGTATGACAGTATATTACTATAGCCACAAAAGTGTGTCTATTTACTTATTAGAGTATGTTTTAAAGCTTTGTGTTTAGAAACATGTATTGATATTTCTAAATCCTGTGCTAGTGTATTTACTGATAAGTCACAGATTTCCTAAACTTGTTGATTAACTTAGAAGCCAAGGAAAGGTTTCCTCAGTTTCACCAGAATAAATTTCAATGATGAAAGGATTATTGGCATCTTAAATTTGTTAAAGTGTACACCATTGTTTTTGTTTTATGTTAAAGTTATGTAAGACTGAACTAGTTTTAGTTTTTTTAAAGTAAATTGGTCATTTTGAGAGGTACATCTTTACTTTGTATGAATAACCTTAGCACTGAGTTTTCTGAGCATTACATTAAGAAAGGCATCTTAGGCAGTTCATGGCTCTGCTAGTATATATACAATAACTTATTAATACATTTGAAAATTAAGTTGTATATTAGGTATAAAATATCTAGTCTGCAAAATTTAAAACTCACAGCACCTGAAAGTAACTCTTTGCTTCTTCTCTTCTTTTCAGTATGAAAACAAGGTTGCCGTACGTGACAGAGTGGCATTTGCTTGTAAATTCCTTAGTGATAGTCAGGTAACAACTAATTTAATTTGATATTTAAATTGATTACTATTTACTGTCAGTGGATTAAAAACTAATCTTTATGTGTAAATATGTGTGAGGTTTATATAAAAGTTCTTCTAAAAAGTGAGGTACGAAAAAAAAAGAAAAAGAAAAAGAGTGAGGTAATTTCTTTTAGATTGAGACATAAACATGTATCATACCTAAATTGATTGATTTAAGAATGCTGACTTAACAAGAACCTACTATATAGCACAGGAAACTATACTTAATGTCTTGTAATAATCTGTAAGGGAAAATAATCTGAAAAAGAATGTTGTCTATATGTATATATATTTTATGTACAGCAAAGGGATTCATGACTGAAACTAAAACCAGTATAAACCAACCGTACTTCAGTTAAAAGGAGTCTGAGTTAATAGTTTGTTTCTGCCGTGATGAGTGAGATTAGTTAGTAGGTAAAGATGTTAAACTTTTTAGTTTAACATCTCTTAGTGATACTACATTAAAGAATTTCTTCATTTTGTAATACAATAAACAGGTAGTACATGAGGGTTTGGCAACCCACTCCAATATTCTTGCCTGAAAAGCCTGGCGGGCCAAAGTCCATGTGGTTGCGAAGAGTCTTAGCAACTAATACTTTCACATGAATATACTATGTAGATAGTGAGAGAGAATTGTACATAACTAGCTTTTAATACAGTGTGCTAAGTACAATAGTGAGACAGTGCTAGGGGAACATAGCAGTCTTGGCTAGAGTTTGGGGTAGGGTGAAGTCACGGGGTTGCAAAGAGTTTGACACAACTAAGAGACTGAGCATGCATGCAGCACGAAGTCAGGGAAGACCTTATAAGAAATGGTTTGTTTTTTTGTTTGTTTAGGATAAGATTATAAAGGACTCATGAGCTTTACTGGATCAAAATCCCAAAAGAGATTTTCAAGTTGGGTTTTTTTTTTGCTTTAATTTTATTGAAGTACAGTTGTTTTACAGTGATGTGTTAATTTCTGCTATGCAGCAAGGTGACTCAGTTATGCTTTTATACATTCTTCTTCATATTCTTTTCCATTTTAGTTTACCACAGGATATTGAATATAGTTTTCTGTGATATACAGTAGGACCTTATTGCTTATCCATCCTACATATAACATAAGAAATATTTATTGTTGGTAATCTTTAAGTTCTGTTCCAATTCAGATTCCGAGACTCTTACATCCTAACAGCCATCAAGAACTTTGCATAATAATGACTGTTGTTGCTCAGCCGCTCAGTCATGTCCGCCTCTTAGCAACCCCAGGGACTGCAGCCCGCCAGGCTCCTCTGTCCATGGGGTTCTCCCGGCGAGGATACCGGAGTGAGGGGCCATGTCCTCCTCCAGGGGATCTTCTTGACCCGGTGATCCAACCCGAGGCTTCTGTGTGTCCTGCATTGGCAGGCAGATTCTTTACCACTAGTGCCACTTGGGAAGCTCAATAATAAGGACAATTTTCTTTAAATTTAAAATAGTACACTGGGAAGACCCAGAGGAATTGGGTGGAGAGGGAGGTGGGAGGGGGGATCGGGATGGGGATTACATGTAAATCCATGGCTGATTCATGTCAATGTATGACAAAAACCACTACAATATTGTAAAGTAATTAGCCTCCAACTAATAAAAATAAATGGAAAAATAAAATAGTAAATTGTCTGTGGATCCTTTATAGAACAGTTAACAAAACATAGTAAATATCTTTCCTTTTTAAAAAGATATTTTAAATGATCATGGATGTTGTATTGTAATTTATAATAGATGCACACTTAGAGATCACATATCTAGGTTTTTATAAGGGCTTTTGTTTTAAAATGTTTTCTATTAAGAGTAAAATTGTTCCAAATGTAGAATTTATGAAGCAGAAAATACCAATAGTGAAATGGATTGCTTTAGAAAAATCACTTTGAATTTTCCAGTTAAATAGGTATATCGAAAAGTTGACCAATGAAATGAAAGAGGCTGGAAATTTGGAAGGAATACTGCTTACAGGCCTCACTAAAGATGGAGTGGACTTAATGGAGAGTTATGTCGACAGAACTGGAGATGTCCAAACAGCAAGTTACTGCATGTTACAGGTTAGTGCAGTGTGGCAGCAGCAGTTTATTAAGGAGAAAAAAAAATGCTTAGCCTTCTATTTTCTTCCCTTACGGAGTGGATATCTCTTTTGCTTACTTAAGATCTCTAGGAGACATTTAACTTTAATTTAATCACTTGATCTACAAAAGACTTCTGCCTTATTTTATTGTCCCTAAGCCTCCTGCGTTGGGTTACCCAGTTTTTCCTTGCCCTTTGGGAAGTGTCAGTCTTGAGTTTATGTAGAGTTCAAATGAAACACAAAAACCTCTCTTCAATTTCTCTGATTGTTGACAGAACAACACTGTCTACAAAGAGATTGCCTTTCCCTGATCCGAATTACTGTACCTCTTTCTTGAAGTACAGAAGGCAAGTTACACACAGCTCTAAATTCTCATTATTCCCTTTTATTCTCTCATTTCTTCATTTACTAAATGAGCATGACTCAGAGTAACCATTCATCTATTTTTCTCTCAGTTTTTACTGCCCACTGATTAAAAATGGATTCCTGGCTAAGATTCCCTACAACTTTGCTTTTGTTGGAAAAATGGTGCCATTGTAGAGCACTTTCTTGAGATTTCCTTAGCTCTCCATCAGATCGCACCCTCTCCTGGTATTGTCTTGCTGTTCTTATCCTTTTATGCAGTACTGTAGCATGCTGCATACTGGGTAAATGAAGTAAAATTCCTCCTCCCCCCACCCTGCCTTCTTAGGAACAAATGTAAGTATTGGCCCACAAACCACAGAGTAAACTTACCTTAAGATATCAGGCTACTGTCCTTCTATAGCATAAGGTATCGTCATTTTGTTAGCAGAATGAGTTTACATCTATTAAATCATGGTATAGATATATGGCTATGAAATACAAATGGTTGGTAACCTTTAACAAGGTTTATAAAATACATTTAAAATGCACTGTATAATTGGATCTTGCTTTAAAAAAATCTAGTCTGATAATCAGCTGCCTTTTAATTGAAACATTTCCTCCATTTATATGGTCAAGATTCAGTCTACCATCTTGCTATTTGTTTTCTGTTTTGTTTTTCTGTTCCTTTCCTGCCTTCTTTCAAACTAATTATTTTAGCATTTTACTTTATTTCATCTGTTGGCTTTTTAGTTATACTCCTTTTCATTTTCTTCTTCTTTTAAGTAGTTGCTCCAGGTCTAACAATATGCATCCTTAACTCATCAGTCAACAGTTTAACTCCTTATAGTTTACATTTCACACCTGGTACATCATGCTTCCTACTTCACCCTTTCTCCTCACACCTGACATTGTCTGCTTTTTGCTTCATATTTCATGTTTCAAAAATGTTATCACAGTGTAATTCCATTTACAAATCTCCCTCCTTTGTCCTATTGTCATATATTTTGTTTCCACATACATTATAAACTCCAACTTATAGTTTAGTATTTTTGCTCTTAACAGTCGGGGTGTCTTTTATGTAAGTTATGTGAAGAATGAAAATATGGGCTTTTATATTTGTTTATTGGCCGTGCTGTTTTTTTTACTGTCTGTTCCTTACAGTAGACTCAAATTTCATCTCTTGTCATTTCCTTTGGCCTTTTTCTTTAGCATTTCTTATAGTTCAGAGTTGCTGGTGACAGTCTCATAGCTTAATTTTAATTGAAAATGTCTGTTTTACTCATTTTCTTTCAACACTTTAAAGATGTGGTTTCACAGTCTTCTGGCCTCCATTGTTTCTGATGAGAAATCAGATATTATTGTCTTTGTTTCCCCTGGGCTGCTTTCAAGATTTTCTTCTTGATTCTTAGCAGTTTAAACCTTGAACCTAGTTGTGGTTCTTTTTATCCTGCTTGTGATTCACTCAGGTTTTTGGATCTGCAAGTCAGTGTTTTTCATCAGATTTAGGAAGTTTTCCAGCATTATTTAAGTATATCTTTTTTTACCTCATTCATTTCACCCCATTCTCTTCCCTTTCTTGGACTATTGTTATTAAACCTTTTGATTTTGTCCTACGGGTATCTGAAGCTGTGTTCATTTTCCTTTCATTTGTCCCGGTTCTTCAAACTGGATAAATTCTATTGATGTGTTAATTGGATATTCTTTCACCTTCATCTGATGTTAGTTTTTCCAGGGAATTCTTAATTTCAGCTATTGTACTTTTTAGTCCTAGAGTCTCAATTTTTTTTTATTGTTTACATTTTTCAGCTTAGTTCCCTATCCGTTTATAATTAAAACACTATTTTTTCTAAGTCTGAATACATGTCTAATAGTTGATTGAGGTCTTTGCTTATTCTAACATAAGGGCTATTTAAGGTTTAGTTCTATTAACTTTCTTTTTCCTTTACTTTGAACCACAATTTACCTGTTTCTAATATGTCTAGTGTTTTGTTTTGTTTTTAATTTAATACTGGACATTGTTTGCAGTCCACTATAGAAATCTGGTTTCTTTTCCTGCTGAAGTACATTGGTTAATGCTTTTGGAAGTTCGGTTACTTACTGATCACTTTGGTCTTAAATTTTACTACTGTGGGAAGCCCATAATATTCTCAAGTCCTTCTAATTTGATCAGACTTAATCTCTGAACTGTTTTCTGTGCACACATTTTCAGAATTTGATTTTAAGTTTTATTGAAATGGTTCTAGAGAAGATTTACCACATATGAAATTGACCAGATTCTTTCTTAGTTTATCCTTATTGCCACAGAAGGGGAAAGAGTGGGATAGGGAAATTTCTGATTTTTCTGAGTCTTCTTTTTAAATCAGGGATTTAGTTCTGGCTAGTTGGTCATAACTAGGAGTCCAG
This sequence comes from Cervus canadensis, assembly GCF_019320065.1. NCBI lineage: Eukaryota > Metazoa > Chordata > Mammalia > Artiodactyla > Cervidae > Cervus > Cervus canadensis. The sequence continues at coordinate 14,397,072 of NC_057388.1, forward strand.
TAGATGTTTACTTTTTTAAAAAGTGAAATTGTCAACTATTAGTTTTTCATGTGTTCTTTTAGCTAAATTTAACTCTTCTGGTAACTGAAATTAATACCCAATTACTAGGTGAAAGACGTGCTTCTCCTGTCTGATGAGTTGTCTAAGGTAGATTGTCTTTATTAGCTGTTACAGGTTTCTTTTTTCCATAAAATGAATGCGAAGTTCTCTCTGACATTTCACTTTTCTCTGTGGCCCCAAAACAGAACTGGAAAAACTTGGCTTCACATTAATTCCCATTGCATCATTGAGGATAGAGGCTTTTTCTGCTTTTTCATCATGGGAAGATAAGGATGGTATCCTGAATAAGAACTAAAAGCAACATAGGAAAACTCAAAGCAAGCATAGGTGAAATGTGGAACGTCACAGCTGCCAGAGAAAATACAGCTTTCAGAAAAGTCTTACTGGCAGGAAATTGAAGTTGTTAGTGAGAAGGAATCTAAAGTAAATTTAAGGGAAAGAAAGTATTTCTTTTCACCATGGCTTAGGGGTCAAAGAACTAAGCATTTTTTGTTCGGTTTTGGATTCTTTCTTGCTTTTTTTTTTTTTATGGAGATAAATACATGTTTTAATTGAAGGCCAGGGAGAATAAGCAGTTTTAATTTTCAGATAGATAGGTATACTAAAATGGCATCTGAATTCACAGTGTAGTGCTAGATTGAAAGGACCAAGCTCAGTATTATTTTAAATGTGATTGAGCAGTTTTGGTGTGTATTTGGAATGAGATAGTAAATATATTTTGCCAACTTAGAAGTTTTAATTGTTGAGAGAAAAAAAATATTTACGTCGTTTTTTTGACTTTTTACTACATTCAACCAGGTCTTTAAACTTAAGTAAGAGAGAATTACACTTCCCTGGCCAGGTATAATAGTATACACAGTGCATATGTATGTTATTGGTAGAAGCCAGTTTAAATTAATGGAGCTTCCATCAACTGTTTTATCTGTATCCTTGCTAAGAGCCAGCTTTTGACAAAAAGGTAGCCTGTTTCTTCCCTTGTGACTCCTACTCACATGTTGCCTAGAATCTTCTTCAGGTTTAGCCAGGAAAATTTTTAAAACTTAAATAATTCATGTTTTCTTTTTAGGGTTCTCCTTTAGATGTTCTTAAAGATGAAAGAGTTCAGTACTGGATTGAGAATTATAGAAATTTGTTAGATGCCTGGAGGTTTTGGCACAAACGAGCTGAATTTGATATTCACAGGAGTAAGTTGGATCCCAGTTCTAAGCCTTTAGCACAGGTAAGTGCTTTGTTTTGGAGAGAATCAAATTGTAACATGTACCTAATAGCCCAGCCAAAAAAAAAAAAGTGTTTACAGCATGTTATTTGGGTAAATTGAGGGTTCAATTTAATAAATTGTTATTAATAAACTTGTTCTTTTGCTCATGTTGAGTTCCCATTGATGTCTTTGTCTAACCAGACTATACTTTGTCTTTAGTTTTCATGTTTTTTTGATCCTACACTTTCTAACAGTTCTCTCAGTGTCTTGCACTTTAATCTAACACAGAACAAACCACAGCAGGCCTAGAGGATCTTAGGCAAACCTAACTCAGTCCTAAGACTGTCTGCGTGAGGCTTTCTAGTATATTCCAAGACCTTTCAAATTTTAACTACTGTATGTTCTTAAACTTTGCACTTGGGTGTTGTGTTTTTCTGCACTATTATATGTAATAAGGCAGGACTTGTTTAATTGTACATACATAGATGTCTATATGTCTAATTACACGTGGAAATTTATTTCTTCAAGCAGTAGTTTAAAAAACATGAAATCAGCACTATTTAAAATAAACAAGAATTTACTGTATAGCACAGTGTCTTGTTATAACCTAAAAGACTCTTGAAAAGACTGTAAAACTGAATTAACTTTGCTGTGCACTTAAAACTAATACAGTATTGTAGATCAACTGTACTTTGACTTAAAAAAAGCAGCATGAGATCAATTATTACATAAAGCACTTGATATGAGATCTCTGTATCTGATTACAAGCATTAAATATCATTAACAGCCAGGTATATCCTCGATGTGAGCACTGGATGGTGCTATTTTCCTGTTTTAGAAAGTTGAGAAATTACTGCTTGTATTAAAACAACCTGAATATTAATGAAGTAGTGTTACATGATATTTGTTACTACTCTGTATCATAAGTGTTTGAGAGTCTAGGAGTTTAATATAAAGGTAAAATGAACAGTTTATATTGCTATTATTCCTAAGTTTTAGCTATTTACTATTATAGGCTCCTTGACTCCTTTTTATCTTGGGAAATGAGTATTTTCTTCACAAGAAAATTTTGTTCAGAATATTATATCGTTGAAATTTGTATCAAAAGTCATATTAGGATATTTTGTAATGTCCCAGTGTGAACTCTTATTTAGTCTTTGTTATTCCTAAAATTTGGAATCTAATGCTGCTGGGTTTTTCTGTACCTGTCAGTGATGTTAGGAAGAATATAACTAAACAAAGTAACAAGAAGTATTCAAATAATGTAACTGCTAAGTGGAAGTCTTAGAACTAGCCAACTTAGCAGATAACTTACAGTATACAGTAATATTTTTTAAATTATTGAAAACTAATTTGTCAGGATCAAGCTTTAGTCATTTTAAATTTTATTCGTGACGTTTGCGTTTTATTCACTTCTCCTTTCGTTTGTTTTGTAGGTGTTTGTGAGTTGCAACTTCTGTGGCAAGTCCATCTCCTACAGCTGCTCCACGGTTCCCCACCAGGGCCGAGGCTTCAGTCAGTACGGTGTCAGCGGCTCACCAACGAAGTCTAAAGTCACAAGTTGCCCTGGCTGCCGAAAACCCCTTCCTCGCTGTGCACTTTGCCTAATTAACATGGGAACGCCTGTTTCTAGTTGTCCTGGTATGACATAATTCTATATAATAGTTCAGTATACTTTTTTGAGCTGAAATTGTTTCTACATAATTGATTTAATAATGTTGTAAATAAAAGACATACCACCTTGGGTTTATATTATTTCTAAGAGCAAGCCACTTTGCTTGCTTGGCAGTTTTTGTGTTCTATAATTTATAAAATCTATACATTAAAAGTAAAATCTCTATCCACAGTATCTCTAATCTCACATGCTTACCAGTTTAAAGTTTGTAAGAAGAGCTTAAATATTAAATAATCATATACTGTTTTCTTACCACTTTTTCTAAAAGGAGCTCCCTCAAAATTTTATGTTTAAAAAGTCACTGTGGCCTCAACTAGTAACAGATATCTTGTGTGCATGAAGAACTTTTGATCGTCTCAAAGCACTTTGACATTTTCTCTTACTTCATCTTCAGAATCTGCCTGTGAAAATATATACAGAAAGTATTAACCTAGAAGTCAGAGTCCTGTCCTTCTAAGTTTTGGTGTTGTTTCTGCTATGTTTGTCAGCTATCTCATAAATATATGTACTTTTTTAATGGTTAAAAGTATTAGAATTATTGTATACTGCTTAATGTAAACATACAGAGAAAATTTTTGAGACCAATAGATAATCGACTATAAATGTATAGTGGCTGGAAATATTTCAGCTATTTATATAAGTTGAAAATCACAGTAAAGCAAAAATTTTAATTAGAAACACTTGAATATCTGGCATAGTGGTAAATGAATAAGGAATGAAGAACTGCATCTGATATCAGAATGCCTGTTTTAGTTCTGGCTCTGTGATGTTTAGTCTGTGAGATTGAGAGTCACTTTAACCCACTTATATACGGAGTGTTGGACTGGGAGATCCTCCTAGTTACAAAGTTTTATAATTCTGTTCTGTAACTATTCCTGTAAGTAGTCTGTTTTATTGTTACCTTAACATCTGAAAGAGATTTGCTAGTATCATTAAGTTACTATTTTTCAAAATAGATTCTTTTTTTAAAAAATGAATTTCTTTTATCTATTTTGCCTATTTTACTTATTTTTAGCAGTGCTGGGTCTGTGTCGCTGCTCATGGTCTTCTCATTGTGGTGACTTCTAGTGCAGAGCACAGGCCCTAGGGCGTGCGGCTTAGGCGTTGTGGCGCATGGACGTGGTTGCCCTGTGGCATGTGGGATCTTAGTTCCTGGAGCCAGGCACTGAACTCATGTCCCTTGCGTTGGCAGGTCGATTCTTAACCACGGGCCCAGGGAAGTTGTCCCCCCCCCCCAACCACCGCCCCCCACCACCACCTTTTTTTTTTTTTTTAACAAATGCAGTATGTAATGCTTAAAATGCACATTAGTCTTGACTTGTTTTAATCAAAGACTTTCACTTTTTACATTGCATGTTGATCACTTTTTTAATGACCTTGAAAGAAAACGTTAGTCCCTCAGTTGTGTTAAATTCTTTATGATTCCATGGACTGTAGCCCACCAGTTTCTTCTGTCCATAGAATTCTCTAGGCAAGAGTACTGGAGTGAGTTGCCATTTCCTTCTCCATCTTCCCAACCCAGGAGTTGAACCCAGGTCTCCCCCATTACAACCGATTCTTTACCATCTGAGCCACCAGGGAAGGCGTTGCTACTAATAAATAGAAAATAACAATTTGAAATAAAAATCTACTACAATGAAAGAACAAGGAGGCAAAATATGGCATCCAATAAGTTCTATGTGAACTTAGAGTCTTAGAAATAATTGAACTTAATATGTCTTTTGGACTGTAAGTCTCAGCAAATTGTAATGGCTAGAGTGCTATTGCTTTTTGCTAGAAAACTATCTTTTCAGGTTTTTCTATTTGTGAAACAGGTAAGAAAAGATAAAAACAGTTTTCTTGAATTTGAAGAAAATTAAACCATAAAGCATTTTAAGCTCTGTTATAGAGGTTATTAATTTAATGAAAATTCAACACCCAGGTTTATCAAGTCTTAAAACTTTCTCATATTTGCTTCAAATTTTTTTTTTAATTTGCTGCAGAAATAATTTCTTAATATAAATTTGAATACTTGTTTAATGCCCTAAATTAAGTTAAGGCTGATTGCTAGGATGACTCAAAGATCCTGGTGGAGCTTGTGGTATATAAATGTATAAGTGAGCATGGACAGCTAACATAAAGTAAATCATATGTTCTAGAAAATAAATGCTAGTTCAGAATCTTTGGGGCTTCCCAGCTGGTGCCAGTGGTAAAGAATCCACCTGCCCGTGTGGGAGATGCAGGAGATGCAGATTCAAACCCTGAGTCAGGAAGATCCCCTGGAACAGGAAATGGTAACCCACCCCAGTTTTCTTGCCTGGAGAGTTCAACGTACAAGAGGAATCTGGCAGGCTACAGTCTGTGGGCTTGTAAAAAGTTGGGCATGACTGAGCAGCTGAGCATGCCTGTCCACAGGTCCTTTTATCTGTCATTCCCAAATCTCTGTAAGATTTGAAAAGCCAAAGTTTAGGGGATTTTTTTTGAATTTTCAAAATCTCATTTGGAAAAAGAAAAAAATCTGTTCAGAATTGACATGAGGTTATTAAAGTTTTTATTTCTCTTGTTTGTGAACTTTCACATATTTCATTGCAGAAATACTGATGTGTTTAATTACAGGATGCTGCCTCAGAGTTTTCCAGAGGGTGTAATTTAATATTTGCTCATTATTTTTCTAACATCCCTAAACATTTCAAATTCTTAAATACACTGGGCTCTCTAAGGTGAATAAGGGGTATTTTAGGTATTTTATAAAGAAAATATTAGGAAGTTTGAAAGAAGATAACATTGCTTCTATCTGAAACTCCTTCCCCGCGCCACACCGCCCCCCCCCCCGCCCAAAATAAAGATGCCATTTAAGCTAGTCCTCTATATAAAGTTTTTTTTTTCTTTTTCATTTATTTATTTTAGTTGGAGGCTAATTACTTGATAGAATTAAATATGTGAAGATTTTAGAGAAGCCTGTCCAGGTTGTAGACAGAGTACAAAGTATGTACTAGAGTAAAGAGATTAGTAAAGACGGTAATTACTGTGAGTCTGTGGAAACTACTGAGTAGATGACTATGACAGAGTCTAGGAAACAATGTAGGAAAATTAGGGGAGCCTGATTCTTATCTTTAAAGGCAGAGTTGAACTGAGTTAATTATGAAGTAGTAAGCATTTTCTTTTTTTATTCTGTAAAATCAGAAGACTCTTTAATTCTGAAGTAAAATAGGACTCTATAGAAATCAAATATTGGCTCATGGCAGTGTAAAGATTCAGGTGTACAAACCTCCTTGTAGCTCTGTCTGCAGTTAGAGATGGCATCCATCAATCATGCTTTGTGGTGCAAATACCCAGAGTTTCCATAAGTTTATTTAACTGAGGGCTCCAAATTTTTACACTGAGTTGTGCTTTCAAAGTTGGACTGCTTTTGAGGTGTCTCATTGAATTTGTAATAACATATTTAGTTATGTTTATAAATTATAAACTAATATGTAGTGTTAAAAACTATAAACATTATCTATTTAACAGTGTTTTAGTGCCTGTTTTTCCAAGTACTAGAAATGTTACAGTAAACAAAACAGACAAAAATCCCTGCCCTTACAGAGCTTAACTTTTCGATGTGATATATTTGTAAAAGTTAGATTATATGTTAGTTTATTCTTCTTCTTATTATCATCATTATTGTTATTGTTATTCTAGTTAGTGCCTAAGTGAAACTCTGGTTTCCCCTTACCTATTCTGTGGCACGTACCTTCATGATTTACTATAAATCTTTTAAATTTAAAGCTGTTTGAGGGACTTTCCTGGCAATTGAGTGGTTAAGACTGTGCTTCCACTGCAAGGGGCCAGGCTGCATCCCTGGTGGGGATGTAAGATCATGCATGCTATTTGGCATGACCAAATATATAAAATTTTAAAATAAAAATTATTTTTAAAAATTGAAAAATAAAATAAAAGCTGTTTGAACTTTAAAAGCCTTCTCACATGGCAGTGAGGTAGTGCTGTTGTTTTAAGCTTTATCAGAAGCCTAAGAATTAATCCGTCCTGGATTCAGTCTGTTTTCTCTATGGATTAGAAGTTACAAAAACAGTGGAAATCACCAGTGAGAACTATACACAAAAGTATAAAATGCTTTATCCTTAAAAGGTCTATATTTTCTTTCTCTCTTCCCACTTTTCCTTCCTTTCATTATTTATTGTTTTTATTAAGCTTTTGGGAAGAATTTCAGTGTGTGTATATCTTAAATCCTTGAACCACCTTTACATCCTTTCGTCTTCATACCACTATAAAAAAAGATAAGTATATTAAAAAACTGTCTGCACGACTGTCCAGCAGTAGTGTATTCAGCAATGACCCAGTGAACTTTTGAATATAGCATTATGTCTTAATACGTGCACAGTTGCTTCTTTAAGCTTAACATTTTTACTTATCTTTCTTTTCTCTATATATGGTCATAAAATATTTTGATTTGCTGTTTTAGAACGAAATGAAACATATTAAGGTGGCCAAAATTAATAGAATGAGGATTTTTCAAGCATTGCAATTACATCAATGTGTGTGTGTGAATGTACATGTATAAATAACATTTTTCTTCAATTTTTTGTGGACTCTCATACAAATGTATAGAAATGTACACATCACGTACTGTGATAAATCAGTCGTCAGTGAGTCTTCCACCCTGCTTAAGATAATACTGTCTATGCCAGTACCTTGGATCATCTCTCCCTTCCTCTTCACACCTCTTTGGGATCCTCCTCAAAGCTCACTACTGTCCTAAATCATCTGTTAATTTAGTCTCTTGCTTGTCTGTGTAGCTCTATCACACGTTTACTTTTGTCTGTGTTTTAAACTCTATAAATGAATCAAATGGCATATATCCTTTGACTTGCTGTTGTTCCTCAGCCTTGGAGTTTTTTTTTGTTTTTTAGTTTCTGTTGCAGTGATGAATGTAGTTGTGATTTATTCATTTTTATTACTACTTACCATTTATGACTGTAACACAAATTCTGCTATTGGACATTTGTTTCTTTCCAGATTTTTACTGTTACGAACATTCCTGCATATGTCTCCTTTCCCATGCCCAGAAGTTTCTTTAGTTCATTTTCATGGAAGCTAAGGGATTCCCTCGTAACTCAGTGGGTAAAGGATCTGCCTGCAAATCAGGAGACCTGGGTTCAGTTCCTGGATTGGGAAGATCCACTGGAGAAGGAAATGGCAACCCACCCCAGTATTCTTGCCTGGAGAGTATGTAGGTAGAGGAGCATGGCAGACTACAGTCTGTGGCGTCTTAAGAGTCAGACACGATACAGTGACTAAATCGCCAGGGAGTTGCTAAATCATACTGTTTGCTAATGTTTTATTTAGGATTTTATGTCTGTTCAGGAGGGAGGTTGGCCTATAATAATCTTTCTTATGTTACCTTTGTCTGGTTTTCTTAGCAAAGTTATACCTGCCTTATGAAAGGCATTGGGGAATTTCCCCTCTTTTCCTATACTTTGGAAAAGTTTGTGTGCGTGCTAAGTCGCTTCAGTTGTGTCTGACTCTGTATGGCCCTGTGGACTGCACCCTGCCAGTTTCCTCTGTCCATGGGATTCTCCAGGCACTGGAGTGGGTTACCATTTCATCCTCCAGGGGATCTTCCCAACCCTGGGATCAAATCCACGTCTCTTACGTCTCCTGCATTGGCAGGTGGGTTCTTTACCACTAGTGCCAATCGGGAAGCCCTGAAGTTTGTGTAGATGAAAATTACCTGTTCCTTCAATGTTTGGAAGAACTCACCTGTATACCAAACTTGGTATTTTCTTTATGAGAAGATTTTTAAACTACTGATTATTTCTCTAAAATTGTTAATTAGGATTACTTCTTAGTAGGTTTGATAATGACTGTTTTTCCACTTATTATTGACTATTAAAAATACAAGAAATTCTGGTTATTTGGTATTTTTCAATCTAAACTACATTCTAACATTAAAACTGCTATTTCAATATGATGTGTGATTTATATTTTGACATAATTTCAGATCTACCTTTTAAGAAATTTTGAATCAAGTATTATGGTATAGTTAATGAAGATCATTGTTTTTAACCCATAGGAGGATCCAAATCAGATGAAAAAGTAGACTTGAGCAAGGACAAAAAATTGGCTCAGTTTAACAACTGGTTTACATGGTGTCACAACTGCAGGCACGGTGGACATGCCGGACACATGCTTAGTTGGTTCAGGTAATCAGCGCATTCCTTCTTTAGTAGGCCTGGGATCAGAGGAGATTAAGCAGAGGGCCTTTTAAATACTTCAGGTTTATACAGCCAAAGGATGGGTGGGTTTGTTTTTTACTGTCACTTAAGTTAACACAGATGGTGCAGACATTTGTATCACTAGTTTGTGTAATCTTAAACTATAAAATTAATACTTAAGATTTAAGAAACTTTAATAAATGTATGGGTTAAATGTTTGAAAAGCATTATTTAACTTTATTTGGGGAGAGGATATATTTACAGTTTTTTACAACTGACTGAATAGCCCATCAAATATAATGTATAGTGTGTAACTGAGTTAAATGATAGAATACATGTCAAACTTCTGTAATAGTTATCTTTTATATAAGCTTGTTATGTAAAAAATGAACATTTCATACAAAGGAGACTCAAGATCATATTTAACTCTTACTTTGAGGGCTTCCCTTGTAGCTCAGTTGGTAAAGAATCTGCCTGCAATGCAGGAGACCCAGGTTCGATTCGTGGGTCAGGAAGACCCCCTGGAGAAGGGATAGACTACCCAGTCCAGGATTCTTGGGCTTCCCTTGTGGCTCAGCTGGTAAAAATCCAACTGCACTGTGGGAGACCTGGGTTTAGATCCCAAGTTGGGACGATCCCCTGAAGAAGGGAAAGGCTACCCACTCCAGTATTCTGGCCTGGAGAATTACGTGGACTGTATGGGGGTCCAAAGTCCGTGGGGGTCACAAAGAGTCGGACACAACTGAGCCACTTTCATTTTCACCTTGAGTGGTATCAGTGGCCCTGTATTGCTATAACTTTTGCACCCAGTTTGTTGCATTGGCTTAAATTTAAACTCTGAGCACAGACTGTTACGGTCATAACTGTAAATGAGATATATTTAGAAAGTAAAGCTGTTCATTTTTCAGTAACTTTTCCCCCATGTTCAGCTTGGTGTTTATTTCTAGTTTAATGCTTTTGGTCTTCAGGTTTTAATTCCTGTATCTTTCCAAATGCCATTTTGAAAAATTGCATTACAGATATGTTAGGCTATATGATAAATGTGTGTACATATGTGTAGTTTAGATTTTTAACTGACTTGACCTGTGTTTCAGGGATCACGCCGAGTGTCCTGTGTCTGCATGCACATGTAAATGTATGCAGTTGGACACAACAGGGAATCTGGTACCCGCAGAGACTGTCCAGCCATAAAGTGCTGTCACCTAAAGAGGAGCCTTCAAGTGCAGAGCTTCCAAATAGATGTCCTTCATAGCTCAGAAACATACCTCAGAACAAGTGACTCATGACTTTCCTGTTATGGGAAAATAAATCATTCTATCAAATCAGCAATTTGATGTTTGAGTGATTTTGATGTACTTCACAGAGACAAATGCTACTGAAATGAACATCGGTGTGTGAGCATGAATTCTGTCCAGTAGGTTGAAAACATTCATTTTGGAAAGAACTTTTCTTGGGCTTTGTTGAAATTGTGAATGCTCTGCAAGCAGTTTCTGGAATCACTAAGAACAGACCTTGAACCCATATCTGTTATGTTGAAATTGGATATCTTTTGGTAAAATCTGCACACTTTTGAAATAGAATAATATGAATAATTTAGTGATTCAGACAGTAGTTTAAGCTCAACCATGCTTAGTTTCCTTTTAGATAAAATTGTGGGTTTTTACTTTTAGAATTAGAAAGAACCCCCCCCACCCCGCAACACCCTACACTGGAGAATTATTTCTCAGTGTATGATTAATACATATTTTTTAAGGAGTCTTTTCTCTCATACACTTTCATTTTAAGATAAACCTTTTGGCACTGACATTTGTTGTCTTCCTAAGAAAGGTCAAAATTGAGAATGTGTTGTATGACTTTTTCTCGTATGAGGAGAAAAATATGCACCATTTTAAGGAAAAGTATATACAATTTTCCATTTCCACCTTTTGCTTTCCAAGTGTCCTGATTTGTCTTCCAAGGTTTCTTACCCTGTTAATTCATCAACTTATGCTCATCATCTGAAAGCATTGTGCAGAATGCAGAGTCTGTACAAGGTTTTATGTGACCAACCATTCAGCATAATCTACATGTCCCTACTGTGAGATCCCTCTTGTAAAATATTCTGTTTTTACAAAGGAAGATGGAGATGTTGATGAAAACAGAGTCACTTTGGAGACAATTTCATTTTTTTACGTTTCTAAAAGTAAGTATATCTGGGCCAATACAGGGACTTCATTTTAAAATTTTATTTTTTCCCTTTTCACAGCTAGATAGTTAAAAGAGAAATACAAAGATTTATAGCATCATCTGACTTATGCAGAGGACTGAATTTCATAGTTGAAGTTGTACTTTTAGAAAAATAGAAAGTAAGCCTGAAACTTAGATTTTGAAGAAGAAATATCTTAAAGAATTTTAGAAGCTTTTATGTTAGCAATTTTACCTGGTAAAACTAAGATCTATTAGATTAATTTGAGATAAGACCTAAGTCCTGAACAAAGGCAGATTAAATTTATTTTTTGCTTTGAGGTCTTTTTACAAAAGGTCCTTTTCTAGGAAAAAAAATTGCATATCTACACTAAACATCTCATCAAGATCACGATCTTTTGTTTAAATCAAAGAACTGGAAATAGTTGTTTTATATATGTATACATATATATATATATATATATATATATTTGGTTTTTTTAAACAAAGATTGTTACTAAGGGGACTTTCTAGTCTTCTAAGTAAGTCTTCCTGATTTCACTTTATTAAAATATAACCTTTACCCTTAAAGTTGCTTCAGTTGAAGTGTTTCTTTCAAATTTACTCTGTCCATAGTATGAAAAATTAATGTCAAACTGTCATATACATTTTTATTTCTCCTTAGCTAAAGTAAGGTAAATTTTTTGAGTTGACATTTAGGATAGGCTTATATCTAAAATATGTATAATTTTTGGAAATACAATATAAGACATAAAGTCTGTTATATAATATGCTTGTTTATGACCAAAGGGTGACATTTTTACAAATAATTGTTTAAACCTATGTGTCAGTCTCCTAATATTTTCTGATTGCAAATATTCCTGTAAGATGTTTATTATGCTTATTTTGCATCTCATTGTATATGGACCATGAAAATAGGTTAATTTTTCATTTTTATTACTAGTTCACTAATATTTGGGTTTAGAAAATGAGAGATTTTACATAAACATGTTAAATAGAAGTGTTTAATAAAGATGTTTTTATTAGAAAAATTAAATTGAAGTCAACACATCTAATCTAGAAGTTGTGTATGACCACTCTGCAAATAATACAGTAAAATAATATCTGTTATTTTGGTGGCAAATTTGATACTTAATATTAGAAGTAACTTTTTTTGTAGACTCTGTTTTTCAGCTTTCCAGAATGATGATGATTCTTTAAAATGGTATATTCAAAAAGTATCTTTCTGTTGTCAGTGCTACACACAGTAAGTATTAGAGTTAGGAACAATGTAGTTCTGCATTTAATTGCCTGGCTGAATGTAATTTCAGCCACTCATTTGCAGATATTCAAAGTATGGGCTTTGAAATTCGAATTACAATCCTTGCCCCAATATCTTGGCTAAGTGACCTAACCTTTTTGAGCTTCAGTTCCCTGATACATTCCTCCTCCATAGGGTAACTGGGAGTGTTAGGTTAAGAAATAAACGTGGAGTTTTTTATCTTTGTCACAGAATGCTCTGTAAAAGTAGTGCTTAACCAGTCATTGTTACCTAATCTTTATTGGTTACCCATGTGTCAGTACATTTTAGTTAAATATGGTATACTTTAAACAAAGGATCTACATTCCTCTCAGTAGTGAAAATTTCCCAAGGGCTTGTTTTTTCAAATCTGAATCAATACAGCATTTTCTTTTGAGATGGAATTTCACTACTTTTGTTTATCCTATATTTTGAATATTACTTCTTCCCTAGATGAAGAAGTCCTCTGAACAACCACCTAGGATTTTAGTGTGACAGAAGAGGGAACCCAGGGATGAAAATTAAAATTTGGGTCAGTCTACACAGCTGACTGGTAACTCTTGAAAACTTGAAGTTGTTTTCATATCTATGTTCAACTCTTAAATCCTGGCCTTCATAGGAGAAAATATCCAGGATTTTCTCAGTGTAATCCTTTCTTTCCTGCCATTCTTTTATACTTGATGTTCATTTAAGTTGAAGTTTTGGGGTAGTGGTGGTAATAAAAAAGGAAGTACACTGTGAAGTCTATTCTCCCTTGGGATAGCTTTAATTAAAACGTGGGCACTGAGTAGTACCTGTCCAACATCTGTTGAGATAGAGGCATCAGAGAAGGGAAAGCCTTGTTAGATGTTGGTTCAGCATCCTTGTATGAGGGCCTGTGACCTCAGGGCCGTGGCAGAGGTGGGGCTACCTCTCCTAGGCACTCCTCTCCCATTACATCATCTGCATGTTTTGCCTTCCTCCCCCACAACTGTGTAGGTTACTTTGCTGATTATAAAAAAGCATTTTATGAACATATCAATCTTTATAAAATACTGATTTTTTTCTAGAGTATATAGACACAAGGAAAGTTTCCCAAATGTTTTTAAAAGCTAGCATAATCCAGGTATCAAATGAATATAGATTGCGGAAACAACTGATTTCACTTAGGAATATTCATGATAAACTCATAAATAAAGTGAATATCTGCCTCCCTGGTGGCTCAGTCGTAAAGAACCTGCTTACCAATGCAGGAGATGCGGGTTTGATCCCTGGGTCGGGAAGATCCCGCGGAGAAGGAAATGACAACCCACTCCAGTGTTCTTGCCCGGGAAATCTCCTGGACCGAGGAGCCTGGCGGGCAGTGGTCCGTGGAGTCACTAAAGAGCTGGACAGAACTCAGTGACAAAGCAACAACAAAGTGAGTGTCTAATGCCACAGTGTGTTACTGAGAACAGCAGTTACTGTTGGTGCTTTGTATATGCCGGGTGTTAAAGCACGTTATCGTATTTTAGTCCTCACGGTAGCCCTGTGAGGCAGAGTCACTACTACTGTCCCCATTCTACACATGAGGTGGTTAAGGGGTAGGGACGTTGGGTCACTTGTCCTGGGTTATACAGCTAATTATAGCAGAGCCAAGACTTAGACTCCAGTAGTCTGACTTCCCAGTCTGTACTTTTCACATTTTACACTTCTCTGTCCTATTTAATGGGCTGTGTATTAGAGGATAATCCACCATGACAAAGGAGGGTTTATTATATTTAGTATTTATACACCAAAAGAGAAAAACAAACATGTCAGTGGCTTTTTGGATATAAAAAGCAGTTGATAAAATCTAAAAATTGGTTCCCGATCTGTAATTTTGTTTTTAATCATGAAAAGGGAATATTTTTCCTCCATTTTTCCCCATCCAATTTTATTGTCTGTCTCAAATAGCCAATATCAACGTAGTGAGGAAATACTAGAATCCTTCCTATTACAGACTAGCATAAAACAAGTATTACGTGGTTACCACAGGTCCTGCACGTAGCAGTGCAGAAGAGGAAAGTGGGTGAAGGCACACCTTTGCTGCTTTTCCAAGTCTTTAAAGTTTGGTATGGCAGAAATACCATAAACCGTGAAAAGGCAAGCAAACTGGTAAGCTGCAACATGCATACGAATATAAGACCCTTAATTCACAAAGAATGTTTTCAAATCCATAAGAAAAAGACATAAGTGGATAATATTTATCAAGGGCTTGTGCAGTCAAAATGGCCAATAAACAAATATTAAGATGGTAATAAAGTAATGATAATTAAAATGATAAAAGGATACTGTTCACTCACCAGTATAGATTAGAATAATATGTGTTTTCATGGCCATGGGAAAGGAACATTCTCAGATAACTTGTAAGAGTATATTATTAGTACAAGTTTTCCTGAGGACAATGAGTAATATATATCAAAAGTCTTAAAAAGCTTCATACCCTTTGACAGATGGATTTGGGAATATTTTCTGGGAGATTAATTGGATAAGTGCACAAAAGTATATGTTTTTATGAAATCACATTGTTTATAATAAATTGGAAATCTATATGTTCAATAATAAGAGTAAAGAAATTGTCACATACGTATAAGCTATTGTTTGTGAGGGATACTCACAAACTATTCAAATAGTATAGGTGTTTTTATTGACAAAGGATGACATGATATATTTATAAATGGAGGGAAAGGCAAGTTACAGGGTAGTCTGTTTAGAATATATTTGCATAGAACACTATTGGAGAGTATTTACAAAATTTTAACAGTGGTCATCTTTCAAGAGTAGAATTTTAAGTGGCGTTTTTCTTGTCTGCATCTTCTGGTTTTTCTGCAATAAGGATGAATATATAAATAAATATATATCACAGCACCTTTTGTATGATCAGTCGCTCAGTCATGTCTGACTCTTTGCCACCCCATGGACTGTAGCCCACCAGGCTCCTCTGTCCATAGAATTTTCCAAGCAAGAATACTGAAGTGGGTTACCCTTTCCTGCACCAGGGCATCTTTGGGAAGATTGAGCCAGGGATTGAGCCTGCGTCTCTTGTATATCCTGCATTGGCAGGCCAGTTCTTCACCACTAGTGCCACCTGGGAAACCCTGTCACACACACCTTAATGGCTTTTATAAAAATTACCCATGACCTGGTATCTTGTTTTTACCATAATTAACAATCAAATTATTCTCTGAAATGAAGACACTTGCTATAAGATATTATGAAAATCAAAAAAAAAAAAATCAAAACATGTAATTGTTTAGAAAGCATTTTTGTAGACTTTATATTCTACAGTAATGTATAGGAATAATAAGCAGATGTAGTTCTTTCTCTTAATCATCTCATCATATTTGGGAAAAGTACATTTAGTTCTCCATTTAACACATTGGAAAATGGATCCATAAGGTAATTCTGACTTTCCTGAGGTAGTTCAGTTTGGTTCAGTCCCTCAGTTGTGTCCGATTCTTTGTGACCCTGTGAACTGCAGCATGCCAGTCCTCCCTGTCTATCACAAACTCCCAGAGTTTACCCAAACTCGTCCCTTGAGTCGGTGATGCCATCCAACCATCTCATCCTTTGTTGTCCACTTCTCCTGCCCTCAGTCTTTCCAGGCATCAGGGTCTTTTCCAATGAGTCAGCTCTTCACATCAGGTGGCCAAAGTATTGGAGTTTCAGCTTCAACATCAGTCCTTCCAATGAACACCCATGACTGATCTCCTTCAGGATGGACTGGTTGGATCTCCTTGCAGTCCAACGGACTCTGAAGAGTCTTCTCCAACATCACAGTTCTAAAGCATCAATTCTGTGCTCAGCTTTCTTTATAGTCCAACTCTCACATCCATACATGACCACTGGAAAAACCATAGCCTTGACTAGATGAACTTTTGTTGACAAAGTAATGTCTGCTTTTTAATATGCTGCCTAGGTTGGTCATAACTTTCCTTCCAAGGAGTAGCATCTTTTAATTTCATGGCTACAGTCGCCATCTGCAGTGATTTTGGACTCCAAAACTTAAAGTCAGCCACTGTTTCCACTGTTTCACCATCTATTTGCCCTGAAGTGATGGGACTGGATGCCATGATCTTAGTTTTCTGAATGTTGAGCTTTAAGCCAACTTTTGCACTCTCCTCTTTCACTTTCATCAAGAGGCTCTTTAGTTCTTCTTCACTTTCTGCCATAAGGGTGGTGTCATCTGCATATCTGAGGTTATTGATATTTCTCCCAGCAATCTTGATTCCAGCTTGTGCTTCTTCCAGTCCAGCGTTTCTCATGATGTATTCTGCATATAAGTTAAATAAGCAGGGTGACAATATACAGCCTTGACTTACTCCATTTCGTATTTGGAACCAGTCTGTTGTTTCATGTCCAGTTCTAACTTTTGCTGAGGTAGTGCTATATCATTAATGACTTTATTTCAATCTTCTCTCTCCTAGATGTTCCTCATGATGTTTCCTGACTCCTGTATTTTGGCTCTGGGCCTGTGGCTGTACATCTGTCCTTTGTGTTTAGAAATCAGATGATTATTGTCCAATCCCGGCTAGAGTGCATTTTACTCAACTCATTTCCAGTAATTTAAGAAGATACTTATAAGTGTTGAATTCTGAACATTCCTGCATGTCTGTGCTTCCAGCAAACAACCAGGCATTAGCATGCTTACATGTGCTGGACACTCAAAGGCTATGATTTCAAAGGGTTGATGGCATCACTGTTGCCTTGGAGGAGCTATCTAATGGAAGAGGTAGACATGAGCATTGTTTTCAGCAGACTCAAATTCACTCAGATTAATATTTGTAATTGCTAGAAAGAGTATCATAATAGCACCTTGTCTCTCTCGGTAGGCCAAAATAAATGTCATTTTATTTAATTTTCTAATTTTGGACTTTCAAACTTATTTTCTAATTAGAAATCATTTGAGGAAGTAGAGGTCCATTACATTTTTCAAAAATGCAATTTTCTTGCTGATCTATTAATAGTATAGTATTTTTTAATGTTTTGCTAAGAAAGTAACTTTAGCATTAAAGGATAATTTATGTAATGTCAGAAATAGCAGCAATAATAGTAATTAAGTGAATACAGTTCTTTCATCATTCAATTTGTGAAAAGCATGTTGCCATAACTTAATTTCATAACTGGAAATTGATATAGGAATCTAATTAGTTAGGCTCTTAAAATATAAAGTCATAAAGACAAGAGTAGTCTAAAGAGCATTTGAAGGGACTAATGTATCATAAATTTGAAAGAGGCATTTTCATAGGAAATCATGCAAATTATTGGTCTTATGTCTTTTTACATGAGTAATATTAGCTCCACTTATATATATATATATATATATATACATACATGGGAGAGAGGGTAAGTGGGAGTGTGTGGGGATGTGTTTGCGAGAAAGTCTGGAGCTTGAGAAGGCAAATGTCAAAATTCATGTTTGTTCACATTTTAGTACATTGCAGCCAGATACTCAGTTGATGACAGTTTAAGAAGTTGCCACTACCAAACGTGGTAGGTAAAACTAAGTATCCATTTTAGTATCAAGTAATTTGATAGCTGATTATTTTATAGTAAAAATTTGCTGCAGAGTTCCTGTGCTACACGTGTTAGTTATGTCAAGGGAAAAGTACTTTCCTCATCAATTTGGGAATTTGTATTATTCCTTAAGCAGGTATACTTAATATTTGTACAATATGAGCGTGTTAGCTTTATGGCACATAAATGTCCCCCAAGTACAATGAAGATGTTTAATTTATGGAGCAAAATATTCAGCAACTTGATAAGTGTGCAGAAGTTAGTATGTTTTCTCATCTTAAATATTCTGATCTTCTCCTTCCATTCTTCAAAAATGGAATGCAAAGTCAGTTGTGACTCTTAGGACAAATGCACCATTTTTAAAAGATAAATTTCTGAAATACATGGAATTCTTTTTGAAAAAGTGTATATAATTCTCCCAGTGAATTTTAAGATACTGCTGGCTTCCAGAAGAGAATTTCTTCAGGCTGGGAACATTATTTTCCACTGGAAACATAACACATAAATTATAGATAAGCTGGGGCAGATTCTGAAGGTCATTTCTTTTGGTAACATTGTTCACCTAATTTGGTGAACATACAATGTTTTTAAGTCTATTTCATTGAATTCTGTTACCTCTGTCTTCAGAAAATAGTTGCATGAATTATAGAATACATCTGTTCCTTCTAGAGATCTGAGAAGCTTAAAATGTGTATTATCCTTACTGCTGATAAAACATATACTGTGCAGATAAATGAACCAAAAAGTTATTAATACATTTCCTACTTTGCCTCTTTTATTTCTCAGTTCTTTTAGAGTTCACTTCCAATATGCAGGATTCTACAGATTTCTAAATAACCTTTCTAATATCTTACGTTAAAGTTTGAGGAGTATATATTTTCCCACACAGAGATGTCTGAGCAGAGTGAGAATGAATTCTCATAGAACAAAGCTTGCCAAGCATATGTGATGGAACTGTAGGGAAAAAGAGCCTACCTCTAATTTTCAATAAAGCTTAAAAATAACTACACTGTTATTATGTATGAGGCCTGACAATTGACATTTCTCATTTTGGCAGCATTCACCTACAGCCCCCTGTCAGGAACTGAATGTGTTCATCTCTGGGGTAAATGATTAATGAGCTGTCTATCATTTCCACTCCTTTGTACCAAGTGGTAGAGGCTTCCCTTGATCATATTGCAGCCATCAGCATCGTTACTGAAATTGACTGTGCCTTGAGAGGGTTATACTAGACTAATAGATTAGCATTTAAATCAAGAATTAACTTATGACATTAAAAAAAATTACCCCTTCAGAGTCAGTCTGTCACACCTGGTAAGGTTGATCTGTTTTGTTTTTGCTGATCAGCCACCATCATAAAACCTTAGATTGAGCAAAGAAGGACGGAAAAAGGCATAGAGGTTGAATTGTTCTTGTTTTGAGTACATCGCAGTAAGATTTCCACACTCTCTTTATTAATCATTGTCATGTTGTATGAAATACATTTATGAAATTATGCACCTTGCATGCAGTGATGAACAATAAACTTGCCAAAGTATTGAGTTTAGAGAAAAAGTGAAGGGGTAAAGACATTTTTGAAAGGCCAGAATTAGTCCAGAAAAGAAAAAAGTTGGAGGATCGAGACTGACAAGTGATACTCAGATACAGTGAAGTGAAACTTTTCTAATTTTTTAGCAAGCAAATTTGAGAATGAGGAGATACGAGCATTGAATTCAGGTGTCTTGATGATGTGGGCTTCATCTCTAAAACAGATGGCAGAGCATGAGGGTCTGCAGAGGCCTAGAAAAAAGTGACAGCTTATAGTTTTGGTAAAGTGATATACCCAAAGAAAACAACTGGAACTCAGAACTTCTATTTTAGCATCTCCATCCACTCCTGCAATAACTGCCTGAGAGTTCTCAATATTACTGAACTTAAACTCCCACCTCAGCTACTTTTGTCTTCCAGCATATGACTTTCTTCATTCCCCTATGTTTTCCCACTGTTTCCTGTCTCTCTTCTGACTTTCATGAGATCAGCTGTTTAATCTACTTCTGGATTAAGATAACTTCTTGAAATTATATTGGTCACCCAATCAAAGTGCATGTCCATTTTCTTTACAGCTGAAACTGGTTGTAAAATGAAATGTAGCCATCATTGGTTTTTCTCAGAACGACTGCTTTCAGCCTACTATTGATTAAGATTCTAGTAGTTCAGCTGTGGGTGATGGTATTGTGAGTTTTCATCTTTTTTCTGGTTTGTGTGTATTTTAAGAAGCTAGAAAAGGCAGCTTTGAGTACTGCTAAGTAGAGAACAGTTTTACCTAACAGAGATTGATATAAATGAGACTTGTATTTTGGAAAGTGGGCAGAATATGGTTACAGTAAGAGGAAACAATTTTGTGATAGGAAAAAACACGGTAACATGAATTATGCAAGTGGGCCAATAACAAAACTTCCTTTATATGTTAAGATTCACCATTGACAAGTGACTCTTCTCAGTTACCATGAGATGAACAGATTAGGCTCAGGTGTGCTCGAGCTGGAGCTGGGTGAGTGACCACACCCTTCTTTACCCTGACACAAGTTGCTCATCAATTACCCTCTTTTTCTCAGAAACTTTTTCTGCTTTGTTTTGGAGGCAGCAACTACCAACTGGTCATTCACTGGTTTGCCATTTTTAGCTCCGAAATTTGTTATGCTCTGACCAATTTTTATTCAAATGTGTGGGTTAAAACTAACAGTTCATGATTTTAAATATTTCATGAGTCATTTTTGTCTGTGTACTGAGTCCAGCTAAGTGGAAATTACCTATTTCCAGGTTGTAGTATTATATATAGCATATATAATTGTAGCATATTGTTACAGCTATATGTATAATACACAAATGTAATATACATTGTAAATAATATTGTATAAATGCTGTACAGTGTTTGTTATAAAATATTATTTTACAATGTGTATTTTAATATGTTGTAGTCAAACCCTATATGAATAAAACTCTTATTTGCGTGCCTGCATTCTTATGAATGGAAATGAATAAATTTGTTTCCTAGGAACAAGTTTCCATAGCTCATAAACACTTAAGTATTTCTCATCAGAACTCTAGAAGTTTTTCCCTAAACAAAGCAATCTTTTTCTTTTTCATGACGTAGTCTTTCTATTTTAGCATACATCAATTTTGAAGTCTGTAATCTGAAGTCTAGAACCTGCAGGTTATGAGTGAGGTAACCACTTTCTCCTTTACTGGAAAGGGGAATGTTTTCCTGTGCCACCATGTAATTTGCTTTGCAACAATTATTGCTGTTTGTAACCAGATCTTGTGATCACAAGACACATGTAGCTGAATTTAGAATCTGTTGAGAACACAGAAGGCAGCATGACTGCTTCTAAATGTCATTGATTTAATGATTTTAACTCATAAAAAATTTTAAAGTTCAAATGCATGGATTCAAATTATTCATTTCTGAAATGTACTTTAAATAAATCCCAGAATAAAAGTGTTCTGTTGTTGCAAATGGTTGTCTTTATGCATTAGTTTATTTTCCCAAGTCTCTGCAGTTTCCTAATCTTTCCAGTGAGACAGTTTATCAGACTACTTATCTCTAGATTCTGTTTTTAAAATTATAGAAGCCAAATGTCATGGGTTCCAGACTTCGTAAGGAGACCACACCTAGAAACATAACGTGCTTTATAATCTTTTCTAGCCCTTTGATTAAGGAATCATAGACATAAATGTCAACTGGTTCTTTTTACCAATTATTGCAAATGAAGTTTACAAATGTTTCTTTGTCTACCCCTATTTTGGTCTGTTTTTGTCTTTTAAGCTCTGAAAGAAACAGGGAAAACTTATTTTTGTTTAAGCTATCTTAGGTATAGTTTTTGAGTTCAAATGTACTGGCAATTGTATTTTCCCTGTACTTTTTTTTTTTTTTTTTTGCTTAAAATATGTTGTTAAATTTGTACCTCAGATAGGTTTATGTTATAAAATAGAAGGAAGAAAGCAACACAGAATGTGTTTTATTCATCTTGAAATGGCATTTTAACGTTTTCTTTACAAAGGATAAAGTAGGATATTAATACCATTTTTAGCAGGTTAATATTCCTGTGACAAATGATGGTAATCAGTTGACTGTCCCATTCTCCCTCCACTGACGTTTACATTTAGGAAAGTCATAGTCTATGAATTCATGATGAGAAAACAGGGAAAGAATAGAAGGCTTTGCAGTTGTCTTAGATTCTTTTCTGGAAACAAGTGGGGTAAAAACATATACATATCATGTCTCATCCTGAGTTGTGTTCACGACTTAATCACACCACTGAGAGGGCAGGAAATTGCCCACTGGGTCAGTTCCACTAGGTCACTGAGTTCTAACAGAAAAAAGTCTACAAATTCCCCTGGTTTGGAGGCCGTGATTCTAATTCCTAGGTCCTCCCTTGATCCATAATATGTTCATCTGGAAAACATTTAATCACTTCTGAGGAGATTTCAAGATGAGACAGCTGCTAGTCCACTGTCTGCCTTTCATAAATGGTCAACTACATGACTGACTAAGGCATATCATCTCTGAGCCAAATCAAAAGAACAGTTGACTCACTAGGACCCTGATCACTTAAAAGAAAAGATGAATCTCTTTATTTAAAGAAATGTATTTTCTCATCAGGTCTAATGCTTTCATAACACTTAAGCTTCCTCAAAAGCTAAAGAAAATTATTAAAATATTTAAGTGAAATGCGATAGTGTTTTTGATTTTCAATAGAGATATGCTAAATTCATTTAATGCAGTTTGGCTTTAAATGATCATTGTATATTAAGTGAATTAATGAAAATAAATGTTAAAATCTAAATATTAATTTCCAAAATGAATATCTAAGGTAAAAATAATGTTAAATTATCTAGTTTTTTAACTAGTGATTATTCAGTAGAAGAATTTCTCCTTGCTGATTATCCCTCAAGGTTAAGGGTGATAAGATACCAAGATCTTTCATTGAAACCATTTTTTAAAACCTATAATTACTAAATTTTATTGCCACAATATAACATTTTCTGGTGAGAGATTCTTCTTACCAGCCTTATTTTCCCAGGGAATATTTTAACGTTCTGTGAAAAGTTTAAAGTTCTCTGAAAAGTGAATAGTCTTTAAACAGGGCTACTTAAATCACAGTGTCATCAATGGCATTGCCCAAAACTTTTTACACTGTTTATTTATTTTCCTTCCAGCTTATGGTGCTTGGGTTTCCCTGGTGGCTCAGACAGTACAGAATCTTCCCACAATGCGGGAGACCTGGGTTTGATCCCTGGGTTGGGAAGATCCCCTGGAGGAGGGCATGGCAACCCACTGCAGTATTCTTGCCTGGAGAATCCCCATAGACAGAGGAGCCTGGTGGGGTGCAGTCCGTGGGGTCACAAGGAGTTGGATATGACTGAGCACAGCATGGCACTCAAGAGTTTGAGAACTGGCTCAAAGCCTTCTCAATTTTGCATCTTAAATACTGTATTATATGATAGAGTCCACAGGGATTGTTGTTCTTTACTCACCCACCTGCAGAAATAATCTGGTTTAAAAAAACAATTTTTCATATGTGAAAGCACTGTGTATGTGTGTGCTAAGTCACTTTAGTCATGTCTGACTTTTTGCAACCTGACCCCATGGGCTATAATCCACCAGGTTCCTCTGTCCATAGGATTCTCCAGGCAAGAATACTGGAGTGGGTTGTGATGCCCTCCTCCAGGAGATCTTCCAGGCTCAGGAATTTGAACCTGTGTCTCTTATGTCTCCTGCATTGGCAGGCGGTCTCTTCAGTCCAAATCTTAACCATGAGGAAATACTAGAACATAATGACTTGCTTCTGATACTTGGTAACAGGTAAAGAAGAAACAATGGCACGCTAATGACAAATTTAATCCTTTCCTCCAAGATGAATGTATTATACCATAAATTGTTCATAGCCTATACCTCTGGTCTTAATTAGACATCTCAAAACCCTGTACTGTAGGTCAACTGAGGTCATAAATAACATAAGAGGCTTAACTTAAACCAACATCACAATGAGAAAGTAACTCGAAACATACGCTTTATTAAATACTCTAGATTTAATATCTTTTTATGAATGAGAACCTGTGGTACTAGGAGTCTTAATTTTCTTTCTTTCATGTAATTGATCAGAATCAAATTCCATGTGAATTAATAAAGAGAGGAAACCAAATTGAAGTTTCACTAAATAGAAAATACAAAATTTGATTGTTCTTAATCATAGTAGATTTCTTTAAAACCTTAGGCCAGTTAAATATTAAATAGTTCTGAGTTGAGACATCTTTGGAAATTATGCTAAACTGCCATGGATTGAAATTTCAGATGGCAAGGACCTTGTTATATGTATCTCTAGCAATTAGCCCAAGACTGAAATAATTGTTGAGTGACTTAATGCATATTAAGTTAATACCTTAAAAGACAACCTCAAAATTCTTTAAAGTCAGTAATTCTAGTTTATCACTCAAAGTGCTTAACTCACCCAGTGAAGAGATGTTTTCAGAGTTGTTTTAATTTTGTCTTTGTTGGAGGAAAATAAAAATAGTAATCTGAAAAACATCTGAAAAAAAAAGTAAGATTATGACTGGCAACAACATTTTTATAGATCATTATTCCTCACCTTAGATTCTGGGTGATATTCCTTTTAGAGAAAAGTTTGGTTGTCATGATGAATTTAAGGTTATCAAAATTCTGTGGCTTATTTCTTACTTTTCCTGGTTTCTCAGGAACACTTGGAGCTGTTTAAAGTCTAATTTTATTTCCTGTTGAGTGTTTTTATAGTTGTTACCTCCTTTTCTTGATGTTTTCCCTTTTTATTTTTGCAGCCTCATCCTTTTTAGAAATGTGTGATATATGTTAGTAATATCAGTCTTTTATCCTCAGTCCTCATCTTCAGTTCTTTGAGTTTTCAGCATCATTGACTTCTCTTTGAAGCTCTCTTTCCTTGCAGTTTATGATATTCCTTAGTGAATAAATATTTAGCGAGTGCTTACTAGGTGTCAGGCACTTTTGGGGTCCTTCTCCTGGCTCACACCGCCGTTCTGCAAGTGCACATCCCCCCCAGGTTTTGTCATGGGTTCTGTGGTTTTCTTCCTCAGGATGCTGTCCCTGGTTTAGGAACACATTCCCCTACTTGAAACTGTTGGGGCCAGATGTGCTTCAGGATTCAGAGCGTTTTTATTTTAGAAAAGTCAGAGACGGTATATTTACTATATGTTAGGAAAGATCCTTCCGAGGGGGGCAGTACTCTCTAATCAAACATGGTAATATTTCTGCAGTGAAGCATATGAATATTTCTAGGAAGTGGGATAAAGACTATCAAGTAGCCTCACTACAGTTCTTACCAAGTTTTGTTGCCAAATGCACTTAGCCCCCAATTTAGGAAAAGTGGGTTTTAAACTGTTAGAGATTTTGTAATTGCAGATAGGGGATTGGTAGATCTCTTAAACTCTAAATATTAGGCAGGTTGCGACTGAAATCTCTGGCCCTACTTTTCCAAATATCTTGTGGACATCTTCACACAAGGGCCTATTAAATACTTAACTTTGTATTGAAGTGAAAATATTGCCTCCTTACCTGTTGATCTCATCCTTGGTGCTTACCTTGTTTAACTCCTAGCATTATCACCCACTGAGTCCTGTGGAATCCATTATAATATATCCTCAACTCTTGGCGTCCTTTCCCTTGTCACTTCACTGAATTATGGTTCAGGCCCTCATTACCTCTCCTCTCAGCTTTGTGGCTTTCAAACCAGGGTGCATGGACTGATTTATTTATACACTAGATAGCATCACCAACTCAATGGACATGAATTTGAGCAAAGTCCAGGTGATAGTGGAGGACAGAGGATCCTGGTGTCCTCTGCGACCAAGTGGGCGCAAAGAGTCTACACGACTTAACGACTGAATAACAACAGATGTTAGGCATCGGGAAATACAGATAGGACAGGTTTTTAAACTATAAGTTCTTCATCTGTAAGTGCCTCTTGGTGGGGAAGGCTAGTAGAATGTGTGTGTATTAGTCGCTCAGTTGTATCTGATTCTGCGACTAGTAAAGGACTGACTTAATAAATTAAGAAACACTTGGCACATGGATATTTTTCATCCATTATAAAGGATGAGATAGCTCAATATCTCAATTTCCAAGACTTATTAAAGGAAAAATGCATGTTGTAGGGCAGTATATTGGAGGTCTTGTAGACAGTTTATGTAGAGGAAGTTCTGGAAAGCAGCCGACCTATCCATAGTAGCATCTTTGGGGAGACAGTGGGAAATTTACTTTCTGATTTTTATAGTGTTAAAAATATAATAAAACTACGTATGTGTATATAATTTCTTAATCCAAAAAAAAAAAAAGGTTATGAGCAAGTTAAGTGTGATGAGAGGAATATAACATAATGTAACTAACTCTGCTTGCTCATGTTTGGGAAAGCTTAGAGAGTGTTTTCCATTGGGCGTAGGAACAGACATTCCAATCAGAGCCAAGAGCAAACTAAACAACATCTGGATCTTAAGGGGTCTAGTGTGTTCTGGCAACAGCAGAGCAGTGCTAGGGGTTTGCTTCAGGGGAGAGTAGGATTTGAGTCTGAGGTGAGATGTGGTAAGTCTGAACTACTAATTAGAGCTGTGGACTTGACTAGTCACTGGGGAGCCTCTGGAGGTTGTTGATTTTGTATTAAGTGCATTTTTTATTTTGGAGTAATTTTCGATTTATAGAAAGCTACAAGGAAATAGTTCCTCTCCTCACCCCTGGTGTCTCCTTCTATGTTACCTTATAGTTCCCTGGTACATTCGTCAAAACTAAGAAACCAATACTGGCCCATTACTTCAGCTCCAGATTTTATTCAGAGTTTACCTGTTGGCCCATCAACACCCTTCTTGTGTTCCAGGAGTCAATCTGTGATCCCACATCACAGTTAGTTGTCATGTCTCCTTCGTGCTGTGACAGTCCTTCCTCATTACTTTGACAGTTTTGAGGGGAACTGATCAGTTTGTAGAATGTCCTTCAATTTGAGTATGTTTGATGTTCACTCACGGTCAGACTGGCATAACCCGTTTTTGAAAAAATAGCACAAATGTGAAGTGCCTTTCTTATCCCATTATTCGTGGGCACATGATTATCCACATGTCATCACTGGTGATGTCAGCCTTGTTCACTTCATTAAGGTCATATTGGCCAGGTTTCTCCTCTGTAAGCTTCCCAGGAAGTTTTCCCCTTTTCACACTTCTCTGGTTTTTAAACTTCGTAGTATGTTGATTATAATTGATGTCTATTGCAACTCTGTTGGCTGGGTGATAGGAAGAGGCTGGAAGCAGTAAGACCAGTAATATATTTAGGGCTGTTGGAATAGCTCAAAGTGAGAAATGACAACTATCTGGACTTATAATGGCAGTGACAGTGAAAAGGATTAGAGGTATTCAAGCTTTTTTGGTCAACAGAGTGGCTTATGGTACCTTTAAAAGAAACAAGACAAGTCAAGATCACTTCATACCCATTAGGATAACTATGAACAAAGTTAGATAATAAGTGTTGAGGATGTGGAGAAACAGGAATCCTCAAACACTGCTGCTGGGAATGTAAAATGGTATTGCCACTTTGGAATAGTCTGGCAGTTCCTCAGAAAGTTAAACATGTTTACCATTTGATACAGCAGTTCCTCTCCTAAGTATATAAAGAGAAATAAAAACACAGGTATATAGAAAAACTAATGTTCATGGTTCATGAACGAGGTTAGTAATGTTCATACATGAATATTCATAGTTCATTATAGCTAAATGGTGGGAAACATCCAAATGTAGAGCAGCTGATGAATGGATGAAAAAAATGTGGTATATCCATACAGTGGAGTATTTTTTGGCCATAAAAAGGGATGAAGCACTGATAGCACAGAGGAACCTTGAAAACATTATGGTAAGTCAGCCAGTGACAAAAGGCCATATACGATTCCATTTATATGAAATATCCCAGGCAGGTAAATCTACAGAGACAGAAAAGTCGATTAGTTTCTTCCTAAGGGCAAGGTGGTGGTGTAGGGATTGGGCCATGACAGGTGAGTCATGATGAAAATGTTCTAAAATTGATTGTAGTCATGGATGTATAACTCTGTGTACTAAGAGCCACTGAACTGTACACTTGAAATAGGTGAATTATATTTAAAAAATTATTACTAAATGTCAGGCAACACACGGTAGGGGAGCTGCATCTGTTCAAACTACACTCTTTCAAGCCAAAGTTCATAGGTAACACTGGGGCTAGAGAAATGGCACCATAAATCACCAGTATAAAGGATTCACTTGTCAGAAGTACCCTAGTCATTTAGTCCAGTTTACTAAACACAGTTGTTCAGGGGTTTCAAACAGGACACCTTTAACATTTCATGTTTTCTGAGGCTAACACAACTGCGGGCTGACCCCTTCTCTGGCATTGAAGACAACACTGTTATTGAGATTGGCTGATGTCCCTCCTACACCTGAATTTCAATTACAGTTCTTTACGTATGTATGTGTGTGCTGTTGTGTCCGATTCTTTGCAACCCCATGGACTGTAGCCTGCCATGTTCTACTTGTCCATGGGATTTTCCCGGTAAGAATACTGGAGTGCATTGCCATTTCCGGCTCCAAGGGATCTCAAAGGATCTTCCTGACTCAGGGATCGAACCTGCCTCTCCTGCATTGGCAGGCAGATTCTTTACCACTGGAGCCACCTTGGAAGACCAAAATTGTCTTTACTTACTGTAATAAAATGCTTTACCATGAGTAGCTCTGTTGCTTAGGTAATTTGTAGAATATTTGGGGATGAAATTGAAGATGTTACCAATTTAAATATTCTTGGCATGATCTACAACCTGAATGGATTTAGAATTTATTTCCTCACTGAAGAAAATGGGTCAAGCCATAAAACTTGTGGCCATGCAGGTCACCAGTTACTCTGTCACTGTTGTACCCTTGCAACAGCTGTCACCAGTGTTGGTGGTATGAAGTACGAGAATACAGAAATTTCAAATTAATTTTGACAGTTGTTATTAATAAAATCCTGAGAAAGAGGTGCTATGATGGTTACTTTTTATGTGCTAGTTATGACTGGGCTAAGGGATACCCAGATAGCTGGTAAAACATTATTTCTGGGTGTATCTGTGAGGGTGCTTCTGGAACAGATTAGCATCTAAATCAGCAGATTGAGTAAAGATGGCCTTTAGACTCTTGGACTTACAGCAGTGTCCTCCTTGTTCTCAGATCTTTGAACTTGGACTTCAAGTGACACCATCAAGTTCCCTTGTTGTCAGGCTTTTGGACTCGCACTGTACACCACCGACTTTCTTGGTTCTCTCGACTGCACATCAGGCGACTTCTCCACCTCCATAACCACGTAAGCCAACTTGTGTAACAATTTATTTACATATCCATATCCATATATATCCTGTTGGTTCTGATTCTGTAGAATGCCCTAATACTGGTATTCACAAATTACAGAAGGTGTTGGATTCTGTTTGCTCTTTTAATATCATCATTTTTTCAGTGTCAAGGAAGTGATTGACATGGTATAGTTCATGAGGTAGCAGTACATTCTTAACACGGTTGGCCCAGGGTTTCATTTGGGAAATCTTAAGCCCTAACTTGACAGCTATTAAATTCCAAGTTTGTGCTTGAACAGGTGACTGAAAGAAGAACGATATGACCAACAGCACATAAGCTTTTATTAATAAAGCAAAAAACTAAGTTCAACCAACTCTTTTTTTCTTCCTTGCATTTTAAATCTGACCATATGCCAGAGAAATTACTCTTTATGAGAACTTAGATGAGAACTGTCAATAAGCCAGTTCTGTCAAAAACGGCACACTGGAATATCTAATAAAGTTAGGTAAATGAAATTAACAAGAGAACAAATTAAATATTAAAAATCTCAGGAATTGCTCCTTCAAATATCAGGGGCCTCCTTTAATAGTCTTCAGTGTAGCTCACCGGCAATCATCAAAATAGTTCAACCATACTGCACAACTCCCAAAGGAAAAAACTGAGGGAACTCATGGGTAATCTTCACAGCCTCATTGTAAAGTCCAAGATCTGAAAGAAATAGGTTAGCAAACATTTAATCTACAGTGGAAAGTTGTAATATCAATTATTATTTAAAGAGTTCTACCTGTTTCTCTTTTCTCTCCCTTTTAGAGGTCAACTTATTTTCACAATCCATTTGCTAAAACTGTGATATGGGTCATATTTATTTAAGTATGGTTCCAAAAAATAAAAGTCATGCAGTGGAACTTCCATGATTTCCAAACTTCATGGAGTAAAACTTCTATTTTGACTTCCATTGTATAGGCACCATTCTTGCCTGGTTGTGATTTAGGTGTTGTGCATTATTTGATGCCTTTATATATTAAAATCAAATAAAAAAAACTATTAACAGTATTTTTGTTTACTTTGTTTTAAAAAATTCTCTTCCCACAAATATTCATCTTCATTGTGTTTCTTACATACAGAAGCATTATTTAGAAGTAGGCCAAAATGTCCCAGCATTTTCCTTTGGGATCAGAAAGTGATATAGAAATCGAAAGTGTAGCAGGACTGAAACTCAAGACCAAGACATAGCAAGTTAAAAATAAAGTTGTTTTCCTCCTAATTACATGAATTACAGAATGTTTTATTTACCAAAAGGATGATTATCTTCTTTAAACTGGACATAAGATGCACACATAATGGTTGCCTTGGCTGTCACTCTTCCAACTACTTCCACGATTCCAGAGATTTCTTCATCAAGCTAACACAAAGAACAAAATGCCAACTTGCTGTTATCACATTTTCAGCTGATAATTAACTTCGAAAATTGTTCTAGATTTTCCTAATCGTTCATTTCATGCAGCAAAATAATTTTAAGATTTATCAATGCAAAAATGGAATTGTAACTTGTTAAAGATGTTTGAGTACTTATTACTGTCCGCATGTCACCAGTCCAGTAACCTTTAGCAGCGGCTTCAGGTCTAAAGCTACAGTTAAATGTTTAAGTTGAAGACAAAAATCACTTAAAGATCCTGAGACTATCCAGTATTTCCACAAGGAGTAATCTGTTTAAAAGGACTCATTGAAAGGAACTTTCTATTATCTATATTTGTACAGTGAGTTCTGTATGCATTAACCCAACAGCATACACATCTGTCTTCATAAAAGATGAGGAAAGTGTACCATAAACATAAACCGTAAAAGCAAGTGACAACTGAAAATAAATGTAAACAAAAACAGAAAACTGAATTTTAAAAATGTGAAACTACTGAGGAAGGGAAAAGTGATTTAAAAATAATTTTTTTCTTAAGTGATTTTCTGGTCTTTCATAAGGAATGAGAGTTGTCAGCATTTATTTAAAAATGATAGAGCCCCAAAAATCATTGGTTAGAAAAGTAAAGGGAAATGTAAAAGCAGGACACAAATTTTATTTGAGAGAAGTTTGATGAGCTGATCCTTTATACGTCCACTCTAAGAATAAGAAACATCAGCAACAAACCAAATAAGATGAAGAATTAATTATAATATACATAGAACTAGTACTTAAACATACAGGTTCCATCAACTCAATAGTTCCATTTTTTCCTTCACCATCTGAAAGAATAAACATTTTCCCAGTGGGATGAATCTGAAAAAGAAACACATAATTTTTTTAAAAGTCCATATGAACTGTTTAAAATCCTCTTAAAAAGACTAGAAGTTTGACAAAAGAGCAGATTGACCCACACTTAATTAGTGCACACAAAGCAATTTTTTGGAACAGTTTAACTAGTTCACATTGTCTTGTTACTATACCTGATCAAACGATGTCTAAATTCGAATTTTAGATAAACAACAATTACCTTTATAGCGCAAATGTGTCCCGTTATTTTTATTTGCTAAATCTGGCAACCCAGATTTAGATCTAAGAACAAATTAAGATCTAAGAACAAATTAGAAATAAGAACAAATTAAGGAGGGTTCATATTATCTAAAAGTGAGATCTACTGGCATCCATGATTTAACAGTATATATCCCACAGAGGGTATGTTTTAAAAAAATTAGACAAGAGAAAGTAAAGAGAAACTGGTTACTAGAACATCTGGGTTCTACTCCCGCGAGACAGCTGCAAAGAGTGCAGTCAGATCTGGTATGCAGCCAGCTTTGCTACTTGCTGTGGCCTTAAGCACTTTTTAACCAGATGCCACTCCTACCCAATTTCCATAACTGAAGTCCAAATACACCTATTGCAAGAAGATAATGTGACTGAAATAAACTAGTAAGTAAGCTTTCATATAAAAGTTTTCTCGGTTCCCAGATCCTGAGCCTTTGGGCCTGTTTCTCACCAGTAGGATGAGGGGCTGCGCTCTTAACACTTGGGTAAGATAACAAACTGGCACTGGATTAGTAAAATACAATCAAGCAATGTTTTACAGAAAAGCGACTTCAACGATAAAACGAGGTTTGAGAAAAGAGGAAACAGCAGAAAGGAAGGAAACAAGAAAAGTGGACTAGCTGTCAAGGCCGGCTAACAGAAAACAGATGGAGTTTTGTCTATAATTTCAAGTGAAAAACGAGGGCGGGACCCTAGAACCGAACGCCTTCAACTTCGCGATTCCGCGCGCTAAGAGCCAAAAATAGGGCTGCAATGGTCAAAAAGTGTGCAAAAAGTTCCCTTGCGAGAAATAAAGCAATCCGGGGCGCAGAGATGCTATAAGGCTTTCTCTCTTCCACCCTCCGTTACCTACCCTGGGGCCGCCAGCCCCACAGCCACGGGGCCCCTCCCGCCAAAAAGCCCAGGGCGGTGAGTGCGCGCACCTTCTCCAGCCTCCCTACGAAGCAGACCGGCTGGTCGATGAACTGAGCTAGCATGCTGGCGTTGATGCGCGCCTTGGGCAACTCCATCACGTCCACCATGATTGCAACGCAAGGCGGGCAACCGGCGGGAAACAAGCGGACCACTGAGACCTGTGCTCCCCGCCGACGTCTACGGGGCGGATCCCCTCATCTACGGGGCGGATCCAATCGGCGGAGACCAGCATTCTCGCTCCGCCAATCAAACGTGCCGATATCTCGACAGCACTCGCGCAGTCTGGGACGGCGAGGAAGGCAAGGATGCGTCCGGAAGTGGGGATCGGCTGCTTAGTGACGCGCGGCGTCCCGGAAGTCAACCGGGTCCTCTGCGAGGCGCGCGTAGGGGCAGGGCTTGGAAGGGGCGGGGCTTGGAAGGGGCGGGGCTGAGGCTCCCTCCTTCTGAGACCTCAGTCCTTACTGCGGCTGAACCCCGGAAGCAAGGTGGCGGGCTCCGGTTCCGGTACGACGGGAGACTGCGGCGCGAGCATCAGGTACCTCTTCTCGCGGGAGTCGCCGCATCCTCACGGTTGCCGTTTCTCCCCACGGACGGATGCGGAGGAGAGAGGCGGGAATCGGTGCCTGTCCCTCCTTGGCGTTTCGGAGCTGCGCCACTAGCTGTCTGCGTTTCCCCAGTTCTCCTGCATGGGAAACGCGGGGTTCTTGCCGAAATCTAGGGAGCCGGTTTCATTTTGACCCTCTCTCTCCTGGAGCTAGGAAGTGGGGTCCCCAGTGATTTTCATCGCCTCCGGGAAGCTCCTGCAGCTCGGTGGCAGAGGTCGTTGATTTTCTGCCCTAGCTGCGTCACTTTCCAACGTGTTTCACCACCTGTAAGAGGAGGGGCCGCGACCCTTTCTGGTCCCGACAGTCTGGCCACACTGGAGGTGCGGGTTTTCTCACCTCACCTCCGTGTCATGAGCGAATTGAAGCGTTTGGGAGTGGGTGAGGGAACGGTCACTGGACTAAGAGAGGAGATGGATTCAAATGACTCTTAGATCCTTAGCAGGTGCTCTTCCCGGGACACGATTTCCCTCTCCGCAGAATGAGGTTAAATAACTTCAATTGCAAGGTCCCAACTGATTTAACTTTTGTCCATATGATTCACGGATTCTTTTTTTCTGAATTCCCTGTAATTTTCCCTATTGCTTTTCACACCTCGGGATTCTGGAGGGGAGATCACGTGTGAAAGACAACCTGTTTCCAGGAGATTTGGGGAGGGTGGGATTCTTGACTCTTGTTGGCTTACGTTGCTGTTGATTTTCGAGGCTTTACCCTACAGGATTTGGTACCTGCCTTGTCAGGGATATTCCAGAATGAATGCTTATAAAAATACCTGCCACGGGTGCTCCAGAAGTTGGAGAATTTTTTTTTTTTTTGGATATTATTATTTTTTAGGAAACCGAATCCATAAATTAGCCTAAAACCATTCGGGCATCTATCTAGGGTCTCCAGTTTAGTCCTGCAGTTGCCTTAAGCTAAGAAGATCCTGTTTGAGATGTCACACAGCACTTTAAGATGGAAATCTGATATCTTAATTAAAGGATAGTTTGCCTCTCTGTTTATTTAGGAACTTCATGTCTATGTACGTGTTCTTCCTTTTTAATGTTGCTGTTACTAAGACAAGTTTAAAAGATTTCTTTAGCAGAAAGAGGGTGCATGTCAGTTGGTATATAAGAGAGTGGTTGTCTTTGGTGCAAGTCGGTAGAGTCTGTGCAAAGCCTTCACATCTTTTGCACTTCAGTGATGTTTGGAAACCAAGTTGATTGCATTATATAGGGAGGAGTACACATGAATGTCTTTAATAACAATTTTTTTCAAAAAGAGTAGCCCCTAAAGTGCCAGATCTCAATAGCACTTTTATAGCAGTGAAAAAAAAAACACTTACCTACCAAGAGCAGTTCTTTTTTAAACAGGGAGATGAGCAAGAAGTTATTTTCAAATAGCTTTTTGGATATTTTTTGATTCATTTAAAATGTATTGTGTAATATCTCATGCACAGAGAAGACTGTATCCAACTGATATGTATAGTTTCCAGAGAAATGAAATGAATCCAATTGAACCTCTCATTTAGCTAAAGAAATGGAACTTTACCAGTTGGGGGTTGTCACTTCCTCAGTTGAAGTCCTTCTCCCACCCAACTAGAAATAAACACTATCTTGAAATTTGTGTTAAGCACCCTTGTTTTCTATATAGTTTTATCATATATGTAGCTGTTTCTAAACGGTGTGGTACCAATTTATCCTCCTGTCAGGAGTATAGGAGAATTCCAGTTGATCCACATCACCTCATAGGCCAGAGTAGGTGTTGGGAAAGTAGCCATATAGTCCCTATTCCAAATCCAAAGAAGTGGACACACAAAGGTCTGTCTTCATGGACTCAGCTCCCTTTAAAGAGCCTTCCTGGAAGTCCTTCACAACTTGACTTTCTAAGGTTAGAGGCTTTTCCTTCTATTCCTAGTTTGATAAGAGTTTTAATCGAGTGGTTGTGGAATTTGATCAAATGAATTTTTTTTTGTGTTGAGATGATTGAATATATTTTCAGTGTTGAATAACATTTGCATTCCTGGAAGAAATACAACTTGGTTATGATACATTATCTTTTATTCTGTATTCTTGGGTTTGATTTGCTATTGTTTTGTTTAAAATGATTTTTGCATTCATGTTCATGAATGAGATTGGCCTGTAGTTTTTCTTTCTCGTGTAGTCTTTGAGAGACTTTTGGTATTATTTAATATTAGCATTACAGTAGTTTCATGAAATGAGTTGTGGAATGTTTTCTGTATTCTCTAGGGTTTTATGTAAAACTGGAGACACCTGTTTTTTGATGTTAGGCAGAACTCACCTGTAAAACATTCTGGGTTTGGTATAGTTATCTTCTGTTGTTGTTTAGTTCTTAGGTCTGACTCTTTTGTGACCCCATGGGTTGTAGCCCTTCAGGCTTCTCTATCTACTGGGTTTCCCAGGCAAGAATCCTAGAGAGGGTTGCCATTTCCCCTCCAGGGAATCTTCTGACCCAGGGATCTAACCCACATATTTTAACATTGGCAGGTGAATTCTTTATCATTGAGTCACCAGGGAAGCCGATAATGAACTGTACCTGCCACCTTGGGCGTATCCCACAAATGTTCCTAAGTAGATTTCAGTAAGTTCCAAGTATTTTCTAGTGTCTTACATACTCTCTGACTCAAGGGTTGTTTTTGTTTCCAAATGTATGGATTTAGGGCTTCCTTGGTGGCTCAGTGGTAAAGAATCTGCTTCCAATGAAGGAGACTTGGGTTCCATCCCTGAAGGAGGAAATGGCAACCCACTCCAGTATTCTTGCCTGAAGAATCACATAGACAGAGGAGCCGGGTGGCCTCAGTCCAAAGGGTCTCAAGAGAGGTCGACACAACTGAGCAGCTGAACACACACATAAAGGTTTTACTTATTAAAGTAGTTTTGTTGTTAATTTGTAGTGTAATTGCATTATCCTCAAATGGTATGGTCTGTCTGATACTGTGAAAGTATGAGGCTTGCTTTAAGACTTATGAAGTATATGGACAGCTTTTTGCAAATGATCCATGTATTCTTGGGAAAAATTTGTGTTTTCCAGTTACTGGATCAAGCTTGTTAATTGCAGTGTTCAGCTCTTTCTACTTTTGTTTGATTAATGTCTCAATTATAGAGATAATTGCATATCATAGCATTGGCAGTTTCTGCTTGAACTTCTGACAACTTGTGTTATATATTTTTGAAGATGTGTTTTTCAGTACATACAGATGAAGATTATGAAGGAAAATGGTGCAATGAAGTGGTGACAATTTCAAATCATTCTTTTTGCCTTAAAGTTAATTTTGTTGCTAATACTGTTGATACACCGGCTTTCTTTTGGTTAAATTTTCTTTGTTGTGTCTTTTTCTGTTCTTTGCTTCACCTGATGGAGGCAAGACTTGAGTGTTCATTTCCTCCTCTCTTTGGTCACTTATTGGAGAGCAGACCTGGTCAGTCTTAGCTCAAAGGGGGAGCAGGTTGATAGCACATTAATGACAAGGCGATTTTTGTAGAAACTAATGTCTGTGGCTGGTGATTTATGAAACATCTCCAGTCAATAATATTCAGGTAACAAAAGGCATATTAATGTCTCTGGCCAATAAGTTGATGCCAGCCTGTGGGCTCCACCAATTCCTCCCCAACAATGTGCTTCTTTAACCAGTAGGCTTCCATTCGGACAGAATTTCCCAAATGTTGGAGGCTGGATTCTTTTCATTTTTTTTTTTAATTGTAGTTGTATACTTGATTTACAGTACTGTTAGTTTCAGATGTACCAAGTGACTTGGTTTTATATTGTTTTCAGAATCTTTTCGTTTGTAAGTCATTGCAAGATATTAAATACGGTTCCCTCTGTGTGTGTGTGCTTAGTCACTCAGTCGTGTCCGACTCTTTGCAACCCCGTGGCTCTGTCCATGGGGATTCTTCAGGCAAGAGTACTGGACTGAGTTGCCATTCCCTCCTCCAGGGGATCTTCCCAACCCAGGTATCAAACCCAGGCCTCCTGCATTGCAGGTGAATTCTTTACTGTCTGAACCACCACAGAAGCCCATAGTTACCTGTGCTATACAGTAAATCTCTGTTGCATCTGTTAAGCCCATATTTCTAATTTATCCCGGCTCACTCCCTTCTCCCCTTTGTTAACCATAAGTTCATTTTCTGTGCTTGTGAGTCTGTTTCTGTTTTGTATATATAATTTTCAATTATTTTTTAGATTCTACATATGAGTGATGTCATATAGTATTTGTCTTTCTCTGTCTGACTTCACTGAGTATAATATTCTTTAGATCCATCTGTGTTGCTTCGAGTGGCACTATTTCATTCTTTTTTTTATGACTGAGTACTAGTCGACCGTGTATGTGCATACACACACTATCTCTTTTTAAGCCAGTCATCTGTTGACGGGCCCTTGGGTTGCTTCCATGTCTTTATTATTATAAATAGTGGTGCTATGAACATTGGTGTGCATGTATCTTTTCGAACTAAAGTTTTCATCTTTTCTGGATATATGCTCAGGAGTGGGATTTCTGGATCATATGATAATTTTAATTTGTTTTTTTAAGGACCCTCTATACTGTTTTTCATAGTGGCTGCACCAGTTTACATTCACACCAGCCATGTTCTCCACACCCTCCCCAGCATTTTAATTTTTTGTAGATTTTTTGATAATAGCCATTCTGACTGGTATGAGTTGATACCTCCTTATGGTTTTAAATTGCATTTCCCTAAACATTCTTTTCTTCCTGCTGTATCTTCCCTTCTTTATTGAAGATGAATTGACTGTAGATGTGGGTTTATTTCTGGGCACTCTGTTCTGTTCCAGTGATCTACATGTCTATTTCTGTGCCTGTAGCATACTGTTTTGATTACTGTAGCTTTGTAGTCTAATGCAAAGTCTAGAAAGGTTATGTGGAAGCTGGATTCTTTTTTTCTGAAAACACTAGTGTTTGGTGGATCACAAATTCTTTGCCACTTTGCTTGTTATGGTTTTTCCAATATACCTTGTTTGATAAATTTATGCTCTGTGACCTTGTGGTATTTGTGCCTGTGTTGGCCTGTTAACTCAACTTTTCCGTGTCCTTGTGTTTTACGTGTATCCCTTGTAAATAGTGCGTACAGCTTGAGGGTTAGTTTTTATATCTTTTGTCCATTTACATTGATTGTCGTTACTGATGTTTTTGGATTCATTTTGCGCTTCTTGTGTGTTCTGCTTTTTTTGTTGTTGTTTTCTCCTGTCTTCTTTTGATTTGACTTTTTAAATTTTTTCTCTAATTCTGTTTTATTCCTCTGTATTAGTCTGAATGTTATATATTCTTTAAAAAAAACTTTGTGGTCACCCTTTAACAAGCACATTAAAGCCTAAGGTTACTTTTCTCTGTGTCAGGATCAGAACCTATAACACCACGGCCCTTTTTCAATTGTATGCTGTTGTCTACAGTTTTAATTCTACTTTGATTTCTTTTTAACTCCACAAATTAGGCATTATTATATGGTTGCTCAGTGGTAAAGAATCTGCCTGTGATGCAAGAGATGCAGGTTCAGTTCCTGGTTGAAAAGATCCCCTGGAGAAGGAAATGGCAGCTCACTTCAGTAATCTTGGTTGGGAAATCCCATGGACGGAGGAGCCTGGTGGGCTATAGTCCTTGGGGTCACAAAGAGTCAGACATGACTGAGCAACTAAGCATGAACACATCATCTTATGCAGTTAATATTTGTTTGGAATTGTTCATATGTATCATTTTCTTTTTATTTTTGAGACAAAGAATCCATTTTACTTATTTTTACATCTCACCTCTTTTTCTGTTGCTTCCCCCTACCTTTTTTTGAGGTACCTTCTTTGAAAGTTCCTTCAAAGAGAATCATTGGTAGTGTGTACATTAGTTTGTGTTTCTCTGAATATGCTGATTTCATCTTTGTTTTCAAAAGGCAGGATTATTATCTGTATAGAATTCTAAGTGGATAATTTATCTTAAAGCTACTCTGGTACCATTTTACTCTTAATTTGCTTTTCATTTAAATTGTGATTTTGTTGTAAGCTTTCATGTCTGTATCTGCTTGATCTTCAGTTTGTTTGTAATGTGTACTGATAAAGAGTTCTTTTAGTTTTGTGGTGAATATGTTTGCTTTGTGAATCTGGTAGTTTTGTCTTGATCAGCACTGGGACATACACAACCATTATATTTTTGAATATTGTTTCTCTCCTGTTCTCTAGCTCCTTCTGGAATTCCAGTTAGAAGGAAGAAGGAAGGGTGTGCTCTTGACCTTTGTTTTATGCTTTGGTGGTTTTGATTCTTTGTGCTGAATTCTGGATAATTTTTTCAGATCTTCCAGTTTACTAATTCTTTATGCAGTTGTGACTCATCTGCTATAATTTCAATACTAGTTTTTTTCCTAGAAGTTCTGTTTGGTTCTTTATACACATCTTAGTTGTTATTTGATACTCTTTTGTCATAGTTTTAGGTCTCCTTTTATTTCTTCATATTTCACAGAGTTTAGGAGAGTCTGCTTAGAGTCTAGTTTTGATACCCATAGTCTTTATGGGGCTGATTCTGTAGAGGTTTTTGATTCTGTGTGACTCTTCCTTACTGTGGCTTGTATCTTTATTTGTAGTTTTTTTTTTTTTAATTATGAACTCATGTTTCTTGGAACTTTTTGTTGACTTTTTGAGGTTTAGTTTGAAGGTGTTTTCCTCCGGAGAAGGTCTGTGTCTCCTCCTTCCAAGGTTGTTGGGTCCCAGGCTTTGTCCTTGTTCCCCGTGGCGGCAGTGCTGGTTTAGTCGCTAAGTCGTGTCCAGCTTTGGCGGCTTCACGCGCTGGAGCCCCCCAGGCTCCTCTGTCCGTGGGGTTCTCCCCGTGCGACCTGGATGATTAAACCCCAGGCTTTTAGCCATTAGGAATCAATAATGGCTGCAAGGAAAATGTTAACTATAGTAGTTGCATATAACCTTGTGGATTTATAGGTTCTTGTCTTTTCTGGCTTCTATAGATTTTCTTTATTCCTTTTTTTGGATTAGCCATACATTAAAAATACATATTTATATTTAAAACATTCCCACAAGTGCCCTTTTAGAGAACCAGTGTGGGGATTCTGTTAGTTGTTAAGCGTAACAGAGTGTTAGTAAAAGTATAGCAGCGCACCAGGGAGTGGCCGGAATTAAGGATGAAGGTTTGGGGTTGGTTTTTTCTCCCTCGGTCTTGTCTCGTCATTGCAGAGAATTGAAACGACAGGCTACTTACAGCTCAAACAGGCATGGTTTATTAAGCAGGCAGCAGCGGTATTTTCTTGAGGCTTTTGTCTTGTTGTAGCAGAGACTTGTAAGGACAGACTACTTACAGCTCAGTTAGAGCTCTCACATAGATGTGAGAGGGGGCCAACTCCCATAGGAGTGTTCTCGGCTCCTTTTGGCTTCCCTTTTTATATTTTTTGTCTTTGACCCTTTATAGTCCCTGAAACCTGATTGGTTTTGCCGGTACAAATTAGGGCTTTTACTTGCAACCAAATAGGGCGAGTATTGAAGGCCAGTCAGGGAAGGGGCCGTGTTTGGCTGTGTTTTCTCACCAGTTTCTCGTTCCAGTCTCAGGCTTCCCCCTTCTGTGGGCTTTTCCCTTTCTCTGACCCTTTTGGGGGCTTTTTCTAGTCAGTTTTTCTTTAACCACCATTTTGGACTCCTCCTTCCCTACTCTTAACTACGTAACAAAGGTAAGTAGAGACTAAAACTTGGAATGTCTTCCTTTCGTGCCATGTGGAGGAGTTTAGCTCAATAGTGAGGCTGGCGGATCAAGGGAGTAAGTTTGACATTTTAGGTTGAGTATTCTGGGTTCATGATGATGAATGACTTGAAATACAATAATCAAGGTGCTTTTGGTACAAGTAATATTACCTCTTTAAATCAGCTTAAACTTTTTTTTTTTTGATTAATTGTGGTAAACTGTACGTAACAAGATTTTACATTTTAACCATTTTTAATTGATGGCTCAGTGGCATTTGGTATATTCACTTCGTGTGCAACCATTGCTGTCATCCAGCTCCTGAACTTGGTCGTCATCGCAGACTGAAATTCCGTTAGCATCTTACAGTTGATGAATTTGACTACTCTAGGTACCTCCTAGAGTAGAATGACACAGTACTTGTCCTTTCCTGTCTGGCTTATATCATTTAATGTCTTCAAGGTTCTTCTATGATTGTAGTATGTATCAGAATTTCATTCTTTTTGAAGCTGAATTATAGTCCATTGTATGTAGTGAATACTACATTTTGTTTACCCATTTTTCATTTGGGGTACATTTATCAAAAGGAAACTCATTAGAACTTTTTTGGGTTAGCTTGACTGGCCTAAAATTATTAGCCTCACAAAGGACCGGAACCATGAATAGGAAAACTTTCAGAATCCAGGCTGTCTTCTTTCTCTTTTTTTTTTACAAAAATTGAACTAATTTATCGACTCACGGCTGTGCTGGGTCTTGGTTGCCGCACACAGACTTTCTCTAGTGGATGAGCTGTATCTGCGCTCTCGTTGCAGTGCCCCGGCTTCTCGTTGGGATGGCGTGGAGCAGGGGCTCGGGGGCTCACAGGCTTCAGTAGCTGTGGCGTGAGACCGTGTGGGGTCCCCCTGGATCAGGGATTGAACCCACATGGCCTGCATTGGCAGGCTGATTCTTAACCACTGGGCAACCAGGGAAGTCCAGCGCCAGCTGATTATCTTCAATTCCACATTGAGTCTTGCTTGCCCAACTGTGTAACATGAAGCTGGATTCTGTAAACCGTTTTCCTTTGGAATATTAGGCATTCCCAACAGAGGGCCCTGAAGGAACACTGCAAGGCTGTTGTGTCGGGAAGACCCCCACCCCCCCAGGTTCCAGCCCCCCGTTACGACCTTTCGGGAGCCCAGCAGCCTGCTCAGAGGTCAGGTGGCAACCCTCAGGCCTCGCCCTGCCCACAGCCCAGCTCCAGCCTGCCCTCTGGCGAGTTCCTCCGCTGCTTCTGATACGATTTCTGTCCCTCCAAGGAGATCTGAATCTTCATCTTGTGGGGTGGGGTGCTTAACTATCTTACTGTCCACTCTTCTTCAGCCTAGAGATAGTGGCTGTTTTTTTTGGGGGGGGGGGCGGAGATTGCACTGCTATTTTTCTTTGAAATCTTCTTTTATTCCTTTGAGTATTTACGTCCTACCAGTTAACAATTCATTGTATTACATTGTCCCTGCCCAAACAACTGGTGTGATTCCTATTTCCTGACTGGACCCTGACTGATACATATATATATATATGATCATTTTGCAAAAATTTATCAAGCTTTATACTTAAAGATTGTGCGCTTCACGTCTTATTTTTGGTGTTCAATTATCTGAATTGGTAAATACACTGATACTCAAGAATACATGTTTAATGTGAATTATTAAAAGGCCATGAATGTATTACTGCTTAGTTGCTGTTATAGATTGTTTCTTGCTAATTTTAAACTAGAGACTATATTTAGGGAGTGCACATCTTATAAACTTTTAAAATATTCAACAGCAGTCCATGAATGCTGTTCATTTGTGGAATAAACAAAAATAAACACCCCTCCCGCCCCCTTACAAATCTTACATGCTTGTGGAGGTAGTATCATAGTAAGGCTAAGTAACACCTGTTGTATACT
This sequence comes from Cervus canadensis, assembly GCF_019320065.1. Lineage (NCBI taxonomy): Eukaryota > Metazoa > Chordata > Mammalia > Artiodactyla > Cervidae > Cervus > Cervus canadensis. Next base: position 14,440,174 of record NC_057388.1, read on the forward strand.
TTTTAGACTCTAAACATCTCAAATCGGGTTTATTTCCCGTCTACCCCAAGATGGCTCTTGACTCAAACAGGTGCTCAGCAAACATCTAATGAAGTAGGATACTTCACTGAGAGACAGTGACTTTGGCAGGCTGTTGTTTAGTGACCAAGTCCTGGCTGACTTTAAGCTCCCGGGGGCTCCTGCCTTGCAGGTGGGTTCCTTACCGGCGGAGCTAGGTGTGCTGGAAAGATGACTCTTGCTTGAGCACTGAAGCAATACAGCACAGAGTGAAGGATACAGACCTGTTAAATCTTGATACTTGATACCTAAGTGACCTTTGGAAAAATTACTCATCCGTTCCAGAGCTGCAATTTCTGTATAAACATGGGAGATAAAAACAGCTTCATGTGGTTATTTTAAGCATTAAGTAAGATTTGCAGACGTAAAACCCTGAGCCCAGTGTCTTGTTACACTAAGTATTTAAATAACAAATTGTGACGTAAGTGTTAATAGCGTGACCAAATTGTCCTGAAGTATCTGCTGGATATCTTAATGATGATGAAGAGTAAGATAATGAAGGGGGATGAAAACCCCAGGGTGCTTCCCCAAAGGAGGGAAGTATGTAGGCTTGTCCGAGAGCTGAGATCGTGAACCATCTGGGTGATGGTATGTTTTGCCCAGCTCCGCTCGGCAGCCTGGATGGAGGAGACTGTATCCTCCTAGAACATTTTGAGGGTTGCCAAGATACTGTCTGTACTGTTCAAGAGCTTCAAGAGAATTTTCATCAGAGAGATACTCTTCCTCTTGATCCTTGGGTCTGTATTTTCCCCTCCTCCTGTTGATTTCTTTGAAGTGGGTGAGTGAGGCTTCTTCCGTCTTCCTCACTGAACTTTCTATTGCAGGCAGCTTCTTGTTTCTGTGTCTAGTCCTGGAAGATATATGGTTGCACATGTTCCTTGGCTTGTTCTGTTCCCAGGGGCTAACAGGCACTCATCATCGGGTGGCTCTGCCAGGCTGAGATGGAAATTTCCATGGCACAGACTGCCCAGGTCTCTGAATGAATTAGAGAATTAGGAGCAGTTTGCCTGGAAAACCCCATGGACAGAGGAGCCCGGCGGGCTACAGCCCATAGGGTCCCAGAGAGTCATACATGACTGAAGCTTTCTTCAGCCATGAAAGTAGTATCTGTTTGTTTCCTGTGTTCTGCTCCTGGAGCTTTTTCTCTCTGGCACCCTGTTTTACAGAGTCGTCCTTGGGCAGTTATAAACCATTGCCCTCCCTAATTTTCCCTGTTGCTTGCCCAGGCCAGTAATTACCATCATGGAATGGAGGTAGATCTCCCAGGAGAGGGGGAAGGTTAAGAGAGGGAACCCAACTTTGCCAAACTTTGGAAGGAGTTCCCATGCAGTGATCTGTCCGGCAGCCTGTCTTTTTCTGGTAGGCAGAGCTCCTGTGTTTCAGAGCCAAGTTCAGGCGATGGGGATGGTGGACATGTCCTCCCATCTTTGTGGTCCATTCTGCTCTTGTCATTTGCTGGTCTCTTCACTTATTCATTCATCCTTGGATAACATTTCGGAAGATGTAGCATGAGACAGTATGGTAATGAACTCTTGGGTCAGTTGAGCTTCTTGATTGTGCAGTTCATGGACCTTTGACTCCAACTATGGCATATGGTGAATAGACTTTGGCATATGGTTGATAGAATTATTGCCAGATTTTGTCTTGTGTCTCTTCCTGTGCATTTTGATGAAATGTTGGGAGGAGGTAAAACAGTCAGCTTTCTTGTGTACTCAGGAGTGTGAAGCAAGCCTTTAGACAGATAGCAATGTTTGACTAGACTGTTAGCAACCTGTCAGCCACCTGCTTGGCTGGTGCTGGTTTTAACAGGACTCGGCACCTTGCTTTGTGCCCGCTGGTCTTGTGAGAGGTGGTGGAGAGGCAGCCCAGAGGCAGCATATATATTGGGTAGTTCCTTGAATTTGGAGAAGGTGCCTGGTTTGGTTTGATTTTCTAGGGCCCACCAGTGGGCTTCCCTGGTAGCTCAGATGGTAAGGAATTCACCTGCAATGTAGGAGACCTGGGTTTGATCCCTCGGTTGGGAAGATCCCCTGGAGAAGGAAATGGCAACCCACTCCATCCAGTATTCTTGCTGAGATGATCTCATGGCCAGAGGAGCCTTGCGGGCTACAGTCCATGGGCTGGCAAAGAGTCGGACATGACTGAGTGACTACGCTTTCACAGCAGTGTGCCTGGCCAGTATTTGACCTTCAGCACTTGTTGGTTGAATGAAAAGTGAGCAAATGAGCAAACCGACTGAATTTTAGAAGTCTGTTTTTGTTTAGGGAGGAGATAACTTTTGATGATGCAGTTAGATTGTATTGGAAGTCAAATGATGTAGATATTGTAATGGGCAATTGAGTTTTTGGAAGTTGTATATAATGATTCCTGTTGTGTGGTACATGTAAACAAATAGAAACATTTAACAACCCACACTGAATAATGTTTTATTTATTTCATTCATTCTCAGTTTCTCTATGCTATAGAGTTGTAAAGGGGGTGACCTCACATTGGTCTACTTCATTCTCCCTTAGAACATTATTAAATGAATCGTCTATTTAAGTCAATCACCAGAATACTTGTTTCATGTGAAGAGATGCTTTTGTTAGAGTTGTTGTGGGGTCTTTTCCAGGTTGTGCTTTCATTTTAGAGTTTTATCATCAAATGCAGTGGTTAGAAATTAGTGTTTTCTTAGTAGGTATTGCTGTTATTTAATCTAAAATCAGAAATTTTTGTGTTAGTTATGTAGAATTATGCTTGTAACTTTTATAAAACATAAAAATACATCATTGTATAATTGAGTTCAGTTCAGTCGCTCAGTTGTGTCTGACTCTTTGCGACCCTGTGAACCGCAGCATGCCAGGCCTCCCTGTCCGTCATCAACTCCCGGAGTCCACCCAGACCCATGTCCATCAAGTCTATGATGCCATCCAACCATCTCATCCTCTGTTGTCCCCTTCTCCTCCTGCCCTCAATCTTTCCCAGCATTGTATAATTAACTTACAAGAATCAAGATAACACCAAAGCCTCAATTACATTCTTGGTCCATGACTGAGACCAAAATGATACAAATTATGAGTGCAGTTTGTTATAAACCTTTCAAAGGCAGCAACTTTATCTTCTAAACTTATGTGTCTCTTCACACTATTTAGCATCCTTCCTTAGGAAAAGAAAGATATGGTTTTTACATGTCCTGCATTAAAAAGAGGAAAGTTTGTGTTTGTTTTAATAACACTTCTTGAAATTAAGATATCTTATGGCTAAAATACATCACATGCTAAGTGATCATACCCATCCACAGAGGAGTATGTTACAATTAAGAATTGTCTGGTCTAAAATACTAAGAGTGAAGAGAGTAAGAAATTGTGGTGTAATGTAATCTAATGTAATGGGTGATTTCCTCCCCCCTAAATTAGTAGAATCAGTGATGGCTTTTTTTTTTTTTTAATGCTATCCTACTTTTCATTTTATCAGTAAGGACAGTAGAGGAAAAAAGCAGTCAGTCTTTATCATTGTCAGGTTGCTGACTTAAAAAAAATCCACAATATGATTTGCAAGTTAAGTTTTATTTTCGAGAAAATGAGAACTATAACCCAGGAGATAGCATTTCAGATACTCTGAGAAACTGCTCCAAAAAGGTAGGGGGAGGATCAGTGTATATGTGATCTTGGTGACAGGGGAGTACTTGCAATTAAGCATATATTTTTGCAGGTTTCTGTAAGTCATGAGGGGGTAGTGGTCACCATGAAGGAATTTAGTGCTTTGCTAGATGTGAGGGGATGTAAGAATTGGGCCCGTAAAATCAGCTCCTGAGAATATTTAACTCTTAGAAGACTTGTTCTGCCAGTTTTTCCAGAGCACAGAGTGCCTCATTTCTGCTCCTTCCCTGAACTCCTTTCAGGGAACGTTAAAGGTCAGCAGCTGCAGCAGCACATGAGTTAATCCTTGTGGAGGCGGATGGCAAGTGCCCATTTGTAGTTGACAAGGCTACCGTTCTTGATTCTGAAAATAATAGAGTAATTCATTGAGAGGAAAACAAAACCCCTGAAGCCCCCAAAGTTAACAGCCGCAGCAAAACTAGACAAAACGTCTCCAATTCTGATAGAGACTTTGGTGGGTGATGTTTACAGAGCAGTGCTGTGCTGTGATGAGTCACTCACTCGTATCTGACTCCTGCGACCCATGGGCTGTAGCCCACCAGGCCTCTCTGTCTGTGGGATTCTCCAGGCAAGAGTATTGGACTGCGTTATCATCTCCTCCTGCAGCGGATCTTCCCGACCCAGGAATCGAACCGGGGTCTCCTGCATTGCAGGTGGATTCCAGTGTTCATAGGAGCACTGTTTATTTATTTTATTTATTTTTTTGTGTTTCACAATGAAATTTCTTTTATTGCTAGTTTTTGTTGCAAAAGCAATACATGCTCACTTGAAAAAGAATAAGGATAGGCAAACAAAAAAGAAAATTAAACCCACCCATCATTCCACCCACTTAGAAACAGTCATTTAATACAATAGTGTATTGTTTCACATATATATTTTTAAAAGAGCGTAATATCCTAAAAATAGCTTTGTGACTTGCTTTTTATAAGCTTACTATATTGAGGAGCACTGTTTATAGTAGTCAAGACATAGAAGCAGCCTAAATGAATAGATAAAGAAAATGTGGTATATGTGTAAAATGGAGTATTCAGCCATAAAAAAAAGTAAAATAATGCCATTTGCAGCATCATGGATGGACCTAAATATTGTCATACCTTTACATGAAATAAATTAGAGAAAGAAAATGATACCAGTGAACTTATTTACAGAACAGAAAGACTCACAGACATAGAAAGAATCATGGTTACCACAGGGGAAGGGAGGGACTTCCCTGGTGGTACAGTGGGTAAGAAGCCAGCTGTCAGTGCAGGGGACACGGGTTCAGTCCCTGGGTTTGAAGATTTCACATGCCGTGGAACAACAAGGCCCTTGTGCCGCAACTACTGAGTCGGGGCACCTCGGGCCGGTATGCCCAGAGCTGTGTGCCTGGAGCCCGAGCTCATTGCAGAGAAGCCACTGCGGTGAGACGTCCATGCGCCAGAGCAAAGAGCAGCCCACTCGCCTGCACACAGCAACGAAGGCCCAGTGCAACCAAAAACAAAAATGTGTTTTAAAATTAAAAGTTAAAAGAGGGAAGACGAGGGATAAGTTAGGAGCATGAAATTAACATACACACTACTGTATGTAAAATAAGTAACAAGGACCAACATATAGCAGTGTGTTAATCGCTCAGTCGTGCCCGACTCTTTGCAACCCATGGACTGCAGTCCACCAGGCTCCTGTGTCCATGGGACTTTCCAGGCAAGGATACTGAAGCCGTTTACCATTTCCTTCTCCAGGGGATCTTCTTGACCCAGGATTGAACCCAGGTCTCCTGCACTGCAGGCAGATTCTTTGCTGACTGAGCTACCAGGGAAACCATGGTATACATAGCACAGGGAGCTATATTCACTATCTTGTAGTGGAAAAGATTCTGAAAAATTCTGATGTAAATCAAGTATACTTCAATTAAAAATTGAAAACTTTTTTTAATTTGATTTCATATAATATTTGGCTTAGGAAAAAAGCAAATACTATAAAAGAATCATAACATAAATATAAACTGGTCGTGCTTCCTGGTAGTGACAGCTATTAGGTTTGGTGTATATTTTGCCATATTTCTTTCCTAAGAATGTACAAAATTTACCTGCACATAGAAAATAATTTTATAATAAAAGCCTGCTAGTTTCAATTTGAAAAAGCAAATTAGAAAAAGTACTAGAAAGGATGAAATAGTATAAAACAGATACTGCAGCTAAAAGGTTGTGTCTCCAAGAGGCCTGGGTGACAGAGCAGCAGTTCTGAGTCCAAGGCCCATGGTCCCAAAGGGGGGGACCCTCAGACAGAGGCGCCTTCAGTTCAGTCGCTCAGTCGTGTCCGACTCTTTGCGACCCCACGGACCGCAGCCCGCCCGGCCTCCCTGTCCGTCACCACTCCCGGAGTTTACCCAGACTCGTGTCCATGGAGTCAGTGACGCCATCCAACCATCTCATCCTCTGTCGTCCCCTTCTCCTCCTGCCCTCAATCTTGCCCAGCATCAGGGTCTTTTCCAGTGAGTCAGCTCTTCGCATCAGGTGGCCAAAGTATTGGAGTTTCAGCTTCAGCATCATTCCTTCCAATGAACACCCAGGACTGATCTCCTTTAGGATGGACTGGTTGGATTGCCTTGCAGTCCAAGGGACTCTCAAGGGTCTTCTCCAACACCACAGTTCAAAAGCATCAATTCTTCTGCGCTCAGCTTTCCTTATAGCCAGCTCTCTCACATCCATGCAACCATACACCTTCAGTTTATATTCCCCGGAGGTTCCTAGATGCATTCGGATCATCTCGTGGGGTGAGCACAAGGAGTCGGGGGGAGATGGCATAACTGTTAACTTCAGCCTGTTCCTAGTTTTTTTGGTGGTGGTTATTTTATTTTTTGCCTTGGCTGTAACAGCAGATGCAGATCTGATGCCAGGCTTTCCCAGCTCAAAACCTTCCACAGCTCTTCCGTGAATAGGGATCCTTCAAGCCTTGTTTTGGTAAAGGGCTCCTCCTTGTGGCTCCCTGGGCATCTCCCCGCTCCCTAGAGGTGCTTTTAGACCAGGCCTGCACTTTCCTTCCCTCCTGTCTCAGACTGGGCTGGTTTCACCTTTGGTTATCTGCCTGGCATTTGAATTTTCCCCCTGGATTATACTGAAGAGGCCAGTTGTATCTGCAGTTTTGAAATGTGTAACAATAAAGTCAAGTTAATATTTTAGTCCTGGTACGGCAGCCAGGTGTTATATGTTGGAAAATGGTGAAGAAATGGTAGAATCCACATCCATTTGCTGATAATTAAAGGGAAGTATTTTATGGTATACTTTGAGATCTTAGAAATCATGATATCAATCCCTGAACTTTCGTTTTCCATTTGAAATTCCACTGATGTTTGTGATTTCAGCTACCACTTACATGCCAACATCTCCCAAATTCCAGCTTACTCCTTTCATTGGAGCACTGGGTCCTATTTTTCCAGCTGCATTTTACATATTTCCATATGGACCAGTCGTTGTTTCCCTATATCGAAACCTGTCTGAAATGGAGTTCATCATTTTTTTCTTAACTGTCTTTTTCCTACTTTCTTTTTCTTATTCTTAATGTCACTTTCTTTGCTCCCTCAGGCTTGAAACGTCCATCATCTTTTATTGATTCCTTTCCATCAGTATTTGTAGAGTTGAGTCACTAAATCCTTTTTCACAATGCTGTGCATTCCTTCTTTTTCTCTTTTTTAAAAGTTCTCCCACTTCAGTCTAGCCCCTTTCACTACAGCGTTTAACTTCCTGACTCCACTTTCTCAATCAGCCTCTCCAGCCTGTTGTATTGTATTGTATTTTTATTGAAGTGTAGCTCTTTACAATGTCATGGTAGTTTCAGGTGTACGGCACAGTGATTCAGTTTTATGTGTTAATATATACACATGTTTTATATATAGATACTTTTCCAGATTCTTTTCCATTATAGGTTATTACAAGATGTTGAGTTCCCTGTGTTGTAAGTCAGTCCTTGTTATCTCTTTTCCTTATCGTAATGTGTGTGTGTTAATCTCAGACTCCTCATTTATCCCTTCCTGCTTTCCCTTTTGGTAACCATACGTTCATTTTCTATGTCTGTGGGTTTATTTCTGTTTTGTATATAAGTTAATTTTTATCATTTTTTTTCAGATTCTACATGTAAGTGATATGATATTAATATTTGTGTTTCTCTGGCTTCACTTAATATGATAATCTCTCTAGGTACAGACTCTTATTTTAAATTTAATTTTTCTGAAACACTACTTTCCTCAAGAGCCTAGACTACGCAATTCAGTTCAGTTCAGTCGCTCAGTCTTGTCCGACTCTCTGCAACCCCATGGACTGCAGCACGCCAAAAGAATTCAACAAACTTTGGTAAGCCGCTCTGGGTATTCTAGCATTTTCTTGATTTTTTAGCCCTTTCAGTCCTTTGTTTTTAAGATTTTTTTTTTTTAATGTGGACCATTTTTAAAGACTATTGAATGCGTTACAGTGTTGCTTCTGTTTCATGTTTTGGTATCTTGGCTGCGTGGTATGTGGGGGTCTTAGCTCCCTGAACAAGGGTTGAACCCACACTCCCAGTGTGGGAGGTTGAATCCTTACCCACCTGACCACCAGGGAAGCCCCTCTGCTGTCCCTTGGGGTCTGCTGCTGTTCCCTCTGCGCCCCTCAGCACACTGCTCTTTGTTCCTGGTGCCCCTTCTTCCAGGAGGGTCCTCCCTCTTCTTCCTAGCTGACATCTGTGCCCATCAAATGAGGTTAAACTCAAGGCTGCCGTTGGTAAAATGTAACAGGGCTCTTCTCATTCTCATTGAGCCTTCTGGGATGTTTTGTACTGTTTAACGCTGTTGGAGGTAATATAATCTTTTATGATTAAACTGTCCAAAGCATGGACTTTTGTCTTTTTTGGTCTCTCTTGGAATAAATTAGGAAACTTGTTATTTAGATTTTATTACTTTTGTGTAACTATGCAGTTCACAACTCATCATACAGAAGAAGAGGAAGGTTAAACATGGTTCAAGATTTTAGTTTTTCAGCAGTATAAAATTTACTGGATTGGTTTATGTCAGTCCTACATAGACATCTTAGTATATTTACATCATCTTAGTATATTTACATTATCAAGTAGTCTATTGAAACAAGATGATCAGATTGTGAAAATCAGGTTACCTTTAGTCTTTTTGTCATGGGTAATATTATTTAAAAGGTGAATCTTAGAATAAATAAGTACATTATAAATACATATATAAATACGTTACTTGTGCTACCCACTTGCCCTTCAGAGCAGTAAAATCTGCCCTGCATGGAAATCAGAGTAGCCTTCTATGTGCAGTCTGCAGTCTGTGTATCAGTAAAAGTGAAGACACTGTCCTTTCAAAATTTTTCAGTTTTATGTGAGTGCATAGAGAAAGGGGCATCTTGCTTCGTATATGAAGGCTGCACCTGTAACAACACAAAGTGGTTTAAGAGATTGGAGACAATGAATAACTCAACTACTGCATTTATGGGCTTCCCCGGTGGCTCAGATGGTAAAGATTCCGCCTGCAGTGCGGGAGACCTGGGTTTGATCCCTGGGTTGGGAAGATCCCCTGGAGGAGGGCGTGGCAACCCACTGCAGGATTCTTGCCTGGAGAACCCCCTGGACGGAGGGGCCTGGTGGGCTCTGGTCCCTGGGGTCTCACAGTCGGACAGGACTCAGCGACTAAGCACAGCACACGGCATTTATGTGACACCCAGAGTACCACGCTCATTATTTAAAAATTAGCTCGATTGGGGTGTTATCAAATAGGGTGAAGTGCACATGTCGGAAGTGTACAATTTGATGAGTTTTGACATGTTTATATCTCCTGAGACCATCACTCCAATTGAGATAATGAATGTATTTGTCACCCTCAAAAGCTTCCTTGGGATCCTGGGTAATTCCTCCCTCCCATGCTCCCTCCCAGTACCTCCCATTCCCTAGGCAGGCCCTCATCTGCTTTCTGTCACTTTACGTTAGTTTGCATTTTCTAGAAGTTTTTTGTGGTCTGGCTTCTTTCACTCAGCCTGTTTTTTTTTTCCTTCCCTCCCAAGATTCATGCATGTTGTAGCATATCTTAGGCCTTCATGCCTTTTTATTGCTGAATAGTAGTATGGGTATGCTACAATTTGTTTATTCTTTTATTTATTGTTGAACATGTGGGTTTTTTCCAGTTTGGAGCTGTTACCTGAAAAACTGCATAAAGTTTGTGTATAAATATGGACATACGCTGTTGTTTTTCTTTGATAAATACTTAGAAGGAGAAGGTCTGGGTCATATGGTAGGTGTATGTTTACTTTTTTTTAAGAAACTGCCGCATCGTTATCCAGAGTAGTTGTACCTCAGCATCCAAGAGTTCCAGTTGCTCCACATTTTTGTAAACAGTTGGCATGGCACGCCTTTTACAGTGTTAATATTTTAAAGGATATATAGTGTTATCTCATTGAGATTTTAATTTACATTTGCCTGCTGACTAATGATGTTGAGTATCATTTAATGTGGTTCTTTGCCATCACATATCATCTTTGGGAAAATGCCTGTTCGCAGCTTTTGCCCAGTTTTTATTGAATTTTTTCTCATGATTGAATTTTAAGAATTCTTTATATGTTCTAAACACATGTCCTATTTCAGATTTGTGATTTGCAAGGCTTTTCTCCCAACCTGTGTCTTGGGCAGTGACAGGCACTTCATCCCCCTCTGTGTGGAGGCAACTCCAGGGTCCCAGTGTCTGGGGATTAGGAGGCCTTCTGGGCTGGGTCCCCAGCTCAACCAGGCAGTAGTGTTGCTGCTGGGGATAATGGCTTTTTAAGAATAAATTTTGACATTTCTCCCATCTGTAAGTGTAAAATTTATTCACTGTTGACAATTTCTACAATGCTGCAAACGTATCTAAGGAAATGAGGCTGGAACATGCTGGAAGAAGCAGAAGAAGGCCACTGTCAAAGCCATGTATGTCAGAAGCATGCATGCTTGGGGCTTCCCATCTGCTTGGCTGGGGGCACCAGGACTGCTACAGGGCTTCTCCACTTTGGGGGTGGGGCTCCTGAATCCCTCTTAGTTTTGCTCAGGATTGCCTTTGAAATGGGGTAGGTTCTGGTTGCTGTTTATTTCCTTAAATATAAGTTGAGTGCTGCATTTGTAGTGCCCAGTTAGTATCTGGCCTAAGCACTTACTTTATATTTTATGACTATTTTGTAAGTGAAAGTCTTGAACATGGATGTTGTGAAATTAGCAAGTGTCTTCAGAACAGAGAGCTGAGCACGGTTTGGAAAAGCAGGGATTTAGAAAGACGAGCGTGAAAGTGATCAAATGTATCTTGACTAATACTAGGAAATATTCTCCTGAAGTCCAGCACGAATGCTTTGTTACGGGCTCCTTGTCTCTGCTGCTTTGTTGATGAAAAGCATTCAGTTGTGGTGCCCAAGAGACTTGGTTTAAACTTCTAGCCCTGCTGTTTACTGACCATGTACATTTGCATCCATACGTAACCCACTTCAGTTCTTGATTGACATGTTGTGAGTAATTATGTGTACCTGGTGGGGTGATGGTGAGATGGTAGGAGACGAGGCTTTAAGGCATTTTGGTACTGTGCTTGACACCTTGCAGAAGCCTGGCAGATGTTGCTCCCTTTCTCTTGCCCAGTTTCTCGCCTTCCGTGGGGTCAGAGAATCTGGCGGCTGGAGTGGTGACCTAGCCGTCTAACTTTCCTGCTGGGGGACCAGCTCGTAGAGGGAAGGTGGTAGAATGGTACTGCCAGGTCTGCTAGGATACATTTTTATACCACTTTGTGTTTTTAATGATACAAAAAATACCATGGGATAAAGATAATTTGTCGTAGATTTTAGTGTCTCTGGACATAGCCTTTTCATGCACAGAGTGATTACTGTAAAGCTATATGGTTAGACTGAACTAGGTACCTAGTGGAATGAGTCATTAATGTCAGCGGTATTGATGGTCCAAGGGAATCCCAAGAGTTGGATTGTGAAGTTAGCACCATGTTCCCATGGAAAAACATCTTGAAGGAGTTAAGGCAGTGGTCACGTAGGCAGAATAGCAGGTGTGAGGGTGATGGGTACTTTTGTAGCAATTTTAGAGCAATTTCCAGTGGATATTCGTAGCCAACTCGTCTTTGCTGCCGTTCTGAGTTCTTTTATACTGTCTGTATTACCCTTTTCCTATTCCTGACCTATTTCTCCCATGCCTGGATAGTTTAACTTCTTGGAACCTAAGTTTGCTCTCTTTCTCTGATATGTTTGGGACTTTCTGATGTTCTAAACTGACAAACTATAATACCATTGCCACAGAAGTCGTACTGTTGACAGCCTGCTGCAGCCTGTATAAGCCTGTGTATTGTTTTAACTTTTTTTTAATAGGTTATGAAGAGCTTAAATGCTTCACTTAATTATTTGAATTATAAGTTCTGTACAAAATACTTGAATTTAACAAGATTTTTGCATTACTGCTGAGTTTGGTGTGAATTTTATAACAGTGTATGTAAACTTTGGAGGCTTGAGGATGACTCATGAGAACTGCTTTTCTGATTTTTATGTTTGTTCCATTTCGGTCTTATGGCCAGACATGAACATGTGTTGAAGTTTGAGTCCTTCTCTTAAAGGTTTTTCCTTTGTTGTTAGAACAGGAATCACTTTTCGTTTTTTTTCCTAGCTCTAAAGTTTACTTATTTTATTCTCTACCTTCTTTTTTAAAAAATTATTTTTTAATTGAAGAATAATTGCTTTACAGAATTTTGTTGTTTTCTATCAAACCTCAACATGAATCAGCCACAGGTATACACATATCCCCTCTCTTTTCAACCTCCCTCCCGTCTCCCTCCCATCCCGCCCCTCTAGGTTGGTACAGAGCTCCTGTTTCAGTTTCCTGAGCCAGACAGCACATTCCCGCTGGCTATCTATTTTACAGATGGCAGTGTAAGTTTCCATGGTACTCTTTGCACACATCTCACCTTCTCCTCCCCTCTCTCCATGTCCATAAGTCTACTCTCTGTGTCTGTTTCTTCATTGCTGCCCTATAAATAAATTCTTTAGTACCATTTTTCTAAATTCTGTGTATATGCGTTAGAATATGATATTTGTCTTTCTTTTTCTGACTTGTGTCACTTTGTATAATAGGCTCTAGGTTTATCCACCTCGTTAGAACTGACTCAAGTGCGTCCCTTTTTATGGCTGAGTAATATTCCATTGTGTACATGTACTCCAACTTCTTTATCCATTCATCTGTTGATGGACATCTAGGTTGCTTCCGTGTTCTAGCTATTGTAAACAGTGCTGCAGTGAACAATGGGATACATGTGTCTTTTTCAAATTTGATTTCCTCAGGGTATGTGCATAGGAGTGGGATTGCTGGGTCATATGGTGGTTTTATTCCCAGTTTTTAAAGGAATCTCCATACCGGCCGTATCAATTTACATTCCCACCATCAGTGCAAGAGCATCGCCTTTTCTCCACACCCTCTCTAGCATTTATTATCTGTAGACTTTTTGATGATGGCCATCCTGACTGGTGTGAGGTGATATCTCATTGTGGTTTTGATTTGCATTTCTCTAATAATGAGTGATGTTGAACATCTTTTCATGTGTTTGTTAGCCATCTGTATGTCTTCTTTGGAGATATGTCTGTTTAGGTCTTTTTCCCACTTTTTGATTGGGCTGTTTGTTTTTCTGGCATTGAGTTGTATGAGCTGTATATTTTGGAAATTAATCCTTTGCCAGTTGTTTCATTTGCTATTATTTTCTCCCATTCTGAGGGCTGTCTTTTCACCTTGCTTATAGTTTGTTTTGCTGTGCAAATGCTTTTAAGTTTAATCAGGTCCCACTTGTTTACTCTTGTTTTTATTTCCATTACTCTAGGAGGTGAGTCACAGAGGATCTTGCTTTATGTCATCAAGTGTTCTGCCTATGTCTTCCTCTAAGAATTTTATAGTTTCTGGTGTTACATTTAGGTCTTTAATCCATTTTGATCCATTTAATCCATTTTGTGTATGGTGTTAGGAAGTGTTCTAATTTCATTCTTATACTTGTAGCTGTCCAGTTTTCCCAGCACTATTTATTGAAGAGGTTGTCTTTGCCCCACTGCATATTCTTGCCGCCTTTGTCAAAAATAAGCTACCCATAAATGCATGGGTTTATTTTTGGGCTTTCTATCTTGTTCCATTGGTCTGTATTTCTCTTTTTGTGCCAGTACCATACTGTCTTGATGACTGTAGCTTTGTACTATAATCTGAAGTCAGGAAGGTGGATTCCTCCAGCTCCATTCTTCTTTCTCAAGACTGCTTTGGCTATTCGGGGTCTTTTGTGTTTCCATATGAATTGCGAAATTTTTTGTTCTAGTTCTGTGAAAAATGCCATTGGTAATTTGATAGAGATCACATTGAATCTGTAGATAGCGTTTGGTAGTATAGTCATTTCACAATAGTGATTCTTCCTACCCAAGAACATGGAATATCTCTCCATCTATTTATGCCATCTTTGACTTCTTTCATCAGTGTCTTTTAATTTTCTCTGTACAGTTTTTTTGTCTCTTTAGGTAAGTGTATTCCTAGATATTTAATTCTTTTTGTTGGAATGGTGAATGGGATTGATTCCTTAATTTCTCTTTCTGATTTTTCACTATTAGTATATAGAAATGCAAATGATTTCTGTGCATTGATATGTATCCTGAAACTTTGCTAAATTCGCTGATTAGCTCTAGTAATTTTCTGATACTATCTTTAGGGTTTTCTATGTACAGTATCATGTCATCTGCAAACAGTGAGAGCTTTACTTCTTCTTTTTTGACCTGGATTCTTTTTCTTTCTTTTTCTTCTCTGATTGCTGTAGCTAGGACTTCCAGAACAACACAGTTCTGGAATAATAGTGGGAGATTGACAGCAGGCACAAAGTGAGGGCAGTTCTGAAATTCCACTGAGCAGGCATTTTAGGGGAACCCCCCACCTTGGGTTGGAGAATGTTAATTAATTATTCTCATCTTTCACCCTTAAATATGCCCCCCTTTGTTTATTAAAAGGTATCTTTTCTCTGTGAGGCTCCAGTTGGACTCTAGCCTGCTTCGTCTCTATACCTTCACCCTCTGTGTCCTAAGTGAAGGGCTTCCCTGGTGGCTCAGTGGTAAAGAATCAGCCCGCCAATTCAGGAGACTCAGGTTCAATCCATGCGTCGGGAAGATCTCTTGGAGAAGGGCATGGCAACCCACTCCAGTATTCCTGCCTGCAGAATCCCATGGACAGAGGAGCCTGGTGGGCTACAGTCCATGGGGGTCTCAAAGAGTCAGACACGACTGAGCAACTAACACACACGCACACATATTCACGCCAGCTGAGGCTTTAGTATCAGATTGGTGACTGTATCCTTGACTTGTCCCTTACCAAGACTGAGTTTTAGTCATCTGCTGTTCCTTCAGAGGCATTCTCTGTTTAGTTTTAGCTGTTAGGGTTGAGAACTTAGTTGCTTCTTCCAACCTTTTAAGTCTTTGAATGAACTTTATTTTCTTATATTCCTGCCTGTAAGCCAACCAATTCTTTTCTGATATCATTTCTCTCTTGAATCAGTTTCTTTTTTTATCTTATTCAGTTTTTTTTTAATCTCATCCCTTGTCTTTTCATCTTTTCCTGTTGCTTTTCCATTTAATCTTGTTTTTTCTTTTTACCAGATTTAAAGGCCATGTCTCTTTATACTGTTTTGAGGATGCCAAACTTTTTCCAGACTTTTCTTATTGCTCCATCATTATATCCAGTAAGCTCTGTCTTTGCAGATTTTATAGGCTCTTCCTTTTCCTTTACTGAAATATTTTCTTTTTCACACAGCTTGTGTTTTTCTTCTCCATATATATATATTTTTTAATTTTAGAAAGTGAAACCTGCCAGATATGTTTCCAACAAACTGACTCCTTTACCATCTGCTCTGATCTACGACTCAGGGCAGGTTGACCTACACAAATACCCAAGCAAATCTCAGTTTCCAGAAGGCTTTTGATCAGATAAAATCTTGACTTACCCTCCCTGCTTGATGTTCTGGTTTTGTTGTTGTTCAGTTGCTCAGTCTTCGCGACCCCGTGGACTGCAGCACGCCAGACTTCCCTGTCCTTCACTGTCTCCCTGAGTTTGCTCAAACTCGTGTCCTTTGAGTCGATGATACCATCCAACCACCTTGTCCTCTGTCATCTTCTTCTCCTTCTGCCTTCAGTCTTTCCCAGCATCAGGGTCTTTTCCAGTGAGTCAGTTCTTCACATCAGGTGGCCCAAGTATTGGAGCTTCAGCTTCAGCATCAGTGCTTCCAATGAATATTCCGGACTGATTTCCGTTAGGATTGAGTGGTATGATCTCCTTGCAGTCCAATGGGGTTCTCAAGAGTCTTCTCCAGCACCACAGTTCAAAAGTATCAGTTCTTTGGCACTCATCCTTCTTGATGTTCCAACTCTCATATCCATACATGACTACTGGAAAAACCATAGCTTTGACTAGACAGACCTTTGTCAGTAAAGTAATGTCTCTGCTTTTTAATACATTGTCTAGGTTGGTCATAGCTTCTCTTCCAAGGAGCAGGTGTCTTTTAATTTCATGGCTGCAGTCACCATCTGCAGTGATTTTGGAGCCCCCAAAAATAAAGTCTGTCACTGTTTCCCCATCTATTTACCATGAAGTGATGGGATCAGATTGCTATGACCTTCATTTTTTGAATGTTGAATTTTAAGCCAGCTTTTTTACTCTCCTCTTTCACCTTCATTGAGAGGCTCTTTAGTTCTTCGCTTTCTGCCAGAAGGGTGATGTCATCTGTATATCTGAAGTTATTGATATTTCTTCTGACAGTCTTGATTCTAGCTTGTGCTTCATCCAGCTTGGCATTTCTCATGATGTACTTTACATGTAAGTTAAGAGCAGGGTGACAATATACAGCCTCTATATAATCTTTTTGCAGTTTTGAGCCAGTCCATTGTTCCATGTCGGGTTCTAACGTTGCTCCTTGTCCTGCATACAGGTTTCTCAGGAGGCAGGTAAGCTGTTCTGGTATTCCCATCTCTTGAAGAATTTTCCCCAGTTTGTTGTGATCCAAACAGTCAAAGGTTTTAGTATAATCAATGAAGCAGAAGTAAATGTTTCCCTGAAATTCCCTTGCTTTTTCTACAATCCAGAGGATATTGGCAATTTAATCACTGGTTCCTCTGCCTTTTCTAAATCCAGCTTGTACATCTGGAGGTTCTCAGTTCATGTACTGTTGAAGCCTGGCCTGGAGTATGTTGAGCATGGTCTTGCTAGCCTGTGATATCAGTGCATTTGTACAGCAGTTTGAGCATTCTCTGGCATTGCCTTTCTTTGGAATTGGAATGCAAACTGACCTTTTCCAGTCCTGTGGCCACTGCTGAGTTTTCCAAATTTGTTGGCATATTGAGTGCAGCACTTTCACCGCATCATCTTTTAGGATTTGAAATAGCTCAACTGGAATTCCATCACCTCCACTAGCTTTGTTCTTAGTGATGCTTCCTGAGGCCCACTTGACTTTGCACTCTTGGATGCGTGGCTCTAGGGGAGTGAGCACACCATCATGGTTAGCCAGGTCATTAAGATCTTTTTTCTATAGTTCTTCTGTGTATTCTTGCCACGTCTTCTTAATATCTTCTGCTAGGTCCATTCTGTCCTTTATTGTGGCCATCTTTGGATGAAATGTTCCCTTGGTATCTTTCTTGAAGAGCTCTCTATTCTTTCCCATTGTTTTCCTCTGCTGTTTTCATTATATAGTTTTCCTCTATTTCTTTGCATTGTTCACTTAGGAAGGCTTTCTTATCTCTCCTTGCTATTCTTTGCAACTCTGCATTCAGTGGGTGTATTTTTCGTTTTTCTCCTTTGCCTTCTGCCTCTTTTTTCAGCTGTTGGTAAGGCCTCCTCAGACAACCATTTTGCATTTTTGTATTTTTTGGGGGAGGTTTTGATCACTGTCTCCTGCACAGTGTTATGAACCTTGTTTAGTTCTTCAGGCACTCTGTCAGATCTAATCCCTTGAATCTATTTGTCACTTCCACTGTATAATCATAAGAGATTTGGTTTAGGTCATACCTGAATGGCCTGGTGGTTTTCCCTACTTTCTTCAATTTAGTTCTGAATTTGGCAATAAGGAGCTTGTGATCTGAGCCACAGTTAGCTCCTGGTCTTGTTTTTGCTGTTTGTATAGAGCTTCTCCATCTTTGGCTGCAAAGAGTATAATCAATCTGATTTCAGTATTGACCATCGGTGATATTCATGTGTAGAGTCGTCTCTTGTGTTATTGGAAGAGAGTGTTTGCTATGACCAGTTCATTCTCTTGGCAAAACTCTGTTAGCCTTTGCCCTGCTTCATTTTGTACTCTAAGCCACACTTGCCTGTTACAGCAGGCAAGTTTGGCCTTGGATATTCTGACATGGGCAGAATAAATGAAACTGAAATGTGGAGCACTTGATGCCACCAGGAATTCTGCTTTGCTGTCTCTCATATCGCTTTGCTCAGAATGGTACGTGTTCTCCCAAATTCCCTTTAGCTTCCTTCCCAGTTGTTTTCTAGGAGTTGTTGCCCTGCCAAATATATAAAGCTGAATGTACACAGATGGAAGGACAAAGAGGAGAGAGGGGGAGTGTGTGTGTCTGTAGGGGGCAGTGCACAACAATCTCACCAGTACAGATATTTGCACTGATAGGGATTTAAATGTGGCTGCAGTTTTGCAGTGAATACAGCCCTTGGGTGTCTGAATCAGATAACCAACTCTGGAGGGGGTATGTAGTGCCTGCTTTTCTTTTCTCAGGTGGCCTCAGTTTCATGAGGCATGATAAGAAATCTGGAAAGATGTTTTTGTTTTTGTTTTTCCTTTCCTCAGCCCAGTGTCCAGTTAATTGTTAGTGGGATCCTTTCAGACTTGGTAGTATCTCTTAATTTTAGTTTTACTTGTAGTGATTTCTTGGATTATTTCAGAAGTAGAGAGAGGTTGCAGGATTCAAGGCACACAGGGTTTCAAACTGGAAGTCCATGCTCCTGATATTCTGGCTTGTCTTCTGATACTTCCGTTACCTAAACAGGGCTTGTGTTCTTAAGTTTGGGGATCAAATTCCTAAAAGTACTTATTGTGATGTCTTTACATTTGGCTTTTTACTAAGAAGGGTGAGAGTTTCATCTGAATTTGACATTATATGGTGTTTGCTTCTATTTCAGGTAACAGCAGAAGCAGCAATGTTTCACTTTTTCAGAAAGCCTCCAGAATCTAAAAAGCCGTCAGTACCAGAGACAGAAGCAGATGGCTTTGTCCTTTTAGGTGAGTGTTTTTAGGATTTTGTTGTTTTTGTTAGTGGCTAAGTCATGTCTGACTCCTTGCGACCCCATGGACTGTAGCCCACCAGTCTCCTCTGTCCATGGGATTCTTCAGGCAAGAATACTGGAGTGGGTTGCCATTCCTTTTTCCAGGGGATCTTCCCAACCCAGGGATCGAAGCCGCATTATTAGATGAATGATTTTTGCTTTAAAAGATTACTTGAAAAGTTATATGATTGATTTTTAAATATTTTTCTACTAATTCCAGAATTAGTTGATGTATATAAAATTTATAAAAATATGGATCATTAATCACTTGAAATATTGTCGTCAAGTCAGACTTTTCTTGTATATCAGTTTGGGTGTGTCCTTCAGGTTCAATTTATAAAATCATCCCATTTTTTCTATCCAGTAAGTGAGTCAACCTTTTTAATTACGAAAAGCCAGAAGTCTTGAAGAATTCTTGATAAATTCAAATTTGAAGAAGCAGGGCTTAGTGCTGCTTATAAATTAGCTTCTGAAATTAAATTAGGCATCCAGTAAATAGTTGCTGAATGAGGTACATTTATTTTTTCATTTAAGTAGAGTTGATTTACAATATTATATTAACTTTCAAGGGTAGAACATAATGATCGAATATTTTCACAGATTTAGTGCCAATAAATATTACTATAAGATAATAACTGTTATAATGGCTATAATTGTGCTGTACAGTATATCATTGTTGCTTATCTTTTTTTTATATATAGTAGCTTATATCACTTAATCCCATACCCCTAATTTGCCCTTCCCTCTCCCTTTTGGTAACTAGTTTTTTTCTGTATCTGTGAGTTTTTCCTATTTTGCACATGCTTCATTTGTATTATTTTTGTGATTCCTCATTTGAGGTAATGTCATACAGTATTTGTCTTTCTGTGACTTATTTCACTAAACATATTGCTCTCCGGGTCCATCCACGTTGTTGCAGATAGCAGAATTTCACTCTTTTTTTATGGCTTTTTATTCTTTTTTCTGTGTGTGTGCGTGTGCATTGCATCTTCTTAATCCAGTCGTGTGTTGATAAGTGCTTGGGTTTCTCTGTCTTGGCTATGATAGATGGTGCTCCTGTGAGCTTTAGGGTACATGTATCTTTTTGAATTAGTGTTTTCATTTTTTCCAGCTACATACCCAGGAGTGGGATTGCTGGATCATATGGTAGCTCATTTTTAGTGTTTTAAGGAACCTCCATACTATTTTGCATAGTGGCTACACCAGTTTCCATTCCCATCAAGAGTTTTGAAGTACACTTTAAA
Source organism: Cervus canadensis (assembly GCF_019320065.1). Taxonomy (NCBI): domain Eukaryota; kingdom Metazoa; phylum Chordata; class Mammalia; order Artiodactyla; family Cervidae; genus Cervus; species Cervus canadensis. Next base: position 14,460,410 of record NC_057388.1, read on the forward strand.
ATCTAAATATGTTAAATAGTGTCTCCTAAATCTTAAGACTAGTTTATTTTCTATTATAAAATTAACACCTGCTAGTTGTTAAGATTTTAGTGGCTTTAAAAAATATTCCTTTCAACCAGATATTATACTTTTCCCAAGGGGAATTCTGAAAAATGACATTTCCTTCATGTCATTTGCCAGTCCCAAAGAAGAGGTTGGCAGTCTTTGGATAGTTCTTCCCAGCAGTTGTCTTCTCATAGGACATTGAGGAGGAACTAAAACCTAGTGTCCGCTTGTAACACCCGTCCTCGTCTACCTGGATGTCCTTCTGCCAAATTCAGCTCCTTATCTGAGAGGATTTGCTCTTGACAGTATTTCTCAGGGTCTCCCTCTGTAGATTCTTTCCCTACCTCTTCTCTTTATATCTTGTTTAGTCAGTCCGAGGTCCCCTGGCATTGGCAGAGGCTGTGTGTCTTGACAACTGGAAGATGGCTTTTTGGGTTTGCAGGTTATGTTGAACCTTGAGGCTAGGCCTTCTAAGAGCCAGGCTCACACCACGCCTCTGACCCCACATGCTCAGAAGGGGTGGGTGGACCTCTGCCTCTTCAGCACTCCTCTTCAGCATCTGGCCTCTTGCAGTAAGGACACGGGGGTTTCACCCCTCTGCCCCTCTTCCACTTCTTGGCCTTAATCTCTGGGAGACCAGAGGAGAGTTTTCCTTGTAGTTAAATGTTACCATAAAATACCCTATCTTTTCCGCAGTCACGTTCTGGTAGGCCTGTGGGTTCCTGGATCTGCTTCCTGGGGCCTGGAACAGGGGCCGTAGCCAAGAGTGGTGAGAGCTGTTTTCTCTCTGACCGGATCCGCCACGTCTGAGGCAAAAGGAGTGGGGCATAGTCTGACCAGGGTTGGTGGTTTTTCTGGGGAGCCTCCTGACTGGGATAAGGGGGGTGCCACCAACCCAGCTGCTTCTCTGGCCCTTCTTACAGTGTCAGGAAATTGTGCTTTGGCTTCTAAGACAGAACCGGCTCTGTCATCCCCCACTTCTGTTTCTAATGCTGCCAGCATTGCTTCCCTTTTACCTGCCGAATTAGCCCAACTAACGGAAGAAACTTCAGGGGTGCGTCCGTTCTCCTGTGATGTTTCTGCCTCTTTAGGAGTTTCACAGTAAATTCTTCTTTCAGAGATTTGCTCTAGCACAGCCTGATTCTTGTATTTCTTGTATTCTTGTATTTCTTGTTTTAGAACACCTCTGTAGCCTGGAGAAAGGCATGCAACCCACTCTAGCATTCTTGCCTGGAGAACCCCCATGGACAGAGGTGCCTGGTGGGCTACAGTCTGTGGGGTCCCATGGAGGGACACAACTGAAGTGACTTAGCACACAGCTTTAATGCACATGCAGACAGCTGTGTTTTTCTGTTGTCTCATGATTAGAAATAGTGCACTGACGTGTCTGCGAGCACACACAGCTTCTGCAGCTGTACTTGGAGAACTCTTGATCCATCTTGCCTTCCTCTGTGGCCTGCCGCTTGCAGCGTTGCAGAGACAAGTTTTAACCACAGCTGCAAAACCTGCTCGGGCTGCTGTTTCTAGAATCTCCTCCAGTGTCTGGTAGCTTGTAGCATGAAATATTTCACTGCCTGTCTTATAACTCGCCCAGCAGGGGCCCTGTTTCCAGGGTGTTCTGCCCCAACTGGGGAAGCTTCTGTCGTGGACCCTGCCTTTCTAAGAAAGAGTAGTTTAAGTAGTGGTCTTTAACTGAGGCTCAGAAGACAGAAATGCCCAGATTTGCTAATTCTTGAGGGAATTGCAGCCATTACTTCCTCAAGTATGGCTTCGCATATCAGCTGCTCCGTCTGATACGTCTCAGCTCTGATGGTGCCTGTCCCATGAGCTGACACGCTGTATGTTGAGGGTTTTCCACAGGCCATCGTGGGCTGAGTGGGATTGGTGTCGGCTCCCGCACCGTGGGTCCTGCGGTTGAACAGTCACAGTGAGGCATCACTTCTGCCCCAGGCTCAGGACTGCAATTTAATTTCAGGTGCGGCGGGTATCACACCCTTGTTCAAATGGTCCAAGCAAGAGCAGACCCCCGCGTGTTGACTGAGGCCTCCTGGTCCTTCAGCTGCCGTGTCTACTGAGGCTTATCTCGGTTTAGTGCCATTGTTTTCCCCAGGTGTGAAGCTCCAACCCCTCCACCAGTTTCCATGAAAAATCCTTGGGTTACTACTGTTCTGTGATTTTTTTCCTCCTAGAATCTTCCAGAAAGTTTTTTGTTTGTTTGTTTTGTTTTTACCTCCTGCTTTCAGGAAGAAAAGAAGACAGAGTGCCCTTCTTGCACCTGATGTTTTTTCAAGTTTAGCTCAGAATAATCTTTATGCCAAAGTGGTATACTTTGGGTTGGTATATCTGCCACCCTTCACCATTTGGGGAAGTTACAAAACCTCCCAGGTATCGTTTAGCTTAATTAGAAAATGAGCATGATAACAATAGGCTTATTGAGGGGATTAAATGAGTTAGTGTGTATAATATGCTTAGGAGAACACTTTGAGTGAGGTGGTCATCTTATCTCCATATACAGTGCATGCTAAGTCGCTTCAGTCTGTGGCCTGCCAGGCTCTCTGTCCATGAGATTTCCCAGGCAAGAATGTTGGAGTGAGTTGCTGTGCCTTCTCCAGTGGATCAAACCCAGGGATCAAACCCATATCTCTTATGTCTCCTGCATTGGCAGCCTGGTTCTTTACCACTAGCGCCACCTGGGAAGCCCCCATGTACAGAAGAGGACTTGAAAAAGTTTGCCAGCTTACATGGGCCAGATCTGGAATTAGCCCAGACATTCTAACTTGAGAGCCTGTCCTCTTAACCACTAAGCTATCTATTTTTTTTTTTTAAGTCATATTATCATTTTAAATTTTGAGACAGTAGTGACATTTTAAGCTCTTTTTAAAAATTTAAGTTGTGTTCAGTAATTTTCAAATATTCCTTAAGTAACTTTATTATTGAATGGGATTAAAATATAGTGCAAAGGAGAACAGGATTAAATGCCAGAGAAGTATAAATACTTCATGTCTGCAGTTTAACTATCCCTGAGTTCCCTAAACAATTTTTAAAAGACAAAGTGCTATGCTTTTTTGTTTTCTTTTTTTTTTTTAATAAAAGAGGGTTGGTTGTGTTATACATAAATCTGGTTTTAATTTTGGCTGCCTCAGACTTTCCACTATTTAATATTTTAAATACTTAAAAATATTACAGTAAACTGTAATCTCCTTAATGAAGTTGAGATTGGAAGATAAAGTCAGCTCTCTATTTCCACAAAGTTCTGCATCTATGAATTCAACCAACTGCAGATTGAAAATATTGAAAGAAAAAAAATCCAGAGTGGTCCAGCAAAAGCAAAACTTAAATTTGCCACGTGTCTAGCAACTGTTTACATGGCATTTATATTGTATGAGGTGTGATAAGTGATTTAAAGTATACAGGAGGGTATGCATTGGTTATATGCAAATACTGCACTGTTTTCTTTAAGGAACTTGGTGAGACGCTGCAGATTTTAGTAGGGGTGCTGCAGAAACCTAGGGACAGCTATACACTGTTGAGTTAGTAAAATATCCTTCCACAGTTAAAGCCTTAACTGAGAATTGACCAATAAAAGTCAGGATAGATTATTCAGAATATAGTTAATTATCTTAAAAAATAAGATGGTAATCTTTGTTTTTTAGAAACTGGTCTGACCTAAGTTGTTCTTTTTATCATATGGTTCTACATTAACTTATATAATATCTACTTTTACTCTCAGAGCATGCTCTATGTATGTGTAAAATATTTTGAAAAATATCACATAGGTCAAATGATAGCTGTGAACTACTTTTATCAACATGACTGCGTCCTTTGGCATATGTGTTTTGGTTATCATGTGTCCACACATCTTGCTTGCTCCTTTTGTGCAGTAGATACATTGCAGGAAAATAATTGTATGTATGTGTTTTTGTGTATTAACTTATAAATGATACAAGTAAATGAAGACTTAGATTATATCTATACCAACAACTTCTTCAGTTCAGTTCAGTCCCTCAGTCATGTCTGACTCTTTGTGACCCCATGAATCGCAGCACGCCAGGCTTCCCTGTCCATCACCAACTTCCAGAGCTTACTGAAACTCATGTCCATCGAGTGGGTAATGCCATCCAGCCATCTCATCCTCTGCCATCCCCTTCTCCTCCTGCCCCCAATCCGTCCCAGCATCAGGGTCTTTTCCAATGAGTCAGTTCTTTGCTTTAGGTGGCCCAGGTATTGGAGTTTCAGCTTCAGCATCAGTCCTTCCAATGAACACCCAGGACTGATCTCCTTTAGGATGGACTGGTTGGCTCTCCTTGCAGTCCAAGGGACCCTCAAGAGTCTTCTCCAACACCACAGTTCAAAAGCATCAATTCTTCGGCGCTCAGCTTTCTTTGTAGTCCAACTCTCAAATCCATACATGACTACTTGAAAAACCATAGCTTTGACTAGACAGACCTTTGTTGGCAAACTAATATCTCTGCTTTTTAATATGCTGTCTAGTTTGGTCATAGCTTTTCTTCCAAGGAGCAAGCATCTTTTAATTTCATGGCTGCAGTCACCGTCTGCAGTGATTTTGGAGCCCAAGAAAATAAAGTCTCACTGTTTCCTTTGTTTACCCATCTATTTGCCATGAAGTGATGGGACCAGATTCCATGATCTTAGTTTTTTGAATGTTGAGCTTTAGGCTGACTTATTCACTCTCCTCTTTCACTTTCATCAAGAGGCTCTTTAGTTCTTTGCTTTCAAGGTGGTGTCATCTGCATATCTGAGGTTATTGATATTTCTCCCGGCAATCTCGATTCCAGCTTGTGCTTCCTCCAGCCCAGCATGTCATGTGATGTACTTCTGCGTATATGTTAAATAAGTAGGGTGACAATATACAACCTTGACATACTCCTTTCCCAGTTTGGAACCAGTCTGTTGTTCCATGTCCGGTTCTAACTGTTGCTTCTTGATCTGAACACAGATTTCTCAACAACTTCTCATCAGTATGGATTCTGTAGAATTTGTTAGACTGTTATCTTACTTGGCCTTCATAACGTATCTCTAAAAAGGTTAGAGGTTAGAGTAAATTATGTTGTTAAGGATATAAGTTATCTGTATTTCCCCCTTTGACAATACCTGTTCCCTTAGATATGCCTTCTGACTTAACACAAATAGGGTTGAGGTCACAATTATTAGATGGTATTGCTGAAGTCAACACCCCATGACTTGAAACTCAGGGTCCAAGCAGAGCCTAGGCTCTTTTATTGATAATAGGGATATATGGGCTGCTTGTACAGAATTTGCTCACTTTTGGACAGAAAGCTTTTTCCCTGTTAGGCTTTCCAAAGTTTTTAGCCTTTGTAAAATGTTGAGTGTGCTAAATAATAGTAAGGAAATTAAAAACAAAAAGGCCTGGTGGAAAAACATCCTTTTGCTTTAACTAGTTCCTATTCTCATAAGGAGGTAGTAACTATTTGTTCATTCAGTAATGAAATCAAAGTAATCCTCTAGGGCACTCATTTTACACAAAAACAAATTGCAGTTTTCTTTTTTATCACTGGGTGGCGGTTTTTCTTAGTCTTAACACTACTGTTTAAAACCCCAGCAAGCCTGGTACTATTTGTAATTACCAGGGTTTTCTTCTGTTATGACATGTTTAATTGTGCTTTAAAGACATTATCTTTAGGTTGATTACAAATTTACTACTGTAGTATACAACCTCTTAGTTATTTTAAATTAAGAAAAAGGGTATCTGTTGCCTAGATGTTGGTATAAAATCCTTCCAAAACTAAGACAAAGGCATGAATTCGCTTATTATATTATAGAAAAAAAGAAAAATAACAGCAACCAAGAGAAGTCACAGAAAATAAAGTGGAAAGGATTATTGTACGTTCACCAACACTGGTGACCAAACAGTGAATATAACTTTGGAGCAGTCAAAATGAAATTGGGCAAACACCATTAAAGAGATTAAAGGAATTGGGTTACAGTAAAACTAAAGTTCATCACGTTTTTCAGAATATGCAGGTGCTTCTTAAAACTATGGCCTAAGAACTTCTAGTTTCCATTAAGCTAATTATTTTGTAAAACTGATTGAATTTAGACTCAGTTTAGTAATTCACCACAGCTTGGATTTCATCTTTTAAATACTGACACTGAAGTATGTAGTTTAGTTTCACCTTCTGTTTGCCAGTTTAAATGATAAATCAGGTTTTGGGAAATAGTGCGTTACATTTAAGACTTTCTCCTACTGAATTCCCCATGGTGGGAATCATTGAAACCATGTACTCACACTGAAGTTAAACTGTCACATTTTTATATGGAACTTTTTAGGTAGCGTCTTCATCTCTGTACTGTCGCCTTTATTTAAAAGTGGGAATCTAGTGGTGTGTAATAAAAATATACATTCCAGAGAAGGAGGGACAGTAAGTCAGTGTGATTCTGTGTAGGACTGAAGGCTTTAATGAAAACAATAATGACAGAAACGAAACAGATTTTCACCATGTGTTTCCCCATCCTTACAAGAGAAGTCTAACATCTTAAACAAAGGTGTTTATGGGTTAAAAAAGCAGCCGACCCTATTAAGATCTGCTTACCCATGTATTGTATTATTCAGAAAAAGTCAAATTGCAATGAATTTACTTGGCAGTCTTTCTGTGTTTTCTCTTGACCTTTCAATTCTAAAGGCAGTATGCCAGGATTTTCAACTGAACGCATAACGCAGTTGTTTATTTTCCCATTGAGAAATGGTGAGTCGTGTGTATAATGGGTAAGAATTAACCGAATTTGCACATTCGTTGGTTCCTAATTCTGGTTCATCTAGTGGCATTCAGAGGTGAAACTGTTGAGGCCAGGCTGACCCGTGTGGGATGTACCACCCTGCCCTGTCTCCTGAAGGGTGCAGGATGAGAGCGGGCTTCATGGGGAGAGACAGAGATGTCCCCCGAGCTGAGAGGCAGCACAGGGCCCTCCGTGGCACACAATCAGTTGTGAGTTGTGAGAAAGTCACTCATTCTTCACTGGGGCTCAGAAGACTCAGCCGACTCAAATGCGAGTTAGGGATCTGTCTCCCTAACTCAGTGAGTCTAACCTTCTTGTGAATTAGGGGGCACTTTGCAAAAGTACTGGTGCTGGGGCTTCATCCCTGCATTCTGATTAGACACACGTGGGGTTTGGCCCAGACGCTGACATTTTTTTCCAGAGTTTGCCCAGATAGTTCTTGTGTGCATGCAAGGCTGAGAAGTGCTGCAGTTCACTCTTTATCATTTAGTCATGGACACCATCAAATCATGTGTTAAAACTCTTTGAAAAAGACCTCGTAAAAATACAAAAGTTATAGTTTCTCTTCCACTGCAGTTGAGCCGTAAACAAACAAAAAAAATGACAAAATTTCTAGGTAGAACATACTTCTTTTCAAACATTAAAGAGCAGAAAGATTCAGATATTTAATGAATGAAATTGGTTTATTAAATATATTTGACACTTAAAACATTTTTTTTAATCAGTAAAGCAGTTGAGAAGCATTTTGTTATATACAAATATGAATTCCAAGTGGCTTGTAATTCTTTTTGTCTTTGGCCATAGGGTATCTAATCTAGAGTAACTTTAGGTAAATTTTTTTGACAAATTAACGTCTGTGTACTCTTCAGAGCCACTCTGATGTATTTTTTCTTTGAACTGAAGTCATCAGGCAGTCAGATTTTTAGTCCACTCTTTGGGGTAGTTGACTGGTTTACAATGGTACTGTTTCTTGGAGGACACTTTTTCAGCATAACTTCAGTAGGCAAAAAAATTCATGCATGCTCACCATAGTCCATAAATGGGTTTCCTCTAACATTTACTCAGAGGCTTTTTCATAATGTTATATCTTCCACATCTGAGACCACTTAACTGAAAAATTATGATGAATAGCTTTAATAGTTTCACTTAAAGTTTATTCTTATTTCATTCCATTAAGGAAATAATGAGGATGAGAATCTAAGTAGAATGTACACTTACGAGCATTGTAATTTGTTCTAGTAATTTAGATAGGGTTGGAAGTCCTAAATATTGTCTTGCTAGTAATTTTAATAATGCTGCGGTATTGTTTTATATTTAAGTGGTTGTCTTACTCCATTATCTGTTTTTTCCCATTGTATGCAGCCAAAGCATATTATGAAAGGATGAGTTCTTACTGAGGTCACACATTAATCTTTCCAAATGTGAATTTCTGAGAATGTGTCTTCTTTCATTATATCATGATAGAATTATGATGGTACCTCAAAATAGCATTCTCTAGAAAACTACCAGAAGAAAAGCTTTTTTAAACTGTTGTTTTTGTTCTTCATATTTAGTACATAAATTTAGAGCTTATCCATTGGTTAATAGCACTGTATTACATTACATATTGTTATTCAGTCACTGAGTTGAGTTCTTTCAAGAATATACTTCACTTTGATTCTCCCAGGAGCCTTTGAGATCTGATAAAGTTACTAAAATTCATACTACAAGAAAAACATCTTAAATTAGTGTAAGATGGTCTTTTCTTGTTGTGGTAGTCATCAGGTGAACATTCTTGAGCACTTTCCTGTCCTGGACACTCTGCTCCTTGTTTAAAAAAGAATGCATATTTATGGGCTTGACCCATAGCTAGTGAATCTTTGTAACTATAGCCTAAGAATCAGCATTTTTAAAAAAAGCATTGCAGGTGATTTTGATGCAGGCTAATATTGAGAATCGTTGGAATAATTCTTTTATAAGGTGTAGTAGGAGAGCAAAACATTTTCAGGTGGTGGGCAAGACTGTAAAGTATGTGCATTCAGAAGAAGCTGGAACATATTCAGGGCCAGTAAACAGTTCTTCAGGTGAGAGGGTATGTCAGGGCCACTGGTGAGGAATGAGTCTAGAACTGGGATTTGCAACGGGTCTGTGTACCATTCTGGGACATTAGAATTCTCTCCTGTTGTCAATAGTGAGCTATCAGATATCTGACCATTTAAAAACAGTGAAGTATTGTTTGGATTTTTATTTTATTGGGAATTTGTTAATTTAAAAAATGGGGCTAATTTAGTAATTTAAGAATTATTTATTAATGAAAACAATGATCATCTCTTGAACGTATCACTGAGAAAGTATGTGCACACATGCTCATACCAGGCGGGCGGGATATGACACGGAAACAGTGAGCCAGTGAACTGTGTGGGGCCACCATGCTGCAGGGCATCCTCTCAGACACTGCCATCCACCTTCTCTGCGTCTTCTAGTTTCAACACAGTATAGGAATAGAAGCTACTAGTTTTCCTTCTGTATCTGTTTCTCTTTATTTCTTTGCTAGTGGCATTTTATCTGGCCATGTGGCTATTTTGTGGTTGGATGTGGAATTTTGATGAAATTTCTGGCCCATGTGATATAAAAAGGAACGTTGTACGGCAGGTTTTATGGAGCCTTTTAAAAGCACAGCTGGTGTGTGCCTTCCATCTCTCCCCTGCCCCTAACTTTTCTCACCCTGGAGTCTGGATATGACGGTTTGCTGGTGGACAAGCCACCATCTTGGATCATGAAGACTAGAGAGCATTGTGAGGATAAATGAAGAATAAGTGGGGAAGAGCCTGAGTCCTTAGAAAGACTGTGGAGTTGCCGCAACAGCCCCATAATGCTTGCCTTTGAACTGCTTTTTTGCGAGACTGGGATAAACTTCTGTGTGAGCCACTATTTTATTTTGTCATCTGCAGGTGGCCCAAACCCTAACCGATACAGGTACTGAAACTGGAAACCATAATATTCAGATTCCAAGTCCCATCATTGTCTTGCTGTGAATCATGCAGGCTCCTTAGCCTTTCAGCCTCATTTTCCTTCCATATAAGAAGTTAATAGCGTTATGGCTTCCTCACAACATTGTTAGGGAAGAGGAATGAGAGGAAACTTCACTTAGAGAAGGGAGAAGAAGTTCACTTGCTAATCCTGATGAGCTCAGCGACATGCTGGGGAGAATGATTCCGAGCCAGCCTCTTGGGCTCAGCTGGAGAGAATGCAGTGATCGTTAGTGCTGTAGATTGTAGGCAAGGGAATGGCAAGCAGCCTGTGACCCAGAGGTCTTTCTTCCACTCACCCTGGAAGGGCCCTGCGTGCTTGTGTGATGAGTCCAGCAGATAGTCCATTCATAGCCACTGAACGCCGAAATGTTTCAAGTGTGCGTTAACTAGTGGAATGTTATTAAAGAATTGAGAAATGTTGCTACACTCTGGTTATCAGTAAGTTAGAAACTGATTCATATTTCCTGCTATCAGTATTTCCATCAAAAATGGCATATACTTTTATGGCCATGCATATATGTGTGTGTATGATAATTTGAATGAGAAGTATAAGAAGTAGAAGTGTATAAGTATAAGAAGTATAAGTGTACTAAAGCTTTACATGGTAGTATTCATGACTTAAAGGCATCATTGTTCTGAGATTTTTTTCGGTATTCAAAGTCAAATAGCTCAGCCCTAAACTTATGAAATGACTTATTTTTATTTCTGGCATCTATTATTTCCTGATGCACAAGCTGAAAATATGCTTGGCAGCGCCAGAGGAAAACTATAACCCTTAAAATAGTTTGATGGATTGCTTAAAGGAATTGATAACTGTGATAACCAGTGGTTGTCCTTGTTGCTACTACTGTGTTAGGGGGTCTTAGCCCTGATGAGTTTGAAGGCCTGAGTGGAGTGCTCTGGAAGCCTCCTGAAATTACAAGCAAAATACTGTATTTGCATTTTTGGGTGAGAAGGGTCTCTGAATTTTATCAGATTCTCAAAGATCTGTGACCCTAAAAAGGTTAAATAGTGACTTTTCTAGCTATGGCTAGGTATACCAGTGTTTGCTAGCCACTTGGGCTGTGGTATCTTAGGGATTTTTTTATGTCAGAGACAGGTTACATCCTATTGGCCACTTTTACTAATTTGGGTTCAGAAAATAGAATGATTTTTGAGCAGCCAAATAAAAATTAGGGAATAATTACTACTAGTAAGATACATAGCAGATGAGAGATGTCTCTAAGAAGGTTACGGTCTATATCGCAAGAGGTGCAAAAATGAAAGTCAAGTAACATTACAAAACAGTAACATCAAACACTTAAAAAGCTATTTGATGGAATGACTTATACCATGGTGGTCTCAGACAGTTCGTTAGTTTGACATTGTTTCTCTGTCTTACGCTGTCACTTACGCTTACTGTGAGTATACTGTTTACTCTTCCAGGGATGCCTTCAGGACATGCTGCTGTAATTAGGTTTTTCTCATTTAAAGAACTAAAAAAATAGGCGAACGGTAATGGATATGTATAGATCCCAAACTGTGGTTGGGGAATGTTTTTTCTTGTTGTCTTAAACACGTAATTAGTAACCAGTAATGACAGTTTGCCCTTGGTTTGCCTCTGCATGGACCTCTCACTATTTGAACCAGGATGTTTTTCTGCTCCCAGGCGCAGGGCCCAGTGTTTCCTTTATGCAGAGTGCTCAGCCTGGTCCACTTCGTTCGCATCCTGTTAGAGTCAGATCCCACGTCAAATCTTGCCTTTTGGTCTCTAGAGAGCTCTGTCTTTGATCTCATGGTGTACATTTTCTCCCATCATTTATTTGCTTCTTAATCGCATAGGAGCTCCTATATCATTGTTTTGTAATGTTATTTAAACTTTTTACTGTTTTGCCACTTAGATGGTAGCCATACAGATCCCTTGTCTGCTGTGTATCTTACATGATAGTCAGCATGAGGATTTCCATAAAATATATCCTCCATCCATAAATTGTTAACAGTGTTTGTTTTGAAAGTGTTAGTTGCTCAGTCATGTCCAACTCTATGGGACCCAATGGGCTGTAGCCCACCAGGCTCCTCTGTCCATGGGATTCTGCAGGCAAGAATACTGGAGTGGGTTGCCGTTCCCTTCTCCAGGGGATCTTCCCAACCCAGGGATCACACCCGGGTCTCCTGCATTGCAGGCGGATTCTTTACTGTCTGAGCCACCAAGGAAACCCCAAAACAGGTTTTGGAATGACTTCTAAATCACTTAGTATTTGGTTAGAAAACTGGGTAATGACTCCTATTAAGGTGTTTTTCCAGTGAAAATATACCTTTGTTTGGCTTCTGTCACCCATCTCTTGGACTTTGTGTCCAGTTTTCAGGAATGGATTGTTGACGTTACTTAGGCAATTCCTTTCTAATATGAACCAGCTATTTTATTAAGTCAGCAGTCCTGCTAATGACAATATGGCCTTAAACTTAATATAAACTTAAAGCAACTCACCTCTATGACTCATATAGCTTTGTGTGTTACAGATTTAGAAATGTACTATTTTCAAAAATGCTGAAGGCATTAAGTGAACTCATAATTCTTTTGTTAAACTTGGAAAATTGGGAGAAAAATTGAAATATATATGTTTCCTTTGACCATCCCCAATAATTCTAAAGTCATTTTTTAAAGCTTAAAAACCAATATCTATTATATTTTTACTTGAATTGCATAGTAATTATGTTCAGTACATCAGATTTTAAAGAAGAGTTTTTAAAGACAGTGGTAAAACTTTCATTAATCTTATTTTTGAATGTTTACATTTTGATAATTATAAATTGAGATATGATTTATACCATTCTTCTATTAGTGGGAGTGAGACAGCATATAATTTTTAGTGCTGGAAGGGGATCTTAAAGATAATTTTATGTAGCCTCATATGTAAGTATTTATGAGTGAAAGTTGTATATTCAGAATACTTTGAGATATGTACATTCTTTTTTTTGGTGGGGGGGGAGATAGAAAGGTAAATAGTGTATAGAAGCTCCCTTATAGAAAATACCAAATTATGATATGAACCAATTATAGTAAAAGCATTCCCTTCATGGTGAGATATAAATGCCTTTCTAGCCTCTGGGCATCTTTTTATTGCTAAAGTTGGGTTAAATTTACCACCACAAAAATTCAGTTATGATTTCTACCTCTTAGGAAAATAAGCAAATGCATCCAAATATATTTTAATGTTCTCGGTTCAGATAAACGTTTCCATTCCCTAAGGGTGAGCAGTTTCTTTCAGCTCCTTTTATGTCTCCAAAATTACAGGACCTTGAAGCATGTGGCACAAGTGTGTTGTTACTTCTCAAGTTACGTTCCGCGTGCACCTTCCTAGAGCTGGGCAGAGGTGGTATACCCCCCCAAAACTGGACAAGAGTATTCTCTTCACAGTTAGTGGGAAAAAAGAAGCTGATGGAATTTCAGTTTTTTCATTCTGAAATTTTTCTTAAATTCAAGAGAGAGCCAACATTAAGTTTAAAAGCAGGTGGGCAGGTAACACGTATGACGAAGGTGCAAAGGGTTATCAAAGGAATAACTTGCCAACAGAAAATCATATTTACTTCTGTAGCTGTTTTATTCTTTGAACATTTGTAGTCATAGTCATGGTTTTATATTTTATTTTATAGGCTCAAATAAATTGAACCTTGTGTGTGTGCTAAGTCGCTTCAGTCATGTCCAACTCTGTGCGACCCTATGGCCTGTAGCTCTTCAGGCTGCTCTGTCCGTGGGATTCTCCAGGCAAGAATACTGGAGTGGGTGGCCATGCCCTCCTCCAGGGGATCTTCCCGACCCAGGGATCGGACCCGTGTCTCTTATGTCTCCTGCATTGGCAGGCGGGGACTTTACCACTGGTGTCACCTAATGGCAATTTAAACTTAGACTAATTAAGTGTCAAGTTTTGTCTAAAATTATAGTTTGTGTGGTAGAATTTGAAATACCAATATTTCATCGTGTCGTGCAAAGAGTATTTAGACTTCCAGACATTTCATGGCATTCTCTGTGGGAAAAGATTTCGAAGGAGAATGTAACTCTGTTGCGGGTTTTCTTCCTCATCATATGCAACTCAAGATCCCTTTACTGGGGCATGGATTCTTCATGTGGTGAATGAGCAAGTCAATTAGATTTTTATCTCTGAAGTTGTGGTTTGTTTTTAATAGGGTAACAGTTTAGTGATACCTTCTGGGTTCTCTGTATTTAAGGCGACTGACAGATCCCGTAAGTTCTTCTCATCTCTGTTGGAGTAAATTGTTGGTACTGAAGTGTTTTCTGATACTTTGAGTTCTTTCTCAGGAGGGCAAGAAATCAGTCCACTTGCTGCCAATCAAAAGTCAGTGTGAAGTTTTTTAGTTGAAATTTTATGTGGCTAATAGCCCCAATTTAGCCTGACTCATCTTTTATTAAAATAGTCCTGAAAACAAAAGGAACGTCTTACAACCATACCAAAATGCAAAGGTGACAGACAGCTTAATGCCAGAATCTGGGGTGCAGTTAGACTGAGAAAAAACTAGCTAATCTCCTACACATGGCACAGTATGTCAGGTCCTACATCTTAAGTACATAGAGCTTGGCAGGCATCCTACTCGATCCCTGGGATTCTGTTCTGTGAAGGAAGCAAGGACTTTGTTCCTTTCCTGCACTTCCCTCCCACACATCACTGTCTTTCTTCATTCCAGAAAACAGCTGGTCAGCAAGCAGAGGAGGCGCTGTGATAATGGAGAGCTACCAGGGGGTAGAGTTTGCACCAGTGAAACGGTGGAGGCAAGAGTAGACATCAAGCTAGTGCTGGTGGAAGTGATATTGAAATTTTTATATTTATTCTTTTAATGTCCTTATAAGGACCAATAGGAGGAAAAAGACAATCCAAGAGAGAAGAGTTACACTGAGAGAAAGCCTAGGAAAAAGATGCAAATAGATTGAGTGCTGTGTGTACTCGCCTGCCTCCAGCTGGTGGGAATTTATCTTTGAACAATCTTTATGGAAGACAGATTGGCAGTGTGTATCAGACGCTTCCCAGGTGGTTCAGTGGTAAAGAATCCCCTTGCCAGTTCAGGAGACCTGGGTTCAATCCCTGGGTTAGGAAGATCCCCTGGAGAAGGAAATGACAACCCACTCCGGTATTCTCACCTGGAAAATCCCATGAACAGAGGAGCCTGGCAGGCTACAGTCCATGAAGTTGCAGAGTCGAACATGACTTAGCAATTGAACAGCAGCAGCAGAAGTATCAGAAGCTCTAAAGAAGTAGATTCTCTTTGCTTTGTGCTATGTTATACTAAGTCGCTTCAGTAGTGTCCGACTCCCCATGACCCCGTGACCCCATGGACTGCAGCCTGCCAGGATCCCCACCCATGGGGATTCTTCAGGCAAGAATACTGGAGTGGGTCACCATTTTCTTTTCCAATTTGTCATCAAAATGTAAACAAATACAGTTTATACAATGGCATGTTTAGCATAAACCTTTTTTTTAGTTATATAATTACATATTTTGTGTGATTAAAAATTCTTTGGAAAGAAAAACATTTATTTATAAACCTTATGATTACAGGTGATTTAATTTTTTCATCCTTTTGACTGTTTATCTTTGCATATTTTGGTTACTTACTTTTATTGCAACAAACATATTACTTGTATAACCCCCAAAGTCAAAGAGAGCCCCAAAGATGTATGTCCCTCAATCCTGGATTCTTTCATGAAAACTGAAGTTCTCCAAAAAGCAGAAGTGCCTTTCACTCTTTACCACTGTAATGTCATTGTGCCTCTTGTTTCCAGTTCACCAGACATCGATCAAGTAAACATAAATACTGTTAGTTTCTGTTAACATATTTAAGTAAATCATTATAAATATTATTTTAACAGGTTTTAGGCCAGAGTATAATATCATCTTAGTTTTTATTTTTCAGTAACTTAATAATTTACTGCATTTCTTAGAAGAAATAACATATAGGGAAAAGATAGTCACCCACTTGTTATTTGAATTTCTCTCACCTCTGTTCCTGGATGTTGATAATCCTTCTATTCCCTAAATACCTTTATGCAACCAGAACTTGCAGTGTATCAAGAGACATCCTTTAAACATTGAAGTCAATTTTAAGGTGAAATTTCACTGTATTTTATAAATAACTTGTGTAAGCTATGTAATTTTTAGTGGATTTCACACACTTGCTCCCTGTTTAATTTTGTATAGTCTGCTTCTTGGCAATTTTTTTAAAAATTGAAGTATAGTTGATTTACAGTGTTGTGTTAATTTCTGCTGTACAATATACTGATTCAGTTATACACATGTTATACATGGGTATACATGTATGTGTATACAGTTATACACATATTCTTTTTAAAAAATATTCTTTTCCATTACGGTATATCACAGGACATTGAATATAGTTCTCTGTGTTGTACGGTGGGACCTCGCTGTTTATCCATTCCACATACGAAAGCTTGCGTCTGCTGACCCTAGCCTCCCACGCCATCCTTCTCCCAAGTCTCCTCTGCCTTGGCAACCACAAGTCTGTTATAAGTCTGTGAGTCTGTTTTCTGTTTTGTACATGGTTTCATTTGTACCATATTTTAGATTCCACATATAAGCAATGTCATACGGTATTTGTCTTTCTCTTTCTGACTTAACCCATTTTGCTGTGGATGGCATTATTTCATTCTGGTTTTTTTTTTTTTTTTTTGGCTGAGTAGTATTCCATTGTATATATGTACCACATCTTCTTTATCCATTCATCTGTTGATGGACTTTTAGATTGTTTCCATGTCTTGACTATTGTGAATAGTTTTGCTATGACTACAGAGGTGCATGTGTCTTTTTGAATTAGGATTTTGTCTGGCTATATGCCCAGGAATGGGATTGCCAGATCGTAATTGTAATTTATAATCGTAATTCTATTTTTTATTTTCCTGTACTTGGAAATCTTAATAATATTAATGTGAAGTTTTATATTTATCTTCATATGTTATTTTGCATAATATATCTGAAATTTGAAGTTTGAACTTTTAAACTCTAATCATACCATGAATATATATATATATAATAATTTTTCTTTACAGTGGGTTGTTGTATTGATTGTTTAGTTAATAATTGCATGACTGATGTTAAAAAGGTTTTTCTTTCTGAAGAATAAGATCTCCTTTTTTTTTTTGGTTGTCATTATTTTCAGGTGATTTGGAATGTCTTGTTAATGACTCACTGACTGAAAGCAACTGGATTTTTTAAAATTTCAGTTGAGTCATTAGGCACTTGGAACAAATATATAACAACCTTTCATTTTAAAAGAATCTTATCTTTTTTCCGTCCCTATAGAGGAGCACTATTAAGTAGTTGGAGGTTTACCTCTGAGTCATATTTCAACATCCTGAAGAAGGATTTAAGCATATTTTCCAAGTAGAGAAATTCCTCTTGCCTCTCACCTGGTAATCATACAATAGTTTGTTTACTAGCCTTCAACATTTTCTTCACCACAGTTTATCTCAGGCAGAATTTTCAAACCTCACCAATTTTAGGATTTTATTTGTAACAAAGAATGGTTATATTCTATTAGATGAGAAAGGATGTGAAAAGACAAAGAAAAAAATCTGCTTAACTTTTGTCCCTTCATCTTTTTCTAGACCTAATAAATGGATTTTTGCTCTGATTTTGTCCACTTAATTTTGGTTACATGCTTCTCAACCATGTCCCTTCCTTGTTACTTTTAGGCATAGAACTTCCTAAATGTTGAGTCTCAGTGCAAGAACACTCATGCTTTTCATGTTCTCTGGCATTAGCGTCTGTCCCAGTGAATTCTGGCAGTGGAATTTTTATAGACAGAATCTGACCCCTTGCTCCATGGCCCTGAATAAAGAAGCCTTGCTTCTGGGCATGTGTCCCTAAGCAAGGACCTTCCCCTTCCTTCTGAGTAGACCTCGCATCTTTTATATCTGTGTATATTGGGATTATCATTCAGGTATCCTCTAGGTTCTTTATTTTTTCCACATCTGTCTTCTCACATGATCATAAATGATACCTATAAATTAAGCGGCATTATTCACATTTCATTTTATGCACTCACAGTTGGATTTAGTAAGGCAAGAATGTGAAGGAGTGAGATAGATTGTCAATCTTTATCAATACTCTTGATTTAAAAGGCTCTTTTAAACACAACTTATCTCCATGGGTTTCTGACAACACTGTTACCACTCTGATTTGTTTTCTGCTTGAGTTCTTATGAGACTCATTCTGTTGAAGTCAACATTGATTGGAAGAGTTAGGTACATTAAAGAACAGTAAAAAACAAACATGGCTTGATTTGTGAGGTACATACAATAAAGATAATTTGGGAAAACAATGTGGAATCTTAGATGTGTCTTAGTATAAAATTTTAATTTTCCAGGAAAGAAAAACTTATTAGAAGACATGAGTTTAGCCACTAGAAATGGCCATGAGGTCTGATTTGGAAATAGAATAACTTGTGGTATGAATTTGGAAGTTAAATTATGGAAATTCAGATCTCAGTTGATCGTGGGGAAGCATATTTTCCCCAGCCATTAACCAGTGTCAACTGCTTGAAATTTATCGATCTCAAGGCTCTTCCTCATTTGTTGCCAGTAACTCTCCCTCATACAGAACAAGTGACTCACAAGCTCAAGCTAAATGAAACACTGTAAAGATTTTCTCCCTCTCAAACCGCTCAAAGTTGCCTTTGAATAGTGGGCAGCGATCCTTGCCAACTGGCTTACCTTTAATAACTCCATGGCTAGGGCCCTGTCAGCCCAGACTCAGATGTAGTCACTCGCCCCCGCCTTTTTTTTCTTTTTTAAAGACTGCCCTTTTCAGACATTCCATCTGAAATCTTTTAAGAACAACATAAGACTCATCACAGATTTATTGATTTTTCCTGGGCATTGGACTATGGGAAGCAGAATCATCTATGACCTAAGCTTTGCAAGCTCAGTAAACACCCTCCCCCATTCCAAGTTCTGTAGAACTTCAGTCTTGGTATGTGTTCCAAGGAGAGTCAAGTAGGAGTGGTCGATAGTAGATCAGATAATGTTCAGCAAGGGTGAATTAGATTGTTTTGCTTTTCTTCTTATTTTTAAAAATTTATTTTTTTTCACCCATTGAAATCTTGATGAACACATTCCTCTTCTCCATGAAGTATGTACTTGACCCTTTGCTAGACTACAGAGAGATTAACATCTTCTACAACAATGCTGATGATATAGGGTTATATATATATATATCTACATATATATATATATTTTTTTTTTTTTTGGACAGGTCTCTCACTGTATAGTACTTCTGCTGTCTAATTTTTGTCCAATAGAACTGCTTAATATTTATTGCTTTAACATCAGAGTCATCAAGTTTTCCAGGTAGTTTACAATATTTAGCTTGCTTATCTCTGAAAGACTTAAGAAGCAAATAACTTATCCATTTCATCTTGAGGAGTTTAAAGTTATCTGCTTAAAACAGCTATTTTATGGGTAACTTTTAGAGATTTAAAAAAATTTTAAAAACAAATAATGGAAAATGCTCTTTGAAAATTTATTGTGGCCTCTCTCTTTGGCAGTTCTACTCATACTTTTATTTTCCAGAAGTACCCCAGTGACAGAGGGGCATGAATATGTGCCCCCTAAAGCCTTTGGGGGTGGGCATGTGACTTTAAGGAATTTTTTTCCTTCCTAGCTAGTGTTATCTCAATGTGAATATTGCCCTCAGTGCAAAATATAGTGATGGTTATTTTAACATAAAATGCTTTAAAACTGTAGCATCAGACAGTGACTTAGATGCATGCGGGATTTGCTGTGTTTCTCCTTTGTCATCATGTGCCTTCTCACATTCCGCAAACACTCCTGGGGACTCTCATCTCCCACTTTGAGAAGTATAAATCAGAGTCCCTCAGTTGCTTGAATGACTTGGTTTAAAGAGACCAGAAATGTTTGGGAGGAAAATTTTGATGTTTCTCCAGGCCATGTCATAAGGGGTTGTAAAATGGCCTTTGCTTTGGGAAGTCGCTTGGAGTGGATTCCTTATCAGTCTGACCCTCTGTTCATTTGACTGTCAGAGCATATAACTCTTCTTTTAATTAGAAGTAGAGAATTTCTGCACTACAGATTCTATCCAGGAAGTGTGTTATCTGGATCTTCTTTGTTGTCAAGTTCTTATCAAACTTCAATAACAAGCAGTCTTAATAGTGGATTGCCTGAAAGAGAAATAATTCTTCCATTACTCAAAATAAGTCCTACCCTTTTTTGTATATGAACTGTGTGAGAATCTGATGAAAAATGCCCATGTACCCATGGGCCCAGTATTTCATGTACAGTTTCAGGAGAGTCAGGAGAGTCATAGAATCCTGGTAAGCTGTTCATGGATTTCTAGTAAGTTACTCTTTTATCTAATAAAATACAGTAAACACTGAGTGCCTACTCAAATATTTATGCCCAAGGGCTAGACATCATGCTGGTAGGCACGAAGAAAAACAGCTATCTCTATTTCTGAAGAGATTTTATTTATTATGAGTTGTGTACACTTTATCAGGTCTTTTGGTGAAGTTAATGAATCGAAGATAGGTCAGATCTATTTCTGTGAAAAGGTTGAAAAATACAACAATTTTCATTTTTTAAGCAACTACAAAGACTGACTTCTTCAGTGTATTTTTAGAAGTATTATGTGAGTGCATTTCCCCCTCCATCTCCGCTATCAATTTCAGTCCAATTTGTAGAAGTTTTAGTGAGAAATGGTTGTAAGTCTACTTGCAATGTGTTTAGAACTTAGCCTTTTCCTTCGAAATCACTTCTTGAACCAGACCCACCTGACTTACTAAGTGTTTGAGATGGAACCATTGCAGATTTCATTCTGTCCAAATATTTTTTCTGTTTTGTGGTGTATTGTATAACCAGAGATCCTGACTGGACAGTTCAGTCCACTCTTTTGACTATCAAATAGCCTAGTTTTCTGGGTGAGCGATGCAGTGTTAGCATTTCAAGTTCTTTTTTGCAGTGACCTCTTTCAGCCTCCGTCACCAGCCTCTGTTTTATTACCTCCCCTCTTCCTCTGTGGTTATTCAGTGGTAAGGGGAGTGGGAATCTTGTCTTAAAATCAACTCATCCCAGAGTGATTTGGAGCTAAGTAGCCCTTGGTTTTTCCTGTAGCAAAGTACTGCTGGCTTATGTGCATAGCAGTTCCCCCAACCCCAAGGGGCACTGGCTCCATCGGTTTACAAGAGCATCAACCTTTCTTAGAATGGTTTTGTGTTTTTCCTTCTTATCATACTGATTTTTTTAAAGGTAATAGAATGAGTTTTTAGGTCTCTTTAGATTCTTTTTCCAAGTGATGATTTAAAAGTTAAAGCTGTTTATGCTTTACCCATTTGTAAAGTTGGGCCTCAAGTCAAAATGTTGGTTTCCTTAGGATTTTACAAGAATTTATGAATTAGAAGGACAGATCTGTTTTATTTTTACTTCCATAAAAATAGGGAAATCGTTAAACTGTTTAAAAATAGTGGCACCAGGCTGAACTAAACAGGAGCACTGGAAAGTTTCACTTTAGAAACTCTGTGAATCCCTAGGGTGGTCAGTGGATGTGATGTTCCCATCTGTAAGGTCATCTTGGAAATAAATTCAATTCTAAGTTTAGGACCAGAAAGACTACTTCCTTCCTCTAGGCTCTTCACATTTAGCCCCAAAGATGTATTGAATGAGGGCAGATCTATTTTTCAATCCCACCACTTCTTGGGAACCATACTTGTGAGTCACCGTGACCTTCCTGTTCATACGCGTGCATGCTCACTTGTGTCTTGTCTCTTTGCAAAGCCGTGGGCTGTAGCCCGCGAGGCTCCTCTCTCCGTGAGGCTGATTCATGTTGATGTAATGGCAGAGGTAACACAATATTGTAAGGCAATTATCCTTCAATTAAAAATAAAGAAGGGAAAAAAAGAACACTGGAGTGGGTTGCCATTTCCTCCTCCAGGGGATCTTCCCTACCCAGGGTTCGAACCTGGGTCCCCTGCATCTCCTACATTGGCAGGTGGATTCTTTAGCACTGAGCCACTTGGGAAGCCAGAGCTCATGTAACACCTTACAAGTATTATTAGGTGTTCAATAAATATTTTGAGTTGAGTGAAGGGGAGTGGATGAATTTGCGTGGCAAAACCTCTAAACTGAGCTTTGGGTTATAAATAAAATGATTTACATAAGTGGAAATCAGTCTTTTGTTTGCTTCTAGTCAGATTACATCTAGAAAACTATATTTAAAGATAGGAAAAGTTCTAAATATTAGTAAAGTATTTTTTTCTCAAAGTGATATTTTACCTACTTAATAAGCCATTTAAATATTTGGAAGGTGCTCACTCAGTTAACCAAATCTATGGCTGATTCATATCAATGTATGACAAAACCCACTGAAATGTTGTGAAGTAATTAGCCTCCAACTAATAAAAAAATTAAAAAAAAAAAATATTTGGAAGGTGCTCACTCAGTTAACTAACTCATTCTTTGGTGGGGGGGCAAACCCCCAAATCCAAAAGTTTATACTGAGAAAAAGATCATATAATTCACACTTGGATCTCTACAGAGATTTGGTTAAAGTTTGTGTTGTTGGTGTTCAGTCGCTGAGTCATGTCCGACTCAACCCCATGAACTGCAGCAAGCCAGGCTTCCCTGTCCATCACTATCTCTTGGAGCTTGTTCATACTCATGTCCATCGAATCAGTGATGCCATCCAACCATCTCATCCTCTGTCTTTCCCTTCTCCTTCTGCCCTCAGTCTTTCCCAGCATCAACGTCTTTTCCATTGAGTTGGCTCTTCACATCAGATGGCCAAAGTACTGGAGCTTCAGCTTCAGCATCAGTCCTTCCAATGAATATTCAGAGTTGATTCCCTTTAGATTTGACTGATTTGATCTCCTGGCAGTCCATGGGACTCTCAAGAGTCTTCTTCAGCACCACAGTTCAAAAGCATCACTTGTGTATCAGGCATTTAATAAACATGTTCTGTATTCTTATAGAGAAAAATGTGTGAGGATGAATGGAACCTATTGTACCTTTTTAAAACACACATGCAGCTTTAAAGGAACTATAGAGTTTCCTCCCTGTAGGACTCAGGGACCCCCAAACTTGTGAAAATGAAGTTGTGACCAGCAACTTAAAACCTTCAGAGGGAACTTAGGTAGGGGAACTTACGTTGGAGGTGTATCTGTGTCAGTTTTTGCATTTTCCAAATGAAGAGAGTAAAGCATGCTAACAGCAATCTACATGACGTTTTATACACCTTGAATTAGGGCTACTAGACTCTTCATTGCTCGATTCCATGTACCAGCCCTTGTTTGCCAGGGACTTCCCTAGATCCCTTGCTGTGTCCCATGATTGTGAATTTGTGTTGCTTTGATGAAGATAAAATATTTATAAAAGAAGCATTTTTCTGAGCCTCCCCTCCATTGAAATGTTCTTGTCTTCCTGCTTTTCTGACTCACATTTGGCCTTTGTGTCCTGCCTTCCAGTCAGTTCCTGCCTTAGAGAAGTGCAATTGGGAGGCTGATTAGGGTGATTAATGGACCGTGTCTGTGTTTACCTGTACTTACCTCCCTGTCTGCCTGTCAGCCCCCCTTGGTTGTATCTAGGATACAGCTGTTGATCTCCCCAGGATTACTTCGCCACAGACCCTTTTACCCACGTGTCTGCTCCCTCACTCTCTGAAGATGCCTGGATGTACTTCCTGTCTGCCATCTCCCTTTATCTTCTCTCAGGTTACCACTGTAACTGTCTGCTGTTTCTTTGCCTTCCACTCTGCTTCCCTTTTTTATTGCTGATCTCTCTTCTTTTATGAATTTCTCCAACAAGAGAAGGTCATGATTTGTAAAACAGAGAACTGAAATTCACACTGAAGTTCAGGCAGAAAAGGCGTACAAGAAGTAGATTTACACACAGTTGGGTTTTATGGAAGGGATCTCAAACGAAAGAAGTAATTAATATAGAGATATCTAGTCATCTCCTTCCATTATTTTTGTGATTGAAAGCTAGATTTTATGTGAGTACTAAGTCGCTTTTATCATGTCCAACTCTTTGCAACACCACGGACTATAGCCCTCCAGGCTCCTCTGTCCATGGGATTCTATGGGCAAGAATACTGGAGTGGGTTGCCGTTTCTTCCTCTAGGGGATCTTCCCCACCCAGGGATTAATTTTACAGGATAAATTATTTCATAATTTGGCTTTAAAAGTACGGCATTTGATAATGTAAGTATAGTAATAGGCTGTTTCACATTTTACAAGTCTAAATTTCTATTAGCTATCTCTTTCACAACTTCGTAATATAATTCAGATTCTTCTTCAGGGCCTGGTGTTCCTATGCTGCCCAAACTGACTTTTAAAGAAAGATAGAAAATAGTTCAGACTGCTTTAATGTTATATATATTTTATTAGAGTTTATTTTTAAAATGTGTTATTTTATTTATGAAGTAAGATAGAATTCTGGTCTGAGTTTCAACCACATTCAAATAGTTTTTATCTAAAACTCGAGTGTTCTTCTCTAATATTATACTTGAAACAGCTATTCCCATTTTAACTCCTAGTCCCTATATTTTTCCTCATGCTTTTATATATATGTGTGTGTGAGTATGTATATATATATAAAACAACCCTCAAGAATGAAGATGCAAATGTTTCTTAATGTATTAAGCAAATGCTTTCCAGTTCCTAGGTAAAGAATCCTCCTGCCACTTCAGGAGATATAAGAGATGCGGGTTCAACCCCTGAGTAGGGAAGATCCCCTTGGGGAGGGAATGACACCTCACTACAGTATCCTGGAAAATTTCATAGGCAGAGGAGCCTGGCGGTCTGCAGTCCACAGGGCTGCAAAGAGTCAGACACAACTGGGCACATAAATTATTTTAAGTGACTTTTAAGACTGAATCTTATTTTTCCACTCATATCTATTGTAATCTCTGAAATGCACTCCCATGAGTAAAATTTGATCCGTAGTAAAGCTGCTAGACTACTCCTCTGACCCGACTGTGAGCATCTTGTTTGTTCTTTTCTAAAAAACGCTGAGATGCAAGCCAGCTAGTTTGTGTATTGATGAGCAGTTGCTATGTCCACCTGTTCACCTTCACTGTCCTAGCTGCAGGGGAAGAGCACTTGATTTTTACTTACATCATTCTTCAGTCCTGTTGCAGTATGAATTTATTATGTGTTCTTTGAAGCCATGAGACCGGCCACAGCAGGATTTCAGCAGAATGCCATCGGCCAGTCTTCTAGTAGCACCGCACTGAATTTACTGCCTGCTTTTAAAATTCTTGCTTGCCAGACTTTCACTGAATGACTCTTCATATAATTAAGTACAGCTGTAATTTATTTTATTTGCCAAAAATAATTCCTGTTGCCTACTAAAATGGCGATGAAACTCTCCTCAATGTTTGTAACCCTTTCTGCTAAGATTTTGAAAATATGCTTAAATTGAGGCTTCTGAAATAAGACTTACATCAGTGCCTCAAATTAATTGAATTTGTCTGTTTTCAGGTTGCTGTCTAAATGATCCTTTATCAAAATTTAGAATAGTAAGTCAGCTCTCCAATTTATTTTACCTTTAGAATTTTTAACTTTTAAATGTGAAATACCTTTGTATTAGTACTCTAATTTTTCTTTTAATAAATAAAAAGAAAGACAAACTTTGTCCATTTTGTGGATATAAAACACACATGGCAGAAACATTAATTTAAAAAACATCTTTCCTAACCCATATTGAATCCCAGAGGTCCTGATTGAGGTTTAATCTACCTCAGGAGACAGGTACATACAACCCAAGGGCTGTCACCTGTTTGTCAACTGTCCAACAGTTCAGAAGCTGAGCTTGAAGCCCTAGGAAGTGTTTTCACTTCTAGTTGTTTCTTTGGCCAGTAAGGTGTTTTAATTATGAAACAGACATACTTTAGAGTGGCAGGCCTCAAAGAGTTACTTTCACGGGATCCATGAAGTGTTCCCTTTTCCAACTATATATGTGCGGTCTTGTTTTATTTTTTATTCTTCAGTGAAGCAGCATATCACAGCAGCCTAAAGGCAGAAGCAGATAGGTGAACCCAGAATCCCATTCTTAAGCCAAAAACTGAAGGATATTTGTAAAAACAAGACAGTGCCTCTCTTTTTACTACATTTTTGTGTTTTTCATTAAAGCGTGTTATTTAGGTTAACATGTAAAACATAATTTTCCATGAATTAATAAATGAAAAATTTATCAATTTATGCTAAAACCTCGAGATATGTGCTGCCATGCTGTTACTCACTTGTGTCTGACTCTCGGTGACCCCGTGGACTGTAGGCTGCCAGGCTCCTCTCTCCATGGGATTCCCCAGGCAAGAATACTGGAGTGGTCGCAATTTCCTCCTCCAGAGGATCTTCCCATCCCAGGGATCTAACTCACATCTTCTGCGTCTCCTGCATTGGCAGGCAGATTCTATACCAGTAGCCCCTCGGGAAGCTCCTCAGGAGATATAAGTGACATAAATAAAAATCCTTAGAGGTCTTCGATTTTTAAGAGTGTAAAGGGGTCTTGGGGTCACCGAGTTTAACAGTTGCTGCCTCAGAGACTTGCTTCTTTACCAAAATATTGTTTAACTTAGAGTTGTTAATCATAAAAGAGTCATGAATTAAAAAAAGAATTTTGGGGGTAGAAGTGAAAAAGGCAGGGAAGAGGGGAAGATCCTAAACAGTACTCTTTATTGAATAGAAAGAGCTTCTGAATGAACTCAGCACATGGGTGCATGTCCCAGAGAGGACTGACACCCCAGGAACCAGGCGCTGCTCGACATCGTAAAAGAGAGGATGGCTGACATTCCTTCGTACGTGTCTGTTCTTCTAAGTTGAACAGAGCTCCTATTCTCACATGTTGTAAACCCGTTTTTGTTTTTTAAAACCTTTTATGCAATGGTGGTAGAAGAGATCTCAGCTTAAATCAACTCTTACCTAACAGCACAGAATTGGAAACGAGCTTATAAACTTCTGAGATGATTGTAACGAGGTTTGGATAACTGATGCGCAGCCGTTTAGTTTTTGCCATTATTGAGATTGTGTTTGGGGTTATAACTGGCTTATAAAAACTAGAATTTTCACAGTTTTTAATCATCATAACCACTTACATTATTGGAGTGTTTTGAAGCACATATCCCAATGAATGAAATGAGTCAGAAGTAATTTTAAATGGTCTTGGAAAGTACTCAAGTCATGATGTACGCATAATAAAATCAGGTAGGCTGAAGTAAATATAATGGAATTGGGTCACATGCTCTGTGTAACCTACAGCCAGCCTTCCTATTCACTGTGTTGTCACAAAGTACATAATACATATCTTATTTAATCATCTGGCTCTAAGTGCTAATTTACTTAATCCTCTGTTTTGATAATTGAATATTTCTATTATAAGGCACTGAATTATAATTCAGGCTGAAATTTTGCAGTTATTTAAAAACAGAAAAGTGTATGTGATCTACAGCCTTGTATTAGAAATCTTTATTAGAAATCATGGTTTGTGTTTTTGCATGGAGGAAGATGTGGATGAAATCACTGTTTCCTAGAAGAAGCTGTGAAAGGCCTCAAAGTTACCATGGAGACTGGCTGTTGACAAGACACAAGATGATGCTCAGTGGTGTTCATGTATGTTGGGTCATTTGGCGAAGAAAGAGTAGAGGTTCGTGAAAATATGTGAAATCCGTGTTCAGGCAGAACAAAATGGATAATCATCTTTTGAGAAGAAAAAAATTTTAGAAAGCCTAAAAAAGTTAATTCCTGGTGTAGGGCTGAGGAAAGTCTAGGAGAGGAGTAGACAGCGAGTGTTACCACACAAATCTGTGTTTGCTGGTCTGAGGCTGTGTGATTGGAAGAGGGCAGGGCAAGGTTAGGAAATAACCACAGTGATTCTAATAAGAAAAATGGAAACTAATATAACAGTGCTAACAGCATATATAATATTTTTGGTCTTTTTTTAGCCCTTTCCAAAGCTTCATTTGAATTATCCCCGATGGCTCAGCAGGTAAAGAATCCACATGTGGTACAGGAGACACGGGAGATGCGGGTTTGATCCCTGGGTCGGGAAGATCCCCTGGAGTAGGAAATGGCAACCCACACCTGTATGCTTGCCTAGAAAAACCCAAGGGCAGAGGAACCTGGTGGGCTACGGTCCAAAGAGTCTCAAAGAGGCAGGCATGACTGAGCATGAAGCTTCATTTATATTATGCCTAAAAACTTCAGATACTATTATCTTTTTAGAGCTGGGAAAAATGAAGTACACTATTACTTAAGTAATCCATTCAAAAATGCACCCCAGTAAATAGGAAAAATATTAGTGTTGAAAGCTAATCTTAACTTATTTAATCCTCACAGCAGTTCCAAGAACTTAGCACTGTTATCCCCAGCTCACAGATGGGGAGGTTAATTGTGAGAGAAGTTGGATAACTTGTCCAAGATTGCACAGTTAATAAGTGCCAGAGCTGGGATTTTAAACTCGAATGGAGTCTGTGCTCTTAACCAGTATGTTATACATTCTATCGGTTGTTTATGTTATTTTTGGATAGACCATCTTCACTTAGATTTTTAAAATAATCCAATATAGGCAAACATTTGCAGTGATGCCTAAGATCCTAATAGTGGCCTGGGAGGGTAATGGTGAATTTTTTTTAAAATTTTTTGTTTTATATTGGAGTATAACTGATTAACAATGTTGTGATAATTTCAGATGAACAGTGAAGGGACTCAGCCATACATAAACATGTATCCATTCTCCCCCAAGACTCCCCTCCCATCCAGGCTGCCACTTAACATTGAGCAAAGTTTCATGTGCTATACAGTAGGTCCTTGTTGGTTATCCATTTTCAATATAGCAGTGTATACATGTCAATCTCAAACTCCCTAACTATCCCTTACCACCACCCATGAATCTTTCTTAACACCAGGTTTACACCTTGTCCCATTCTTATCAAAAAACATCTGAAGTCAGTCCCTAGAAGCAGTAACATGAGTGTGTCAGGGCCCTCCCTAATTAATGTTGAGTTATTTTCTCATTATAAACACATAACGATTGTACTAGCATTATTTGGATAATAGAATTACTTACATGTTAAGATAAATAGGCAAGAATCAGTTTCCGTGGTTGTGAGTACTGATTGGTATGTGCAGCAAAAATTGTATCCATCAAGGTAGTAAGCTTGTTGACATGTCTACAATGTTAATATGGAATGAGTTTTACCATTACTTTATTGTAACTGAGAAGACTTAGGTAATATCCTTATGGGTATCCAATTAAATTTGTAACTATGGCACTTTCGCTTGCCTTGAATGGCTTCCTAGGAAGCTGGAAGCCGTGTGTTCCACTTCTAGCACCATCATCAATGTTACCTTCAGTAAATCATTTGAACATGTTAAACGTATGTTCCATTTGGCAGTGAGAATGCCATATGCTCTCATATTGCCTCAGTGCAATTTTGCAAAAGTGAAATTGATTTTAAAATATGAATATGTAAAGTGATTCCATCACTTATTAAGTAGTATGCATTGTATGCTTCATAAATCTAACAATTTAAACATGGATGATATTTTAGAATTTTTTTTTTAAAAAGGACCTCTTTTGTTTGATCCATAATCTAGCTTAATTTTACCTTCTAACTATTCTTAGTGTTAATATCTAGTGCTTTATAAAAGCCAATCAGTGTATCTTTGGACATTTAAATTCTTTTTCTGTTCCGAAGTGTCATTAACTTGAAATATAAAGATGCTTTCTAAGGAAACTAGGTTGCCCAGCCAGATCTTACAATGTAGTTATTTTGTGAGGTGAACTGTAAAACCCAAACATCGAGGCTGCCTTCCACAATGCCTTGTTGCCCAGACAGTGATGTCATGTTGTAAGCATGTTTAGTTTGCAAAGGTCCTGCTTTTCATCCTTTAGTTGTCACTTTTTTTTTTTTTTAATGCAGCTCCTCCTGAATTACAAAGGTGCTGAAAGTAATTTGCTTCATTAAGGTCTGTTGCTGACACTGTTGTATTTCATTCCTCATTCTTCTCTTTAGCCCCC
This sequence comes from Cervus canadensis, assembly GCF_019320065.1. Classification (NCBI taxonomy): domain Eukaryota; kingdom Metazoa; phylum Chordata; class Mammalia; order Artiodactyla; family Cervidae; genus Cervus; species Cervus canadensis. Next base: position 14,490,254 of record NC_057388.1, read on the forward strand.
TTCATTAAGACCTTATTCAAATTTGGATCATGGTTCTACTGCGACATCCATGCCATTATCATCTAAATAGCAATTACATATTCCAAAACAACAGCGTCTCCTTAGCTGTCTGTAACTTAACATTTTACATAGATGCAAGTGGGAATGAAGAATAAAATGAATCCTTTCTTTGTGGTTTAAAACCCTCCCTTTCATTCTTGATTACTAGTTAATGTTGAATAAGCTACTTGTAGAGAAGGAAGACAAAATTATTGATTGCTCAGCTTTAGTTTTGTAGAGGTATATATATTATGAGTTGTTTATGTATTAAATAGTTAACCAGGTGACAGTGACCCTGATTTAATCACCCTTATACTTGTTAGACAGTACTTACCATGTTGGATTGAATGGGACCAGGTTTAACACTTTATTAAGAAATTAATAGCATCTTTTACAAAAGCAGCAGTGCTTTGTAACTTGAAACATTTAAAGGAAACCTTTTAAAATGAGTCAGTATATTTGTCCTTTGTTAGAAAGAATTCAAAATTGAAGCAAATTCTGTTAATTAAACACTAATGTACTTTTCTAACTACCCTGTTTTGGCCACCTTAAAATTACATTTTATAATCAGTATTAACTAAGCTGATTTGACTGAAGTGAGCCACTGTGGTTTCTAGAGACAAAGTGTTTGAACTGATATGGTGGGCATAAATATTAGAACTTTTTCTGCCAATAATTTATAAGTCAAAGGGAGAGCAGGACAAAATAGCAAATACACATGTGTGTATTGTGTATGTATAATACAGGCAGCTATGTTGTATGGATTTATTTTAAGAATTGCTTGTGTGTGTGTGTGTGTGTGGAGGGAATGAGAAGGGAGAGGAGGGGTAGGGGAGGGAGGAAAAGGAGTCCTAACCATCAGAAATGCTAATTATTCAATACCTAGTCTTTTAGTGCCTTGCATAATAATTTCTTACATATTTTCAAATTTCTTGTCACCATTAAGGAGTTTTATTTCCTCTTCGTCTGAAATGAACTTTCATCTCTCTTTCTATCTGTATTCTCAAATTACCTGAATTACATATATACATATATATATACACACACACACAGAGACACGTGAGTGTGTGGGTGTGAATAGTTATATAATGTGCGCGGTTAGGTCCAGTAGGATTGAAGTGAGATGCTAGATCAGTTTTGGTCCATGTGAACATTAGAAACTTGCTCAGCTGTGCGCCCGCACCAGTGAGGGTCAAGAAGACTCACGCTGGCCTAGCTCACTTTTTTGTGAGGATGAGTCCCGAAGATAAGCTGCACAGGTCGGATGCTGGTGATCATTTCAGGGAGCGCCAGCTCGGAGGACAGAATACTGTAAAACAAAACAGAAGAAGCTCGAGAGAGTGAACCCCTGGGAGGCTGGCGATTGAAAGTCAGGCTTTGACTCTATGGGGATACGCGAGGCTTGTGGGATGAGTAGGATTTGCTCAGAAGCCATCTGTTCCTGACAAGGCTCTGTGTGGTGTGTCCTAATGTTACATTTTGTAATGTCTTGTGACCAGCTGGGGGCTTAGGTCATAAAAGTGACATGTCTTACCACGTGTTGTTTTTGCCCTTCCTCTGCTGCTGTCTTAGCCCCTTTGGGCTGCTGTAACAAAGATACCGTAAATGAGGTGGTTCCTTTTGAGTAATGTTTTTTAAATTGTTTACTTATGTCCCTGCTGGGTCTTCACTGCGCTCCGGCCTTTCTCCGGGAGCGGCAGGCAGGGGCTCCTCCCTGGCCGCGGCGCCCGGCCTTCGCGCTGCTGTGGCTGCTCTTGTTTCTGAGCACAGTCGAGGCTCCCAGGCCTCAGTGGTTGCAGCACGTGGGTTCCGTGGTTGCAGCTCCGAGGTTTTAGAGCCCAGGGTCAGTAGTTGTGGCCCATGGGCTTAGTTGCTCCAGGGCACGTGGGATATTTCTGGGCCATGTCTCCTGCGTGGGCAGGTGGATTCTTTACCACTGAGCCACCAGGGAAGCCCTGTTTTGAGTAAGTTTTGTGCAAAGTGTTAGGCTTAGGTCAAGGTTATTATTTTTTCTTTTTCTGCCTTTAAGGGTCCAATAACAGTATTGCTTCTAATGATAAAATAAAACATAAAAACACCTCCAGATATTCATCAATCATCATGTAAACTATGGTATAGTTACAAAATGGAATGCCAAATAAAAATGAAGAACTAAAGGTATGTGCAGCACTACCCCAGATATACAGTGTTGAATGAAAAAGTCAAATCGTTGTAGACTATTGTATGTATGTTGTGATTGTCATTCCATATATATATATATGACTCTAAAATGTATTAAGCTAAAATGATTATGATAATACATAAAAAATCAATGGGAAACATGGAATTTAGGGAGTAGAATTCACCTTTGAGGAGGGAGTAAGGAAGTGTGAGATCAAGGGACTTCAAGGTTAACCATAAATTCTATTTCTTAGCGTGAGTGGTGGGAACAGAGCTGTTCACTGCATAGTCATCCTGAAAATGTTTTCGAAGACTGCATTTTCTATTTTGTTGCTAGTATAAAAACGCGTAGTTGATTTTTGTAGCAATCATCTTTACAGTTATTTCTAATCATTCACCTTTGGATTAAGTTGGTTGCTGACTTTTGGCTCATCAATTTTTAAACTTCTTAATAGTCTAATATATTTATTAAAATTTCTGTATTTCCTATTTACTGCTAATCATCAGTTTCCAGTTTTTAGTTTGTGTTATTTCCATTAGCTTGTGGTTTTACATTTTTCAATTTGTAATTGTTTTTCAGTTATTTAAAAATATCGTAAGATTTCCAAGTATAGGAAATGTTTTGATTTGGTTATCTTTTTGGTGGAGACTTTATTTTAATACATTGTGGTCAGATAGTATGGCCCAAATGATAATCTTTACATTTGTTGAGATGTGACTCACAGCCTCAGTTCAGTTCAGTCACTCAGTTGTGTCCAACTCTTTGCGACCCCACGGACTGCAGTACACCAGGCCTCCCTATCCATCGCCAACTCCTGGAGTTTACTCAAACTCATGTCCATTGAGTCAGTGATGCCATCCGACCATCTCATCCTCTGCCGTCCCCTTCTCCTCCTGCCCCCAATCCCTCCCAGCATCAGGGTCTTTTCAAATGAGTCAGCTTTTTGCATCAGGTGGCCAAAATACTGGAGTTTCAGCTTCAGCATCAATCCTTCCAATGAACACCCAGGACTCATCTCCTTTAGGATGGACTGGTTGGATCTCCTTGCAGTCCAAGAACTCTCAAGAGTCTTCTCCAACACCACAGTTTAAAAGCATCAATTCTTTGGTGCTCAGCTTTCTTTATAGTCCAGCTCTCACATCCATGCGTGACTACTGGAAAAATCATAGCTTTGACTAGACGGACCTAGTACATAACATTTATGGAATATTTGTGGGTGAGAGATTATTTTAAAGTTTTTTGAAAATAAATTGTTTTGGTAGATTTCTACAGTCCACTTAACATTCATTGTATTTTAGAAGATGGGCAGTTGTTAGGAAAATCTGCTGTTACAAAAGCTATGTTTTCAGCATCTCAAGCTTTGTAAGCCCTGGCCACATTTGTTGTCTTGCATACTTCCATTTCAAGATCAAAATTATTAGTTTTTAAAACAAGGACACAGTAGTTGTTTTGTGTTGTTTTAGTTTCATAATCCTCTGTTAACATGTATGTGACCATTCTCAAATATTTTGTATGAAAACTTTTATTGTTACGAATACTGGTAATTTTGACGTGTTTGGTTTTCATTTCTTTCAGACACTTAGCATTACCTTCTTGTGTTTATTTAATTGGTTTTTAGGTGACTCTGTTGCTGGTTGTTCACCATATAGCTTAATATAGGTTTACCCAGAATTAGCAGTGAGAGCCTGTTAGGTATAACATAGAAGACAGAGGGTCACAAAATATAAAATTGATGTAAAATTTTCATGTTAAGACAGAATAAGAGACTACTTAGTATTTAAGTTAAATTGGAAACATTAACATTTACTAGTTTTTTTAGATGTTAGTAGTTAGTAATAAAGGAGAATCATGTTTAAATTAAGCATGGGAAATGCTTGGCTTAAAGTGATTGAGAACATTTCATAAGAGTGTCTTTAATATATTACTGTGTCTAGAAAATATCTAATTTAGGTTCCTAGTATTTAATGTTTTCTAGATTGGCTTAAAATTCCTTTTTTCATGGAGGAGTTTACAAATGAATATTTTACTGAACCCACATTTATTGAAATACTACTTAGAATACTTTTCAGAAAGTTATCATTGGTCATTAAGAATTTGGGAAAATCCTGGGAATAGAAATTATGAGATCTTTAATGAAAAAGATTTACATTAGAATTAATATGTATTAGTAGGAATGCCTAATATGTTTGGTGCCTTAAGGATTTCAGAGCACAGTGACCTATTTGGTATTGTTCTGTCTTCAGAACAGCCTTATACAGTTGTGGGTTGGCTGCTTGAGTGAGTCCTTCTGGATCAGTGAAGCCTGGAGTTAAATATGCCTGTTCTATAAATGCTGCTAGAAATTCCATTCGGGGATTCTTAACTTTATTGTTTAAATTCTTTCCATCTTCATTGTTGATTCATTGAAGTAACACATTAGATGAAACCTGTTGTTGTTGTTAAAGAAAAAGCAGTAATCCAATTAAATTGGAATTTTTTTTTTTACCTGTTTATGTTAACATTTCCAGGTTCTCCTACTCTGCTTATAGCTTTATGGGTGGTCAGCATTAGTTATTTTAGTTTAAACTGATAGAGTTCAGATTGTCAGTTTGAATTATTAATGAAACAATATTATCTGTATCCAGATGGAAAAAATTGCATTTATAACTTATTTGAAAAATGAGTTTTGTTTCATTATGTAAAAATTATATTTAAAAATTCCATTGTTGACTTTTCTTATCATACACAGATTCGGTCCCTAACTTAGGATTTTTCAACTTTACAGTGGTGTGGAAGCGATAGGTAGTCGAAACAGAACTTCAGATTTTGAATTTTTGCCTTTTCTTGGGCTAAGAACTGCAACATGATACTCTTCCTTGATCCTGGGCAACTGTGAGCCGTTCAGCTCCCAGTCAGCAATGTGATCGTGAGGGTGAACAACCACGTACAACCATCCTATGTTCGTATAGCCAGTCTGCTTTTCACTTTCAGTATAGTCTTTAATAAATTATATGAGAAATTCAGTACTTTATTATAAAGCAGGCTTTGTGTTAGGTGATTTTGCCCAACTATAGGCTAAATGTGTACTGAGCACATTTAAGGTAGGCTGGGCTAAGCTGTGATGTTCAGTAGGTTAGATGTATTATAAATGCGTTTCTGACTTAATGATATTCTCAATTTGCAAGGGGTTTGTTGGGCCATAACCCCACCATAAGTCAAAAAAGATCAGTACGTGCCAGATTTCTTTGGAAACCTTTATTTTAAAAAATTGTGATACAAGTATATCTTTGAAATAAGAATTGGAAATATGGGATTGGTCCTTGACAAAGATTTGTAAACTCAGAAATGATTTTTTGTTTCTCCTTCATCACTCCTTCAGAGTGGTGTCCTGTCCAAATGTCTCCCTCTTTGCTCCTAATTATGTGTGTTTGTTACTACAGTTGCACAATTGAATTAAAAATATGTGAGTATAAAAAAGGAGTAGTTGTTTCTACAAAAACACAGCTAAATATTTTGAAAATAATCATTATAGTTTAATTGCTAACATAAAAAAAAGAAACTGTCAACTTAGGTGTGGCCAAGATAATTTAAAAGAGTCTAGGAATCTACATCAGACTGATTTGCAAATATCTCTTAAGTTCTCATCTGCTTAAAAACAGTTGGATACTGTGTGTAATGAATTGTATGATGGGCTTACTAAGGAAGTCTCAGAACTTGAATGTGTGGCTCTTGTGCAAATAAAGGCCTTGGCTTCCAGTCTTCCCCCTGTGGGAAAGTTAAGTCAACTACCAGATGGGCGAACGTTGTGAAAAAGTCAGATGTTGGGGTGTTGGGCACTTGCATGGAGAAATTTTCTTCTAGTCAACCTGTTGTTCAAAACCTTACAAATGATTTTCCTTCTTATTGATAATGACAATTTTATTGCAGGCTCATTGTACGAGATAGTTGAAACTGTTCTCCAAAATGATATAAAAAACCAGAGCATGCAGAAATAGAGTAAAAAACAAAGTTGAAAGGGAATTACAGTTGCTGTAGGCAGCAGTACAACTAGAATTAACAAGCTAAAGCTTTTTTTTTATAGGCAAATTCACAAATGCTAAAACTTCAGAAAAAAATATATTACACTTTTTTTTTTTTAGTTTTTCAGCCAGATGGATTCTAAATTAGTTATAGAATTTTCCCCATTAATATGTAAATAAACTTATCTGAAATGACATGTTAAGTTACTTCTCATCCCTGTCCTGGGGAGGACCTTAGAGAAAGTGACCTAAAAGCCATAGTTTTGCCATTGAATGTAATGTTCTAGCTCTGACCTTTGAATCAGATTTTTGGATTCTTTTAAGAGTATATATGGTAAAAAGAATTTTGAAAAAAGTATAAGACAGAATAAGCAGTCACAAAATAGGTGACATCAAACGTTTGAGAAATAATATAGTGATATAGGGCGAAATTTCCATTTAAGCATTTCCAGAACCTTGGTGAAAACTGTAACCTAATAATATCCTGAATTACAAGGGGATTCTGAAGGACATAGTTTGTTGTTGTTGTGTGTATGTTTTTAATTATCTCAAATTGAAGACTTTTCTCAATTGGTAAGAGACTGATTGTCCAATAGTCACAGTTTTTTTTTTATAAAATTGTGGGTGATGCAGAAACCATATAGGTTGTGACAGAAAAGGATGGATTCAAGATGATGATGAGGAGGATATAAGAGCAATCCAGCACCAAAAATTACTCATGTCATAGAGAGACCCTATGTTGTATTGAACAACAGCATTCAATATTAATGTATAGGAAGGATCAGTGACAGGAAAATTGTACTTCTTCTAAAGAAATTAAAATTATTCACTTTATTAAATGGACATAATTTATTTATTTTGAAGTAAAATGTAATATCTAAAGTGGGCTTTTTTTTTTTAATGATTTCCTATTTATCTAGATTTTTATTAAATGAAATAGTTCCAATCACTGGGTAAGATGGCCTCTGCTGTATTAAATTCATTTATTTTTCCCACTCTAGGATATAGACAATATGACATGTTTGTAAAATAACTTGTATTTTGAACAAATAAAATGTTAAATAACATTTGTATATTAATTTGTAGTTGTATGGATCAGGAACTGTGATCTAGATGAGAGGGTGAATTAAAATTTTGAACTCAAGATTTTGTTTAAATTCCACACTTCTGTGTATGCGTAAATTTATAACTGGTCATAAATAATTATCAGATTAACATTTTGTCATTCATATGAAAGTCTGTTTAGGAAAACTGTATTAATTAAACTTGTTTAATGGTTTGATTTTAGAAAATTAAGCAGAGGAACTAAAAGTACTTTAGGTTCTATTTAGCATAGTTGTATAGCTTTTAGACTCTGGGGAAATCCAGTTTTTAGAATTAACACAGTGTTTCGTCACTTAAGCCATGTGTTGACTAACCTGTTGTAGCAGAACATTTATTAATAACTTCATATTTTTGCATAATTATAAATTTTAGATCAAATAATGAAGTAAAACTGGCATCATTCATTTGGGGAAGAGAAATACTGTGGAACTTGAGTGATTTTTCCAAATAATGTGTCCATTCTAACTTGAGTGTATTATCTTTATCCTTAATAGTATTTTGTTGTTTTAGTTGCTAAGTCTTGTCTGACTCTTTTGCCATCCCATGGACTGTAGCCCGCCAGGCTCCTCTGTCCATGAATTCTCCAGGCAAGAATATTAGAGTGAGTTGCCATTTCCTTCTCCAGGGGATCTTCCTGACCCAGGGATTGAACCAGGGTCTTCTGCATTGGCAGATGGGTTCTCTACCACTGAGCCACCTGGAAAGCCCCCTCATGGTTTTTGGAATACATTGATATGAATTTCTTACACTTTATTTTAATCATAAAACTATTTTAATTTTTTTATAATGTCATATGTCATATGGTACACATGGTGTGCACATATTTTGTTTATCCTTGTTTAGCACTTCACAGTGCTAGTGTGAAATGAATGAATTACTAAGAAACAGGAGAGTAGAAATGAATAGTCTAAAATTTAAAATATATACCTTCAAAGTCATACTTTTAAGTTACCTTGATAAAAAACTATATGCATACAGCAAAGTGAAATAGATGTCTAAGAAATTAAGACTATTTGGAAATAGGTGTTTTATTCCTCATCATTCTTGTTCACTTTCCAAAAACATCCTCTTGGCGCCTCTTCTCTGGTTATCTTCTGTGGATCTAATGATTCTAGTATTTTATTAATATTTTCTTTTGAAGGTTCCAACTGACCTCATTTCTTTGTACAGATATTCTTTATTCTTTAATTTTTTAATTGAAGTATAGTTAATTTACAACCTGTCAGTTTCAGGCATACAGCAAAGTGATTCAGTTATACATGCATTTATATATATGTGTGTGTGTGTACTTTTTCAGATTCTTTTTCCATTTAGATTATTATACTCAGTAGAAAATACTGAGTATAGTTCTCTGCTCTATGGAGTAGGTTCTTGTTTATCTGTTTTATATATGTAGTAGTATGTGTATGTTACTCCCAAATTTCTGATTTATTTATATTGTGTCTAGATATTATTTTTGACACAAGGCATTTGTTAGTTACGGATAATAACAAGCAGCAAAAAGACCTGCCTGAAGTAGGCAGAAGCTTGTTCATCTCTTTCTTTCAATATGATTCTCAGAAGCAGTACCAGGATAAGCTTTATTTAGCTTATAGATAATTTTAACTCTCTTTAATCATGACTCAGTAGGTTGATGAAGCCGAGAAATCTATGTTTTTCCCCTAAATCTTGTAGGGTGTCTTTGATTATCAGTCAAGTTTACAAACCACTGATTAAGAGGAACTTCCTTAGGATTTGCTAGTACGTTAGTTCCAAGCAGAGAGAAAGTGGAAAGAACTTTTTAACGTCAAAGAGTGTCTTTGGAGATAACATAACTTTTATTAAAACAAATGTTTTTTAAGAAGAGTTTTTCCTGCCTTTTTGCTAGCAAGATTCAGTGATGGCTTAGCTAAAAGCACCTTTGGGATGGATTCAGAGGATCCGAAAGATACGGTGATGCAATGTGATTAGCAAGCTGGAGGGGAGGGTCACAAATGTGTGATTTTGAAGTCTCTTCTGTTTGAAACCAATTTTCAGAGTCTTGAATTTGATCCAGTAGATAGTATGTATACTACAAATGGAAAGATTAAACTGAAGCAACATAATTAGGGTAAGCCATTGCATCTGCACTTGTATCGCAGCAACTGAATTTGAAACCAGCTGCAAAATGGTGACTAATCTCTCTGGCAAGCCCACAGGAGAGTGTAGCACAATGAACCAGCTTTAGCCTCCCAAGCACATGTGCCTTCAGCGCGCCTCGAGCAGGTGATGGTGGTGATGCAATCTGATTATACTTTTGAATGTATTCTAACCACAGCCAACAGTTGAGTCTCACAAGGGGTTTCACAAAAGACTTCACACCAACTCTAGGGTTTTTTCAGATAGTTTCAACTATAGAAGGCCGTAGGAACTAACATATATGTATTAATTCTTTTCCTTTAGTGACTGTAATACATTATAATGCCTTATTATCTTCAAGTTGAGAGGTTTTAGTTAATTTTTACATATGCCATGAAGATGAGAAAAATAATGTGGAAAGAAGAAAGTACTTGAACTTGGAGCTTTTTCAGAATTGTTCATGACGACTTATACTGATCAATTAAAATAATTAAGCTGTCTAGACTGTTTAATTCTGTGCAAACAGGAGATGGTGAATCAGTGGGCTGGTAAGTGCTCTGCTGCTGCTGCTGCTGAGTCGCTTCAGTCGTGTCCGACTGTGTGCGACCCCGTAGACGGCAGCCCACCAGGCTCCCCCGTCCCTGGGATTCTCCAGGCAAGAACACTGGAGTGGGGTGCCATTTCCTTCTCCAATGCATGAAAGTGAAAAGTGAAAGTGACGTCGCTTAGCCATGTCCGACTGTGTGCGACCCCATGGACCGCAGCCCCCCAGGCCCCTCTGTCCACGGGACTTTCCAGGCGAGGGCACTGGAGTGGCTGCCGTCGCCGTCTCCGCCTTACTGCTCTAGTGCTGCCCTCACCTCTCCGGATTCAGGGTCTGCCTCCCGTGCTTCCTAGTGTGTCCTGATGAGGTGACATTTTACAGTATCTTCCATACTATAGGTGTTTAATAAATGCTCAGTTTGACTTGGACCTGAGCCTTTATTTTGCATCTTTGAATGGAGAAACAGTTTCTTCCTCCAGGGTACCACGGAGGGACATGGCGAGGATGAAATAGATAGAGCCATCTGTTCAAGAATATATGTCATCTTTGGGGAAAAAGTGCTGCAGGACCTAAAATACAATCACATGTACCATTTCAAATGAGTAGTTCAACAGTAGAATGCTTAGAAATTGCTTGTTAATCTTAAATTTAAATGTAAACATAGGATATATAATAGCTTGCAAGAAAGGACAGGAATTCCCCAAGACTAGTAAAACATTAGCACTTGCAAATTCTACACCCCTGAGAATAAAGGGGGAAGGGGAGTGTGAAAGCCCTACCTGCTAGTACTCAAGCCTAGTGGTCATCAGATTCGCGTTGGACGCTTGTCACCAGCACACAGGCCTGCGTCTCATCCCCACCAGTTCTGATTTTGTTGGTGTGGAGTAGGGTGCAGGTACCTGGGGTTTTATTCTTCTCCCTCCCTAACCCTCTCACCCAGTGGTTTTTGACACACACCCACATTTGAGAAATACCGCCCCAGACTACAGTAGTATTCTGACATGGCTGAGCGAGTGAGCACACACACACACCGGTTACAAGCAGACCGCTAGAGTGCAGACTGCTGAGCTTCCTAACTTGCGAACAAAAGAAAACTTGCCATTGTCATCGGGAGAAATAGACTGTTCTCATGGTAACTGTTAGAAGGCTTTTTGAAAAAATATAATGTTTGTTGTGTTCAGTTGTGATTTTGTAGGAGCTGCTAATATTTTTCATGTATTTATTTAAACTTTTGATATAAATAAAGGAAATTTTACCAAAGGACCGAAAGCCTTGACTGAAGTAAATTGAGTGGATTGGGTGCAGGTATGCTGCCTTCTGGTACTCTCCATTTGCAGAAAAGTGGCACTCAAACTCTGAAAGAACCGATGGTTAGCACATGTTGTGGCTTGACTCGCGTCCCCCAGAAGGATACGGCCTGACGTCTGGCATCTCTGAAGGTAATCTGGTTTGAAAATCGAGTCTTTGCAGATGTAATCAAGCTATCAACTTAAGATGAGCTCATACTCACTAGAGTGAGCCTTCCTCCAGTGACTGGTGTCCTTAAAAAAAAAAAAAAAGAGGAAAATCTGAACACAGAGATGCTCACATAGAGAAAAACATCATGTGATGATGAAGGCAGAGATTGGAGCAATGCAGGAACCCCAAGGAATTGCCAGCAACCACTCTAAGCTGGGAAGAAGAAAGACAGAGTCATTCCCTAGAGACTTCAGAGAGAGCAGGGCCCTGCTGACACTTGATTTCAGACTTCTAACTTCCAGAATTGTTAGAGAAGTATGTGCGTGTGCGCACTCAGTCATGGCCAACTCTTTACAACCCAGTGGACTGTAGCCCACTAGGCTTCTCTGTCCATGGAATTCTCCAGGCAAGAATACTGGAGTGGGTTGCCACATCCTTCTCCAGGGGATCTTCCTGACCCGGGGATCAAACCCATATGCCCTGCACTGGCAGGCGGATTCTTGTTAGAGGATAAATTTCCATTGTTTTAACCCACTAAGTTTGTGGCACTTCTTTAATGGCAGCCCTAGGAAACTATAAGATAGCACATGGATAGCTCTTCTCTTATCTAGATTTTTGATCAAAAGTAGATAGAAGAAAAATGTGAAAGTTCTTTTCTCATGTATTCTGCGTGTATATAGAGGTTCATGTGCTTTGAACCTGCCATTGTGGCAAGCTGGAATTCTGTTTGCAAGGTCAAGGAGACAGTCTAGCAGTGTTACCAGATAACAACCACTCTGCTTGTGCAGAACTGTGAGCCGTAGGCGTTCCTGTCGTTAGAACCCAACTTTTCCTTTAAAAGGATGCTCATGTATTTGAATGTGTGTGTGTGTGTGTGTGCGCGCGCCAAGTCACTTCAGTTGTGTCGGACTCTTTGCAACCGTAGCCCTCCAGGCTCCTTCGTCCATGGGATTCTCCAGACAAGAATACTGGAGGGGGTTGCCATGGCCTCTTCCAGGGGATCTTCCTGACACAGGGGTCAAAGTTACATCTCTTATGTCTCCTGCATTGGCAGACGGGTTCTTTACCACTAGTGCCACCTGGGAAGCCCCATGTATTTGAATATAAGTACTAAATGTCGATGTTGGAATTTTTTCCCAGAGTATAAGGAAGACTTTTATTATTAGCAAGAACTGGTCTCCCCTGGAATGAAAATCCCCTTCCACCTCAGGGGAGATCTCTGCAGAGTGAGTGAGTCAGCCTTTGGTGATGCTGCTTCCTCCTCTCTCTGATCTTCTGTGACCGCCCACCAGAATTCTGGCTACTGTCCTCACTGTGATTTTTATCAAACTTTCCATCGAAATCTGTTCTCTTCTGTCGACCCAGTGTCCAGCTCTCAGGGCCTTTATTCTGTTGTAAAATGTCAGGGTGAAGAGCACCAGCTTGAAGCCAGTCACACTGATACATAGTCAGATATGTGTGCACATCTGAAGTTGCTTTTTTTGAAGAATAATTTGGCCTGAACTGAAGGTATCCATCCATAAGATCAGCTCTACATGCAGATAGTGTACCTCTGCCTAAGAATATTTTGGCTCTGGTACTTCTCTGGTGGGGACAGTAGGTAAGTCATTTAATCTCTTTGAGGATTGATCTCCTTATTTATAAAACTGAGGTGATAAAACTATCTTTGAGGTTGACACATGGATGAAATGAGTAGCCATATATGGCATATAGGAAGCCCTTGAAAAATGATATTTCTGGCTGTATAAGAATAGCATCAGAATCCCATCGACCTTTTCACTATGTTCATTTACGTATTCATTCATATATTTATTCACTCACTAATTCAACAGACAGCATCCACAGTGGGCTTACTGTATGCCAGGCACTTTGCTCGGTGTTAGGAATAAATGGTGATTATGATAGAAAGCAGTCTGTGCCCTCACAGAAGGGACAGTCCAGCTGGAGAGATAAACGTTAATTGTGTGATCAGCTGATTAAGTGTAAAACTGTAGCATCAATAAGTGCTGTGAGAACAGATGACCAAGTGAGGAAGTCTGAGGAAGTCTTCCCTCAAAGAAGGTGAAAACGTGTACAGGTCAACTAATCGGGGAGGGTTCTAGACTGTGTTGTTGTTCACTCAGTCATGTCCAACTCTTTGCAACCCCATGGACGCAGCACGCCAGGCTTCCCTGTCCTTCACCAACTCCTGGAGTTTGCTCAAAGTCCTGTCTATCAAGTCGGTGATGCTATTCAACCATCTTGTCCTCTTTTGTCCCCGTCTCCTCCTGCCTTCAGTCTTTCCCAGCATCAAGGTCTTTTCCAGTGAGTTGGCTTATCGCATCAGGTTTGGCCAAAGTATTGGACCTTCAGCATCAGTCCTTCCAATGAATATTCATGGTTGATTTTCTTTAGGATTGGCTGGTTTGATCTCCTTGCAGTCCAAGGGACTCTGAAGAGTCTTCTCCAGCACCACAGTTCAAAAGCATCAATTCTTTGGCACTCAGCCTTTGTTATGGTCCAACTCTTACACCCATACATGACCACTGGAAAAACCATAGCTTTGACTATATGGACCTTTGTCGCAAAGTACTATCTCTGCTTTCTAATATGTTGTCCAGATTGGTCATAGCTTTTCTTCCAAGGAGCAAGCGTCTTTTAATTTCATGGCTGCAGCCAACATCTGCAGTGATTTTAGAGCCCCCCCCCCCAAATAAAGTCTTTTACTATTTCTATTGTTTCCCCATCTATATGCCATTAAGTGATAGGACTGGATGCCATGATCTTCATTTTTTGAATGCTGAGTTTTAAGCCAGCTTTTTCACTCTCCTCTTTAACCTTCATCAAGAGGCTCTTTAATTCCTCTTGGCTTTCTGCCATAAGGGTGGTATCATCTGCACATCTGACGTTATTGATATTTCTCCCGGTAATCTTAATTCCATCTTGTGCTTCATCCAGCCCAGCATTTTGCATGATGTACTCTGCATATAAGTTAAATAAATAGGGTGACAATATACAGCCTTGATGTACTCCTTTCCCAGTTTTGAACTAGTTTGTTGTTCCATGTTCACTTCTAATTGTTGCTTCTTGACCTGCATACAATTTGTCAAGAGGCAGGTAAGGTGGCCTGGTATTCCTATCTCTTTAAGAATTTTCCATAGTTTGTTGTGATCCACACAAAGGTTTTAACATAATCAATGGAGCAGGAATAGCTGTTTTTCTGGAATTCCCTTGCTTTTTCTGTAATCCAACGGATGTTGGCAATTTGATCTCTGTTTCCTCTGCCTTTTCTAAATCCAGCTTGTACATCTGAAAGTTCTTGGTTCAAGTACTGTTGAAGCTTAGCTTGGAGGATTTTGAGCATGATCTTGCTAGCATGTGAAATGAGTGCAACAATTGTGTGGTAGTTTGAACATTCTTTGGCATTGCCTTTCTTTGGGATTGGAATGAAAACTGACCTTCTCCAGTCCTGCGGCCACTGCTGAGCTTTCCAAATTTGCTGGCATATTGAGTGCAGCACTTTCACAGCATCATCTTTTAGAATTTGAAATAGCTCAGCTGGAATTCCATCACCTCCACTAGCTTTGTTCGTAGTGATGCTTCCTAAGGCCCACTTGACTTCACACTCCAGGATGTCTGGTTCTAGGTGAGTGATCACACCATCGTGATTATCTGGGTCATGAAGATCTTTTTTGAATAGTTCCTTTGTGTTTTCTTGCCACCTCTTAATATCTTCTACTTTTGTTAGGTCCAGACCATTTCTGTCCTTTATTGTGCCCATCTTTGCATGAAATGTTCCTTTGGTATCTCTAGTTTTCTTAAAGAGCTCTCTAGTCTTTCCCATTCTACTGTTTTCCTCTATTTCTTTGCATTGTTCACTTGGGAAGGCTTTCTTATCTCTCCTTGGTGTTCTTTGGAACTCTGCGTTCAGATGGGAATATCTTTCCTTTTCTCCTTTGCCTTAGCGTCTCTTCTTTTCTCAGCTATTTATAAGGCCTCCTCAGACAGCCATTTTGCTGTGTTGAATTTCTTTTTCTGTGGGATGGTTCTAGCTGAGGGAACAGCAAATCAAAATATCCCTTTGGTGGGAGGGCATGTAACACTTTTGGTGAATCAAAAGACACCCTTAGGCCGATATGCAGGGAGCCAGGAGGGAGTGGGGAACTTGACGAGGATGCAGATTTAGGCAAACCCAGACCATGCTGGACCTTGTGGGCCCTGATGATGTCTTTATCTCAAAAGCAGAGGGAGCCATTGATGAACAGTAAGCTGTGGATGATGTGAACAAATAACGGATATGAAAAGATGCTCCTCTGTTTTCTTCCTTTCCCTGGAATGATTCGGCCCTCTCAGATGGAACCTGGTCGTTCCTGGCGCGTGCACTTAGGACTTGGCTTCTGTGATCAGAGTTGTCATTCTGTGGCTGCCATTCATTCCGTTTCCCTTCTACCTCATCAATAATGGCACCGTCTTCCACTCACTCCAGATTGCCAGGGCCCTTGGACTTGGCTTTTCTGCCTTCCCAGCTCTGTAGTCAGCCTAGGTAACGCTAATGGTCGTGGTGATGCCCCAGCTGAGACCCTCACCTCAGTCCCTTGTTCTCCAAAGCCTTTTTGTGCTGGTGACCTTCCTTTTGTACTCCAGCAGTTCTCTGCTGTGGCCTTGCTCTGGATGACACGATCACCCAGAGTGATGCATCCTCAGAAGTCTTAAATCTGAAACCCAGGAATCCTCCTCTTTGCTGCCGTGCTGCCCCTGTTTCAGGCCACTGCTCCTGCTTGCTCATCTGACTGGTTGAAAGCTTTGTTCCAGTGACGTCCTGACTTCTTATCTAGCTTGAACCCTGTGGCCCATCACTGCAGTGTTGTGAGATTAAGTCTCCTAGTTATTTTGATCTCCGTTGTTTTCAGCTCTGGGTAGAGTCAACCTTTCCCTTTATCTGCCCCCGCTCTCAGGCCACTAAGAGTACTGGAAGAAAATTCTGGCTATGTGTATGGGAACTATAATGCATTGCTGCTTCCTAATCATCTGAAATGTCATCTCTTTTGGTCCTTTCTCATCAGCTTTGTGTTAACAGGGTGTATGTCAGCCTTGACTATGTGCTGGAGTTACCTGAAGGTGTTCATAAACGTACCACTGCCTTGGTTCCACCCATAAAGAGTGGGGTTTTTTGAAGATAATTGTTCTTTTTTATTGGAATATAGTTGATTTGCAGTGTTAATTTCAGATGTGCAGCAAAGTACATCAGTTACACATACACATATATCCCCTCTTTTTTAGATTCTTTTCCCACGTGGGTCTTTACAGAGTCTTGAGTAGAGCTCCCTGTGTTGTGAAGTAGGTCCTTACTCGTCGTCTGTTTTATAGGCAGTACTGTCTATACGTCAGTCTCAGTCTCCCAGTTCATCCCTCCTCCATTTTCCTCTGATAACTGTAAGTTTATTTTCTACGTTTGTGACTCCGTTTCTGTTTTGCAGATAAGTTTATTTGTGTCATTTTTAATTAGAGTCTACATATAAGTGATATCATATAGTATTCGTCTTTAACCTACTTCACTTAGTGTGATAATCTCTAGGTCCGTCCGTGTCTCTGCAGGTGGCATTCTTTTATGTGGCTGAGTAATATTCCATTGTGTATATATGTGCCACAACTTCTTTATCCATTCACCTGTCAGTGGACATTTAGGTTGCCTCCCTGTCTTGGTTATTGTAAGAATGTGGCAGTGAACATTGGCATGCATGTTAGTTTTCTCTGGATATATGCCCAGGGTTGGGATTGCTCGGGTTATATGGTCTCCAGTGACAAAAGTCCAGGACCAGACGATTTCACAGTGAATTGAATCAGATATTTAGAGAAGAGATAACACCTATCCTTTTGAAACTCTTCTAAAAAATTGCAGAGGAAGGAACATTCCCACCCTCATTCCACCTCTAAAGGTTCTGATGTAATTGTCCTAGAGTACATTTCACTTGGTGAGACAGTTCCCCGGTGATTCCAGCATTCAGCCAAGGTTAGAACTACTGAGCTAATGTGCCCACAGAGGCTGACGGGCTCATTCACACACTTCTTGAGCTTTTTTCTAGCCCTCATGCTAAGCAGACGATCTTGTCTCATCCCAACTTCTTTTCCTTTCTCTACCTTTGGACCTACTTATTTTTAATGGCATCCATACTCAGCTAGTTCATCCCTGTTATAGAGAAAAAAATTGCCTACATTGTCATATTTGACCTCTTCAGAGGGGCACTGGATGTCTCTCCTCCTCCTTCTCCATTCCTTATCAGAGCTGAGTGACCTGTTCTGAATGATTGGGCTTAAAAAGTAGTCGTGTGCTATCATCCTCAGTTCAGTTCAGTTCAGTCTCTCAGTCGTGTCTGAGTCTTTGTGACCTGTGGACTGCAGCATGCCAGGCTTCCCTGTCCATCACCACCTTCCGGAGCTTGCTCAAACTCATGTCCATCGAGTCAGTGATGCAGTCCAACCATCTCATCCTCTGTTGTCGCCTTCTCCCGTCCTCAGTCTTTCCCAGCATCAGGGTCTTTTCATGAGTCAGTTCTTTGCCAAAGTATTGGAGCTTCAGCTTCAGCATCAGTCCTTCCAGTGAATATTCAGGACTGATTTCCTCTAGAATTGAATGGTTTGATCTCTTTGCATTCCAAGGGACTCTCAAGCGTCTTCTCCAGCACCACAATTCAAAAGCATCAATTAATTCTTCAGCTGTCAGCTTTCCTGATGGTCCAACTCTCATATCCATACATGACTACTAAAAAAACCATAGCTTTGACTAGACGGACCTTTGTTGGCAAAGTGATGTCTCTGCTTTTTAATATGCTGTCTAGGTTGGCCATAGATTTTCTTCCAAGGGGCAAGCATCTCTTAACTTCATGGCTGCAGTCACTATCTGCAGTGATTTTGGAGCCCAAGAAGATAAAGTCTGTCACTGTTTCCATTGTTTCCCCATCTATTTGCCATGAAGTGATGGGACCACTATCATCCTATCAAGCATGAATTTTCTGTTGAAAACAAAGCTGGGTGAGAAAGCAGTCAGTTCCAAGCTTAAGAAATATTAAGCAGAAAAGTGAAAGATGATGCTTTTCAGAGCAAATGATGAAATATACTGAGAAGTGATACCTGAAAGGTGGTTGGGACCAGACGAGGGGCAGCAGTGGGAGGGGGCGTTGGGTCTCTGAAATATTTTACTAGAGTTGTTGAACTTTGATTTTCAGTACTTAGAAAGTCTTTTCTTCCTGTGTGCACAGAGTGAAATGATCAAATACATGTTTTTGTTTGTTTTTAATTTATTTGGATGCCCCAGGTCTTAGTTGTAGCATGTGGGATCTAGTTCCCTGACCAGGGATCAAACCCTGGCCCCTTGCATTGGAAGTGTGGAGTCTTAGCCACTGGACTACCAGGGAAGTCCCAAATATGTTTTAAGGACAGCGTTATGGTCGCAGTATGGGACATGGTCCATAGAGGAAATAGCTTCAAGACCCGAAGGATTTTTGGGAGCCATTTGCAACGATCTAGTCAGGCAGTGATGACTCGGGATGAGCCTAGGAACCACAAAGGTGAAAGGAGAAGAAACTGCTTCTAGAGATACTGATAGAGGTGGAACCAAGAGGATCCTGTCATTTTACATTTTGGAGTATTAGTGTCAAGACCCATAGGTACCATGTTTAACTTGGTCATAGTAATTGAACCCAGAATTCTGCTAAATTGCCTATTTATAAGCTACTTGTCTTAGTCCATGCTAGCACTACAACAAAATTACCATCACCCTGAGTGGCTTATAGCAACTGGCCCAATATAAAAAAGACCTCTCAGGAAAAAAAAAATTAAAGAATATTTATCTTCTATGGAATGGCATGTTAGACCAAGTTTAAAGTATACTATTTGATTAGTGATTCAGAATATTTCTTAAAGGTCTGTTAGAATGTATGAAAGAAGCCTTAGGGATAAAAATATCATAATCAGGAGAAGTGTGGTAGAAGGATTTGAACTGTGAATATAATTTGGATTTGTCCGACTCTTCAACCCCATGGACTGTAGCCTGCCAGGCTCCTCTGTCCATGGGATTCTTCAGGCAAGAATACTAGAGTGGGTTGCCGTTTCCTTCTCTAGTGGATCTTCCCAACCCAGGAATTGAACCCAGGTCTCCTACACTGCAGGCGGTCTCCTTACCAACTGAGCCACCAGGGAAGCCCCAAATTAACATTGGTATAAAACTATTAACTAAACCACAGACTTCATCTGGATTTTACCAGTTTGTCCCCTAATGTCTTTTTTCTGTTCCAGGATCAAATCCAGGTTCCTACATTGCATCCAGCCATATTCTAACATGTTAACCAATCTCTCTCTTGCATTGATTTTTCTCCTTTCACAACCCATTAGGAAATGGTTTGCTTATAAAACTGCGTCTTATAAATAGTACACTTTTACAGATATGGTCTAGGTCAATTGGAGAACCAATGATCTCTAAAATATACTTTAGCTCTTTAGGATGCTGTAAAACATTTTCTAATGAGTTGCTATTAGTTTTCTGACATGGGAAAGATAATAAAATTTCTAATAGAAATGTATAACATCATAGCCATATTGGGTATTTTTAAAAAATTTCCACGTTAACATTAAACCTTTATCTTTGTTGTATTTGTGGCAGAAAAAAAAATAAAAATGACTTAAATCAGTGTGAATAAGACTTTAACTCTGCTGTTTAAATTTATAGACTTCAACATAGCCACCATTTTTTGGTCTGATTTTCCACCTCATTGAAAACATTCTCCAGCTGCTGCTGAGTGATTTCATAAATTGCACTCATGATCCTGGCTTGAAGTTCCTTTAAAGAATGTGGTCCGGATGAATACACAGCAGTTTTAACACAGTCCCATAAAATATAGTTCAGTGGGATAGGTCATGCTGAAAGTTGCACAAGGATTTCATAAACACCCTGAGTAGACGATCACTAAAACTCTGAATGTGTTATATGGAAAAACCTCATAAAGGATGGCAGTGTTCCAGATGTAGATTAAGTTGGCCATCTATGAAACAGTTCCTACTGCTGATGGTTCTTATAGTACCACCTGCCAGTTCTTTCATATTAAATTGTGTGAAATAACACATTCTGTAAACCGATGAACTGCTTATTTATTTAATAAATCCATCAATGAAAGAAACCTCTGTCGTTAGAAATGGAGTTATTTATTAGACCCAAAAGGTCTTAAGCCAGAAATGTCAGGCATTTGGTGGGGGGGGAGACAAAGAATGTTGCAATCCGGCATTGTTTTTAAACAAACAGCAGCAAGTAGTAGCACACCATACCCAGTTGGTATGTTTGTCCTGCATCTGGCAGGAAACTCCAGTCCCCGGGTTATCAGCCCAATGCCAAGTTAAACCTCAGAAAGAACGTCATTGGTCTTGGTGTTGAGCTTTGATGATATTAGTAAGCTACATGTGGGCTGGCATTTTGGTTGCGTCACTGATGCATTTTCTTTGCTGATTTTATTTGTTGGTTTAGTGAGAAGATTCCTCCCCCAGCCACGACAGGTGCTGTTCTGGGAAACAGAGCATACCAATATAAGCTTCATATTCCTCAATTAGAGTTGTGGTTGGTATAGACATTGCTCATATTTTGAGATTAAGGTGGTCACACGAAATACATGCAACATAGAAAACATAGCAATGTGTGGTAATTATGCATACATAGGCTGGTATCTCACCACCCACTGTGTAGAATTAATCCCAGTGCAGTTTTTGCTGCTAGCCATTCATGTCAGTTGAAGTTAGATATTCTGCTGTAACACCTTCATAGTTTTCAACTCTGTCTCTGAACCTTTCTTAAAAATCTTTATTAAAAACTTGTGAATTGTTTATACTGATGTATTTTATGTGCTTAATATATTTCATTTGTGTGATTAGCTTGAAACTATCTTGAATTCAGATACAACAGACCAAGACAGAATTTCCCACTTTTTTGATAAAAATAGAAATTTCTATCATCCATAATATGACTATCTCTCTTTAGAGAAGAAAATGTGAGTGTAATTTCTGGTTCTTTCAGATAATTCTGAACTTTTCATTTCCTTACATTTTCTAAGGGTTATAATTGCCTTTTTCTCTCTTTCTTGTTTGCTGTATTGATAGTTAAGATTTTGCAGTTTATGCTTTAATTCCAAAGGATAGAGTTGTTCTTCTCTACCTTAAAAAAAAAAACTTTTGATCCATGTTGTTATTATCAACGTTATTATAAAGTTACTGTAGAACTGTTGGCTTAACTTACCAGTGTTGTTTTTGAGGGGCTTCCCCGGTGGCGCAGTGGTAAAGAATCCGCTTGCCAGTGCAGGAGACATGAGTTCAATCTCTGGTCGGGAAGATTTCCTGGAGGAGGCCATGGCAGCCCACTCCGGTATTGCCTGAAAAATCCCATGGACACAGTAGCCTGGTGGGCTATAGTCCGTGGGGTCGCAAAGAGTCGGACATGACTGAGTGGAGCATAGAATTCCTTTTGAGCTACTGTCCCCAGCTCTGTAATCCTGGGGAACCTCTGTCATTAGCTCGTGGCGTCTCTGAGCTGAGTCTGTGTTTGTGAGATCTGGGGAAGGTGTGGTCAAATTGAACCATTAGATTTTCCCTAGTGTGGATGTGAACCTCCTCTCAGTTCCCAGAAATTCTCTGCTTCCTGTACCTTGGAGTTGTAGGTAGCCTTAATTATCATTAAGTTTTTTCTTTTTTTAAACTTAAGGCCTTTAGAGGTGAACCTTTAAGAAGTTCATGAAAGTAGGAAGATTTTGCTTTGAAAATTACCTTCCCTATTTAACTAAGCTACATTTTGGTGCTTTTACTTTCCAGAGTTAAAGCTCTCTCATAATTGGCTTTCATCTAAGTAAATTCAAAAGATTTGGTATTCTTCATTATATGTAAACATATATAAACATTACCGTATATTTGAAGTTTCAGCATAGATACTCAAAAGCATGAGGAATATGGTTAAATTGAAGGTCTTCACCACAGCATTGGGGCTTCCAGGTGTCACTCTTGGTAGAAAAAACCTGCCTCCCTGTGCAGGGGACTTAAGAGACACAGGTTCGATCCTTGGGTCAGGAAGATGCTCTGGAGAAGGATGTGGCAACCCATTTGAGTGTTCTTGCCTGGAGAATCCCATGGACAGAGGAGCCTGGCAGGCTACATTCATGGGGTCACACAGAGTCGGACAAGATTGAGACAACTTAGCAGGCACCACAGCATGCCGAAATGAAATGCCTAGCCTTAAAGGATTTAATGATCATTATTTTTCCATTCTCCCTTATTGAAAACGCAAGAGTTACCTATTACTTCCATCAATTTCAGGCTTTTTAATTCTTCCATTAATCCTTATGATATGGGGCTTCCCAGTCGGAGAAGGAAATGGCAACCCACTCCAGTATTCTTGCCTAGAGACTCCTGTGGACAGAGGAGCCTGGTGGGCTGCTGTCCATAGGGTCACACAGAGTCGGCCATGACTGAAGTGACTTAGCATGCATGCATGCATTGGAGAAGGAAATGGCAACCTACTCCAGTGTTCTTGCCTGGAGAATCCCAGGGACAGAAGGGCCTGGTGGGCTGCCGTCTGTGGGGTTACACAGAGTCGGACACGACTGAAGCGACTTAGCAGCAGGAGCAGGTGGCTCAGTGGTAAAAGAATCTACCTGCCAATCTAGGAGACACGAGTTTGATTCCTGGGTTGGAAAAGTCCCCTGGAGAAGAAAATGCAACCCACTCCATTATTCTTGCCTGGAGAATTTCATGGACAGAGGAGCCTGGTGGGCTGCAGTCCATGAGGTCACAAAGATCAGACATGACTGAGCAACTGAGCATGTACACACACACACCTGCACACCTTATGATAAATCTTTTGGTTATTAAAGCAAAATAGGCCAGTTTATTTTTTCATCCAAAAGGCAATAGTTTAAATCCCAAAAGCATTAACTAAAAATGCTTTGCAATCTCCCACAGTGTTTGTGCTAAGACCTAAGAATCTGCTGTCAAATGCTCTACCCCAAGCTGTACCCCCAGACCTAAGACTCTGATATCAAAAAGTGTTTGAATTGGGTTTGAATTGTGTTACATAGTAAATATAAGATTATGGAATGTTGTATTTACATTCATAAAAGTATGCCTAATGAGTATGCTGTAAACAGGGTGGTGTTATTTTTGTAGTTTCTTTCATAGAACAGTTGGGTTTCATAAGACCAAGGATGTAAAAAAAATTTCCAGGAACACATCAAATAAATTACAGTTTGATAGATAGTGATTTGTCTGTGAAGAGTGATTGTACCTTAAATGAATCTTGTTGCAAGGTCAGTCAAAGAGGAAAGTTGATATTGGGTGGTTGATAGCATACCACTCTTGGGCACAGATGTTATAGCTGGAAATAACCTATCAAGGCATCAGATTGGAAGGAAAGAATAGTATAAGGTAAAGGTAGTTTTTCAAGGGACAATGTATTTGTACCTATTGTACCTTAAAATATATAATAAAAATATATAATCTGTACTGAATGCGAAATATTTCAGCAAATTTTTAGTCTAAGTTCCCTTTGTTGTACACATTTCTTAGAGAACAAGTAGGGAAGATCTTGCAGATATGAATCTCCAGAATTGAATCTGATATGAATCATATATGAATCTCTTCAGAATTAATTCTTACAAAGTCAGTTTTGGTTTTGTTGACCCCAGAAGTCTTGCTTCTAGTCTCCCTAAAGCCTTGTCTCACTCGGTTTAGGAGGGCATGGTAATGCCCATGAATTAGCTCCCGTAGAATTTTTGCCCTAGGAGTCGTGTACCCGAAAGTTTATGCTGGTCATTAGAAGTAACTCTCTCCTCCTCTGTCCAGGATTGGAGAATTGCTTTCTCAGATAAAATCTTTATATCTCCTGGGAAAGGTGAAGCTGTGGTCCTTATTACCAAGTGCTTTGTTGCTTCGTGAGAGAGGATTGTCTTCTGAGCACTGCGTCCCCGTGAGTTCGGCTTCCCTTGGGCTGAAGGCTCTCCTGGTTGCAGTTGGAGTTTTCAGCGCTGTTAGTAGTTCAGGCTGCACTTTGTCCTGGTATCACTTAGTCGTCTCTCCTTAGTTCCCAGGTGAATCCTGCTCACCACGAGGTGAAAAATTTGGTCTTTGGAGATGTCTTCTGGTTCCATCTTCTTTCTGAGACAGATCACTTTGAAATTTTGTAGCTCAGTTTTAGTATTGCTACATTTCTTCCTGGTAAGTTCCAACTATTGTGCTAAACCATGGGTCTCTAGGTTATAGCTCCAGTTTTCCCACCTCCCATTTTGATGGAGTTGGATTTAAATGGTTCTTCACTTGCTGAATTTCTAAATATCCTTGGATGGAGGAGTTCTGCTTATTTACACGGCACACGTTTACTCAGTACTTCCAAACATCCAGTTGTCTTTATTTTATTTCATTGTGCTTTTCGAATTATCTTATCAATGTGCATGATAGCTCTCGTTTACTTGTTTTCATTTCACAGAACACGTTTTTCTTCATCTAATCTGGTTCCTGTCAATGTCTCTTCCAAATATTCATTTTTTTTTTTGAAGAGTTCTTCCTCAGAATCTAAAATTCTTAATGTCTTCATGTAGAGTGACAGGGCAAAACAGGAAGCGGTAGACTCACCCCTCATTGTGTTAAGGTGGGAGTCCCTGCGTCTCAGCTTTCCCACAATTCAGAAGGCAAAAGTCACCCTCCACCACTGTGCCCAGGACTGTTGGACCCTGGCTTCCAGTGGCCGCCCACAGAACCGGTAGCTTTCCATTCCCTGGTGGTAGGAAACCAACTGAAATCAGCTAGGGTCCTGGAGATGATCAGGTCTCTAGTTTCGCAGCAGATCCCACTGCTCATCCAGCCATGGTAGCTGCCTCGTTCCGTGAGGGCATTCCTTTCCATGGGCTGGGTCCTGCCCCCACCTTCTAGCTTCTGTAAAGCTGCATTTTGAGAATCCTCTCATTTTGGGAGAAAAAGGAGTTAAGTTTACAAAATGTATAGATACACTATTGTTGTTCAGTCACTAAGTCGTGTCTGATTCTTTGTGACCCCGTGGACTTTAGCACACGAGGCTTCACTATCTCCCTGAGTTTGCTCAAACTCATGTCCATGAGTCATTGATGCCATCTGACCACCTCATCTTCTGTCACCTTCTTCTCCTCTTGCCTTCAGTCTTTCCCATCATCAGGGTCTTTTCTAATGAGTCAGCTCTTTGCATCAGGTGGCCAAAGTATTGGAGCTTCAGCATCAGTCCTTCCAATGAATATTCAGGGTTGATGTCCTTTAGGATTGACTGGTTTGATCTCTTTGCTGTCCAAGGGACTCTATTGAAATATATATATAATTTTTATATGTTCACCTTGGGGAAATCCCAATCTTTAGTGAGTCAAGCATCTGAAGTCACATCTCAGCTGTTTGCCCGCTGGGACAGTGGTGAGATAATGAACCTCTCTGGGCTTCAGTTTCCTTGGATGTGAAAGGAGGAGGATGATGTGGTCTCAGAAGGGCTGCTGAGATATTTAGATCCAATAACTTAATGTAAAGTACTCAGCCCTGCACTGGGCACAGAATGGGTGCTCACTCAGTCACAATTTCTGCTTCTTTCCAGCCGATGGCCAAGGTTTCTGCCCAAGCCCACCACCAGTTGTTGAACCTGGCCTTTGTTTTGTCCATTACTTAATCTCCAGAGCAAATAATGTTCAAGTCACGCTGTGGGCTCAGAGCGTGGAGCAAACAACCACCACCCCAGTATAGATGAAAAACAATATCAGTAGGAAATACTTAGTATTATTTGACTTCTCCTGTGACAGTTTTACTTATTTTTTTGATGACACACTAATGGTTGTACCTTTATTTGAATGTGTACACTCACATCTATTACGTTTTCATTAGCCTAAATTTTCATCTGTCAGAAAATAATGGCTTTTGCTTTGTTGACTTGTAAGTTTTTGCTGAATTGGTCTCTTTAAAGCTGGTCATTATCTCTTTCTATATAGTAACTTTAGAATGAGGAATGTGGACAGGGAGCCTCATTTTATAGTAGCCAGATTTTAAGATAAAATGTAGAAGCATGCTAATAAGATTAGTACATTTGCTTTTTTAAAACTAATCCTGAATATTTTCTTTTTCTTGAAGTGAGATCTGTTTCTTTGGCTCTGCCTCTTTTGCACACACTCAATAAACATCTATGAGTTTGACTTACAGAACTTATCTTGGGGTTCAATCCAGGCTTTCCTTACTGAATGGTCCTTCATGCTCGCTAGAGACCTAACCTAAGTAATCGTTTTGGCTAATTGAATAATTTCCTGCAGTTATCTATGGTGAATTGTGGTTGGGAGAGCCAAGTGAAAACAGTCTACCCTAATGACCAGGATCTCGACCTCTGGAGCTCATTAGACCTGAGTCCAGATCTAGTTCACATAACATTAATTAGTTGTTAGTCTAAGCAAGTCACTTAGTATCATTATACCTCATTTTTCGTATCTGTCAAGTGAAATAGTAATGCGTAGTTCATCAGATTGTCATAAAGATTGAATGAGATAATATACGTCAAAAACAGACTAGCACTTGGGTATACTGAGTCTTTAAGAAACTTATGTGATGGAAAATCCAGTGTTAATAAAAGTTTGTCTTAATTTGTCACTTTAAGACACAGCAACAGTGTTACTCAGTTTTTCTTGTTACCAATTGAGATAATAGATTCTAAAGCCAAACTAATAGAAAAAATTTATTTGAAACATACAAGATTACAGTTATCTGAATTGATAAAAGGGTCTATAGAATGTTAGATAGTACTTAGCTATTGAAATGATGAATCTGGTTTCTTGAAGATGTTTAACATATGACCAAGGCCAAGTATAAGCATTGGAAGAATTTAACACACTCTTTGAAACTTTTCCAGGATGGGATCTGACCTGCTGAATTTGAAACAAACAAAACAGAAGCTTGTTCTCCTTGAGCCCTTAGTGCCAGAAAATAAATCATTGCTGTATTCATCAAGCCATAAAGCTTAAATCATCTCTGTTTGAGTTGGACACCCCAGGGTAGTATTTGACGCTAACCACTGGTTCAAGCAGGACCTGGTGATATTTAATGGACTGTTGTTCAAGGTCAGTCAACACTGGGTTGTTGCATCAATATTAAAGTATTACACAATGATATGGATATATAAAAACTTCCATTAAGCATTGAATATAAATGAACTCTGTTTGTCCTTGTAACCAAATATGCTATGGTTTATGGTTATGTAACCAAATGCTCTGCCTCAAGAAAATTTCCTTGCTTTAGCTTCAGCAATAATTTGCCCTTTTTCTGAGTGACTCTTAGAGCTGTAGCTACTTACCAACAAAGCACATAGGCATTTCTTTATGTGTTTTTCTTGCTTTCCTATTTTCTGCAGGCCAGAACCGCTGGCTCTTAGTCTACTCTGGGATGGTGCTAATGCCTAACAGTGACACTGTCTTTACCCTTGATGTAAAGTGCTGGTGTTTCTTGTACAGCCGCTGCGGGCAGTTGCCCTGAAATGACGCATGTGGAATTAGATGGTGCTGTCAAAGGTCAAGCTGTTGGCTTCAGGGTTGACATTCCCAGATGAGGTAGAGGACAGAGGAAGCAAATAAAGAGGAGGAGACAGGGTACAGAAAATAAAATCTTGTTGTTTGGATTCCTAAAATAACTGGCATAACTTTTAGGGAAAAGGGTGAGAAATTATTTTTATTTTTACTTCTAAGCACCACTATTCAGGCACAATATCTGAGCAAATCATAAACTTTTAAAATAAATAAAATATTGTTTATTACATAGGTATTAAGGAATACCTAAAGTTATTACATAGTTAATAGGAATACCTATGTAATAACTTATAGTAATAGCTTAGATTAATGTGTTTTTGAAGTATAAAGTTAGTGTGGTTTGTTAAAATATCAGACTTCTAGTTTTACAGACCGCAGGTGAGACCCTGTAAATACTTAGTAATGAATTGCTGTCTCAGCAGGCATTTAAGGTTTAAATCATATAGTCAGTTTGTGTCTCATGGTCATTGCTTTGCCTGGTCCCTATGACATTCACCATATTGTCAGTCAGCTGCTATAACCTCAAGTGAGAGTTCGCATTTTTCCTCATTCTTAACACCTGCCCTTTCATGTTGTGCTCAAAAAAATGAGACAGTTCTTTGTAGCAAGCATCAGTAGCTCAACAAATACTTCTTTGAAGTAACTGATTATTTACTCTTAGGCTGTATGGTTAGACCTTGGCACCTTTGCTGTCTAAAAACAATCAGAAATACTGTCAAAACATAGATTCTTCAAGATCAGTTTTGTCAAAGAAGCAGATTGGTATTCCTAATGACATAGTGAGTCAAGCAGTACCTTTAGGAAACCTGGATATCTACAGTAGGATTAAGAAACACTTAGTTTTTCTTAAAATTTATACATAACAAAGGAAAACTGTCATTCTATATGAATCAAGATATGTCTGTATATTCAAAGATATGTCTATATAGGATTTTTAAAATTGCCACTCTGGATTGATGATGAATTCATGAAGAGTAGAAGAAATGATCTGGCTTGCCATTGATTGATTCCATTGATTGATTGGAGAAACTTAGTAAAGATGTTCATATTCTATATATTTGTCTCTACAAAGGGAAGCAGAGAAGGTTAGCCAGGACTTGCCCTGAGAGAAATCTGAGTAAACTTCATAGTTCCTGTGTCAATGGGAAAAATAGGCCGGCTTAATAGTGAACCCCCTATTTTGCTTAAAAAAAAAAGCCCTTGATTGCCCAAAATTCTTGAAACCTGAAACTGCTCCTACTTTCAAGGCAGAAGGCAGATTTGAAGTTCTGAGCAGGAGGCTAAAACTTTCATTTGAAAACTGGTCAGCAGCACCTTCTTAACAGGAAGAAAAGAATTCTGGTATTTGGTCCAAACCTATATATTTTTGCATTCACCTCAAAGGATGTTTTGTGTGAATTTATGACTATTGTTTGTAATAACAACCTTTAACAGTTCAAGGTTACTTTTAAGTCCACAAAATGTATAAAAATCACCCAAATCCTCCTTCAAACTATTATAAACTTAGTTTTATACCACTTTTTACAAGACTGATGGTTTCTCCCCACAGCCTAGAATTATACTTGGTCTTAAATTATTTCAAAATTTAAGTTGGTATTTTCCTTGTAAAGATCTTAAATTCTAGAATTTTGAAATTTGGTGACCAAGTTTAAGTAGGACATACCTTTCATAACAGCTCATGACATTATATACTCTTATAACTTGCGTTTTACACTTCCCTTTCCATCCTCAGTGTCATAACAGTTGATGGTATATAGGAACCAACAGATTTCTTAATCATTTTAGTATCTTTGGATCTTATCCAGCGTCCATTTGTGTTTTGATATGCAGCTGTCAGAATTAAAGACAGTTTGAGAGCAGAAATCAGAAGTCTTCCTCAGTTAATATCAAAATCAGTAATTCATTGTTTCCCTAAATCGTTTCAGCACTGACTTTCGGGCAGGATTTTTTTTGCACTCCATTCATTCGATGGAAACATTAATTAACCTTAGCCCAGCAGCGTTGCCCAGCGCGGCTGTGAGTCCCTGAGCAGCAGTGTACGTTACACCGACTTCTCCAGCTTATAAAGCCTCTATTTTGCACCATGAAGTGGTAATTTCAGGGAAAAGCGCTTAATGAAGTTTCCCAGGTGTTGAACTTGGTAGGAGAACTTTGAATTCCTTTTAAGTGCAAGGACAAATAAAGTAGGAGGTTTTCCTTTTTTTTAAAAAAAGATTTTTTAATGCAGTGAATTAAAACACAATTCAAATATACTCCAAGTAAACAGAACACACTAGAATGACAGTTCAGATTCTCTGTGCCTGTGGAGACAGCGCTGACTTGAATAAGTGTGAAACTATTGGCTTGCTAAAAAACAGTTTTGGATTTTTCAGTTAATTATCTTTGATATAAAGACTGAGTAAAACATGCGTCTCTTCTGAAAGTGGGACTACTAAGTAGAAGGCATTAAAATCAACTTGTTAAAAATTCAACACCTTTGTGAAACGGCAAAATTATTTTTTTTCTACTCCTAAATAAAATATTTTCTTTTTATTATAATACAATTAGCCACTTAATACTATAGTTTTATTGAAGCAATCTTTCTTAAGCACCTTCCTTTTAATACTTTTAGTGATATCTGTAAAGCAGTTATCCATCAATTAAAGAACTAAATAAATTTAAAATTAAAAAAACAAAACTCAGTGATAAAATGTTGCTGGCAAGCCATATGGACATGAGCCACATGGCCTGGTACATAATAATAGATACTCAGCAAAATTTTATTGCTGTGTTGAACGTCTACATGGTAATGGCTTCTATGTAACATGTACTTTTTCGTACTCAAATCTCAACTTTTTCTTTTTTTTACTATCTTTTAATTATTATATAGGCCCTACTTCTCTTTAATTATCTTTCTAGAACTATTTTTATTAGATTTAATTCAAGTGTTTTCTGGGCTCCAAAATCACTGCAGATGGTGATTGCAGCCATGAAATTAAAAGACTCTTACTCCTTGGAAGGAAAGTTATGACCAACCTCAGTTCAGTTCAGTTCAGTCACTCAGTCGTGTCCGACTCTTTGCGACCCCATGAATCGCAGCACGCCAGGCCTCCCTGTCCATCACCAGCTCCCAGAGTTCACTCAAACTCATGCCCATTGAGTCGGTGATGCCATCCAGCCACCTCATCCTCTTTGTCATCCTCATCGTCGTCCTTCGTCATCTCATCCTTTGCCTCTCATCGTCGTCCCCTTCTCCTCCTGCCCCAAGTCCGTCCCAGCATCAGGGTCTTTTCCAGTGAGTCAGCTCTTCCCATGAGGTGGCCAAAGTATTGGAGTTTCAGCTTCAGCATCAGTCCTTCCAATGAACACCCAGGACTGATAGACAGCATATTAAAAAGCAGAGACATTACTTTGTCAACAACAGTCTGTCTAGTCAAGGCTATGGTTTTTCCAGTGGTCATGTATGGATGTGAGAGTTGGACTATAAAGAAAGCTGAGCACCAAAGAATTGATGCTTTTGAAATGTGGTATTGGAGAAGACTCTTGAGAGTCCCTTGGACTGCAAGGAGATCCAACCAGTCCATCCTAAAGGAGATCAGTCCTGGGAGTTCATTGGAAGGACTGATGCTGAAGCTGAAACTCCAGTACTTTGGCCACCTGATAGAAAGAGCTGACTCATTTGAAAAGACCCTGATGCTGGAAAAGATTGAGGGCAGGAGGAGAAGGGGATGACAGAGGATGAGATAGTTGGATGGCATCACCGACTCAATGGACGTGGGTTTGGGTGGACTCCGGGAGTTGGTGATGGACAGGGAGGCCTGGTGTGCTGTGGTTCATGGGGTCACAAAGAGTCGGACACGACTGAGTGACTGAACTGAATTCAAGTGTAAAAGTTCGTACTAGGAAAACATACTAAAATGCGTTCATGTTTGAACTCTTTTCCCTTTAATCATGTTTTCATACCTGGGGGCTTCCCTGGTGGCTCAGCTAGTAAAGAAATCTGCCTGTAATGCAGGAGATCTGGTTTCAATCCCTGGGTTGGGAAGATGTCCTGGAGAAGGGAACGACTACCCACTCCAGCATTCTGGCCTGGAGAATTCCATGGACTGTAAAGTCCATGGGGTCACAAAGAGTTGGGGATGACTGAGTAAGTTT
This sequence comes from Cervus canadensis, assembly GCF_019320065.1. Classification (NCBI taxonomy): domain Eukaryota; kingdom Metazoa; phylum Chordata; class Mammalia; order Artiodactyla; family Cervidae; genus Cervus; species Cervus canadensis. Next base: position 14,522,357 of record NC_057388.1, read on the forward strand.
CACTTTTTCATATCTGGAAAGATAAAAAAGAAACTCTTACAATGGTTGCTTTCAGGAACAGAGTGTTGGTGGAGAAGGAGACTTACTAATTAATTAATTCAGCAAATATTTATAAAGCATCCATTATGTGCCAGTTACCGTGCAAAGTGTTGGCTATGCAGCAGTGACCAAGATAGACATAGTCCCTGTCTTCATGAATTTTAAAACCTGGTGGAAGAGGCTGGCATTTAATATGCACATACACACACACACATGTACATGTGTTCATACACATATGTTCATACACATACTTTCCTGGTGGCTCAGACAGTAAAGCATCTGCCTACAGTGCCAGAGACCCGGGTTCAATCCCTGGGTTGGAAAGATCCTCTGGAGAAGGAAATGACAACCCACTCCGGTACTCTTGCCTGGAAAATCCTATGGACGGAGGAATGTGGTAGGCTATAGTCCATGGGGTTGCAAAGAGTTGGACATGACTGAGCATCTTCACTTTCACTTTCATACACATACAGATTTATTACTTAAAAATTGTAATGAGTGATATACAAAAGAAAAGAATGCTATGGGAGAGAATTCACTAGGGAGAACTAATTTAATTCAGATGGAAGGCAGTTCAGGGAGAGAGTGATATTTTTGCTGAAATTTGAAAGATAAATCAGTTAGCTGGGCAAGAAGTGGAGGAAAGGGTTCCAGGTAGAGGAACCAGTGTGTGCAAAAGCCCTGAGGCAAGAAGGATTTTGGCCTCCTGGAAGAACTGAAAGAAGACCAGTATATCCCTGGAGTACAGATAGGAATATAGAACTGGGATGAAGATGGAGAGGAATAGGCAGGTCAGAACATACACGACTTGGCCATTTGAATTTTATTCTAAAGTGCAAGGGGAAATTGCTGAAGGATTTTTAATCAGAGGAATGATAGTATCTGATTTTTTATTCGCTTTAACTTAAAGTCCTCACTAGTTGTTGGAGAGGAGAATCCGTTGGATTATATGTGTGTGCGTGCATGTTCAGTCATTGAGTAACTCTTTGTGACCCCATGGACTGTAGCCCTTGAGGCTCCTCTGTCCGTGGGATTCCCAGGCAAGAATACTGGAGTGGGCTGCCATTTCCTCCTCTAGGGGATCTTCCCGACCCAGGGATTGAACCCGCGTCTCTTGCATCTCTCATTGGCGGGCAGAGTCTTCACTGCTGAGCCGCCTGAACCTAGAGCAATAGTAAAAAGCCCAAGTGAGAGACAGTGGTGACTTGGACTGGGGTAGTGACAGTAGAAACGGAGAGAAGCAGACACATTTAGAATGTATTTGGGAAAATGCAAATTTTCCAGGCGTTGGTGATAGACAGGGAGGCCTGGCGAGCTGCAGTCCATGGGTCTCGTAGAGTCAGACATGACTGAGCAACTGAACTGAACTGGGAAAAGAGTGATGAATTATATATGGGGACCAGGAGGTCCCTAGAATTAAACCAGTGTCTGATGACATGAGCCTCAGGGTAGAGCATACAGAAGTCTAGAGAAACAAGCAGGTTTGGGGTAAAGATCAAGAAATCAGCTTTTGGACAAAGTAGCTTTTATATACGGAGAAGGCAATGGCACCCAACTCGGGTACTTTTGCCTGGAAAATCCCATGGACAGAGGAGCCGGGTGGGCTGCAGTCCATGATGTCCCGAAGAGTCAGACACGACTGAGCGACTTCACTTTCACTTTTCACATTCACGCATTGGAGAAGGAAATGGCAACCCACTCCAGTGTTCTTGCCTGGAGAATCCCAGGGACGGCGGAGCCTGGTGGGTCTATGGGGTCACACAGAGTCGGACACAACTGAAGCGACTTTTACATAGTGGTGGAGGTTTGGGTTTATAGGGTAAATCTGGGGATTATCAGGATTTGGATGGTATTTACGTATTTGTGAATGAATGTGATCACCTAGAGAGGAAATGTTGAGAAACAGAACCCAGGACCTGACTCGCGCGAGCTCTAGAATCCCCACTTTAGTAAAATAGAAGATGCTCACAGAAGGGACCACGAAAGAACAGCCAGTGTCAAGAGAAGATATTGAGGAGGATGGGTGTTGTGAAAGCAAAAAATGTTTCAGTAAGAATTAGGCCCATTCTTGTAGAGTTGGGGTATACACTTGTGCATGCGTGCCTGCTAATTTGCTTCAGTAGTGTCCAACCCTTTGTGACCCAATGGACTGTAGTCCACCAGGCTCCTCTGTCCATGGGATTCTCCAGGCAAGAATACTGGAATGGGTTGCCATTTGCTTCTCCAGGGCATCTTCCTGACCCAGGGATTGAATCCATGTCTCTTGCATTTCCTGCATTGACATTTGGGTTCTTTACTAGAGCCACCTGGGAAGCCCCATTATATATGAATATACATTTTTCTTCCCCTAGAAAATACCTTCTTAATATACTGTATCCAAAGAATAAATCTCACTATAACTTAAAAATGAAATTAACCAGTGAGATGACCTTTTGGAGTCAATTTTTTAAACAAACACCTAATAAAAGACCTGTTCAAATATGTGTACAAAATACACACAGAATGGGAGATATACAGCATGCAGAATCCAAGTAGAAATTGTTTTTATAAAATTGGCATCCTGTTTTCCATGTGTTATTGTTTAGTTGCCTCTGCTGGTTGGATTAGTAGGCTGTTAAGAAATATGAATATTAAGGTTGAGTTTATGTATGCCTGTGGCTGATTCATGTTGGTTGATATATGGCAGAAACCATCACAATATTGTAAAGTAATTATCCTCCAATTAAAATAACTAATTTAAACAAGGTTGAGTTTAATTTAGTTTTGTTTACTTCTTTGTTCTGATGCGTGAAACTTGAAATAGTAGGATTGCTGTGTGTGATTTCCCCTTCCTAGCTGGGTAAATGTAGCTGAGCCCATTAGACTTCAGGAGAATGTGTGGTGTTCCCTGAGTCTGTTTACAGCTGTAATAGCTGATGCTACTGAATTATCTTAGTAAATGATAGAGTGTTTACCAGTGGAAGAAAGAATGGTGTCATGGAAAGAGCATGGACTTGGATCCAGTCCCAGTTCTATTTCTTACTCCTACACAATTGTTCCGGCTGCTTAATTTCTTCTTCCTTAGATTCCCGTTCTTGAAATGGCTGTACATAATGAATACCTACTGCACAAATTTTTTGTTAGGATTTAATGAAATGATGTAAAATGATTAAGAAAATGTCTTTTACAGAGTGTGCACTTAATACATGCATTTCTTAAAAGTTTACTAAAAATGTTATTTATACAGTCTCCTGGCCCTTACATCCAGTGTTTATCAGTCCTTTTTTTGTTCTCATCTGAAAAAGACTGGCATTTCTTTTTCATCACGGAAAATGAGATTTATTTTTACCATATATAATATTCTTTAAATGTTCATAAATATGAAAAAATTTTCTAAATCAAGGCATAATTTATATCAGTATTTTTACTCTGTTTCTTAAGGTGCTCTTTGTAAGTCACAACTTCTTAGAAGGATTAATTGATTAATTCTTTTAATAAATGAGCCTAACATTAGGGACCCAAATTTTTAGGTAAAGTCATTTTCAAGATTGTCAGGTGAAAAGAATATAGATATGAGTGATCACAAATTAGAAATTCTGTATTCATTTATCCAAAATAAGCTTGATTGGTGACAAAGTTACTATTGTTTGGTGCTTTAATTTTTCCAGCTCTGATATTGATGCTTTCTTTTGTTTAAAATGGTATAGTGGTAGAATATTTACTCTCCTTTCTGTCATCATAGGCTTGTTTTAAACTAAACCCTTCAAAGTACTTTTACTTTCAAATTCAGTCCTGTTAAAACAGTAATTCTCAGTGTATTGGAAAAGACTTGCAGAGAAATATTTACTGTAAAGGGCTTCCCTGATGCCTCAGTTGGTAAAGAATCTGGTTGCAATGCAGGCTACCCCAGTTCGATTCCTGGGTTGGGAAGATCCCCTGGAGAAGGGCTAGGCTACCCACTCCAGTATGCTTGGGCTTCCCTGGGGGCTCAGCTGGTAAAGAATCCACCTGCAGTGGAAGAGACCTGGGTTCAGTCCCTGGAGAAGAGAAAGGCTACCCACTCCAGTATTCTGTCCTGGAGAATTTCATGAACTGTGTAGTCCATGGGGTCACAAAGAGTCAGACGTGACTTTGACTTCACTTTTGCATGACTTTTACAGTGGATGCATTAGACTGTTTTTGCTTGGTCTGTCTGTCTGTATGTGTATGTGTTGATACATACCTGTTGAGATCTGAAAGAGGTGCTTAAGTATTTAGTTTACTTACATCAATGTGCATTTCTGTTTATCTATCTATAATAGAATTGCCTAGGAGCAACTTAATCAGATTTTGCTGGTGAGTCAAAATGAAATATATACAAGTTCACTTACTTACAAATAACTTGCTCTAAAATCCAGGTAGGAGGATAAATGTAGTGTGAAATGATACACAAAATCCAGCACAACATAATTAGCAAAGGATAGTAGAAATGCTGTTTTTTAAAACCTGAAGTGTAATAGTCAGTTATTTCCCCATAACAGAAAATAGTAAGGCAATTAGCAAGCATCATCTGTCAAAAAGTTGTTAAAGGTTTAAGAACCACAAATAGAAAGTTTATAAATGATAAAATTGAAAAGAATGCATTTGACTTTGATATCTTTTATAATTTTTTAATGTTACACTGATTGATTTATTTCAATAAAATTACCAAAATCATGTTAGTAGTTTCCGTCTCTCTATATATGGGCCGATAAAATATTTTAGATGTGGGATTTTCCTACTTTGGACAAAGTGATTATACTGAAGAAAGAATCTACTTGTAATTGAAACTGGAGAAAGAAAGTTATTTTTTCCCATTCTGCAGTGTTTTCTTAAAATTATTGTAATAAAATATATATGACAGAAAAATTTCCATTTTAGCCATATAAAATGTACAATTTAGTGTTATTAATTACATTTATAATGTGAAACCAATACCACTATTTCCAAAACTCTTTCATCACCTGAAACAGAAACTATATTTTTTGAATAAAATCTTTATTGAGATATAATTCACGTACTATAACATTAACTTACTTAAAGTGTCCAGGTCAATGGCTTTTAGTATAGTCACAGAGTTGAGCAGTTGCTGTATAGTTATATAATCAATTCTAGAAATTTTTCATCACTCTAAAAAGAAACTCTATACCCAGTAGCAGTTACTTTTCATTTCCCCCATACTTTCTGTCCCTATAGATTTCCATTTTGTGGACATTTCATATAAATAAAGTCGTGTAGTCTGCTTGATCTCTTCTGACTGGCTTCTTTTACCATGGTTGGTTCCTTTGCTTTTACTTTTCAAGGTTCATCCACGTTGGGACATGTACTGTTATTCCATTCTTTTTTATTATTGAATGATATTCTATCTTATGACTATACCACATTTTGTTTATTCATTCATCAGTTGATAGACATTTGAGTTATTTCTACTTTTTGGCTAACATTAATACTGCTGCTATGAATATTTGTGCACAGGTTTTTAAGTAGATATGTCTTCATTTCTCTTCGGTATACACTGAGCAGTGAATTTGCTGGGTCATATGGTAACTCTATGTTTAACCACTTGAAAAAACTCGAGACTGTGTTTTTGTTTTTGGTTTTTTACTGTTTTCGGACTTCCCTGGTGGCTCAGACGGTAAAGCATCTGCCTACGATGCCGGAGACCCGGGTTAAATCCCTAGGTCGGGAATATCTCCTGGAGAAGAAAGTGGCAACCCACTCCAGTACTCTTTGCCTGTAAAATCCCATGGACGGAGGAGCCTGGTAGGCTACAGTCCATGGGGTCTCAAAGAGTCGGACACGACTGAGCGGCTTCACTCACTCGCTGAGACTGTTTTGCAAAGGGACTGGCTTATTTTATAATTCTAACTGCAGTGTGCACGTTCCAATTTCTCAATTATCCCGGTCAGTATTAATTGTTAATATCTATCCTTTTGATTGTACTCATCCTAGTGGGTAGGAAGTCATAGCTCATTATGGCTTGATTTGCACTTACCTCATGGCTAATGATGTTGAGCATTTTTTTTAATGTGCTTATTGACCATTTATTTATTTTCATTGGCCCAATGATTATTTAGATAATTTCCTTGTTGTTAAAGTAGGTATTTATCTTTTTATTATTGAGTTACGAGTTCTTTATATATTCTAGATACAAGTCTATCAGATATATGATTTACAGTTATTTTTTCCCATTCTGTAGCTTGCCTTTCATAAGTCTTTCTTTTTGAGATTCTGTTGCTTCTTCAGTTCAGTTCAGTTGCTCAGTTGTGTCCGACTCTTTGCGACCCTATGGACTGCAGCATGCCAGGCTTCCCTGTCCATCACCAACTCCCGGAGCTTGCTCAAACTCAGGTCTGTTATTCTTTCTGATTTCTGATTACATTGAGATGTTATTTTGAGAAATTCTGGTCTCCCTTATGGGATGTCTATGTCAGTGACAAGCCAAGAAAGGTTATGCGTCCATCACTATGCCAGCAAAGTCCACTTCCTGATCCCACACTCTGAGCCATAGTGTTCATGAAGCGTTTATGTTGGATCCTGCTGTTGTCCTGGACACTGGAACCAGCCTCTGTGGGGTATAAGGTGGAACTCAGTCTCAGTAAGTGTACATTCTAGTGGGCAGGTCAGGAAAAGTTACATTGTCAGGAAAAGCACTGTATCTTCACAAAGCAAGCAGAGTTTATTCTATTAGATTTATGATATAAACTTGCAAATAAAGGAAGGAGACTTGAACAGCACTGAGTCTATTTGACTTCATGATGTGTAAAAGCTAGTCTGGTGCCGTGATTTCTAACAAATACTCTGTGTCCCTGCACTTTCCATCGCCCCTCATCAGAGAGCTCTTGTTCAGTCTCTTTGAGCCGTGGAAGCTGATCAGGTTGGATCAGTATTGTCATTTCCCAGACCGTTTCTTTTCTCCTCTTATTCAAGTCTTATCTGGAATCGAGGGCCTACCTCGAAGCCTTCATGACTGGGTACCTTCATGACTGGTACCTTTATGATAACTGATGCTCTTTTCCTTCTTAGATTAGGGCATCCCTCATAGCTCAGTTGGTCAAGAAATCTGCCTGCAATGCAGGAGGCCCCAGTTCAGTTCCTGGGTCAGGAAAATCTGCTGGAGAAGGGATAGGCTATAGTACTTTTGAACTTTAGTTGTATCTTAACTAATGGTCTCATATTTTAATGCTTAGTCGCCTTTATAGCTTGAGTGTACCATAGAGTTCAGACCATGTATTTCTTTGGGACACTACTTGTGGGACCAAATGGAAGAAACATGATAAAAGCAAGGGTTTCTGTTCTACCTTTGTAAAACTCATTTGGAAAAGTGATATGGGCAGGGCGTGTGGAGCATATTCTGGGCAAAATCAGATGGCAATGGGTTAGCAGATGCAGGAGCTGACATGGTTAAACAAGCTCTTATGTTGAGTTGAAGGCAAGGAAAATGCACAGTCAGTTTATATTTGAGTCTATTTAGCTTGTTTCTTTTTTTCTACCCCAGATTTTTCATGGGATATGCAGTTTTAGCAGGTTAACGTGGAGCTCTCTCATACGTTTAAACTTTTCCATTTCACACATGTTGTCTAAATATGTGCACATAGTTTTTGCTTTTGCTACTGGCCTAATAAAAGCCTCTTGTGAATGCTTATCACCTTGTAAAGTAGTTAGCAGAGCTATAGTGAAATTTGCCTGCAAGTGAAAAGGCCTTGACTTCCCTAGAGGGAGAATAAAAAACATATGAGACAAACAGCAGCAACTGAAATTATCTGGTGTGGAAAGTGGCAGAATGCCAGCCAAGTGCTCTGTCCCTAAAAAGGTTTTCAGCCTTTATCTCGACTCGCTAAGAAGACCACCTTGTTTAAAGAACTTCAGACACAAACTTGGAAATCTCTCACTATTTTGGTACAATTTACACAAACAAACCCCCTTTTTATTGCTATCTTCAGGGATTAAGGTCCTATAGATTTAAAAGAATGCTTTAAGATGTTTATATTCCTTTTTAAAAATGGAGTATGCTTATGTGTGTTGTGTGTGTATAAATTGTTACTGGAAGTTATTCCCATGTTTTTGATACTTCATATATCTAATTAGAAATGGTTTTGTTGATTGTTCAGTAGGCAAAGTGGCCTTCAAGTGCGTGGTGAGAATTAGTAATGAGATACCTTTATTAGCCCCTAGGCCATGAGGACTTTTTTCCTAAATAATAGAGATGCAAGAGGTTGATAAATTCTACTATTGTTTTGGCACTGCCATGGGAGGATATTACATAGTGATGTTTTGATGTCTGTCCCTGGGTAGAGGACAACTCTAGCCTTGTTTTGCTCAGAATTGTTGGTATTTTTTTCTTTTTTTTGAAGTTACCTTTTAGAAAAGTCACTCACCCTTGTTCCTTTATAATTTTAAAAATTCTTTAAAAACGTCCTAGTCCTAGAAAGCCCAATTACAGTTAAATGTTTCATTTCATTAATAATCACTTTTATTTTTGCTACTGTTAATAATACTGCTGCATTTGTTGAACACTTTGTCTTAGAGAGCATTTCATGCCTTTGCTACTTTATTCAGTCCTTTCAGAAACCTCTAGAATAAGGCAGAGCAGATGCTTTTATCCTGGTTTATAGATGAGGAAAGCTGAGGCTCAAAAATATGCAGTGAGTTGGAAAGGTCACCCAGTAAAAGAGAATGTTTTCTTTTGTTTTTCCACTGCTTTGCTCTGCTACTCAGAGATCTTCAAATCTTGGGTTACTGTGATAGTTAACAATTATGAAATACATTTTTGCCCAGAAATTTAAAAAAAAAATCTTTTAACCACTTGAAACTGCCAGAAAGTTTGCAAGAGTAGTAACTCAAAACAGAGCAGAGATTTTGGTCCTTTCATCTGAAACATGGAGCCCCACTCGGTCAAGGCTTTGAGAAATTGGAAAATCTTCATTGTTGTTTGCTGAGTTTCTCTTTGTAACTATTTTTCTCTATAACTGAAAATTTGACTGTCATTATTTTTGGTTTAACCAGTAATTTCCCTTGAAGGAAAAGGATAGTTTGCCTGAATTCTTGGTAGAAAGTACAGAAATTAAATCTGAACCATTAAATTATTAGAAAATATGCTGTTTCTGGGTCAAAAATTAGGGGAACAAAGTATAATCCTCTACTGGGGCATTATATGTTTTCTTGCATGCATTGTTTTATCTTATATATAAAATGAAATATTTATTATTAATGTTTATCTTTTAGTATGAAATTGTCTGTCTTGAGGTGAAACCAAACTCTTCCATGGATTAGGACATAATATAAATTTAGTACCTATTCATAAAATACAGATTTATAGAAATATTATAGAGCTAATGATGAGATTTTAAAATTGCTGATGCTACAGAACTAGATGACCAATCCCAGAATTAGAATATGAATTAACCACTCAATCTTCTTGTTAGAGAGGCTATAATTTTTTTTTAAGAAGCAAGTGAGATAGGACTTACCTTTGCCTTGGATTTACATTTACAGCAAAGTACTCAGCATTGATTACAGCTTCCCAGGTGGCTCTAGAATCCACCTGCCAATGCAGGAGACATAAGAGACTCTGGTTCCATCCCTGGGTCGGGAAGATCCCCTGGAGGAGGGCATGGCAACCCACTCCAGTATTCTTGTCTGGAGAATCCCATGGACAGAAGAGCCAGGCGGGCTGCAGTCCGTAGGGTCTCAAAGAGTCGGACACGACTGAGCAACTTAGCATGCACACACAGTTGGCACTGTGCGCGGTGTGTATCAATAACACCGTCATCATGCTGATGCACCTGTTACCAGAGTTTGTGAAATGTATTTTAACCTTTTCAAAACTGTTTAAATGCTGTATATCACATTGGTCTTCTGAAAATAGTAGTACATTTTATATACAAGTTTAAGCTTTTTTTCCTATTATTTTCAAAATGAAAAATGTAGGGGAAAGAATAATAACTTAATACAGTAATCAGTATCAGTTCAGTCACTCAGTCATGTCCGACCCTTTGCGACCCCATGAACTGCAGCACACCAGGCCTCCCTGTCTGTCCCCAACTCCTGGAGTCCTCAGCCTAGAACCAGGCGTGGTCGTCAATGAGTCTAACACCCAGCTTCCATACACTCCAGATAGCCCTTTGCATCCCATTTTTTAAAAAAAATCTTTAAAGTTGGTTTCGTCACTTTTGGCGATGCTGGGTCTTCGTTGCTGCACGCGGGTTTTCTCTGGTTGCAGCGAGCAGGGGCTGCTCTTCCTTGCGGTGCGCAGACTTCTCGCTGCTGTGGCTTCGCCTTGTAGAGCTCAGACTCTAGGACCCATTGGTTCAGTAGTCATGGCACAGGGCTCAGTTGCCCCACGGCACATGAGATGTCCCAGGACCAGGGATGGAACCCACACTCTCTGCCTTGGCAGGCGGATTCCTAACCACTGGACCACCAGGGCAGGCCCTGCACCCCGTTCCGTTGCTGTGCGGAAAAAGCCCCATCATGCAAGATTTTCCTCTACCCTCGGCTCCTCTCCCCTCAAGTCATCGTGATTGCATTCATTTTACCTTTACTTTTTTCTCTTGTTTTTCAAAAATTGCCCTTGCCAGTGCTTGTAAGAGTTCTAGCCTATAGGCTTTCCACTCTTGGTGTTGGTGTTTTATAACAGATTTGAAGCAAAATGTTGTGGGAGTCCAAGGAAAATATTTATCAGTTACTTTTTCTGAAGTTAACATGCAGGCTGTAACAGTTCCACAATAAATGCAGTGAGATTTAATGTGTTAAATTAACTTAAATTATTCTGACATTCTTTTTTCCTTGAAGGACTCTTTTCTGAGTTTTTATAATCTCACTTAAATGAGCATACAAGGCAATTTAATTAGTTTCCAGCGGTGCACACACTAACAGCCAACATTCCAAGTTAAAGCTATGTGTCTTCTTTGGGTTTGAACTGTTTCCATCTAATGCAAGGGAAAATATTTGAGGGACATTAGTTAATTCATTTTCCAGAAATGGGAGTGGGTTAAGTATTTTTTTCATAACTTACAGAATATTTAGCAATCTGAGCCTTCAATATTTAATTTTATAACATTCTCAGTACTAGCAGCAAAGACTTCCTCCAGAAACAGTGAGAAATTATGTGAACTCCCTTCTTGGTATGTTTAGGAGGGCAAGTCATAAATCTTTAGCCTCGTATTTTTCTAAAATAAAACCAGGCATTGATATTTGCTCTGATCTAATATGCAGGTATAATGAAAAGATTCAGAGTGGCATATATGAAGATTTTGAATGTTCTCACAAAAGGTGGCATACACTGAAACTGCTATTGTGAAGAAATCTAAGATACAATTGTTCTTTTCTGTGATAGTCTATCTAAGTTCTGTACAAACTTCAGTAACGCTAAGCAGTAATGAAAGGACCGTGTGTGTCACATTTGCATATTCATAAACACCCATGAAGGCTCTCTTTCACCAATGTTACTCAATCTTAGTCCAGGACAAGGTCAGACGTTGATTATGTTTGACAGTTTTAACAAAAGTGAATAGGGAAGATAGATTTTCTTAATTATATTGCTAGAATGGTGAGGGGCAATGATCTTTAATACAAAGTATAATATAGAAAGAGGTATGTTAATGGAACAGCATAATGGTTGATTGCAATAGTAATAATAACCTGCTGTTTATTGAGCATCTGCTGGATGGCTGGACTACATAATAGCTCTTTATGTATCTTTTATATAATGTGATTTTAGCATATATCTTAAGTTCAGATAGCATTATACCCATTTGCCCAAATATGGAAAACAAAGTTCTAAGAAATTAAATGATGTACCTACAGCTTCCCTGGTGACTCAGACGGTAAAAAATCTGCCTGTAGTGCAGGAGACCTGGGTTCGATCCCTGGATTGGGAAGATCCCCTGGAGAAAGGAATGGCTACTCACTCCAGTATTCTTGCCTGGAGAATCTCCATGGACAGAGGAACCTAGCGGGCTACAGTCCATGGGGTTCAGACATGACTGAGTGACTAACACTTAACTTTTCACCTTCCCAGCTAGAGGCATTTCATATACCTCAGAGTCTGTTATCCCAAGCTGCTTATCAGTGTTTGATTACCTTGTGATCAGGGATGGATAAAGGACTGATAGTGTACAAGTTGTTTATTTGGCTCAGAATTGTGTTTGTTTTCTTTTGAATTAACTCTTGGGCAGTTTGAAATTTACAACATGATGGAAGATGGTAAAACTCCACTCAGACTAGTATGAATATCTTGATTTTGGATTCTCTGATCACTCCCATTTTATATTACACATAGGTTCATATTTTTCTTATATTTTACAAGCATGTAGACAGCCCTAGTGTGTATCACATGCTGCTCTCAGTATTTATAAACACAAATTTTCATTTAAAGTTCACAGCATCTCTATCTCATTTTATTCCTGTTTTAGAGAGAAGATAACTGAGGCATAGGGAAGTTAAATGACTCGCTCAAAACTACGGGTAGAAAGTGGCTAAGCTGGGTTTTGAACACATTGAGTTTGGCTATGAGTTTGTGCTCTTAAGTATTTATATTTTTCAGATTTGACAGAATTTGATGAAAGCAGTAGCTGAAACCTATTGCTGGATTTCCAAGAGTGAGAGAGTAAATTCAGATAATAAATAGTGTCAATAAAGTATATGAGAAATAATGACCCCCCGTAAGATCTTGGGCTTCCTCGGTGGCTCAGACACTAAAGAATCTGCCTGCAGTGTGGGAGACCCGGTTCCATCCTTGAGTTGAGAAGATCCCCTGGAGAAGGAAATGGTAGCCCACTCCAGTATTCTCGCCTGGAGAATCCCATGGACAGAGGAGCCTGGTGGGCTACAGTCCACAGGGTCACAAAGAGTCGGACACGACTGAGTGACTAACATAACATAATAAGACCTTGGGACTCTTTGTTAAAAATAGGAGATGAGCCATAAAGAGAAACGGAAAGCAGTTTCTTTTGTGTTAAAAGCCAGCTGTGATTCCTACCTTACAGACAGGTTCAAGGGACTTCCTGGGAGGCGCAGTGGTGAGGAATCCAGCTGCCAGTGCAGGAGACAGAAGAGACCTGGGTTCGATCCCTGGGTTGGAAAGATCCCCTGGAGAAAGGGAAAGGCTGCCCATTCCAGTGTTCTTGCCTGGAGAGTCACATGGACGGGGGGTCTGGCGAGCCGCAGTCTGTGGGATCACAAAGAGTCAGACACGACTGGATGCGCGTCCACACGCGGTGTTGTGCAGGCTCCGCCCTGCGCATGTAGCTGAGCCGTGCGGCTGTGACGCCATCGTTACTGTCTGCGTTGCGCCACTCGTTTCACTGCGTCCAGTAATGGAGTATTGATCCCTGTGAGGACTCTTGCCCACCCTAACCATCGTGTGTCGTGGCTTTAGCCCATGTAATGGAGTTTGTTTTTGTTTTTCATTGACCTATGGGGCAAATGAGACTTTCAGAGTTGTTATGTTAAAATAGGGCTTTAGAGAGCTTTTCCAGAGCTTTGCAGAAAGAGAGGCTGAATGCATCTGTCCAAACAGTAGATTGGGGAAACTGAAACTGACGAAGGTTCTGAAAAATAGAAATTTTTGGTCATTTAAGATTTCAGCTTGTATGAACCTCAACTTTGGCAAAAACTCAGACGAAGTGATTGTAGCTGTGTCAAGGGGGGAAGAAGGTTAGAATTTGCTGTCTGACCTCCTAGAAGTGTACTTCAGCCTGAAATAGAATATTCGCTCTGAAGGTGGAGGGACAGGTGGGCAGAAACACCGAACTCCTTAAGATAAGGACCTTTGGCTTAAGCTGGGTCTTCTGACTCCTCTGTTTACCTGTAATCAGAGGCAAGTTTACCAGGAGCTAAATTGACAGGGGTTTAGGTTTCAGGGCCCCTTCCTTGCACAGAACCCCCTCCAAGGTCCTGGGAAGATCCCTAGCTTTGTGTTCACAGGACCACATGGTTTTGCAAAATTTGAAGAATTTTAAGGTATTTAAACCACAATTAGTTAAGACTGCTGTCTCTTTTCGGCCCTGACCCTCCTTCTGTCACATTTCCTCACATGTTAGATTGCTTTGGACTAATGACAGGCATTTTTTTGAGGACCTGGCTTAGAGGAAAGTTGAGCTGGGGATATAGAACTTTAAGTACAATTTGAAAGATGTTTCAAGAGCGTTTCAGTAAGACAACTGAGAAATTAGATTCCCAAAGTAAACATATATGGAGGGTTACTTTTTTTTTTTTTTTTACCAGTACTACCTTTATTTATTAAAGAACTGAGTAAATTCAGATAATGGAGTGTAAAACTAAAGAAATAAAAATGATGAAAAATAACTCTGATGACACAAAGTATATTGTAAAAGAAATTTCAGATTATCCTCAAAGCTGTAATTCATTTGAGAAGAGCAAAATTTCAAATAGAATAAATAGGCATGATGATTGTTTGAAAATCCAGTTAATGAAAAGCAATGAATGATAGAGATACGTTGGGAAATGAGTTAAGTTTCTCGCTGGTTTGACCACAGTATAGTAATATGGAGAAAGAACAAAAAAGCTTCTTAATATGATGCTGCAATGAACTTTATAGTTAAAAAATGCCTGCAGTTTGAAAGGTATTTGGGGTTAGTCATCACATAAGAAACTGGAAAGCCCTGACATTTTGCAGCTTACATATGAACGAGAAAGTCTATAGAGGTTTTCCGAAACTCAGCAATGATCCTAAAAATTGACTCAACATGAGTTGTGAAGTTAAATGAACCTTTCCTAGACATATATTTCTAAACAATTATGTTGCTATACCATAATTAGAAGAAACATTAGCTCATTCTTTAATTTTATATATATATACAGAAAATTATAAAATTGTCCTTTTTCACAATGTGGTGGTCAAAAATTTTAGGGAAGGAATTATAGAATTTTGCTAGGTGATTAATAAAGATAGGATGATATTCTGGATTCTATCATATTTGTGGTATTTTCAGGTGTTTATAAAATTTGTAAATTTGGTCACTTCTAAATGCATTTTCACTTTTTTATATGATTTTGTATTTCATAATGTTGTATTCAACTTCTTTAAAAGGGCTCTAAAAGTTGTATAAGCTTCAGATCCCTTACAGGTTGGGTCTGCCCCTGTCCGTAGTTAATACTTCTTAATTTGAAAAAAAAAAATGTTTATTATTTGGCATATATATCCCAGAAGGCATCACATGAGAGGTAGGAAGCCCTTCCCTTGCCCTCAGTTCTAAGTTCCAGCACTTTCCTGTGTGTTTTCTACAGTTGTTTAGATCAGTTTTGTCCTATAAGATACTTGCTAGCTGCATGGGGCTATGGAGTCCTTGAAGTGTGACAAGTACTGAATTTTTACTTCCGCTTTATTGACGACATGAAAGCTTTTGACTGTGTGGATCACAACAAACTGTGGAAAATTCTTCAAGAGATGGGCATGTCAGAGCACCTTACCTGCCTCTTGAGAAATCTGTGTGCAGGTCAAGGAGCAACAGTTAGAACCAAACATGCAACAACAGACTGGTTCCAAATTGGGAAAGGAGTACATCAAGGCTGTATATTGTCACCCTGCTTATTTAACTTACATACAGAATACATCATGTGAAATGCCAGGCTGGATGAAGCACAAGCTGGAATCAAGATTGCAGGGAGAAATATCAATAACCTTGGATATGCAGATGACACCACACTTAGGGCAGAAAGAGAAGAATGAACTAAAGAGCATGAAAGAGGAGAATGAAAAAGTTGGCTTCAAACTCAGCATTCAGAAAACAAAGATCATGGCATCGGGTCCCCTCACTTCATGGCAAATAGATGGGGAAACCATGGAAACAGTGACAGACTTTATTTTCCTGGGCTCTAAGATCACTGTGGAAGGTGACTGCAGCCATGAAATTAAAAGACGCTTGCTCCTTGGAAGAAAAGCTATGACAAACCTAGACAACATATTAAAAAGCAGAGACATTCCTTTGCTGACAAAGGTCCATCTAGTCAAGGAGATGGTTTTTCCAGTCGTCATGTATGGATATGAAAGTTGGACTATAAGGAAAGCTGTGCACTGAAGAATTGATGCTTTTGAACTGTGATGTTGGAGAAAACTCTTGAGAGTCCCTTGGACTGCAAGGAGATCCAACCAGTCATCCTAAAGGAGATCAGTCCTGGGTGTTCATTGGAGGGACTGATATTGAAGCTGACACTCCAATACTTTGGCCACCTCATGCGAAGAACTGACTCATTGGAAAAGACCCTGGTGCTGGGAAAGATTGAAGGCAGGAGAAGGGGATGACAAAGGATAAAATGGCTGGATGGCATCACCAACTCGATGGACATGAGTTTGGGCAAGCTCCAGGAGTCGGTTATGGACAGGGAAGCCTGGCGTGCTGCAGTTCATGGGTTCACAAAGAGTCAGACATGACTAAGTAACTGAACTGAACTGAACTTTTTAACTACATTTAAATTTTGTTTAATTCCTTTGAAACGTGATTTCAGTGAACCTAAATTTAAAACATATATTCATTTATTAGAAAAATTTTTAATATGTTCAGAACAACTTGAGTATGAAAATTTACTTCAGCTTAAATCTGGGGAACATGCATGTATACATGTTATGTGTGTGTGTGTCTGTACATACACACACGTTTCCATAAAGAGGATCATACTATGCATATACTGTTCTGCATCTTAACTTTTAAATGAACTCTATGTTTTGCACATCTTTCCATAGCAACTTATAGACATTCATTTATGAGCAGCTTAATGTTTTATTTGTAAATCTTTTTTCACACAGTTGCTGAAGTGATTATTTTTTTTAAGTATAAGTGATCATATCACTCCTGTGTTCAGAACCCCCAGTGGCTTGAAATCCATCTCAAAATAAAATCCAAAATCTTTATAGTCTGCATTGAAGGCGGCCTGATTTGACCTGTTCCCTCACTGCTCTTCCTTTCATTCCCATGTAGGATCTGCATCTATGCATCTGTAATGTGAGGATTAAGCACAGATACTTCTTTCTTTTAAAAATTTCTGTCAGAAAAAGTGAAGATGGTGGAGGAGTGGGTTGAAGTGGAGTACATCTCTCTCCATGGCACATCAGGAATACACCTTCAGACACAGAAGTGCATGCAGAACACCAGCTGAGCGCAGACAGGAGGACCTGACCAGTGGAAAAGAATATATAGACCCACGGAAAACTCGGTAGGACAAAGGAACTAGGGGGAAAAACCAGGAGTGTTAGTAGGACTGGGCCTGCCCTCAGGGGTGGGGGAACTGAAGTCAGGGGTCCAATCCCCACACTGGGGCATCTTGCTGAGTCAGAGGAGAAACATTTAAGGCAGAGAGGGAAACAACTGATCTATGGCAGCCTAAACAGAATGAGAATCAGTCAGTCCTTGCCGCACCCATGCATTCCCTGGAGAGGGACCCCTGGAAGGTGCAGCTGCTGGGAGCTGGACTTTAGGGATTGTGGAGCAATCCCAGGGTGAGGGTTGCAGTTGACTGCAGAGAGACAGATTCAGAGGGCGGAGATTGTGGTGGGAAATGCCTGTGGAGGAAAGCCGGACAGCCATGGAAGCAAGGCGATACTGCTGAGTCACGTGTAGGGGGTGGAGTCATCACCATAGCCTCTCTCACCCCACGCCAGGATTGGCACCTTAACAGTAGAGAGGCTGGCCCATCAAACGCCTGACGCACTGAACTACAGAGTAGGACCCCAGCCAGGGTGTCCCTTTAAGTGCCTGACACGTCCATCTGTGGAGTAGGAGCCCAGCCAGGGGGGCCCCTCTATGTGCCTGATGCGTGGAACAACAGAGAAGAACCCCAGGCGGAGCCCTCTAAGTGCCTGCAGGGGCGGAGCTACAGAGAAAGACTGGGGAGAGGCTTTCTGATCGCCAGCTATAAGAGGCCGGAAAAAAGGCTCTGATAGGGCCGTAACTTCTGCGGTGGAGACAGTCCATGTCCCCGCACACCTGGTGCCGCCAGGGTGCCCACAAGCCCAGCAGCTGCGCCACCTTCACGCTCAGCTCTCACGGGGGCAGAGCTGCCACAGGCAAAAAAAAATCTTGCGTCTATGCGTTCAGGGTCACTTTGGTCACGTCCAACTCTTTGCGGCCCTGTAGACTGTGGCCTGCCAGGCTTCTCTGTCAGAGAGTGGGTTCTCCAGGCAAGAATACTGGAGCCTATTGGCCAAGGCTGGTTGCCATACCCTGCTAGAGCCCTGTATTTCCTGCTGCCCGAGCCGCCAACCCCCCTGAGGACCTGGTGCTGCCAGAGCCCCTGCGACCCCAGCAGCTGCACCACCTCTGCACCTGGCCCTCACAGGGGCAAAGCCAAACCCTCCAGGGCAGCCTCAGGAGCAAACCCCAGTGGACAATCCACGTGCAGAGGTGGAAATGAAGCCACAATTGAAACCCAGGGGCAGTGTGGCTGAGGAAGAAGACCCAGAACCTCCCCACCAGCTGTACAAGCTGCAGGTTAAATCCTCACTATCAACTGGGCAGACTCTGTGTCTGTGGAATATATAAAAGGTCACTGAGAGCTCCCACAAAAGAAATAAAAAACAAAAACGCTAGTTCTGATAGCTGTGGACACTGCAGGCAAGAACACACAGGAGCAGGACCAGATTAGAATCCAAGCTGCCACTGTTTATAATAGCCAGGACATGGAAGCAACCTAGATGCCCATCAGCAGATGAATGGATAAGGAAGCTGTGGTACATATACACCATGGAATATTACTCAGCCGTTAAAAAGAATTCATTTGAACCAGTCCTAATGAGATGGATGAAACTGGAGCCCCTTATACAGAGTGAAGTAAGCCAGAAAGATAAAGAACATTACAGCATACTAACACATATATATGGAATTTAGAAAGATGGTAACGATAACCCTATATGCAAAACAGAAAAAGAGACACAGAAATACAGAACAGACTTTTGAACTCTGTGGGAGAAGGTGAGGGTGGGATATTTTCAAAAGAACAGCATGTATACTATCTATGGTGAAACAGATCACCAGCCCAGGTGGGATGCATGAGACAAGTGCTCGGGCCTGGTGCACTGGGAAGACCCAGAGGAATCGGGTGGAGAGGGAGGTGGGAGGGGGATCGGGATGGGGAATACGTGTAAATCTATGGCTGATTCATGTCAATGTATGACAAAACCCACTGAAATGTTGTGAAGTAATTAGCCTCCAACTAATTAAAAAAAAAAAAAAATCCAAGCTGCCCCCACAGCAGGTCCAAAGATCAGCCCAGAGTTAGAGGGCATCCTCGGGAGGTGAGGTGGACTATGACTCACAGCGAGGGAAAGGACTCGGGCAGCAGTGACTCAAGAAAAACATTTATTATTCTTATGTTGTGACTTATTCTGTTGACTCTTTTGGATTTTTTTTTCCTTTCTTTTACCCCCTCTTTTGTAGTTGTCAGTTTTATTGGCACTATGAAATCTAATTAAGCTTTTTCGCTTTTTTTTTTCTCAGCCACATTTTTATTGTTATAAACGTCTGCCTCTATGTTGGGCTTTTGCAGTTCTATGGAGTTTTCCTTTTTTTTTTCTCTTTTTTTATTTTTAGTTTTTTAAACCTATTATTATTTTTTCTGCATTTATTCCCTTGTTTGCTTTTCCTACTGTTCTTTTCCCCTTGCAGTTAACCTTTAATGTATATAAATCTTCTTTATATACCTCTATTTAACTTTGCGTATCTATTCTCTCTTTCTTTCTTTTCTTTCTTTCCTTTCCTCTCAACATATTTCTTAGTTTTATTTTCATTGCTTTATTCCCCAGTTAGCACCTTGCTTTAGTTTTGTTTTCCAGTTTGTGCTTTAGTTAGTTTTGTTCTTAACTGGGACCCCTATAATTCGAATGTTGGTGCATTTGTTATTGTCTCAGAGGTCTCTGAGTATCCTCAGTTCTTGTCATTCTTTTTATTTTATTCTGTTCTTCAGAAGTTATTTCCACCATTTTATCTTCCAGCTCACTGGTTCATTCTTCTGCTTCAGATATTCTGCTATTGATTCCTTCCAGAGTATTTTTAATTTCAGTACTTGTGTTGTTTGTCTCTGTGTGTTTATTCTTTAATACTTCTAGGTCTTGTTAATTGATTCTTGCATGTTCTCCATTTTGTTTCCAAGGTTTTCATCATCTTGACTATCATTTTTCTGAGTCTTTTTCAGGTAGTTTGCCTATTTCCTCTCCGTTTATTTGGACTTCTGTGTTTCTAATTTGTTCCTTCATTTGTGTAGTATTTCTGTGCCTTTTCATTATATATATATGGGTTTTTTTTTTTTTTTTAACTTATTGTGTTTGAGGCCTCCTTTTCCCAGGCTTTAAGGCTGAATTCTTTCTTCCTTTTGGTTTCTCCCCTACTATGACTGGTCCAGTGGTTTGTGTACATTTCATAAAAGGCAAGATTTGTGCCGAGTTTTTTTTTTCGCTTGCTTTTCCTCTGATGGGCAAGGCTGAGTGAGGTGGTAATCCTGTCTGCTGATGATTGGGTTTGTATTTTTGTTTCCTTTGTTGTTTAGATGAGGCGTACTGCACAGGGTGCTACTGGCGGTTGGGTAATGCTGGGTCCTGTATCCAAGTGGTTTCCTTTGTGTGAGTTCTCACTATTTGATACCCCCTAGGGTTAGTTCCTTGGTAGTCTAGGGTCTTGGAGTCAGTGCTCCCCCTCCAAAGGCTCAGGGCTTGATCTCTGGTCAGGAACAAAGATTCCACAAGTGGTTTGTTACGGCATTAAGTGAGATTAAAACAAATACCCAAAACCGAAAAACCAACAGTGAACCCCAGACGATTGGTTTTACTAAATCAGGCAAATAATAATTAAAATGATGGAATATACACATATACATGTACACCCATAAGCAAAGTCAAAACAGTCCAACTAAAATACAGTACAGTAGATTGACCTGGCAAACAAAGGAAATAAAAAAATAATATTTACCGGTTAAGAACAAAAGCAACTAAAGCACAAACTGGAAAACAAAACTAACAAAGGTGCCAAGTGGGGAATAAAGCAATGAAAACAAAACTAACAAATATATTGAGAGGAAAGAAAAGAAAGAATAGATATGCAAATTAGATAGAGGTAGATGAAGAAGATTTATATACATTAAAGATTAACTGCAAGGGGAAAAGAACAGTAGGGAAGGCAAACATAGGAATAAATGTAAAAAATATATAATAGGTTTTAAAAAATTAAAAATTAAAATTATTGAAAAGAAGCAGTAGTAAAGATTAATAAAACTAAAAGCTGGTTCTTTGAGAAGATCAACAAAATTGACAAACCTTTGGCCAGACTCAAAGAAAAAAAGAGAAGAATCAAATCAACAAAATTAGAAGTGAAAAAAGAGAGGTTACAACAGACAATAGAGAAATACAAAGGATTTTAAGAGACTATTATAAACAGCTGTATGGCAATAAAATGGATAACCCTGGACGAAATGGTCAGATTCTTAGAAAAGCTCACTCTTCCAAGACTGAACCAGGAAGAAACAGAAATTATGAACAACCCAATTACAAGCACTGAAATTGAAGCTCTGATCAAAAATCTCCCAGAAACACAAGCCCAGGACCAGATGGCTTCACTGGAGATCCGCACCCCGCCCCCCACCCGCCCCCGCCACTGGAGATTTCTATCAAACATTTAGAGAAGAGCTAATGCCTATCCTTCTAAAACTCTTTCAAAAAATTACAGAGGAGGGAACACTTCAAAACTCATTCTTTGAGGCCACCATCACCCTGATACCAAAACCAGACAAAGACAACACAAAAAAAGAAAACTACAAGCCAATATCACTGATGAACATAGAAGAAAAAATCCTCAACAAAATTTTAGCAAACAGAATTTAGCAACACATCAAAAAGCTCATACACCATGATCAAGTTGGGTTTATTCCAGGGATGCAAGAATTCTTCAGTATATGCAAATCAATCAATGTAAACCATATGATCATCTCAATAGATGCAGAAAAAGCCTTTGGCAAAATTCAGAATCCATTTATGATTAAAACTCTTCAAATCATGGGTATAGAAGGAACCTACCTCAACACAGTAAAGGCCATATATGATAAGCCTACAGCCTACGTTATTCTTAATGGTGAAAACCTGAAAACATTCCCTCTAAGATCAGGAGCAAAACAAGGGTGCCCCCTTCCCCCACCATTATTCAACATAGTTCTGGGAGTCCTAGCTGCAGCAATCAGAGAAGAAGAAAACATAAAAGGAATCCAGGTTGGAAAAGAAGTAAAGCTCTCACTGTTTGCAGATGACATGATACTGTACATAGAAAACCCTAAAGGTAGTATCAGAAAGTTACTAGAGCTAGTCAGTGAATTTAGCAAAGTTGCAGGATACAAAATCAATACAGAGAAATCACTTGCATTTCTATATGCTAACAATGAAAAATCAGAAAGAGAAATTAAAGAATCAGTCCCATTCACCATTGCAACAAAAAGAATTAAATATCTAGGAATACACTTACCTAAGGAGACAAAAGAACTGTACACAGAAAATTATAAGACACTAATGAAAGAAATCAAAGACGACGTAAACAGATGGAGAGAGATTCTATGTTCCTGGGTAGGAAGAATCGATATTGTGAAAATGACTGTCCTGTCAAATGCCATGTACAGATTCAATGTGATCCCTGTCAGATTACCAATGACATTTTTCACAGAACTAGTACAAAAAATTTCACAATTCATATGGAAACACAAAAGACCATGAATAGCCAAAGCAGCTTTGAGAAAGAAGAATGGAAC
This sequence comes from Cervus canadensis, assembly GCF_019320065.1. Lineage (NCBI taxonomy): Eukaryota > Metazoa > Chordata > Mammalia > Artiodactyla > Cervidae > Cervus > Cervus canadensis. The sequence goes on from NC_057388.1 coordinate 14,545,130, forward strand.
TGGAGGAATCCACCTTCCTGGCTTCAGATTATAGTACAAAGCTACAGTCATCAAGACAGTATGGTACTGGCACAGAAACATAGACCAATGGAACAAAACAGAAAGTCTTGTTAGAAACAAAGATAGAAAGAAATAAACCCATGCACCTATGGGTACCTTATATTTCAAATGAGGCAAGAATATACAATGGGGCAAAGATAGCCTCTTCAATAAATGGTGCTGGGAAAACTGGATACCTACATGTAAAAGAATGCAATTAGAACACTTCCTAACACCATACACAAAGATAAAAATGGATTAAAGACCTAAATGTAAGTCTAGAAACTATAAAACTCTTAGAGGAAAACATAGGCAGAACACTCAGTGACATAAATCAAAGCAAGATCCTCTATGACCCACCTCCTAGAGTAATGGAAGTAAAACCAACAGTAAACAGAAGGACCTGATTAAACTTAAAAGCGTTTGCACAGCAAAGGAAACTATAAGCAAGGTGACAAGGCAACCCTCAGAATGGGAGAAAGTAATAGCAAATGAAACAATTGGCAAAGGATTAATTTCCAAAATATACAAGCAGCTCATACAACTCAAGGCCAGAAAAACAAACAGCTATATCAAAAAGTGGGAAAGAGACCTAAACAGACATTTTTCCAAAGAAGACATAGAGATGGCTAATGTACACATGAAAAGATGCTCAACGTTGCTCATTAGTAGAGAAATGCAAATCAAAACTACAATGAGATATCACCTCACACCAGTCAGAATGGGCATCATCAAAAAGTCTACAAACAATAAATGCTGGAGAGGGTGTGGAGAAAAGGGAACACTCTTGCACTGTTGTTGGGAATATAAATTGATATAGCCACTATGGAAGACGGTATGGAGATTCTTTAAAAAGCAAGAAATAAAACCACCATATGACCCAGCAATCCCACTCCTGGGCATATGCCCTGAGGAAACTAAAATTGAAAAAGACACATGTATCCCATTCTTCATTGCAGCACTACTTAAAATAGAACATGAAAGCAACCTAGATGTCTTTGAACGGATGAGTGGATAAAGAAGTTGTGGTACATATACACAATGGAATAATTCCACTCAGCCATAAAAACGGACGCCTTTGAGTCAGTTCTAACGAGGTGGATGAACCTAGAACCTATTGTACAGAGTGACGTAAGTGAGAAAGAGGAAGATAAATGCCATATTCTAACGCATGTATACGGAATCTAGAAAAGTAGTACTGAAGAATTTGCTTCCAGGGCAGCAGTGGAGTAACCGACACAGAGGATAGACTTGTGGACATAGCCAGAGGGGAGGAGAGGGTGAGATGTGTGCAAAGAGTAACATGGGAACTTACATTAGCATCTGTAAAATAGATAGGCAGTGGGAATTTCCTGTATGGCTAAGAAACTCAAACAGGGGCTCTGTACCAACCTAGAGGGGTGAGATGGGGAGGGAGGTGGGAGGGAAGTTCAAAAGGGAGAGGATATATATGTATACCTGTGGCTAATTCAGGTTGAGGTTTGACAGAAAACTACAAAAAAAAAAAAAAAATTCTGTTAAGTAATTATCCTTCAGTAGAAAAATAAATTTAAAAAAAGTTTCCATCAGAAATATCACTAGTAAAGTAAAAAGCTCTCTATTTACAAATCAGAGTTTCTCACTTATCTGAGCACCACCATCTCCTTTTAAAGCAAAGAAATCCTGTGTTGCTGCACCAGTAGTGCTCACTAAAGTAAAAGAAAGCTTGTTAGACCAAGTAAGAATTACTGCAGGCTCACTGTAATCAAGAGCACACTTTAAGGAGTCTGAAAGAGGAAGTGGTGCAGTGGAAGATAGCTGACGTACACTGTGTCTTCAGAGTGGGGTGCTTCTTTATTGCTAGATTAAATTTCAGAATTTAAGAGTCTAAATTTTCCCTTTCACATCTGGTGGCACTTTTTTTTAATCAGTGTGCAAAAAGAGAAAAATCTGTCTGCCTTGTCTCCATGCCTGTCACTACAGTCCAGCCTATGCCAGGCTTTAAGGAAAAGCCTTTTGCCTTGGCAAGGACACACCAAAGTGGTTTCCAAGCTTGTGAAAAGTAAAGGAAGAGTTTTGCAGTAAAATGTAAGGCTTTTTATTTTTTTTTAAGGTGGAGTGGTACAATGTGAAACTTTTTTTTGTTTTAATTAAAGAATGAAATGTGAAAACTTGCTCGTTCTGTGTGTACATAATGTTAGTCTTCTAGTGCCATGAGTATAAGGCAGGCTCCTGTGATTGGTTTAAACTTGACATTTAAGAAATGCAAAATTTTGGAGGACTCGTGATTATTGACAGCTGAAGAGATTAGAAAGCATGGTATGGTGACGGCTGTAAATCCATGGACTGGCGCACATTTATCACTGATGAATGTGTTGGATGGGCACAGTGAGTAACCAGGAGGACTGTGTTGCTCTCAATAAGTGGTGTTTGTTAGAGCCTTGTGCCAGGGCCATGGGACTGAAGAAATCAGGGGCAAAATAAGCAAAAAGAATCTGAAGAGCTCGCTGAGACGTTTTAATAAATTCTAAAACTGAGGATGCCCTGAAGTAAGTCACTAAAGGGTGAAGATGCTTATTGAGAAATGGAACAATGGCCTTTTCTGCCTGAGACTATAGAAGTGGCCACCCCAATTTGGTGTTGTTGGAATTCTCTGTGGTAGATGGCCCAAAAGTGAGCTTCTCAGGGAAGTTGAGAATTACAGTGAAAATGGTTCTGAACTGAGTTTGATGAAGAAAGTGACAGAAGATCTGACTTTTCCTGGCTTACATGAAAAGCAACATTTATCGGCTCTTCTGTGCAGATGGTGATGAGTTAGGCTGACCTTCGGCTGATTTGGATTCTAAGAGGGCCCAGGATCTTTGTCTTTGCATGTCCCCCTTGTGTGTGAAAGTGTGAGTTGCTCAGTCATGTCCGACTCTTTGCAACCCTAGGGGCTGTTGCCCGCCAGGCTCCTCTGTCCATGGAATTCTCAGACAAGAATACTGGAGTGGGTAGCCATTTCCTCCTCCAGGGGACCTTCCCAACCCAGGGCCTGGCCTTCTGGCTGGCTGTCCCCCTTCTAGTGGCAGGATGTCCCCAGCAGTCCAACGCCTGTTCTCTGACATGTGTTTTGGTCACCATTATCTCCATCCTAAGGGTTGCCTTCCCACTCCTCTGGGTGCCTTTTAATAAGCTTATTTTTCATGTTAATGGTGAATTGATCAATCTTTTCCCCTTTTGGTTAACACTTTCTGGATCTGTGCAAGCAATCTTTGCCTCCTTTAAGATCAAAATAGCATTCTCTTATGTTCTCTTTTAGTCACTGTTGTTGTACCAGTCATGATATACAGAGCAATAGTCTGCTCAGAATGTTTTTAAAGTTTCTGGATGAGTCTGCTGTGTGGCCAGGGTTTAGGATCACTGGCCTGAATGACGCTAAGAGTCTTCCCAAAACTCCTGGATGCAACCATGGCATGGGGTCCCTGCTCACCCAGAAGAGATGACCAGTTTGATGGAACACCCATGTTGATCTATTTTGTGGCAACCTAATATGCATAAAATCTTTTTGTTTTAAGTAAATAGGATTTTGCCTTTCTCTGAGAGATGAGTTACTATTTTTGTTAAGAGGTGGGTGATGTGAAGGTGTCAGTGGTTAGCAAGTGAAGGACAGTCAGTGATCCCTTCAGGGTGCCATCTTGGATTCTGAGATCTTGAGACACTTCAGGACTCCTTGAGCCTTTGATTTTGACATCGCTGCACATATAAGGAGGTATCCAAGATATGAGAAAACAGTTATTTCAGATGTATTCACTTTTTAGAATGTTTCCCTCTAATCCTTTCCCCCAAAGAAAAATTGCCCTTGGAGTTGCTTCTGTTATTATTTGTATCCGTTTCTAAACCTCGACAACCTTGTGGACATAGTACAGGTGGTTTTGTGAGAGAGAGAGCTCTGAAGTTCTTTGTGCTGTGCTAGAAGGGGAAATACTTACACATTACCAAAGCAGACTTCTTTAAAAGGAATTGAATGTGATCTGAAGCCAGATGTAAGTTAGGTAACACTTTTTTGGAAGATGCTTTAATTCACAGATGCTGTGTGCTCAGTCGCTCAGTTGTGTCTGACTCTTTGTGACCCCATGGACTGTAGCCTTCCAGGCTCTCCTGTCCACAGAACTTTCCAGGCAAGAATACTGGAGTGGGTTGCCATTTCCTACTCCAATTTATTTTACAGATATTTGGTAATTATAATTTTGGATTGACAGGAAGGCAGCAACACCCTGATTACGTGTCTGGCTCTGGGTAGAATCCTCCCTCCACCACTTGCTAAAGTCCTTTAACCTGTTTGAAATGAAAATGACAGTCATCCTGACCTCATAGGCATTGTGTGGATTAAACAGAGAATGTAGATAAAGTTCAAAGCTGTCGATGCCTGGTGTGTAGTATGTGCTCACTAAATCATCATTATTCCCTTGGTTCTGCCTCTGTCACTCTTCCAAAGGCTGCAGCAGTCTGTTATGTTTTATCCTCTTTGCTCATGGCCCCTCACAGTGGGAGGATTGGGGAAGGGGCACTCTACAACACGCAAAAGTTGAGGGAAGGATCTGGAGTGTGAATTATGTACAAAAAATTTTTTTTAAGTATGTTTGCTTAGCTGGATTTTTTTGTTGTTGTTTTTGTTATCTTATTTTGAGAACCAGAGATGACTTCTCTTCCTTGGTCTCACATAGCTTATGTCAGTGGTCTGGAGCTCCTCAACATCTGCCTAGTTTTTATATCTCTGTGTTTGTGCTGAATTTTGATAGTGAATATCTTAAATGACGAAAGTGTAAGAGATGTCCTAATGCATCTTTTCTTATCTTGAAATTTTATTATGTTAAATTAAGCAAAGGTTCATCTAGTCAAAGCTATGGTTCTACCAGTAGTCATGTATGGATGTGAGAGTTGGATGATAAAGAAAACTGAGCTCCGAAGAACTGACGCTTTTGAATTTTGTGTTGAAGACTCTTGAGAGTCCCTTGGACAGCAAGGAGATTTAACCAGTCCATCCTAAAGGAAATCAGTCCTGAATATTCATTGGAAGGACTGATGCTGAAGCTGAAACTCCAATACTTTGGCCACCTGATGTGAAGAACTTTCTCATTTGAAAAGACCCTGATGCTGGGAAGGATTGAAGGCAGGAGGAGAAGGGGACAACAGAGGATGAGATGGCTGGATGGCATCACCAACTCAATGGACATGAGTTTGGGTAAACTCTGGGAGTTGGTGATGGAAAGGGGAGCCTGGCATGCTGCAGTCCATGGGGTCGCAAAGAGTTGGACATGACTGAGCGACTGAACTGAACTGAACTGAAGCTTCACGAGAATTATGAAGCATAATATGAGCATCCATGGGCCTGCCACCAGCTTTTAGAAGCAAAACATAATGGATGGCCGCTGTGGAAGCTGCCTATGTACCCTGCAACCCCCATAGAAGTCTCCACTCAGTCCCGTCTTATACTTCTACCCATGTCCTATGTAATTCCAAATTATATGTCGTATTGCTTTGCTTGTTTTAAAAGTTTATAGAAGTACTGTCATTTTATTTGTATTCTGCTGTAATTTGCTTTTTCTAGTCAGTGTTAATATTTGTCAGATTAATCCTTGTTGTTATTTATTTGATCCGTTCCTTTCAACCACTGTATAGTATTTCTTTGCCTAAAGATACCATAATTTATTTACCCCTGCTCCTCGCAGCAAGCATTTACAGCCTTTCCCACAGACAGTGCTGCCCTCGACATTTCTGTACAGGTTTTGCTTCACAGAACTTTGTACCTTTAGTTTAGTTTTGTTTATTTTTATACAAGAGATGAATTCTTTTTAGCCACATTTTTGGGGTCTCAGTTTTTTCATCATAATGATAGTAAGATTGAACTACAGACAGTCCCTAACTTAACGATGGTTTGACTTAACGATTTGTCAACTTTACAACGGTGCAATGTGCATTCAAAGGAACGATACTTTGAATATTGAATTTTGATATTTTCCTGGGCTAGCAATATATAGTATGACCATTAAGGTAAACAACTGATGCACTGACAACCATTCTGTACCCATGTAATCATCCTGTTTTTAACTTTCAGTATAGTCTTCAGTAAATGACATAAGATATTCAACACTTTATTATCAAATAGAATTTGTGTTAGAGAATTTTGCCCAACTGTATGCAAAATAAGTGTTCTGAGCACATTTAAGTTGGGCTAGGCTGAGCTATGATGTTCAGTAGGTTAAGTGTATTAAATGCATTTATGACTTAGGGTAGTTTCTAATTAACCCCATTGTAAGTCGAGGAAGACTTATCTTTTCTATCTTTTCTAGCTCAAAATTTCATTTTTATATAGGTTATGTAACTGGGTAGTATGAATTATTGGGTTTTGTTCTTAGGATAATGTCACAGTTCCAGTAGTGTATTTCTTCAAGTCATTCTGTAAGATGTGGGTTTTACTTTCCCATTTTGAACATTTTTTGAGGACAAAAATACATGCAGTATTAGAAATGTTCATTAAGTATAATGGCAGAAAACATTAAACTCGTTCCCCCCTGATTTTGCTTGTCTTTTCTAGAGTTTATAGTAAACTGCATGCGCTTGTTCCTTCTCGGTCCTGTCTGACTCTGTCACCCCATGAACTGTAGCGCCCGAGGTTCCTTTGTCCATGAGATTCTCCAGGCAAGACTACTGAGTGGGTTGCCATTTCCTCCTTCAGGGGATCTTCCCAACCCAGGGATCGAGCCCATGTCTCCCGCATTAGCAGGCAGATTCTTTACCACTGCGCCGTAATTAGAATAAGCATAGTTATATAACTGTGTGAAGTAGGCTGTCGACTTCTGCTCCATCAGCCTTTTCTGGCCTCAGTCTGGATATAAAACTCTGTTTCTCCACTTATTCTACCAAGAGTTCCAGTCACATTGAGCATTTTGTGTCTGTTGTTTAAGTTTGGTTGAAACTTATAGGGTCACCTCATTTTCTTGCTCCCTTTGGCTTTCTCTCTCCTTTGCGTCTTACTTAAATGAAAGCCTCATGTAAGATAATTAGTAGGAAAAGTACTGTAATGAAGAAAAAAGTACCAGAGAATCTGAAACAGTGAGAGATTAAACATGACTGAAAGACCTGGAATGGATTCTTAGAAGGAAGGGGGATTCAAGCTGGGCCTTAAAGGGTGAGGACCTTAAAGGTCTGTGACGAGGAGGAGGAATGGGAACCCTCTGGATCAGCCCAGCCAGTCACCGCCGATTACCAACACCGATGCCTCTCACGTGGCCACTCAGAACAGAAGAACCACTCAGCACTGCCCAGATTTTGGGAAAGAGAAGTCGTTTTAGTAGGACTCTACTTCTGGGCTCAAATGTGGAGAAATTAGGGGATCCATTTGGAAGCCGTTGTAGCAAGATGTTATGCGAGTCTGATTTGTGAAGACTGGAAAGTAGATGAAAGACATTTTGGGCTTTCATTAACCCACTGAGTGCATTCTGGGAATTAAAAAGGTGGTCCTCCTTTGAGACCTTTATATCCATCTCAGAAAATTGTTGTAATATATTTATTTAGTTGGAATAAGACACTTGACTGCCACCTACTGGGAATTGAAGTCTGCACATCCACAATGTGAATGCTCCTCCCACTAGCTGTGATACTCTTGTGCAGTACACAACCTGTACAACCGTGCCTATGACCATAATCATGAGCAATGGGACTTGGTAAATTATTATATTATTTTTCAGAAGGAAAAGGAAAATCAACTCTGGATGTTATGGAAGTTGGTAATACAATTAATAGAACCAAAACTTACTCTTAGCAAATATGTTCACAAAGCAAAATTATTCTAAACTATAAATAACTCAAGATGTTGATAATTTTGTTCATTGATCCCAGTACTTTGCATTTATTCAGTAAGAATTTTATTATCTTCTAGAGTCTCAACTTTCCAACGTTTTGTGACATCTGAGAATGTTGACAAATTCCTCTTCCTTTTTGGGTTCCAATCTCTCTTCCCTTTTGGGTTCCGTAAGTCCCTCTCTCCTTTATCTTTCCCTTCTTCCCTGATCAATGATTTTTCTCAATTTCCTTTGTGCTTTGTGCTAAGTCGCTTCAGTAGTGTCTGACTCTTTGCGATTCTATGGACTGTAGTCTGCCAAGCCCCTCTGTCCATGGGATTCTCCAGGCAAGAATACTGGAGTGGGTTGCCATGCCTTCCTCCAGGGGATCTTCCTGACCCAGGAATTGAACCCAGGTCTCTTGCATCTCCTGCATTGGCAGGAAGGTTCTTCACCGCTAGCACCACCTCGGAAGCCCTCCATCTCCTTTGCACGCCCTATTTTCTCAGGTTTACGTTCTCGTACCTTTGTGTACCGTGGGTGCACACTATTTCTTGAATTACATGGTCTTTGGAAGATCAGTTTCAGATTGACGAGGGGACTGAGTCATAGGCAGCAAGGACTAAGGGTGTGCCAGAATTCGGAATGTAGAAACCTATCCTAAATATACTTCCTTGTTTTAGGACCCATTTTCTACACAATGGGTCACTCTTTATTGGGGAATTCCTGTACTGTTGATCTGTTCATCATTGTTTAGCAGTGGCATACCAGGAGAACAAATTATTTACACTGGCTGTCTCATAAGGGTGTGTCTAACTCAGAATATCCTTTCAAATAAAATAAGCTTTCCCAGCTTTTAGCTTGGGAAGGATGAAAAGTTACTTAAACAGGAGTTGAGATTTTTTTTTTAAGTACAGAAGTGAGGCACTAAGTAAGATCACATTTAAGTATTTTCATTTGCAATTACTTGCTAACATTCTTACCACCACCGCCATCCCCTCTCCCCACCCATTCACCTCGGTTTCTTTTGCTTTCATTTTTCATGGGGTGTGTGTATCAAGGAAAACCCAAGAACTTTGCTCTTTTCTGGTATAACCTCAAACACATTTATTGTGGAGCTGCTTTGTGCAAAGTGCTGTGGGCGACTTCACGGAAGATACAGAGGTTTCAGATTGCTTCTGCCCTTCAGGAGAGCCTGGCTTAATGGGCAAAGGAGACGCATGTGTAACTGCTCCGGGGCAGGTGATGACAAGGGTCATAATGCAGTGCAGACAGAGCCAGGATTCCCTGTGTAAACATCACTCCAAGACCGAGCCACATACACAGACTTGCCGTATTTCTTTTCTAAACTGCACATTTAACTCTTAGCTTTCCTGGGTTGCATTGGAATGTGTTTTCTTGGAAGATTCTGGAGTCAAAAATGCACTATGATAATTAGGCTAACTGAAAATGCATTTGAGTAACGTTAATTTTAGAAGACTTTTTAAATGCATTTGTCGGCACTGTCAAAAGAAGCTAGAGAACGCTGGAGAGACCCTAAGTAAACAAGGATGTGAAACAGGAGCTCTCTGTTTATGTGAGCCTCGCATTCAGGAAATAAATGCCCTGAAATTTGCTAGCCAAGTTATATTTTAAAATATGTTGAACCCAAGGAAGAAGTTATAAAACAGCATAGTAGGAGAGAATAAATACAACTTTCATAAATATAATGAGGTAGTATTTCAGATATTGAATGGATCTTTACTATTTAATTAAGGTATCTTTTATTAAAACATTTTTATAGTTATTAGAGAACCAAAGACATTTGGATTTTTTAAACGTAAGTTTAAATAAATATTCCTTTTACTTCTTAAATAATTGTTGCTTCAATCTCAAAAAAATGATTGGGTAAAATTGAATCACATATACATAATGTACAAAAATAAATGCTACTAAAAATCATTTTAAGTTTTGTTTAATCAGTCATAAAGTTAAGTATATGACTTGTGTAAAAGTAAACAATTCAGGTTTACTGATTTAATAACATGATGTTGCAACTTAAATTCATTCTTCTTACGAAGATGAAATGCAGCTTTCTCATGGAGGCATATTGCCTAATTTTCCTGTGCATTTTCATTAAAAATATAAAATCATAAATGAATAATATGTCAACCAAATTTATGTATGATAGTAAACTGGGAAGCATCTCCAGTAGCAAAATAAGAGAAGTATTACTAAGATACCTGAAAAGGTTTGGAAATATCACAGGAAATAGTGAGATTCAGCCTAAGAAAATGCAAGCTAATACATCTAAGAGCAGATCATCTGAAGTAGATATTCAATGGGAGAAAATGCTTGGTAGTGCTGAGACGCAGCTACGGTGATCGACAGCAAAGTGGGTGTGAGGCTGCAGTGCGCTGTGGCAGGCACCGAGAACCATTGCCATTTGGAATCATCTTGCAGACTCTTTACAAGGAAGCGGAAAGCTCCCACCAACCTACCGTACAACCCAAGAACAGCCAAGCCAGTAGCTCCCAGTATTTCTAATAATTTGGCAAATAGAAACTATAGTGCTTAGGATAGGGAAGAATTTACTTAGTAAATATGACTTTTTAAAATAAAATGCCTTCTCATTGGTCAAGTAATAAAACAATATGAAGTGAGAGAATGGATATAAGCACCTTGCTGGAAGACAGATGTGTTTGGATTAGACTGAGCCCACGGACATCTGGAGATAACATGAACACTTTTATAGGCACTTCTCAGCGTCTAGGCCAACTGGTGCAAATTGCAGAAGAGCACCCTAAGACAGTGGTGGGAGCTGGATCACTTGAGGTGAGTTTGGAGTTCATGGAGAACTCCAGTAAGGAACAGTGCCAGGACCGACTGGAAGCAGTGTGTTTTAACAGTGAGATCATATTTCTACAGTTGTCTCTACTGGCCAGATAATTCTGCCTCACTGTTTACAATCTGTGGCTCAGTGTTTATGCTGTAGGACCATTCAGATGTTTTTGCCAGGGTACCCTGTCCTTTCTCTTAGCACCCCTTTTGATCCTGATTTTGAATTTCTTTGATTGGGTACCTTTATCTCTGCCATTTTGAAAGCACTTCCTTCCCTAAATATACCTGCTCTCCTGTCTTAGCACTGATCACATGTGTGGTTCAGCCACCACTGTCTACCACCGATAGCACCTCTTTGCTCTCATTCTTACTATCATTAATAAGGACACATCAAAGCAGATGTTGTCTTGTCTTGTCACACTTAAATTATCGAAGCCCTGTTCCTAGTCTTCCCTTCCCAAATCCTGCAGCTACACTGCTTTCCACGTAGGCTGGTGAGGACAGCATCTCAGTGATCCAAAAGCTCGAACTCTTTCTAACCCTCACTCATATCCTATCTCTCCCCACTTTACTCTTTATCTATCTGTTCCTTTTCCTCAAAAAACCAAATTCTTACTCTGGTTTTGAGATCTTTCTCTCAAAAGATTCCTTTTGTTTGTAACATAATACACCAATGCTTAATAATAATGATACTATATATATGATGCTTAATAAATGATATTTAATAAAATTACACCATTGTCTCAAAAACTATTGGTGACTTATAAAAAACCTTCTAGGTTTCTATATTTTCTTACTTAAGATCTTATTAAAAGGGAATTAATCATATTTAGTCAACTTAAAAATTTTTGTAGCTTAGTACTAAAGCCCTAAAAGTTGCCTTTCAAAATGGCAAGTTGTTCGGTCATGGAATCTGTTACCTTTCATCAAACCATCAGTCACGTCTTGAGTTCCATCTCTGTGTCAGGATTGAGCTAGGCATGCACAGAGGATGATAACTGATCTGTGCTGTTTGGCCTTAAAAGGCTCACATTCTTGTTATGGGCAGTAATTTCGGTTGGTTGACTGAGGAGCCAACCTTAGTTGGTTGGTTTAATTCATGTGTTTAATACATTTTTATGGAGCTCTGACCCTCCAGTAGGGTCTGAGAATACAGTATGGGAAGGCAGGATACCTAAGATCCCTGCCTGCATGTGTTTCAGTCAGCTGGGGAGGCAGACCATCAAAAAGTTAAATACTGTGGGAGGTTGAGAGGCGCTGTGTACTCAGGCAGGCTTAACCTAACAGGCGGTTGAGGAGGACTAGGAGGATAGTTGGGGTGACTCTGGGGAAGAATATTGCAGAGCACAGGGGACTTGTAGAATTGGAAGAGGGGTGCTGTGAATTTACATGGATGGAGCCGGGAACTGGTGAGCCTGACTGTTAGAGGAGAGAAGAGGCCCAGTAACTAGAGGAACACCTGAGACTATTGCAGGCTTATCTGATAAGCACACAAGTCCAGCTGAAGGTGTGGAAATAAGATGGCCTATCCAAGATTTTAAAAATAATTATCTTCCTTCTATGTTAAATGCCTAGCCAGGATAGTATGTGTGTGTGTGTGTGTGTGTGTGTGTGTGTGTGTAAGTGGTAGAACAGTTCTCTTCAGTTACAAAAATTACTTTAATAATGGAATAATAACTTTAATCAGAATTAGCCCTCTGATCACTTGTTCAGCATAGAATCTTATGTTACAATCCAGATGTGCAAGAACCCATATGTAGCAATTTTCTCATTGTAATAAAACTTTGATTACACCAGCTTATCAAGTTATAATAGTGCATCCTTGCACGTAAGCAGCAAAATTTGCTTCTCTATTTATTCTTCTAGAATACATATGTAGTTAAATACAATTTAATTTTTTTAAGTTTTTTTTTTTTTGCTACAAATTATAGCTTATTGCAGGCAAACCCAATGACATGTTACTTGTTACTTACATCTGCAGGCCAGCAATTTATGCTAGGAAGTAAAACTTTTACTGTTTAACATTAATCTGATTAATAAACTGATATTGCCTCAGGTCTCAAACTCTGTCCTGGATAAAATAGGTCCTCACACCATTTAAAAATAGTGTACCAGCTGCAAGTCCAGAAAACACTTGCTGTTGGTCACATAGTAAAAGAACCACCAAAGCCTTATAATTTATAGATTCATAACCACTTCTTGTTGAATTTATTCTTCTAAATGGTACAGGTGCTGCTTTGGTTTAAAACATACAAACCTCTTTAGGCAAACTACAGGTACCCTGAGATGCTTAATTTCTTCCCTTATATTGTGAACTGGTTAGTGGTGAGGATAAGCTCAGCACTTCATTTAAAGCTCAAAGGTGTGATTGTTTTAAGGCTTACCTAATACTCCTTTTTTTCATGATTTAAATGTGGATGTAATTTCCTACAGATGTATAATAGATCATTTACTTAAGATTTGGACAGTTCATTTTTATTTTTCTTCTTTTAATTGTAGTTGATTTACAGTGTTGTGTTAATTTCTGCTGTAGAGCCAAGTGATTCAGTTATATGTATATATCTATATATACACTTGTTATATTCTTGTCTATTACAGTTTGTCATAGGATATTGAATTTAGTTCTCTGTGCTGTACAGTAGGACCTTGATGTTTATCCATTCTGTAAATAATAGCTTACATCTGCTAGCCCCAACCTCCTGCTCCATCCCCCCCAACTCCCTTGCCCTTGACAAACACACGTCTGCTCTCAGTGCCCATAAGTCTGCTTCTGATTCATAGACAGGCTCGTTTGTGTCATATTTTCGATTCCACATGTAAGTGATATCATGTGGTATTTGTCTCTCTGATTTATTTCACTTACTGTAATATTCTCTAGGTGAATCCATGTTGCTGTAAAAGGTACTATTTCATTCTTTTTTACGGTTTAGTAGTATTCCGTTGCCTTTTCACACCAGTCATGGGGTTCTCAGAGCACAATTGTGTGTGTGTGTGTGTATACACACACCACATTTTCTTTATCCTTTCCTCTTTTGGGATGTTTGGGTTGTTTCCATGTCTTGGCTATTGTGACAGTGCTGCTGTGATCATAGAGGTGCATGTCTCTTCTTGCATTAGTCTTATCTGCACATGCCCAGGAGTAGAATTGCTGGGTCATACGGTAATTCTATTTTTGGTTTTCTGAGAAACTTCCACACTGTTTTCCATAGTGACTGTACCAGCTTACATTCTCACCAACAATGTAGGAGGGTTCTGTTTTCTCCACATCCTCTCCAGCTTTTATTCATAGAGTTTGTAATGATAGCCATTCTTGAACAGTTCATGTTTAACCGTGTCCATTTATTCACACCTCTGGTCCAGTGGAAACTAGGCAACTGTTTCAAGTTCTGTCTTTTAAAACCCTTTCACCTTAAAAAGATGACATGAACATGTTGCTTTAGATAGCTGTTACTGTTCATGGTGAATAGTGAACATTTCAAGAAATTAAGCTCTCAGCCAAAATTAAGACTAAACAGTTTCCATTGCTAAGTGTGTTTATTCAAGTTTCAACTCCAGAGTATTAGTGACTGGAATTATTTCATTAATGAAGCAGTAATTTCACACAGTTTAGTAAGACGATAAACATTTTTCCAGGAGTTCATCAGTGTTAGGCTATATGAATCCTACAGTAAAGTACTCAGCTCCAGGTCTTCATAATAAAAATACCCTCCCCCCGCCCACCCCCCAACACACACACACACACACACACACACACACACACACACGTCTTCATAATAAAAATACCCTCCCCCCGCCCACCCCCCAACACACACACACACACACACACACACACACACATATACATACCGATAATAATGGTTGATATTTAGGTACCAAGTGCCATTTTAGGAATTTTACATAAATTTACTAGTCTAACCCTCAAAATAATTATTTGAGGTAGACACCATTACTGTAATCTCTGTATGGCATCTGCAGAAGCTCAGAGTGGAGAAACTTGGCCAAGGTTACAAAGCTAGCTAGAAGCGAGGCCAAGATGGAATCCCAGGCAGTCTGGCGCTCAGCCTTTGTGCTCTGCTGCAGCTTGTACTTAAATATATGCTTTCTTATGAGCCTTCTTTCCTGTTTTTGTGTTCTAGTGATCTGCTTTCTCTGAAATATGTAAATATGAATTTGTGTAGCACACACATTGTACTCTGAATATGAAAGTGAGCATTCTGTATCACTTTGTCCTCATACTCATCACCATCCTATCTTGAAATCATTTTGTTTTTCATTTATTGTGAGTTCAGCAGATAGTAACCTGGAAGTTTGTTTGTTTGTGTTCTTAATTGCGTTTGCTTGCTGATCTGCTGGTTCATTCCTATATTTACTTCCCTGATACCTCGTACCCTGACTGTGCTGTGTGCTAGGTCACTTACATCATGTCCGACTCTCTGCGACGCCATGGACCATAGCCCACCAGGCTTCTCTGTCCAGGGGATTCTCCAGGCAAGAATATTGGAGTGGGTTGCCATGCCCCGTTCCAGACGATCTTCCCCACCCAGGGGTCGAATGCAGGTCTCTTACGTCTCCTGCATTGGCAGCCAGGTTCATTTCCTCTAGCACCACCCAGGAAGCCCAGTTCCCTGACAGATTTATCAAATTTAAAATGAAAATTCAGTCAAATTCACTGCATACAAAAGTTTTTGCACCTCTGGAAAATGATGGAAACAGAAATGCAGGTTGGGTTTTCCCTTGAAGAGAAAGAGCCCAAGTTTGGAGAGAAATTCCCTCTTCTCTTACCGCAGTAGTTTGAGTTGCTTTGCCCCCGGGGGGCTTCGGCTGGAGCGGGTATCCCTGCCATTCTGACTGCACAGCCTGTTCTCTTCCGCACCTGCGATGTCCGCGTCCTCAGCCAGCCTCTCCTCCTGTGTCCGCAGCGGCAGCCTCTCTGGCCGGGCGGCGCGCTCCTCTCCATCTGGAGGAGCTGTCTTCTTCATTGTGCTGCCTTCATTCTCTTTGCTCATTTGTTTATTAGTTCACCTCCTTGAGGACAAGAGGTTTTTTGGGTTTGCTCCTTCCCTCTTTCACTGCTGGCTTCTCAGCGCCATCGTGCCAGGTGTCTATTAGGTGTTTGATACGCGTTGAATGGGCTTCCCTGGTGGCTCAGCTGGGAAAGAATCCGCCTGCAATTGTGGGAGACCTGGGTTCGATCCCTGGGTTGGGAAGCTCCCCTGGAGAAGGGAAAGAATACCCACTCCAGTATTCTGGCCTGGAGAGTACCATGGACTGTGTAGTCAGTGGGGTCGCAAAGAGTTGGACACGATGAGTGACTCACTTCACTTCATACACTGAATGGATGCATACCTCTGTTGTAGCACTCACTGTATTGTATCTGATTGTCTTATACATTTTTCTCCTTCAACCGACTGTAAGCTTCACATTTTGTATTTGTATTTTCCTCCATGTTTATGTTGCAAAATAGGTCGTCAGTAAATGTTTATTGAATGAATGAATGAATGACTAATATCTTTACACCTCTGTGGTACTGGGTGGGGATGATCAAAGAAGCGCAAGGATGGGTACTGACTGAGAGGACCGGTGCATTAAGAAATTTTTGACTCTGAATTAAGAAAGGAGGCGTAGAAACACCAAGAACAGATGTCCCCTTTTATTCTTCTGTCCAGAAGTTCCATTTCTTCACGTCTGTCATTTGCATGTTTGGACTTATCAGCAGAATGAATCCCAGATACTCATTTGCCTTTCAGGGTTAAATGGTCAGGAAAATAGTTCTAGAGATAGGAATGAAAACTCCATAAATCTACTTTGTCAGTTAGGGGGCCTTAAGTGGCATTACCTTCCACAGAAATCTCAAAAAAAAAAACATGCCCGCCACTGTCAATTTTTTTTAAGACATAGAGAACTTTAATTATTATGTATTTATTATATTTAAACAATACTAAAATTGTTTATTGTATTTATTATGTATTATATTGAAGCCTTAAGTTTAAAATTCAATGAATTATAGCAACATGGGCCTCAGGAATAATATCTAAGTTTATTACACCTTTGGGATGGGGTACCTAATGATAAGGAACCCATTTTCCCCTTCTCTTTACATGCCTTAGAAAACCTGCCTCACTCCACATCGTATGATGCCTTCAACCGACCGAGTGCTTGTAGAATGCTCACTGAGTACTGAGCTGACTCTCTTGATGGCCTGCTACCCTTGGCCATTCAGGTTTATTTTGGAGTGTTCCTTTCTTGTTCCATAAAGAGTGGAGGGAGGTGAAGGGTAGAGGGAAGCACATCTACGTAGAGAAAGCACAGGTCCTAAGACAGAGGTTCTGACAACAGGGCATGTTCTAGAAGTGGTAGGGTGTGTTCATGATGATTGGAAATAGGTTCCAGGAGAGGAAGACGAGTGAGATGGCCTCAGCCCAGGGGGAACTGCGCTAAATGGATGAGAGCAGATGCTGAGAGCTGGTGGTGATTTCAAAGCTGCCAGTGCCGCAAGCCCACCCTTCCCCTCTCCTGCCCGTCACCTGTGCACCAGGCATTCTTACTGGTTTCCTTTCACCGGTTCAGATGTACGATCACCAGTCTTAGATCAGCACACTCTTTTCTAATTTTTTCCAACCTATTCCTAATCAACTGCATTTTCCATTATCCATAGTGACTATTCTAAAGTGGAACAGCTTTTCTCAGGAACTCACCTCTCACATCTCATTTTAAGGTCTTCCTCCCCTGTCGTTTTCCCAAAGAAGTAAATACCTGGCATCTTCTCCCTCAGCTTGCCTCCCCTCCACACCCGGCCTTACCTCCATCCCCAGCCACCCTTGTAACCGTTCTTCCTGTGTGTCTCCTCCAGGGTTCTCCAGCTTACCTTGTACTCTGGGACCTTGCTCTACTTATCATCGACTTTTTCATTTCTTCCTTAATAGAGGCTCTTACTTCTCAGCTAATATGCATCCTCAGATCCCGTGTATGCTAAAAACTTCATTCTTTGCTTTCTTTTTTTCCCCCCATTAAGATGTCCCTCATTTCTCCTCATTTAAGCAAGGAAGATGGTCAGAGTACTTTTTAGAAAGACTACACTGGCTGTGGTGTGGAGGCGGAAGAGGAAGTCAAGGAGGACAGGAGTTTGAAGGAAGGATCAGTTAGGAGTGTGTTGAGCTGAAGTGGTGGCCATGGAGAGGACCAGACAGGTTTGAGAGGCATAGGGGAGGTAGAATTGACCAGACTTGAATGGATATCAGATTTGAGAGAGGGGGGGAAATCCATAGTGATTCCTGGGAATTGAGGGAGTAAATACAGGAGGAGGAGCAAGTGTCAAGGAGAAAGCGATGAGCTCCCTATTGGAAGTGTTGAAGTGAACTGCTCTTGGGGCATTCAGTTGGGAGAAGTCAAGTAAGTAGTAGGAAGTATGGGCTCTAGCTCAAGAAAAACGTTCTTTAGAAATAATGTGGTTAGTCAAAGACACTTTGGTGTGCTTCAAGTTATATTATTGATGTATCCTGGAAATAAGATTCCCAAGAATGGAATGGGAAGAGAAGTACCTTGGGGAATAACAGAAGAGGTAGAATAGAGGAACCTGTGAAGGAAACAGAGAACAACGGGCCAGAGAGAAAAAAGGCATGTATGGGTGGGTGGGGGTGTGTGTGTGTGTGTGTGTGTGTGTGTGTGTGTGTGTGTGTGTGTGTGTGTGTGTGTGTGTGTGTGTGTGTGTGTGTGTGTGTGAGAAAAAAGGCATGTATGGGTGTGTGTGTGTGTGTGTGTGTGTGTGTGTGTGTGTGTATGCAATTTTTGTTACTTTTTTTTAAGCTCCAAGAAGACAAGGATATTTGTATTACCAGCTTCCAGGAAAACCTGGCAAAAGTGTGTAGACCGTTGAGTCTAAGACATGCTGTTACTGACAGGGCTCATTGAAAACAGTCATCTCTTGGTGGAACTTCCTTTGCCTGGAATCACATATTGTTAGGGATTTGGAAGGAACAGGTTTGTAAAGCAGACAGGGTGGAAAGGCGAAGTGTTGATAGGGGGCATGTGGGTGACTAGCATGGTTAGGAGATGCAGTCATTGCAGCAGCCCAGGGTGGTACTTTCAGTAGAAACCATTTGTCAGTGTAGGTGGTATTGATTGCTGTCTTGTGTTAGGAATCACCGATAACATCATGCCAGCAGCTTTGCCGCCAAAGTGGAAGGTCGGGAATCTAAACATTTTCTTGTTTTCTCTCTGTAATGTTTGTTCACATTTCAGTTCCACTGCAGCGCTCTGGTCATGACTCAGAATTTAAAGCTGTCTAAACTAGTTCATGGGCTTCCCCGGTGGCTCAGCAGTAAAGAATCTGCTTGTAATGCAGGTGATGTGGGTTCAGTCCCTGGGTCGGGAAGATCCCCTGGAAGAGGGCATGACAGCCCATTCCAATATTCTTGCCTGGAGAACCTCAGGCCCAGAGAAGCCTGGTGGCTGCAGTCCACGGGGTCCCAAAGAGGTGGACACGACTGAGCTACTGAGCCTGCATGTGGAAACTAAAGAGTATATACTTTTGTTTCCATGGAAAATCTTCATGGGAACAGGAGTAGAAATTTACGGTAATCAGTTTGTCCAAAGTTACTAACAACTTACCTTGGCCTCACACTAGCCCTGGCCCCCTAGGGTCTCCATGGGGGTGGGGGAGGAGGTGGACATTCCCCCGAGAGCTGTGCATCAGGGGCCTTTGGAGATGTGCAAAGACAGTTTTAAAACGTGTATTTATGAATTATATTTATTCCCATCCTTAATGAACAGCTGTCTATTTTTGTGTATGTTTTTGAATGTGCATTAGGTATTAGTACAGTGCTCCATGTTTGTAAGTAAATTATATTTTTATAGGCAGGGGAGGCATGTGCAAGCATTTTTTAATTGATTAAGTGCTTGTTTGCAAATAATCTTTGGAGACCTCTGTTGAAAGCATCAGTTCAGTTCAGTTGCTCAGTCGTGTCTGACTCTTTGCGACCCCATGAATCGCAGCACGCCAGGCCTCCCTGTCCATCACTAACTCCCGGAGTTGACTCAAACTCATGTCCATCGAGTTGGTGATGCCATTCAGCCATCTCATCCTCTGTTGTCCCCTTCTCCTCCTGCCCCCAATCCCTCCCAGCATCAGGGTCTTTTCCAATGAGTCAACTCTTCGCATGAGGTGGCCAAAGTATTGGAGTTTTAGCTTCAGCATCAGTCCTTCCAGTGAATACCCAGGACTGACCTCCTTTAGGATGGACTGGTTGGATCTCCTGGCAGTCCAAGGGACTCTCAAGAGTCTTCTCCAACACCACAGTTCAGAAGCATTGATTCTTCGGCACTCAGCTTTCTTCACAGTCCAACTCACATCCATCCCTGACCACTGGAAAAACCATAGCCTTGATTAGACAGACCTTTGTTGGCAAAGTAATGTCTCTGTTTTTTAATATGCTATCTAGGTTGGTCATAACTTTCCTTCCAAGGAATAAGTGTCTTTTAATTTCATGGCTGCAATCACCATCTGCAGTGATTTTGGAGGCCAAAAAATAAAGTCTGACACTGTTTCCACTGTCTCCCCATCTATTTCCCATGAAGTGATGGAACTGGATGCCATGATCTTAGTTTTCTGAATGTCGAGCTTTAAGCCAACTTTTTCACTCTCCTCTTTCACTTTCATGAAGAGGCTTTTTAGTTCCTCTTCACTTTCTGCCATAAGGGTGGTGTCATCTGCATATCTGAGGTTATTGATATTTCTCCCAGCAATCTTGAAAGCATAGATAACTGTTTGGGTGTCGTGAGTAAACTAGGAACATTTAGAGGTTTCTTATCACAATTTGTTAAGGACGCTAGCTGTGATCTAGAGTCCCAGCATTTGAGTCACAAATGCAGGTGTGTGACTCAACCTTCCTTCCACTATATGGATTTTAACTGAGTGCATGAAAATGAAAGCTCAAAACCGTTGGTTGCACGTTGTGTGAACACATTGCTGCTTTCTCAGGAGCAGCCCAGTGCCCTTCCACATACCGTGTGTTCTTTACAGCCCCCCTTTAGTCACAGGCAGTTGAAGCTGTTAAATAGTATCTTGCTTTAAAAGGTAGGCTGATGGCGTTTCTATCTTCTGGTACATCTGGTAAGTTAATCTATACAGTCTCCGTGAGTATCCTGCAGGGACCTGTTTTTACATGCATACAGGGACGTTTCTGTAGAAATCAAAGGCTATGAATCAGAAGAACACAACTCTTGTTTCCAGCGTAGTAGAGGCTTACAAAAATTGGCTTTGAAAAATTGAAAGTGGGGTGGTTTGTTTTTATTGTGGAACCGATCAGGAAGAACAATTTACAGTCATCGCCATTCTTCACAGCTGAATGGAGGCGAGGTGCCTGCCTCGTGAAACGCGGCAGCTGCGCCCGTTTTCTGCGGGCTCACAAAACATTTGCTTTTTGATCAAGAACTTTGGATGGTGGGGTACAGTTTGTTTTCATGATGGAAGTGGTCAGTTGTGCCGTACCAGACAGCTGTAGTGTAATTAACAAAAACTGTGTGAAAGTGGATTAAATATAACAGAAGCAGCCTTTTTTTTTTTTTTTAAGGGGGGGGGGTGTTTCACCTTAAATTTATTCATTTTTTTCTTTAATGCTTAAAAGCTGAAATGTCCCTGTACTGCTCTGTAAGATTTTGTTGTTTCACAATATCATTTAGCTCTCGGAAATATAAGACATTCTACTATAAGGTAGTCGTTTTTGTAACAGGTACAAGCTAAAAGGTATGGGTTTTAGGATAAGTTAGCTCATCAAAGATTTGCTTTTCAAATAATGTTTAATAAGAGATTGCATAGTTTTATTTATGTCAACTCTAATGCATTAGAAGAGTTAGTAATTTACTTTTGTAGGACAAAGTTAAGGCCATTTTCAAAACTCATTTTATATACAAGTTGCAACATAAGAAGGATAATCTCTTTTTTAAGACCAGAAACTACGAGATATGAAAATTACATTTTTTGATAAATTTTTTAATGAATTAGTCATTATAGTGTTGAAATAATCTGGCAACATGTTGAGTTGTTATGTTAAATGTGGAACATTAGACTGTCAGTTAGCTTTGAAAAGCATAGACTTATTTTATGCAGCAGACTCTGAAATAAGAATAGAAATGCCTTAATTTGCGTCACAGTCGACAGTAGCAAAATAACTGTTGCAAGGTCAGAGGGAGATGAATTAAGGAAAAAAAAACAGAAACAATTGTGTTCACAAATAACCAAGATTCGTACTAGACACTCATCCATTTCTAAGTTTTTATGCTAATTGCCCAACATACTAAAACAAAATTTTCACCCTAGACAAAACAAGGGTGCCAGGATCAGGTTTCGCTGTAAGAGTTTATCCTGTGTTGATGATTTTCTCGTGGAGACTCTTGGGCTTTATTTCCACTAGGGCAGTCTTTGGAAGCTGGTTGAAGGGCGAAGACTGGCAAGGGGTTACTGCCCCAAAGCCTGTTTCCGGTTTTACAGCTGTCATCTTGGGGATTAATCTGGGAGGAGGACTCTACCCCGCGTGTTTTCAAGAAGAAACCTCCCTGTCATTTCCCGCACTCTCTGGTGACTGCTCTGTCCTGATTCCTTGTGTCTTTCCCCCCAGAGGCCCTAAGAAAACACTGAGAACCAGGCGTGAGTTCTTTCTAAATATTGGCAAACCGTGGCTGCAGCTGGCGAGTTGGTGGTTCTGTTTGCACCCTGAATCCTCGTGTGCACCAAACTCTCTGGCTGCTCCTGCCTCTAATGAACCTGAGAGAAGCTGAGTTGGGGAAAGTGAATGCAGAGGGGCAAAGGGTGGGCTGGAAAGATAGAATAGCTATTGAGGGACTGTCTGGGGCCAGGTTTTAAGACAGGAATGATGGTGAAGAGCATTGGAGAAAAGAGAGCAGCATGGCAGAGAGAGGGAATTACTGGAAATTCTAATCTTCTCTAATCCCTTTTAATTACTGGAATTAAAAGATCTGAATTCAAGTCCCGGCTAGCCAAGTATTTTGGGAAAGTTGTTCTCCCAGCTTCTATTTCTTCATGTGTAAAGTGGAACTGGGACACCTATTCTATGTACCCAACAGGTTGTGAATCTTAGAGGAAACAAACAAATAAACAAACAAAAAAACAGAGTGAGAATTGTGTTTCCTGTGTGTAGTTGTGGAACCACTTGACTCAGACCCATTTGTGTCTTTTTTTTTTTTTTTGAGATCTTGGCAGCCAAGAAATGGGGATGCAGCAAGGATTAAATCTTACTGCAAACATGGGTCCTTTCTCTGTGAGTGTTCTCAGAGCTCCTTGATGATCCCATTACTTCTCTCTATTTGATTCTTGACCGATCAGTCCCCCTGCAACACCAGTTCCAAACCCTTTCACCTTCTCAAGCCCCAGCCTCCGCCCCTCCTTTCTCAGTCTCAGTAGATAAACTCCTCCCCTACTTTGCCAGAAGGGCTTCCTGGGTGGCTCAGACTGGTAAAGAATCTGCCTGCAATGAGGGAGACCCAGGTTCAATCCCTGGGTGGGGAAGATCCCCTGGAAAAGGGAATGGTACCCATTACAGTAATTCTTGCCTGGAGAATTCCACGGACAGAGGAGCCTGGTGGGCAAAGTCCATGGGATTGCAAAGAGTTGGAGACTACTGAGCAGCTAACAGTATCTTGTCACCTCTCCATGGCCAGGAAACTCTTTGACTTCAGTGTCCTGTGGGTTTTTGTTTTTGTTTTTGTTTTCATTTTCATTCCTAAAATTTTTAAGAGTGATTTGAGCCCTTTCCCTCTTCACCACCCATACCTTCTTTTGATCCATTTCAGTATGACTTCTGTTTCATTGCATTGAAACTCCTGTCTTGAAGGCCACCACTGATGTCATTGTCAAATCCAGTGACCATTGCTGTTTGTATTTATTGGTTTCTGTGCAAAGTTCCACGTAGATGTTGACAGCCTTACCTCTCCTTTAGCTGCAGCCCTCTTCCTCTTTGGCACCATGCTCATTCTCTTCCAACGGTCACTGACTGCTTTCCCTTTTGCTTCCACTCCTAAGAGTAGATATTCCCTAGGATTCCATGCAAGGCTCACAATATACAAAAATTAATTCAAGTTGGGTGATAGGCCTAAATATAAAATCCAGATCTATAAACTGATTAATTAAAAGATAGGGGAAAAGTCTTTGTGACCTTGGATGAAGATTTCTTAGATATAAAAAGCATGCTCCTTGAAAGAAAAAAAATGATAAATTATATTTCATCAAAATTATATATTCTGTTTTTAGAAAGATAAGATTGTTAAGATTAGAAAAGCCTCAGATTAGGAGGAAATATTTACACAGCTTATCTGATAAAGAACTTATATCTGAAATATAAAGAACTCCAAGTTTAATAATAAGAAACAGCCTCATTTTAAGCGGTGGGCAAAAGATTTGAATAGACACTTCATTAAAGAGGATACATGGATGACAAGCACATGAAAAGATGCTCAATATCATTAGTTAATAGGGAAATGGAAAATAAAACCACAACGAGCTACTACTATACCCATTCGAATGGCTAAAATTACGATGCCAGAGTTGGCAAGGACGTGGAAGAATTGGAAGTGTCTGTATTGGTAGTGAGGCTGTGAAATGATACAGCCGTTTGTCAGTTTCTTAAAAAGTTAATCATGCATCTACTACCTGACCTGGTCATTGGACTCGGTATTTTACCCAAGAGAAATGAAAGAAGATGCTGTTTGTTTCCGTTTATATAAAAATCTGGAAACTGAAACCTATGGTGATGGAAAACAAAGTAGTTGTCTGGGGATGGGAGTGCAGTGGAGGAAGAATGGATTACAGAGGAGCATGAGGAAATGTGAGGTGGTGGATGTGTTCATGATGCTGAATGTGATGCTGCTTTAACAAATGTATACATATGTCAGAACTCGTGAGATCT
This sequence comes from Cervus canadensis, assembly GCF_019320065.1. Classification (NCBI taxonomy): domain Eukaryota; kingdom Metazoa; phylum Chordata; class Mammalia; order Artiodactyla; family Cervidae; genus Cervus; species Cervus canadensis. The sequence goes on from NC_057388.1 coordinate 14,569,707, forward strand.
GACACTTGAAAATGTGAGTTTGTAGTACATTACTTATATCACAATGAAACAAAACATTTAATAGAACCTCATACTAAAAAGGATGAATATTACAGCATGTAAATTATCCCTCAGTATCCCTGACTTAAAAAAGAAAAAAACATATGGGAGAATGAAATATGGGGATTAAAGCTGCAAAATACTTTTAAAAGCTAATCTTGAAAGGTTGCATACTGTATGATTCCATGTAGATGATATCCTTAAATGACAAAGTTACAGAGATGGAAGACAGATTAGTGCTTGCCAGGGTTTAGGATTGGAAACCACAGGGGAAGATAGGTGAAAGTTACACAGGAATTTTCAGTGCTATTTCTGCTACTATATAATACATAATTAATCTATAATTATCAGAAAATTAAAGAGTTTCTTTCAAAAAATCTTTTGGATATTATTGTGTTCCCTGACATGAAACAAAACATGCCCAAAATGATCAATTTTTAAGATCTTAATAATGGTTACCATGCAAACACTAGAAACTGTGCTTTTATGGAGATGATGGCAGCTTAATGTTGCATCATTGCAGATAGAAGACATAGCAAGAATCACTTTCAATTTCTGGTTCCCTATCTAAATATTCAATGCCTTAATTTTCTTTCTCAGAGATCCTTATTTATATTTCTCTGACTAGATAATAGATACAGATGGTTCAAACATACATAAAGAGGGATACACTGAAAAGTCTTCTCCAACATCTGTCTCCCATCCGCACAGCTCATGTGCTCCCCCCAAATTAAACAACTGTATGCTATTAATTTCTTTCATATTCTTTCAGAATTTCCTTTTGTCTATATAAGTAAATGTAAATATATCTTTTTTTAACCTTTCTCCCTGATTTTACATAGAAGGTAGTTTACTCAGTGTTTTGCACCATACATTTTTTTGCCTAACAGTCATGTCTTTGGAAAGTTTCCATTTGGTACGTATCTTCTTAATTCTTCTTCTTTTGATAGTTGCGTAATATTCCATTACATGGCCATGCTATACTTTATGTACTGATCCTCTACCTGTTGACATGTTGACATTTAGATTATTCCCAGACTTCCACTTGTGTAAACAATACTGTAGTGAATATCTTTATATGTGTGTCATTTCCCTCTTGAACAAATATATGCAAATATATGAAATTTCCAGTGTTGACTTCTTAACCTGGAAAAAAAAGACTTGTGTGAATTAACCTAAAATCTGCTGAATACACTCTTAGGTGTGTAATTATTTGAGATGAAGTGTTTAGTGTCCTTTTGATTTTTGGATCCACTGCCAGATATGCATGACTATTGGATGCTTTAAAAAGGGAGTGGAGAACCTTCACTTAAATGTCATTCAGTATACCGAAGGGGAAAACTTCTCTAAGCCCTTTGCAGTAACTTCATTAAGTAACATGTCTAACTCTGATCCAGCTGTGTCAGGCTTCTTTGCCTCTAAATGAAAGCCTTTGCTCTCTCCTTATTAATGGCCTAAGAACAGAGTTCTGAAACCCTTTGTCTTTCCCTAAGGGGCATTGCAAAAAAATACCTTTTCATCCACTATCAGTGTTAGCCTCCATTGTTCTTTGTAATTATTGCAGCTTTAGTATCATGACATTAGGTTTTGACATCATGTTCTCTGAAAAAAAGGTGGTTTTCTTTGTACACTTGGCAAGTATGTCCTTCCACACAGTGAGTCAGCCAGTTGGAGTTTTGGATTCTCTAACACTGATTGTGAGTTTTTGTGCGTGAGCAAGAGATGGTGGTAGTGGTGGTTTAGTTGCTGAGTTGTGTTCGACCCTTTGCGACCCCATGGACTGTAGCCCTCCAGGCTTCTCTGTCCATGGAATTCCCCAGGCAAGAATACGGAGTGGATTGCCATCTCCTTCTCCAGGGGCTCTTCCTGACCCACATCTCCTGCATTGGCAGGCAGATTCTTTACCGACTGGGCCACCAGGGAATCCCGGGAGCGGGAGATAGTAAACATGGCCAAATTTAGCAACTGGTGAAAACAGATGAAGGTGAATAATCAAAGATGTTCATTGTACTATTCTTTCAGAATTTCTGTAGATTTAATATTTTTCAAAATAGACAAGTTGAGAGCAAGCATATTCTTTGCTGAGATTGTTTACTGTGAATCAGGAGAGGCTACTTCATTACCTATATTACATTCTGTTTTTGTTTTGCTGTTTCGAGATCTGAAGATGTCTTAGAAACTCCACCCCTAGACTTAAAAAATGGTGATGTTAGCAGTTTGTAGTTACTGAGGGTTTCCTCTGGGTCACATGTTGTGCTCAGCATTTTATGTGGATGAGCTCGTGTAAGCCTCTTATCAATCTGTTATTATCCTCTTCATGTTTCATATCAGGCCACTCAGGGCTGGTAAGATTAAATCACTTGCCTCTGGTCACACAGCCAGTCTGTGATAGAAACGCTGCTTGCAACCAGACCGGCTATCATTATTCTTGACCTGGACCTCACTTGACCCAGTCGCTCTTTATTTTGGCCTGAAGTATTTTGAAGTGAGAGATAGGTTGTCCTCTGGCTGAAACTCTTACAGTTGACTGATCCAGATAGCATGATAATCTGAAGGCCTCATGAAAGACTACAAATGGGTAAATGTGGAGAGGGAAATTGACCACTTTCTTGACACAGTAATTTGCAAAACTCTATGAAAAAGAAGAGCTTTGTGTACATATTAGTCATCAAAACCTTCCCACTGCTTTTCTGGGCTTGCTTCTTTCGTGTACACTTACCAGCCTTCTTACTGCTCGTTTTCTGTATGTTTTCTGTACATTTCCCTCTACTGACTCTTTCCATCAGGGATTAAACAGGTTTACGCTTTTCCTGTCTTGAGACCATTCCCCTTTACTCCACATACACCCTGCCCACCACCATATCTTCACACCAAACTTTCCTAACAAATGACTTTTATAAGACACCATAGGGAGACATCTTTTCCTGTCTTTTACTAGCTCCTCAAATCCTCCCCAGCCCCCCAACTTACACCAACCTGTTTTCCTGCTAGCAATTGTTCTTTGCTATTCTTTTATTCCCCAAACTGAGACTATTTTATATACAGTATTGTACCCTGATTTTTCTACTTTAATAAGTTTTTTCTCATGTCATTAATTTTGAAGAGTTTCTTATTGATGAATAACTTATAGAAACATATACAAATGATGAGTTCAGTGACTTTTCATGAAATGTTGTTAGCATCCACATCAAGAAATAGAAATGATAAAATCCTAGAATCTCCCCGCTCCCAACTAACTCCTTTCAGTCACGTCACCCAACTCCCCCAAATTATCTTGACATCTAACAGCACAGATTGTTTCATATGTTTGAAATGTGTGTCAGTGAATCATACAGTGTATACATTTTGCGTCTTGCTCCTTCACTAAAAATTATTATATTTGTGAATTCATCCATATTATATGCAGTTGTAGTTCATTATTCTTGTTATGAAATTTACTATTGTGTGAATATACATTAATAAGTTTTAAAATAATGTTTGGAGTTATATATTATTTTATTGTATGAATATGTCAGAATTCTTTATTAATTCTGTTATTTTGGCTAGATTTTCACTATTAGAAATAAGTCTATAAAGAATATTTTTGTATAAATAACTTATGATTTCAGACCATTCCTTAGAATAAATTCTACAAGTGCATTTGCTGCCTAAAAGAATGTAAACTCTTTAAATGTTCTTGATAATATTGACAAATAGCTTTCAAGAAAAATTTTACTGGTTTCCTTTCGTACTAACACAGTATTGACACATAGGTATTCAATAAAATTTTGTTGACCTGAACTAAATTCACTAAATTCTTTTATATCCTAGAATCTGTTTCTGAGTTTTCTTTGTCATTGACTGGTCTTTACACTTCAACGTTGTTTTAATTAATTTAGATTTTAACAATTTAAGAGTGTATAGGGCAGAAATCCTCCTTCCCTTCTTATTTTTTTCTTCCAGAAATTATCTGATTTTTCTTCTTTAATGTTTACTGGTAGAACTTTAAAATACATTGCCGAATTCAGTAGATATTTCATGGAATTACCTCATTGGTATTTCTATACACTTATCTGGGAAGAACTGACACATTTGTGTGTATATACTCCTACCTAGGAATGATTATTTATTTATTTAAGTATTTTTATTAAATGTCACTCAGTAAAGTTTATAGGTTTATTCTTACAGGACCTCTTTTTTTTAAGTTACTTTCAAATATTTTATATCTTGTGACCTTCTGGAATTGAATAATTTCTTTCCATTTTATTTTATAACTAGTTATTTGAAAGTTATTCAGTTTATATATTCATTTTGTCTTCTCCTCCTTACTGAGCTCTTATTAACACTAACAGTTTTTGTTTGTGTTTAGGACCATAAATGCTTTTGGGATTGGGGCCATTTGATTTCTAAATTCAGAAAAGGAGAAGTTGATACCTGGAATAGAGAAATAGAAACAGTAACCTGGAAAACTATTTTTAAAACAGAATTGTAGAACTCTGGTCATTTGGAAAACTCCATTTTTTTTCATGCATTGAGGTATTGTCTTTGTCAAATTCAAACCATTATCTCAAGCTTACATTTTTTAATGAAGAAGCAGATTGCAAGGTTAAACATAAAATTAATGAAAAAGATTTTAAACATGAAAATCTCTCATTTAGGCACTTACTTGTATGATGAATACCACATCATTTACCATTTGTGTTACTCTGAATTTATTTATTTCCATTCTTTCATTTTTAAAATTTCCCCTTGTCTGTTCTCTGTTTTGCTTCTCTGTTTCTTTTTAGATATACAGTAGTTTGGGAAGAAGGGAAGAAATCTTTTTTAACACTAATGGAAAATAAACTAGGGCGTGAACAAGGGAAAAAAGGAAAAATCTCAGTTTTGTTTTCAGATTTTTTCCTGTGTATCTTTCTCATGTATTTGTCCTATGTGTTTTCCTCAATACCTTTCTGTTCTTCTGGGTGATTCTCACGATCCTCTGTCTCCTTATACCATTTGTCTATCTGAAATCTTTAACACATGTCCGTGTGTGATACCCATATTTATGTCCAGGCTGTCTTTTATATCACTTCCTTCTCAAAGGTAAGACAGTATGTCTGGGCTTCTGTTGTAGCTCAGGTAGTAAAGAATCTGCTTGCAATGCAGGAGACCAGGGTTTGATCCCTGGGTCAGGAAGATCCCCTGAAAACTGGATGTTATGTATCACTTCCTCCTCAGAGGTAAGACAGTATGTCTAGGTCATGTATATAGAAGCTATTGCACATACAATGAAAATAAAAATTTCTCAGTTGAATAGTTTACTTTGAATTTTTTAGACCTTTTTATTTGTTTTATTTTCTTTTTTATTAGTTTAAACTGTAGGGTTTTTGTTTACTCTTAAGAATAGTTGAAACTTGAGCCACAGTGTAGTAAATAAAGCCATAAAATAACACATTGATCCCAGTTAATCTACATTATTGTCCTTCTGTGCCTGTATCAGCAACAGTAGCAGAATGTCTGGCATATAATCTCTTGTGTGGACACAGACTCATGGGCAAAGCCTAAGCTAGAAATGAACTGTCCTCTTTTGAGATGGGAGTTTTGCTGATATGTATGAAGAGACTGTCTTAGAGTCTCATTTCACCCTTGTAAGAGAGAAGCTGGTTGTAGTATCTTGTCTTATTTATAAGGTGAAACTAGGTCAGGTCGGTTACAGATAGTTGTAATGCGCTCTCAGTGGCCTGTAAGCCAAGGCTGGTGTTATTGAAAGACATACTTCCTCTGTCAAAAAAAATTCACCCTCCCTGTATGACAGTAGAATTGGAGCATGAAGAAGTAAGAATCTCGACCTTTTGTAAAAAGAAATGATCTTTTTAAAAAGGCACAATTCTGTTGGGGGTGTTTCCGTGGTTGTTTTTTAAGCTTTGGGGCTGAGAGGTGAGAATGGAGTGGATGATAAGGACATCATGTGCCTGGTCTCACTTATAAAATGGGATTGAAGGCAGAGATGGAGGGCAGTAGCCAAGACAGTCTCAAAGGTTGCTTTCACGTCTTAACTACCAGATCTTAGTCTGAAAGATGATCTCTTGTAAATTGTAGAAGTAAGGTGATGTGCTTTCATTAGAAAGATGTAAAACTGGTTCTCAGTCCTGAAGGAGAAAAGAGAAATGGAACATCAGAACCGGAAACAATCACACCAAACATCTGCTTAAAAACCAAGAACAAAACGGCTTCAACAGGTAGGCGCCTGTGGTACTCACTCTGTTTTGCATAGTGTGGTGGCTCAGATAGTAAAAGCATCTGTTTACAATGCAGGAGACCCGGGTTCAATCCCTGGGTCGGGAAGATACCCTGGAGAAGGAAATGGCAACCCACTCCAGTACTCTTGCCTGGAAAATCCCATAGACCGAGGAGCCTCGTGGGCTACAGTCCATGGGGTTGCAAAGAGTCAGACACGACTGAGCAACTTCACTTCATAAAGCAGTCAGTACTTGTGCTTAAGCAAAATGAAGCCAGAAACAGACATTGTACCCTGTTCTCATTCAATACATTTACAAAAGGGGGTGAAATAAAGAAGAAATTTAAGATGATAAATGGATCTTATTTGCCTGTGAGAGTACGCCATTCTAAAGGTGGATATTGTTCATGGAGAGAATTCAGAATTAACTCTTTCTTTTTATAATTCTGTGTGAAGGGGCATGGGTCTTGAGTAGGAATATGGGTCTGGAGTAGGGTTGTGGGTCTTGAACCCAGAGTTTACTTTGAATACTGGTCCTACCACTTAGGCATTTCGTGCTGCTCAGAACTTTTAAATACCTTTTTTGTTATTTTTGTCACCTGTTAAATAAGCAAAATTATTCCTTCTTCTTAAAGCTGTTGCGAAGAAGTTTGCCTCTCCATTCATGAAACTGTCACAGCTTTATTGAAAAGTAGGAAAATCATATTTGCTTAAAATCTTTTGAGGAAAAGTTCTGTATAAGAAAATAAATGAGATAAGCCTGGTGACACATTATTGTATTCTCTGAGTGCATTTTTAAATTTGTTCCTGCTCCTCCTTCTTAGAAAGATTCCTTGTTTATCTAATCTGTGTTAAGAGTTTTTGTTACTACATAAAACATTCCTGGGTAACTGCGTATACTGCATTCACTCACTTGTGAGTAAAAATGGTGAAAAGAATAAAGGATTAGTTAGTTCTCTTTTGCTTGATGAGTTAAAGGGATCATTGAAATCTCTACCACTGTCTCTGTCTTTATCTTTAAATCATATCTCTGTATTCTAACCTTCCCAACTATTCTCTCTCTTTTATTTTTTGTTTATTTTGAAATTATTTTGAATTTACAGGAAGTTTGCAAAAATATAGAGAGATCTCTTTGTTTTACCACTTGATAGTAAATTAGCAATATTATGTATCATTACTTCCAAATACTTGAGTGTGCAAGGATATATCCTACATCAGTGATCAAAATCAGGAAATTAACCATCAAAGCCATAGATGGTTCATTTCTGTTTTGTTCAAATATGCACTTTATATAACAAAAGGATCCAGTTCAGTATCGCATGTTACATTTAGTTGTCTTGTCTCTTTAATTCCCTTCAGTCTGGAATAGTTCCTTGGTCTTTCCTTGACTTTCAATAGCTAGACACTTTTGAAGATTACAGGCCAATTATTTTGTAAAATATCCCTCAGTTTGAGTTTGTGTGATAGGGCTTCCCTGGTGGCTTAGGCAGTAAAGAATTCGCCTGCCATGCAGAAGACCTGAGTTTGATCCCTAGGTCAGGAAGATTCCCTTGGAGGAGGGCATATGAACCCACTCCAGTATTCTTGCATGAAGAATTCCATGGACAGAGGAGCCTGGTGGGCTACAGTCCATGAGGTCTGAAAGTGTCAGACATGAGTGGGCGACTAACACTTGGGTTTGTGTGACATGTCCTCAACATTAGATTTGGATTATGCATTTTTCTCTGGAATATCAAAGAAGTGATATGTTCTTACTGTATCATATTGGGTGGAACACAGTTCTTCTTTGTTACATTTTTGTTGTTGTCAGTCACTCAGTTGTGTCAAGCTCTTTGTGACCACATGGACTGTAGCCTGCCAGGCTCCTCTGTCCATGGGATTTCCCAGGCAAGAATACTGTAGTTTTTCTTTCTCCAGGGAACCCACATCTCCTGCATTGACAGGTGGACTTTTTTTTTTTTACCACTGAGCTACCAGGGAAGCCCTAAGGCCATTAATCATCATTTATTAAGACTGTATCTACCAAATTTCTCTGCCATAAACTGCTCATTCTCCCTTTAAAGTCAATATTTGGGGCCCAGTGGCTCAGTTGGTAAAGAATCCACCTGCGATGCCGGAGACTGGGTTTGATCCCTGGGTTGGGAAGATCCCCTGAAGGAGGTCATGGCAACTCACTCCAGTATGCCTGCCTGGAGAATCTCCTTGGACAGAGGAGCCTGGCGGGCTACAGTCCATGAAGTTGCAAAGAGTCGGACACGACTAAGCACAGCACAGCATTTTGAGATTATGTAATATGCTTTTCCTCATCAACCACCCAGACTTAGATAGCGTTAGCATCTATCTGTGTTTGTTGGCTGAATTATGATGGTAGTAGTTGCCAAATGGCGATTTTTCTAATTCCTTCCCTCCTCCATTCATCAGTTGGCATTCCACTGCAAAGCAAAGCTTGCTCCTCTCTTTATGTATTCATTCTTTTTCTTTATATTGATGTGAGTTAATGGATTTTTTAAATGGTTTTATTATTTACGGATATTTTCATGGGTTATAATCTGTTAGTGCCTTTTATTTTGCTGCTTGAAATGTCCTCCTAGTTTTGGCCCGTGGGAGCCCCTGCAAATCGTCCTCCCCGTTCTCTGAGTGCTCTGTGTCACGGCGAGATGATCTAGGCCTGTCTTCAGCAGCCTGAACGAGGCCGTGCTGCCACAGCCTCCCCCACATCCTCCTTTCCTCATTTCCTCTGTATCTTCTGCCACCGCTTACCTTTCTGGGACTCAGTTACTTCAGAAGAGAGAGAGAAAGGAAGAAAGACCCAGATAGCTAGTTAGCTAGATGATTGAAAAATCTGCCCATAGAAATTTGGGAATAAAAAGACAAGCTCACGCATCTTGTAAGGAAACAGATATTTGGATAACCAGAAGTGATGGCTAAGCCCCAAATAATGTGTTTATTTTGATTTTAGAATGTGTCTTAGTCCGTTGCACCTGCTCTGACAAATTATCAGGGAGTCAGTACCTAATGAATGTGAGTGCGTGCATGCTAAGACACTACAGTCATGTCTGACTCTTTGCAACCCTGTGGACTGTAGCCCGCCAGGCTCTTCTGTCCATGGGATTCTCCAGGCAAGAATACTAGAGTGGCTTGCCGTCTTCCTGACCCAGGAATCAAACTGGGGTGTCCTGCATTGCAGGTAGATTCTTTACCAATTGAGCCACAGTGTTTTTCTCTTCTACTGATATTTGAACATGAGTGAATCTACTTATGGTTTTGAGAACTCATGGCCTAAATCTAAGGGCTCCAGCTCTTTATCCCACTCCTACATACTGTCTCCCAGTCTGAGAAACAACTTCTTAAGCACACTATTTGCTGTCATCTTAGACTGAGTCTCAACAACAACAACAAAATATTCTTTATGCTCTTCTTCCCAGCTGCTTTTGCAAAGAGATGAGTTGGTAGATGCATGGTCTACAGATAAGTCAGCACCGTACAGAGAAGTCAGCATTTAGCGTTTTTCCCTTAGGAAGCTGCGTGGGGAGAGCCACCTGTTCTTTCCTTAGATGGAGGCGCTCTGTCTGTTGCCTCTGGGATCGGTTGCAGGGGCCTTGCCCTCAGTAGCTTGATGTGCTTCCTTTCAGGGTGAAGAGGGGGAATCTGATAGCCGCTGGAGGAAGGTTTGCTTCATTAGGTCTGGAGGTGGGTAAAGTGATAAGTGAAGAGGATAAATTTGATTGAGACAGGTTGATTTGAATGAAGCAACTATTCTTAGAAAACTTACCATAACAGAACTAGTTGCTTAATATGTGCATCTTTTCTATCCTCAGCCTTTAAGCCTTAGGAAAAATGTTACTGAAGATTGGAATTCCTTTTTTTTCTTTTTAACATGTTGTAGTTAGGCACATGTCTAGATGAATTCTAATTTCACTGAGCCAGCCCCTAGGAGACTACTGAATTTATTTGAAATTGCTGTGTCATGAAGTATATAATAGGGATTTAAGCAACAAATTCTAATTTCAAAAATATCAAATTCATGAGGCGGAGCAACACTGTGGAATTCAGTGGTAATAAATTAGGAATTTTAAGTGCATAAGCATTATACCATTTTCATAACTTAAAGTGACAAGAGAGAAAAAAAAATCACAGATGTTAGTACATATTTCTAATGTTTTTATGTTTTTTAAAGAAGGCATTTAAAATTTGCCAAATTCATGTTAGTAGTAAACTTAAAAATGGAGCATTAAATTCAATAAAATAAATAAAAATACTTTGTCAGAATTCCTTTGGAATCTTAGCCATGTCTTCTGTTTCATGCAGTTACCTCAAACTCACTGTAACTACAGAGAAACCAGTAAGATCTCTTCTCTGATTTCAGAGTCACTGTTGCCTCTTTGGCATTTTTCATCTACCCTTAACAGTCTTCTGGGAAGTGTTTCTAAGTATCTTACAGCTGGTCTACCCTGACCTTCCTTATTGCTGAAATCCTGTCCAAACTTGATGACAGAGCTGTGATTATTGATCTCTCCCAAAGCCTTTTTGTCCAGACTCTGCCTTCCACTCACTTATAAGTGCCCTTAATAAACGTATTTCCTTTTACCAATCATAGTGCCTCCTCTTTAGCTTTCTTTATTTATCCCATCCTTTCATTAGGAACTTGTATTTCTGAGACTGTATGTGATCCTCCTCATGACAAGGCCACTTTTTTTTAAATTTTATGTAAATTATTGATTTATTTTACTTTACAACATTGTATTGGTTTTGCCATACATTGACTTGAATCCGCCATGGGTGTACATGTGTTCCCCATCCCGAACCCCTCTCCCAACTCCCTCCCCATCCCATCCCTCTGGGTCATCCCAGTGCACCAGCCCCGAGCATCCTGTATCATGCATTGAACCTGGACTGGCGATTCATTTCATATATGATAATTTACATGTTTCATGCCATTCTCCCATATCATCCTGCCCTCGCCCTCTCCCACAGAGTCCAAAAGACTGTTCAATACATCTGTGTCTCTCTTGCTGTCTCGCATACAGGGTTATCGTTACCATCTTTCTAAATTCCATATATATGCTTTAGTATACTGTATTGGTGTTTTTCTTTCTGGCTTACTTCACTCTGTATAATGGGCTCCAGTTTCATTCACCTCATTAGAACTGATTCAAATGTATTCCTTTTAATTGCTGAGTAATATTCCATGGTGTATATGTACCACAGCTTTCTTATCCATTCGTCTGCTGATGGGCATCTAGGTTGCTTCCATGTCCTGGCTATTATAAACAGTGCTGTGGTGAACATTGGGGTGCACGTGTCTCTTTCAGATCTGGTTTCCTCGGTGTATATGCCCAGAAGTGGGATTGCTGGGTCATATGGCAGGTCTATTTCCAGTTTTTTAAGAAATCTCCACACTGTTTTCCATAGTGGCTGTACTAGTTTGCATTCCCACCAACAGTGTAAGAGGGTTCCCTTTTCTCCACACCCTCTCCAGCATTTATTGCTTGTAGACTTTTGGATAGCGGCCATCCTGACTGGTATGTAATGGTACCTCATTGAGGTTTTGATTTGCATTTCTCTGATAATGAATGATGTTGAGCATCTTTTCGTGTGTTTGTTAGCCATCTGTATGTCTTTGGGGAAATGTCTGTTTAGATCTTTGGCCCACTTTTTGATTGGGTCTTTTATTTTTCTGGAATTGAGCTGCAGGAGTTGCTTGACAAGGCCACTTTTGCTGTAATGTATCAAACAATAGTTATTTCATCAGGGTCTACCTGGTGTATACTGGGTGCCATCTACTATAGTAGGTGCTGGAAATACTGTGGTGAAGAAACACACCCTTGTCCTGGGGGAGCTGACAGACTAGTGGGAAGAAAAGCTATTAAACGAGTGAGTGCAAATCACTAAGTGATTGTGAATGTGGAGCGCACTTTGGAGGATGGCCATGAATGGGCGCATGTGATGGGGGCATGGGTTCTCCTGGGCCTGGAAGGGTGAGACGTGAGCAGGGAGTACATGTCAGCTGGTGGAGGTCGTCAAGTAAATTCTCATACCTCAGCCCTGTGACTCATCCTTCTGACCAGGGGCTTCTTCCTTAATGCGTTTCTGCCCTTTCTCCTTTCTGAGTTTTGCGCTCTCAGTCTGTTTTGGAGCTCCAGAGGTCAGTGTCCCCTTGTTGTTAGCTGAGGGCCTACCAGTAGTGGGCTCCCCAAGTCTGATTTGTCCGCTGGCTCCTACCCTCTTACTCTCTTCTTCTTTTTCTTCCCTTAACCTCTCATATTTGGAGGCATTTCTGTGGGGAAGAAATTCAAGCCACTAATTGGGGACTATACAGTTAATTTATTGATATTGATCTCTTCCAGCAAACCTGGATTTCATTGTCAGCCACCTCCTCTCCCCATCCTAGTGACATTAAGGCTTAGGGGGCTTGAAAACGATCTCTTCCTAAGAGAAAGTTTAGGTGTTTTGCATTAGATAATTAAAAGATAGAAATATTAGCTCTGAAATTTTACATGATCTATAAATGTGCTTTATTTATCTAGTACTTTATATTGTAGATTTATTGGTTCAAGTTATTAGAAAATTTCAATTTTTATGACCAGAAATTTAATGTTTTTAAAGTATAGCATGTTGATATTCAGTATTATTAACACTGTGTTGTTACCTTGTTACTTGGTAATGTATGTACAAACAAGTATGTAGATGTACACCTACAGAAACATTATTATAACAACATTACTAGTACCGCGTGGCCAAAATGTGTCCTGATGTTATTATTAATTAATGCAGTGCATTGTAACTGTGCAGTTGGGCAAACTATTTCTTTTTTTTTATTAAATTTTTTATTTTGTATTATAGTATGGCTAGTTAACAATTTTGTGACAGTTTCAGGTGGAAAGTAAAGGGACTCAATCATACATATATGCATGTCCATTCTCCTCCAAACTCCTCACCCATCCAGGCTACCATATAACACTGAGCAACAGTACTGAGCAGCGGTGCTGTACGCTAGGTCCTTGTTGGTTATCTGTTTTATTTTTTAATTAAATTTATTTATTTTTAATTGAAGGATAATGACTTTGCAGTATTGTGTTGGTTTCTGCCAAACATCAACATGAATCAGTCATATTCTTATGTCTCCTCCCTCTAACCTCCCTCCCCACCCCACCCCTCTACGTTGTTACTGAGCCCCGTTTGAGTTCCCTGAGTTATACGGCAAATTCCCATTGGCTGTCAGTTTTACATATGATAATGCATGTTTCCATGTTACTCTCTCCATATATCCCTCCCTCTCCTTCCTCCCCCCATGTCCATAAGCCTGTTCTCTATGTCTCCACTGCTGCCCTACAGATAGGTTCATCAGTACTGTCTTTCCACATTCCATATGTATACGTTAGTATATGACTCTTTCTGACTCACTTCACCCTGTAAAATAGGCTCTAGGTTCATCCACGTCATTAGTACTGATTCAAATACATTCCTTTTTATGGCTGAGTATTATTCCATTGTTTGCGTGTACCACAGCTTCTTTATCTGTTCATCTGTTGATGGACATCTCAGTTGCCTCCATGTCCTAGCTATTGTAAATAGTTCTGCAATGAACATTGGGGTACATGTGTCTTTTTCAATTTTGGTTTCCCCAACATATATCCCTAGGAGTGGGATTGCTGGGTCGTATGGTGGTTTTACTGCTAGTTTCTTAAGGAATCTCCATACTGTCTTCCATAGTAGCTGTATCAATTTACATTCCCACCAACAATGCAAGAGAGTTCCCTTTTATCGACACCCTCTCCAGCATTTATTGTTTGTAGATTTTTTTTTTTTTTGTAGATTTTTTGATGATGGCCATTCTGACTGGTGTGAGGTGATATCTCATTGTAGTTTTGATTTGCATTTCTCTAATAATGAGTGATGTTGAATATCTTTTCATGTGTTTATTACACCTGTATGTCTTCTTTGGAGAAATGTCTGTTTAGGTCTTTTGCCCACCTTTTGACTGGATTGTTTGCATTTCTGGTGTTGATTTGTATGAGTTGCTTATGTATGTTTGAAATTAATTCTTTGCCAGTTGTTTCATTTGCTATTATTTTCTTCCATTCTGAGGGTTGTCTTTTCACTTTGTTTATAGTTTCCTTTGCTGTGCAAAAAGCTTTTTAAGTTTAATTAGGTCCCACTTGTTTATTTTTGTTTTTGTTTCCATTACTGTAGGAGGTGGGTTGTAGAGGACCTTGCTGTTATTTATGTTATAGTGTTCTGCCTATGTTTTCCTCACAGAGTTTTATAGTTTCAGGTCTTACATTTAGATCTTTAATTCATTTTGAGTTTTATCTTTGTGTGGGGAGTTGGGAAGTGTTCTAATTTCTTTCTTTTACACATAGCTGTCTAGTTTTCTCAGTAGCGCTTATTGAAGAGACTATACTATACCATTGTATATTCTTGCCTCCTTTGCCAAATATAAGGTACTGATAGGTGCATGGGTGTATCTCTGGGCTTTCTATCTTGTTCCATTGGTCTATATTTCTGTTTTTATCAAGTACCATACTGTCTTAATGACTGTAGCTTTGCAGTGTAGTCTGAAGTCAGAAAGATTGATTCCTCCAGTTTAATTCTTCTTCCTCAAGATTGCTTTGGCTGTTTGGGATCTTTTGTGTTTCCATATGAATTGTGAGGGGTTTTTTTTGCTGTTGTTCTAATTCTGTGAAAAATGCCATTGGTAATTTGGTAGGGGTCACATTGAATCTGTAGATTATATTTGGTAGTATTGTCATTTTCACAATATTGATTCTTCCAACCCAAGAACATGGACTCTCTCTCCATCTGTTAATGTCATCTTTGATTTCTTTCATCAGTGTCTTATAGTTTTCTGTGTACAGCTCTTTTGTCTCCTTAGGTAGGTTTATTCCTAGGTATTTTATTCTTTTTGTTGCAGTGGTAAATGGGACTGATTCCTTAGTTTCTCTTTCTGATATTTCATTGTTAATGTGTAGGAGTGCAGGTGATCTCTGCGTATTGGTTTTGTATCCTGCAGTTTTGCTAAATTCACTGATCAGCTCTAGCAACTTTCTGATAGGGTCTTTACGGTTTTCTACGTATAGTGTCAGTGTTGGCTGCAAACAGTAAGAGTTTTACTTCTTCTTTTCTCATCTGGATTTCTTTTATTTCTTTTTCTTCTCTGATTGGGCAAACTATTTCTTATAGCTTGGCCCTTTAATTTAGTCATAACCAATCCTGTAGCAGAAAGAAAACAAGTATTTTGCTTCACTTGATTTTTTCCTTTTTTTCTTTAAATATATATATATATTTAAATAACAACATGAACTTAGAATAAATACTAATTATAGCATTTGTATGTAAACACCTATTGTGCTATGCTTAGTCACTCAGTCGTGTCTGACTCTTTGCAACCCCATGGACTGTAGCCTGCCAGCCTCCTTTGTCCATGGGGATTCTCCAGGCAAGAATCCTGGAGTGGGTTGCCATGCCCTCCTCCAGGGGATCTTCCCAACCAGGGATCAAATCCGGGTCTCCTGTATTACAGGTGAATTCTTTACCGTCTGAGCCACCAGGGAAACACTTACTAGGACAAAGCTAAAATAAGTTGTAAAGTACAGTATTGATCAGCAGTAGACTTACCTTTAACTTCTACCATGTTCTTGTTCTAAATAGACAGTAGCACATCTTAAATTTTTGTATTTAATTGTAGTAAAGTACCTGTAAGTCTTACCATCCTAACCAGTTTTAAATGTACAGTTCAGTTAAGTACATTCACAAAGTTGTAAATCAATCTCTGGAACTCTTATATTGCAAAACTCACACTCTCTTTAAACTCAAACTCTCACAGTTAAACAACAACTTTCTGTTTCCTCCTTCCTCCAGCCCCTGGCAGCCACCATTCTACTTTCTATCTCTATGAATTTGACTATTCTAGGCATCGCATATAAAAGCAATCATACAGTATGTGTGTTTTCATGACTGGCATTTTACTTGGCAGTGTCTTCAGGATTTACCCATGTCATAGCATATGTCAGAATTTTCTTCTTTGAAAGGCTGAATAATACTCCCTTGTATGTATGTTCCATACTTTGTTTATCCATTCATCTGTTGATGGATAATTGGGTTTCTTCAGCTTTTTGACTTGTGAATCATGCTGCTATGAACGTGGATGTGCAAATATTTCTTTGAGACCCTCCCTGCTTTCAGTTCTTTGGGGAATGTTTTGGGCCGTGACTTAGAGCTATGCACAGAGCCGTGTCCGTACTCTCTAAACATTTAAACAATGTGGGAGGGAAGGAGAAATGAAGGAGGGGACAGTCACTCCCCAAATTAGGCAGATGGTACTCTGTCAGCCATGGAAGGTTATCTCAGCGTCAGTGCGTCTCAGAGGGTGGTTTGTGAGTCAGCTCTATTAGAGTCTCCTAGAAGGCTAGCTAAAAATTTAGATTCTTTGCCTGTTCACTGAACTGAGCAAGTCCGAATCTCCCATGAGACTTGGGAATTTGTACTGCTGGTGATTGTCACACACTCTGATGTGAGATGCAGTGTCTCACCGGGGCATGTAGGAGATGTCGATGCATTTGAAGGTCCTGCCCTCTGCTGCTCTTAGCCCCTGCTCTCCCTTAGGGCACGTTTGTCCCAGGCTAGCCCATGATACACTCTCTTTTCCATCCTGTCTGTATATTATAGCCCAACTAGAAGTTCCATAAGAGGATGGCCAGGCCCCAGTTTACATGCCTAAACTTTGATCGCCTCCCAGTCGGGCTCCTCCTTCCTCGGGAGGCTAGTTGGCGATTCACTGTGGCTCTTTACCTGCTTCTAGTTAGTAGACGGGTGTACAGGTTAGGACTTTCTCCCTTAGACCTTGTGGTGTTGAGTTTTACCTGAGTTCCCAGAGGGACCAAACCACTTGTCTTATATGAGCATTTTTTAAAAATGTATTTATCTTTAGTTGAAGGATAATTGCTTTACAATATGGTGTTGGTTTCTGGCATACATTAGGATGACTCAGCCATGTGTATACATATGTCCCCTCCCTCTTTCTATGAGCCTTAAAATTATTTTTAATTTCTTGGCTGTGCTGAATCTTCATTGCTGTGCGAGCTTTTCTCTAGTTGTGGTGAGCGGGGGCTACTCTCTAGCTGTGGGTTTCTCACTGCAGTGGCTTTTCCTGTTGCAGAGCTTCGGCTCTAGGCACACAGGCTTCCGTAGTTGCAGCTCTTGGACTCTGGAGCACAGGCTAAGTAGTTGGGGCACACGGGCTTAGTTGCTCCATGTTACGGAGGATCTTCCCTGGCTGGGGATCAAACCCGTATCACCTGCAGTGGCAGGCCGATACTTTACCACTAAGCCACCAAGGGAGCCCCTTATATGAACATTTTAAGTATGACATCTGGTGATCCTCAGGATAGCAATGTCACATGCTCACATTGTATAATCACATGAGAAGTGTGATGTCTTCAATAAAGCAGGCCAGTGTCTTTTGCATTTTGAAATCAAACTCCCGTTTTTCATCTGGGAATAACGTCACACCACCTCATCACATTCGTCACACGTGGCTTTGCTTCTAGTTGTGATCTGTGGTTTGCAAGTGATTCATTTTTAATATCAACTTTTCTTCAAATAATGTTGGTATATTTTCAGAAATACTCTTTTCCACTGAAAGTAATGATGCTGGCAAAATATATGCTTTATTTTTAGTGAAAGGTGCTGAGGGGGAAAGAAAGCCCTGATACGAAGCTTGTTCTTGTTATGACTGGCCACTTTTCCCAAAGTGTGCTTTGAATGAAATTTCTATTCCTTAATTGATTTGATAGTCCCATAATTTTCAGTTTGGGGCTAATTTCTACAACCAGTTTTTGTGATTACATTTAGTTGACTGAAAAATCCCCTCTAGGATGCAAATTGATTGAAGGCAGGAGGAGAAGGGGACGACAGAGGATGAGATGGTTGGATGGCATCACCGACTCAATGGACATGAGTTTGAGTAAACTCCGGGAGTTGGTGATGGACAGGGAAGCCTGGCCTGCTGCGGTTAATGGGGTCGCAGAGTCGGAAATGACTGAGCGACTGGACTGAGGCTGTAAATGCTCTGAGGGCAGGGATGGTATCGCTGTAGTTCACATGGTTCCCAGCATGATATGTGGCACATAATAGATTGTTGCTGGGTTCAGTCACTAAGTCATGTCCGACCCTTTGCCACGGACTGTACCCCGCCAGCCTCCTCTGTCCTCCACTCTCTGCTGGAGTTTGCTCAGATTCATGTCCACTGAGTCAGGGATGCTATCTAACATAATAGGTATTCAGCAAATATTTGTTGAATGAATGAAACAACATGAAGCTGATTGTGGTATGTTTCATGTCCTGATTTTATTGTTTCTGCTGGAAATTTTCTTTGCCGTGTTCTCTTATACTACTTACAGGGAGACCTGGGTTAGATCCCTGGGTCAGGAAGATCTCCTGGAGAAGGAAATGGCAACCCACTCCAGTAATCTTGTCTGGAAAATTCCATGAACGGAGGAGTCTGGTAGGCTACAGTCCATCGGATTGCAAAGAGTCGGACACGACTGAGCAACTTTACTTCTTACACTACAACTCTTTGGTCCCTACCAGAACTCAAGTTTCAAGACACTGACAGCTTACCTACCTAATATCTCTGATTGGACCAGTGGATGCTGTAGATGGAAAAACACGTTTCATCTCATGGTATCCCTTATTTCTGTGTGGAAAACTGACTGAGCAGAAATTCTGACCCCAGCCAGTAACTCTACAAGTTTACTCTGTTGGTTGGAAAGCAGATCAGTCACTCTTGAGCGTGAGTGCCTTGGTACCAGTGACCTCTGCCTTGGTTGCATTATTGGTGATGGATCAATGCCATCATTTTCCTCCTACAACAGGCAGCACATTTGAGTCTTTGTTTCAGGATACCAGATTAACTGGTAGAGTGAGCCTGTTTGTTTTTTTTTTTTTTTCTGTTTATAGATTTATGTTTCAAGCCCTACACATTGAAAATCCTTCTTGTATCAGTCCTGTTTGTTTGCAACAGGGCCTGTAGATGTGTTGTCAGCGGCCTGCTCAGAGCTAACCTTTGTGTAGCGGGTTCTTTTAGCAGCATTTTGGGATCCAGGGTCAGGAATGATGAGCCGCCCAACATACTCTTGCAGGGTGTAAATTTATTCAGATTTAGGAAAGCTATCCAAAAAAAAAAAAACCACCTTTGAAGGCATATTTGTACAGCGTGATACAATATTCTACAAATGTACAAGTACAAAATTACTTTGGCCTTCTGAGTTTCTAGTCTTCTAGTCTAAAAAAATGCCTGGGCTTATGTGTTTAACGTAGTGTTAAATACCTAATTGATGTTGTGGATTGCTTGAAATCTTCCAGAAAAATTTTTAACCATAGCTATATCGTAACACGACTCAGAACTAAAGAAATCTGGAATTGCAGGACAAATTAATTCAGAGCAGACCAGGAGGATTGATCATTGAGTCTGACTTCTGTTGTATTTTTGGGTATTCTTACTTCCTTGAATGAATGTCTTAAAGTGTCCAGTGTGACCCCCAGCTTGCAGTGCAGTAAGCGAAATTTCAGCTGTATGATTTTAATAGCAGTCATAAATTAAAATCTGTTACATTGCCTAAAATTTGTATATAAAAGTGTTAAAATTAAGATTTACACTGTGTGTGTGCATGCATGCTCCATTGCTCAGTCGTGTCTGACTCTTTGTGACCCCATGGACTGTAGCCCGCCTGGTTCCTCCGTCCATGGAATTTGCCAGACAAGAAGACTGGAGTGCATTGTCATTTCCTTCTCTGGGGGCTCTTCCTAACCCAGGGTTCATACCCGAGTCTCCCGCATTAGCAGGCGGATTCTTTACCACTGAGATTCACACTAATATCTTATAAAATGCATTGCGTGTTCTACTGAACCCTTAATTTTAATTTTTCTCCATATTTTAACAGTCGTTTATAATTCTTTTCAGGAGTTCTTCATGTGTGCATAGAATTATCTTTGAACTATCCCCCTCTCACATACAGTTGAATCAACAATGTTAACTTCATCTGTCAGAATGATGCCAGTGTGTTAGTTGTAAGCATCTTTAGCTAATTTGGGTGTAATGATCTTGGTATGCTCATTTAATATATTCTTGGTACCATTTTAATTTGCTTTTCTTTAATTCCTCACTGGCTTGAACCTTTCCCTCTCTGTGTTTGCTGACTGCAGTCCTCTCTCCATGGCTCCAGTGTTCTTATTCCTGTCTTCTTGTGGGGTAACTGTTGTCGTCAAGAGTCCTGGCCTGACAGCAGCAGGCTCCTGGGCAAGGCACATCTTTGGCAATTAGAACTTCTGCTTTCTCTCTGTCCTTCCTTTCTTCATTATAGTGGAAAACAGGGAGCATGTGGACAATATTCTCAAAAGTGGAAAAGAAAACAGAACGGAACTGGAGGAGACTTAAATATAACGTGTATGAAACCGAGTTGGATAACTTGTCTTGAGGAGTAATGAGAAGCTGCATGGTGTTACGTGATGACTTGGCACTGTCAGCAGACTTGGATTCCAGCACCAGATCTGCCATCCTTAAATGGATATTACAAAGCGGACCTCACCACACTGCTCGGGGCACTAAATGAGTTTACAGGAGAGCGTTTCTTTGACCTATGCTGTGCTGAAGATCACGGCCACAGCTATTCACAACGTTTATCTTTTCCCCAACTCCTCTCCCTTCTTCCTCTCTGCTGTTAGTGTTTAGCATGTTTTCTCATTTAATCTGTGTGTGCACATGCAGTCACTCAGTTGTGTCTGACTCTATGTAGCCCCACGAACTGTAGCCCGCCAGGCTCTCTTGTCTGTGAAATTCTCCAGGCAGTAATACTAGAGTGGGTTACCATGCCCTCCTCCAGGAGACCTTCCCCACCCAGGGATAGAAACCTGCATGTCTTGCATCTCCTGAATTGGCAGATGGATTCTTTACCACTAATGCCACCATAATAGCCTTATTATATGTCATGATTCCCATTTTTCAGATGAGGAAATTGAGGCTCTGAGAAATTCAGTAATGTGCCCAAGGTCATGGATTTGGCAAAGGCGTTGGGTTGAGTTCTGTCAGTTCCAAAGCCATTCTGTCGCCACCGTGCCAGGCCTCCTTGGGTAATGAGTGTGTGACTGAGGAATGAAAAGGAGTTAATGGAGAGGCCATTCCACTGTTCTTTCCACTACTTCACTCTGTGAATGACTAATAAGCAAACACTCCCACAGGGTATTTGCATTTTAAAAGAGGAGCTCATTAACCCTAATGAATCTCTAATTGGTAGAATTGTGGGGGGGATGTTTCTGAGCACTGGGGCTTTCTCCTGTGTCTTCAAGGTGTCTGGCTATCCTTTTCTCCTCTGTAGATTATCAGCTATTCTGGAATCAGAATCATGCAGTAGAATGCAGTCACAATCTGCTAGTCTGCCCCAAATGCAACTGCATGAATTAACAGGGAGTTTTAAAAAGAATCATCTAAAGGAAAAGAAGTATGAGTTAACATTGTATAAAATGAACGCTCAAGAACTAAATAAAATTTAGCAATGTGGAGGATCTTAAAAGTCAGTAAAAATATTTCATATTCAGTTTTAACTTCAGAAATGTTATAGTAGCATTCCCTGTAGTGTGACACTCTGCAAGATTTTAATAGCGTGAATAAAGTGGCTTTCTAGTAAAAAACATGGTGAAAATTTCTTCTTAGTTTCTTAACTGAATTTTTCAGAGCCTTTACTATGTCAAAGTACATTGAAAATCAATCAGGAGGGAATGCATTCTGTAGGTTTTTCCTCATACTTTTGACCAGAGAGCTATTTTTTCCATGGGAACCCCTTGAAACTAGTGTTTTGAAGACTGCATTCTCAGATATGAAGCTCTAGATAATGCCTCTCTAATAAAAGGAAAGAAAGAAAACAGATTTCTGTGTTCACAGTTTTTCATCTGTAGGCAGGTTCCAGTGCTGTTCACACCAGGCCATTCCCTGTCCTGTTGGATTCTAGGGTGTTCCAATAATAACACCCTCCTGACCCAGATAAGATCTGGACACTTTAGTTAAAAAAATAAAGACAGATGAAGAGCAAATTCTCATCTTTATTGCCTGTAAAGCTGGTGTTGAAGAACGTGGCTTCTGTCGAGAAGCAAATGGGTTTCCTGTTCTGAACCCCAGTAGGTGGGACTCCACCCTGTTGCAGAGTATGCGGGGCTGGGGCGGCCCTGCTCCAGTGGGAGGGCCCCCTGTGCAGGGTCAAAGCCAGGGCGTGCGGAGCAGCAGGAGAGTGGGGAGGGGAGTCAGGCCAGGAAGAACCCCGTTAGCCTTGCCCTCCCACATCACCAACCCAGTGACTGGAGAATGGAGGGGGAGACTGGGGTGAATGTTAGCAACCAGGGTTTCCTCCACACTGAAGGAGGCCTAAAGAGTGAGGGTGCTCCCTGACTCACCCACCACCCCTCCCCGAAAGAAGTCCCCTCTGGGTGGTCCCGAGAGGCAGTCAGGTTCCCCTGGCATCACTGGAAGCGTCTCCTCTCCTTTTCCCTTGCACCTAGTGCTCATTCTTCATCACCTCTCTCCTCTCCCTCCACCCGGGTCACCCAGTAGAATGAGATCATGAAGACATGCTAATCACCAGTCCTTTCTCGTCTCTTTATATAGCACAATTCAGCTTTTTATCCTAGAAGAGGTAGGATCTAAAATAGAGATCTGGAAACTACAGCCTGACTCAACCCACTTTTGTAAGTAAACTTTCACTGAAGCACAGCTCCACTCCACAGTCCATATATCTGTGGCCATTCCCAGCTACAATGGTAGACTCCAGAAGTTTTGACAGAGAAGCCTAAAATGTTTCCTATCTAGCCTCACTAGTCTGAAATACACATGAAATTTCACTTCAGTCCTTTAAGTTCTGAAAGAGCTTCACTAATATGTATGAAGCCTGTCTCGTTTAAATTGCCAGGCTCCTCTGTCTATGGAATTATCCAGACAAGAATACTGGAGTGGGTAGCCATTCCCTTCTCCAGGGGAATCTTCCTGACTCAGGGATCGAACCTGGGTCTCTTGTATTGTAGGTGGATTCTTAAACGTCTGAGCCATCAGGGAAGTCCACACAGTAAAGTCATGGAGGAGGGAAATGGGGATGAGAATCAATGTGGTGTTATAAATAAGACTTTATGAAATATTAATACTATGAATTTTTTTCTTTTTTTAAAATTGAAGTATAGTTGCTTTACAGTATTGTGCCAATCTCTTCTGTACAGAAAAGTGACTCAGTTATATACATATACACATTCTGTTCCAAATATTCTTTTCCATTATGGTTTATCCCAGGAGATTGGATATAGTTCCCTGTGCTATACAGTAGGATCTTGGCGTTTATCCATTCTACATGTAATAGTTTGAGTCTGTTTTTGTTGTCTTTTTCCTTCCTTTTAAATAGTTGAGCTGCAAATGAAAGTTTTGAATCTATGGGTGCATGCTCAGTCAGTCCAGTCATGTCTGACTCTCTGCGATCCTATGAACCCACTAGGCTCCTTTCTCTGTCCATGGTGTTTTTCAGGCAAGAGTACTGGAGTGGATTGCTGTTTCCTTTTCCAGGGGAGCTTCCTGATCCAGGGACCAAACCTGCATCTCCTACATTGGCACATAGATCCTTTACCACTGAGCCACCTGGGAATCCCTATTCAATCCATACAGCACATAAATTAGAACTAACTCTCATCTGAGAACTGAAGCATCATTTCACATTCATCACATGCATCTTTATTTTTATTGTTGAAGTGTCTTACTTTCATATGGGTTATAACAAGTTAGAGAAACTAATTGAATTTTTACCATGATAAAATAATTCTTCAGTGAGAGGAAAATAGTTCTATTTCACTGTGACCTGTTCTTTTCTGTTTGCTGTTTGTGTAGTTTTCACTTTGCGCCTTTGTTTATAGAGAATAACCTTGCAGGTCGCAATTTCCTGGTAATCGGTTATTGTCTTGAGTCATCACCAAATATGGCATTTCAGTAGCCAGTGACTGTACAGTGGCTTCCAGGCAGATGTGTTGTGTGGTGTCAGGAACACTGGCTGACAGCCCTTCTGGCTATTCGAGCAGTAGGGAGGTGTTGAGAAAGTCTGGGATGTCCCTGCTGGCCCGGTGGTTAAGAATCCACCTGACAGTGCAGGGGATGTAGGTTCAGTCCCTGACTCCGGGAACTAAGACTCCACATACCCCAGGGCAACCGAGCCCACGCGCCAACTACCGAGCCTGCACTCTGCAAGAGAAGCCACTGAAGTGAGAGGCTTCACCCACGCATCCCAGCCGGAGGGTAGCCCCTGCCCGCCACAACTAGAGAGAGCCCCCACACACAGCGATGAAGACCCAGCAGCCACAAGTAAATACAGACATGAAGGAAAAGTGTGGTACAGATACTTACCTTGAAATCGGAAATTGGCAAAGAAAGCACAGACTTGAATGATTTCACCCAAATACAGTGTTTGTGTGGCTAGTGGATGGCCCTATAATCATTTTAAAGGTTAAAAAAAAAAAAAACACTTTCTTGAGTAAATGACCTTTCATGTTGGATGACACATACTTTCTTCTCAACCTGAGGCATGTGAGTTGTTAGACACACCTGACTCCATGCACAGAGGCGTGCATTACCTTGGCTGCCTGTGCTGCTGGGGCCTCAGTGGTCTCATTCTCTACCCAAGCAAGCTAAACAACTCGTGGGTTGGTTTTGCCATCCATGAACTAGGGGTTGATTCGCTTATCCCTAACTTTCGAAGAGAAGGTGGATTTCTGAGAATAAGACTCTTCCCTATGTGCAAATAAATGGTCAGTTTAGAGAATAACTTTAAAAATCAAAATTGTTATACATTCTAGTAATAAAAGTAAGCCGACATAATCTGTCACGTAATGACTATTAACTTTATTATCCTGTAGATGTAATTTAAGTTCTTGATGCTTTTGTTTCAGCATGATTTTTTAAAAATCATTAACTTTTTAAATTCTAACAAGTTATGCCCCAATTACCAACCACTAGTAACAATATATCAGAATGGTGTTTAATCAATTTGCTTTTTAAGTTTCACAGATATGTTTTAGAGGAAAAAGACTTAATTGTATGCTCAAATAAAGCTTGTATTACATACTAGTTAGTATTGTCACAGGATTCCCAGGTGGCTTAGTGGTAAAGAATCTGCCTGTCAGTGAAGGAGATGTGGGTTTGATCCCTGAGTCAAGAGAATTCCCTGGAGGAGGAAATGGAAACCCACTCTAGTATTCATGGACAGAGGAGCCTGGCGGGCTATAGTCCATGGGGTTGCAGAGTTGGACCCGACTGTGTGACTCAACACGCATGCACAGTATTATCACAGTTTTATAGACTAGAAACTATAGATAGACGTTCACTAATTTACTCAGCTAGTATTTATGAAACGCCTACCATATGCTGGGTTCTGACCAACAGTATGAATGCCTTACTTAGCTGAGAACACAGTTTGTAGGCTGGACTATGCATGACGTGCTTGGATTTTAAACATTTAGTGATTTACTTTATCTTATGTCAGTAAACTACCAACTTAATTCTTAATTGTTTTAGAATTTAACAGAATTTTATTTAATTCTTTAACATTTTACAGGGCCCTTTCTTGATTATAGACATTGGTAAACTTCTGTGTTTCACTGTGGAAAAGTTAAGCCCAGCCCAGACTTCCACACTTTATTACCTCCAGTGAAGACTGTGATCTTCCCTATGTTAACAAATTCCTAACCTTTAGTGTCAGCCAAATCATCATGTATGGATTTTGTAATCTTCCCTCTGTGGACGTTCCTGGGCTGGCCTAACTTTTTGGGAAGAGCAGATACTAGATTAACTTCTCATTATGCTTTTAACAAGTAGACTCATTGTTTCTTTACCTACCATGTGTTAATCACAGATGATTGGTGTTAGTCAATAAATTAACATAGACTATTAATACACTAAATTATGCTTGTACTGACCTAGCTATATTTCTGTCTGTCCTATGTCTTAGAGGCAGCCTAGTCACCAGCTTGGTTTAGTAATATAACCCTCCCAGGCACCACCTTTAGGATTAGGCTATTAACTGAATGCTAATTTATGAATTTGTTCATTGTTCTTTCCTGTTGTAAAAATGGTTTGACATATGGTTAATTATTACTTACAAACATACATATTCTGAGGTAGATCTACAGAGACACAAATAAACACTTATAAAGAGTAAAACTTCTTAAAAGACACATTTAGAGGACAGTTATTCATGTTAGAAAGATGTCTAATGTTTGAAAGTAATTTGCTTTATCTCTTTAAGTTATAAGCTTTCCTAGTTTATTTGAAATATGACTTGATTTACAAAATATAAATTCACTTGATTTTTCCAGAGTAAACCTGTATAAAGCAGGACACATTTCTGGTTTAGATTGTATGTCTCTGTATTTATGATTTTTATGACCTATATAAAATTACTATTCTTAAATATTAACTTGCTTACGCCACAGTGTGAACATACAACAACAGAAGATATTTCATTTTCTTTGGGACATCAAACAAAATTTTATTTAAATCTCATTTTCTGGGTTATTTGAAAAGGTTTCATTCTGTATCTAATTATAATAAAAATGTCCCATATTCTTCTATTAAAATTAGTCCTTCAGTGAAAATCCTATGTACCTGTTTACCTATAAGTTCTTTATTTTAAATTTCTTTTTAATTGGAGGATAATTGCTTTACAATATTGTGTTGGTTTCTGCTGTACAGTAGGCTGAATCCACCAGAAGTATACATACACCCCCTCCCTCTGAACCCTCCCTCCCACCCCATCCCCATCCCACCCCTCTAGGTCATCACGGAGCATCAGGTTGAGCTGCCTGTGTTACACTGCAGCTTCCCACTAGCTGTTTTACACGTGGTGTTGAATATATTTCAGTACTACCCTCTCAATTCATCACACCATCTCCTTCTCCCGCTGTGTCCGCAAGTCCGTTCTCTATGTCTGTGTCTGCATTCCTGCCCTGCAAATCAGTTCATCAGTACCATTTTTCTAGATTGCATGTATTGTGTTAATATACAGTATTTGCTTTTCTCTTTCTGACTTACTTCACTCTGTTTACCAGGCCTTTTTATGGCTGAGTGATATTCCATTGTGTGCGTGTACCGCAGCTTCTTTATCCTCTCATCTGTTGATGGACGGCAAGGTTGCTCCCGTGTCCTGGCTGTTGTAAATAGTGCCGCAGTGGACACTGGGGTACACGTGTCTTTTTGAGCTGTGGGTTTCTCAGGATATATATGCCCAGGAGGGGCGTTGCTGGGTCATGTGGTAGTTTTATTCCTAGTATTTTTTAAGGAACCTCCATATTCTTCTCCACAGTAGCTGCACCGATTTGCATGCCCACCACAGTCCAAGAGGGTTCCCTTCTCTCCACACCCTCTCCAGCACTCATTGTTTAGTAACGGAAGGTATTTCAGATAAGTAGCAGACAGTTTGGCCGCAACAGCATGGTAAAGTTTTGGGTTTTTTCTTTGTCTAATAGGAGATACAGCGCATGAACAAAGAGTGGCAGCAAGAGGCAAAACCTCAGATGTAGAAGACAACCAGCCTTTGGAGGTGAGTGGAGCTCAGTGAGCCCTTTTGGGGTACATCCAAGCAAGTCACTGTGGCAATGTAGTCCTCTGAGGGTAAACGGTCACTTCCTTTCTGGCCGTGCAGACAGGTGCCGAGGTCCCAGGAGAACGGCTGAGCTGCCAGAAATCAAGGTAGGGTGGGCAGGAGTAGCTTCCCAAGTACTGAGCTTTTCCTCATGCCAGTAATGAAAGCTTCCTGTTGGAAACAGAGGCATAGAACACCGAAGTTTAAAACACTTGAATTATTTTTCTTGAGTGAGTCTTTTCTAATACGTTTGAATAAATAGGTAATATATGAACCTATAGAGAAAGGTTTGAAAATAACTTCTTCAGAACTGTCTTACATTAGCATTTCCACCACCACAGTACACGCCTTGACGTTGTTCAGTAAAAAGACTAGAGTTTTTATTCTTTTTCTACGTGAGAAAATTATTTGTTCCTTGTGAGTACTTGAGAGTGTAGTTCACTTC
Organism: Cervus canadensis; assembly: GCF_019320065.1. Classification (NCBI taxonomy): domain Eukaryota; kingdom Metazoa; phylum Chordata; class Mammalia; order Artiodactyla; family Cervidae; genus Cervus; species Cervus canadensis. Next base: position 14,598,043 of record NC_057388.1, read on the forward strand.
CTTTCATAGTCTGTCATGCTGACCTTATTGAATCACTGAAAGAATCATTTTTAAGACTGGGAGAATGGTAACTATTGGAGTGGAAGAGATATCCATGGATTTTGAAACTTTCTGCATGGTGACACACCTCTACTTTTTGTAGAAAGTGAGGGTATTGCATACACCTGGAGTGAGGTCAGGGCACCTGGCCTGCTTGATTCATCACTGTATCCACAAAGCCTAGCACAGAAAAGGAAGTCAAAAGTATTTGTTAAATGAATGAACACAATCATGAGTTATAAGTAGAGAGTAATATTCATCTTAAGAAGAGAGGTTTTGGGGTTTAGATTTTCCACAGTGAGTAAATATTTTATAATCAAGAGAGAAACTTAAAAGCAGTTACTTGGGAAGCAAAATTGATGTAGAAAAAGAAAAGAGCCATATTTCCAATAAAACTGTGCATTTGTTTTTTTCTATTACTGCATGCAACTGGTATTCATTAAGCAATGACTGTGTTCAGTGCACTGTGCAAGGGGCTGAGTATATAGTGGTGAAAGAAAAAGATACAAGGACAAAGAAAAATCTGTACTATATGTGTCAAAGCATCTTGATCTCTTTTATTTACTCAGATATTTAGTGAATACTGAACATAAGTAACATCTTTTTTGTTTTTTTAATCGGGGGTTAATCGAGTTAGTTTCTGTTGTACAGTGAAGTGAATCAGTTATATGTATACATATATCCCCTCCCTTTCAGATCTCCCTTCCACCTTAGGTAGTAGCATCTTTGATAGGAAATAAAGGTTGATGTATTTGAGCTTTAGGAAAGAACCACCAAAATGGTTTAGAAATCATCCATGATTACTTCAGTTTTACTGCTTAGGTATGTATGTGATTCAGTGGAAATGTCTGCCGAACTCAATTATTTTTAAAAGTCAATTTATTGATAGGAAGAATTCCAAGATTAATTTTGAAGGAAAGAAGCTTTTGAGAATAGATCCTCTGAGATTTGAAACTAGCTCATTATTGGAGCTACTTCACTTACAAGTTTCTAAACAGTTCAGCCTTTACTTGAGCACAGAACTATTGATCCCTGGCCCTGCCACCCCGAGGCTTCTCTCTGCTCTTTTTCACCATCAGTATTAAATAGCATCACCCTCTGAAGGGTGGTTTAGAATCACACCCCTCAGGTACCCCTGGCTCCTGTTCCCTCACACTCTACATGCATTTCCACTAGTAAGTCCTGTCTCCTCCACTTCCCCACACATCCTGACTCTAACCACTTCTCAATGCAGGCACTGCTAGAATCCTAAGCCACCAATTTCACCTGGACTCTCTGCCTCCATTCTTCCCCCTTAAGTCTGTTCTCTTCACAGCAGACAGAAATTGCATCAGATCACATCACTCCTTGACTTCAAGCCCACTGACTACCCACTGTGTGAACTCAGTCGCTCAGTTGTGTCCAACTCTTCGCTACCCCAGGGACTGTAGCCCACAGGCTCCTCTGTCCATGGGATTCTCCAGGCAAGAATACTGGAGTGGGTTGCCATGCCCTCCTCCAGAGGATTTTCCCAACCCAGGGATCAAACCCACATCTCTTGTGTCTCCTGAATTGGCAGGTGGATTCTTTACACTGGCGCCACCTGGGAAGCCCTAGGAGTTACCATAAATCTGTTAACTTAGATTATTTTTGACATTCAATACATTAGCAGGATGAAGTGTTATGATTTCAGTTGGGTTTTTGAAAGAGATACATCTGATTAAAATGTAACTATTGTACCTAACAGAAAGATTTTCATTAATTTCCTTTTTAATGGCTATACAACAAATGTTGAAATATTATTTATAAGGAAAACATGTTTGATCAGTTTGTATAGGTTCCCTAGAGCTTAAAAATAACACTCTTAGTTACCAAAATATATGTTGATTTTCTAAGAACCCTTTGGAGAAGGTAGATTTTAGTATCCCCAAATGAATTTTTCGGTGAATTCAAATAAGCACGTAGATCGACTACTGTTTTCAAGGAATTTGGTTGGACATGGGGCAAAGAGGATATAAAAGGTATGTAAGACTTCATGATTCTTACTTACATTCTCAGTCTATTCATGAACATCAGACAACTCCACAAGTCATTATAATAAAAGGTGGAATAAACACATTTCTTAACCTCCTTAACTACAAATTAAACTGAGATTTCAGTGGAGGAAGAAATATCATTAGTGAGAATCAAGAAAGGCTTCATGTATTAGGTGAGCTTTGAACTATGAAAAAAAATTTTTTTTTTACAATTTATGCAATTTTACATATTAATATAAATTCTTGTGAAATGAAATTCCTCATTAACATTTTAGACATACAGGAGCAAATCATGGTATGAAACTACTTTCCACACATGGATCTCAGTGACAGATAATAAAGTATTTAAAAAAAAAAAACGAATGGAACTTGGCCTATGCTACACTGTAGTTTTAATGGCAGTTACAATATTTTGTTAACTAGTCTGTGTTATTTTCCCTTACACTTTATAGCCCAAGTATACTTCAAAAACTGTGTTGCCTCTCCAAGTACAGCTTTCCCACAGACATCATGGAAATTCTAGATGAAGTACATTTGAAAAAAGGAGATCTGGTTTGGGCATCAAATAAGCTACATTTTACAAAGTTGGAGTAGGACTTATTTTAATGCACAGAAGATTCTATGAGAAGCAGCATGTTTATTTGTATTAAATAATTAGTGGGATTTTTTTACTTCGTGAAACTGAAACTAATGTAGCATTCATTCCAGGAAATCATACTTTCTCAAGTATGTTTGTCTCTTCTTTACTCCCCCTCTGTAAATATTTTAGGTTTCTCTTAATTATAACTTTATTTACTACTGTTTGTACTTTAGCTTTCCCTGAATATAATCCTAAAGTATCGTTCCCTAAAGTAGGATAACTTAAGGAGACAGTGAACTATCTGGTTATCAAATGTGGTTTCTCCCAGGTTGTGCTTTAGTCTGAGTCTTAATTCCCGTTAATAACTCTTTACAGAATTCACATGTTTTCCGTGTGTAGCATATAAGCTCCTGTAAACCCATATTTGAGCTTATTAAAATCAAGTCATGAGACTGTACTGCTTGAGGAAAAAGTGATAATTTGGAACTAATTATCCAGTTGGAAGTTTATCTGCCTCCTTCTGTTCCTTTTTTTTGTAGTTGCCTCGCTGGGTAAATTTTGGTAGTGAGTTGTAATGACATGGCAACAACTTACTGTTTTCTGCTACTGTAGGAGCCTGGTTATTTACAGCTCAGGGGGATAAACCCAGAGATTAATGGGGGAACTGGTTTTGAATTTTTGTCATGATTCATCTCTGCAAGGAATTAACAATATAAGTAAGTAATTAGTCATTCTTTTCTAATCTTCAGTTGTGGAAAGTGTTTTATATTGTGAACACTAGAACAATATTAGTTACTGATTTACTACTGATTATTTTTTGGTTTGTAGGTATAATTCCAAGAGCTGTGAATATATAAATATCAGTTTTTTAAATAGAATTGCATCAATTTTGGTGACTATTAATTTTAATCAGTTTTAGAAGATACTTTTAGATTGCATTTGTTGAACTTTATTTGTACTACAAAAATTATTTTTTTAATTTGCCTTTTTTATCCTCTTTTATTGAAGTACATTTGACATGCAATATTATGTTAGTTTCATGTGTACAACATAGTGCTTCAACATTTGTTTGCATTGCAAAATGATCACCTCAATAAGTCTAGTTACCATCTGTCACTATGCAAAGTTAATACAGTATTATTGACTGTACACCCCATGCTATACATTACATCCTCATGACTTATAACTGGAAGTCTGTATTTCTATAACTGAAATTTGCATTTCATTTTGGTCTTCAAGACTGAGGAATATGTTTATTTATTTAGTTCACTAACCTAAAGATAACAAAATACAAAAACAAGCCAATAAAAAAGTCCCCACAAAACCACAGCTCCATTTGTGTGTTTGTCTTGAGTGACAACTAATTCACATATGCATATGGAGACACATATAAAATAATAACTAACAGATGGTATAGCTGCAAAGTAGGATTTATAAAGATTATTATCAGCTGGTGGTACTGAGATACTACTGTGGTTATACTGACAGAAGACACAAAAATTGCTTATAATAATAAACTGTGACACTAATATCCCCCCAACTTCTGTTAGCCAAAGCAGCTTACCGCATATTTAATATAAATTTTTTAATGAAGACATAAAATAATCGTACAGCCAGTTTGTACTAGGGAATTTAATAGACAGCAGTTGTAAAAACAGTAAGATTAGTAACAACAACAACAAAACACTTGCTAAGATCGTTAAGTGCATAATAGTAGAATCCCTGGAGAGTAAGGTAAGGATTTGGGGGCCTCTGTTTATTCGTGTCATTTGAAGCACACGTCTCAGTCTAGTGCAGTGTGCACGGTTTTTGTATTTTCTTACTTGCATTTTTATAGATTGTTGAGTTACATGTGAAATTCATAGTTTAGTAATTTAGGGAACAAAAATTGATCTTTTGCAAAAGACATAGAATGAACATGTATTAATGAAGTGTTCACTCTTTTTTTTTAATGTGTTTTTTATATTTTGCTTTATGTCTTTTGACAAAGCTATAGGCCGTCAGATTCTGTAGGGATGAATTTTCTTTTTCTTTTTTTTTAGATAGTCATTAAAATGAATGAAAATATCCTTGAAGTTTGTGAATTCCATATGGTGTAGACTTTGGTTACCACTCCTTAAAAAGGGGTATAAGATTATCTTATTAAAGACTGAATTCTGTGTAGAAAAAAATTAAGACTGGGTACTACAGAAAAAGGGAACTTTAGTGATTCTCAGGAATAGCAAATATTCATCCCCTGGTTATCATGATTTTGGTTTTAAGATTTTTTAAGTATAACATGATACATGTTAATAAGTTCATAAATTTATATTATGGGGGTTATAATGATGATTATGAAACTATTCTCACAAGATATTCATAATCCAAATACAGGTACAATGGGAATTGCTATTGAAGGCAGTCTAAATTGTTACAACCATTTTTGAAAGCATTTTGGCAATAAGTATCAAGAATCATAAAGACATTAACATACTTTGACAGTAATTCCACTTTTAGGATTCTAAGAAAATACTCTTAAATCCACAAGAGGTTGTATGTGCAGAAAGATGGCAGTCCACTTAATGGGATATTTTTTAGTTTTCAATAAAATATAAAGACTCTTGGTTTCATAATTTCAGTTAGAAAATTTGAGGTGCAAAATTATATTTAAAACTGTGTAGAAAAAGACTATGTAATAGATAAAAACATTAAGAGTAATTGCCTTGGGAATGTTAGATGAATGGGTTAAAGCACACTCTCCATTGTTCACATTTTCCTGTTTGTCTATGAATATATCTTAATTTAAACGATAGTAAGTTTGATGGTGAGGATTTTGCCTAACAGAACTTTTTTGGATGGCAGCTGAGACTACGGAGCACTCCCCTGAGGATGATCTTTGGGAGATATGTAGGTACTTTCCTGCCCTGGCTTATTTACAATCTCTTAGTTGATCACAGAGCATTACATCTGATCACGGCTTGTCCAAACATCTGTCCTCTCACCTAGGGGTCTTTCCAGCAGGGAGAAGAGTGAGTGACTGAAAAGTTATTTTTCACCTATCATGGGCAGTCACACGGCCCAAACTTTTCTCACTGATCCACTTGGCTGTCTATTTCGTTGTATCAGTTATAAAGTCATATTCCCCCCTCTTAGGGTTACTGGTCTGAACATGTATTTCTCTACAGACCTTGTTTTTTCCTCTGTCTCTATGAATCTGAAACTCTTAGTTTGAAGATATTAATTTCTCCTTTTATAACAGTTTCTGGGAATATAATTTTATCCAGGATGAGTGAGAAGATCTTTGTGTTTTGTTTTCCTTATATAGAACTATTTCAAATTTTTGATTTACTGAGAAATGAAGCACAGTTGGATTACTGCAGTGCTTATGTCATTTAAATAGTAAATTTAATTCTTTGATGTGTTTATCCTCCTATGCAAGATACCTTTTGGGAAAAAGATTTTGTAGCGCGCATCTCTCCAATCTTTGTTTTCACTTGAATTAGTGGGCCATATAATACAGTAGAAAGTACATTTTTTTACTGGATTCCTCTGCTCACCAAGTGTTTGATCTTGGACAAGTTGCTAAGCTTCTCTTCAACTTCAATTCTTAGTCAATGAAGTCGAGGGATTAGATGCAGTGTCTGAGATCTTTTCCTCCCCAGAAGTCCTGGCTCTTTACCTCTTTGGAAAGTGAACTGGAATTTTGCCACCAAATGCCAACCTTTATACTGCTTCTTTGATTGGAGGGGGGAGGAAGGGGGATGGGGGGAAACCTGCTGCATAATGAAGATTTTAGGTATTGATTAATCAGGCTTTTGTGCTGGCTAGGAAGGAATTGTCCAAAAGTCCTTGCAGGTAAATTGTCAGACTGCTAAAACCATTTCCAAGATCCTTGCTCTTGCTTGCAGAGTGTGTTTGGGAAAATGATGAATTTGGCCACTGGTAAAGAACAATTAAAATACCTCATGATTATGTCTTTAAAACTATAAACTTTGTACTTTTATATTTGACAGATTAGCATGGGTTGTTCATTGCTCGAAACACTGGCAAGATGAATTAGCTTGAGACGTGCTTCTCGGAGTTTGTGAAGATCTTTTCCATCACTTCAGACTTGTTTGTTTTTGTTACCACTACGTCTCAGTCCTAGTTTCAGTTTTGCTGGAAAAAATTAGAATGGAGAGGTCATAATTCTGGTACTTTCTGGCTTCCGTTGGGGTTAACAAGCACACTGAAACATTATGTTCATTCATCCTAGCCAGAAAAGGCCAAACTATGTGAGGTGTATGAGAGGTGCCCCCGCTTCCATCCAAAACGCACATATGGTGTGGGGAAGCCGGCAGTGGGAGTTTGACGCGGTGTCTCAGCTCCTGTGCAGTCTGTTGCTCGGCACCGGTACTCCTTGCCAGAAACCTGCTCACCTGCTGCTTTTATAGCTCCACTTGATGAAGCTAAGGTGAGCTTAAAGTGACCACAGTGATATTTACTCAACTTGAGCAGTCTTCGTTTGCTAAACGTTATGTAACTGTAACCGCCTGCCTCCTCTGTGGATTCTTCACAATTGATTGCAATTAGAATCAAAGAACCGGAACCTGTAATTGCGTTGCACAGAGCTACATCAGATCCAATATGTATCTTTATTGAGTATGTTTAGAAGGAGGAACTGAAATGTGGAAATGCTGGCTTTTTGCTGAGAAAACCAGATTTGCTGTCTCCAGTTTAGGAATTATTTTCAAAACCAGAGAGGCTATTCTGTCTATCTGTCGGTAGTCATTTGCTTGTCATTTTTCCAGTTTTCACTTTTGTAGTTTTAAAAACCACAGAATCAGCAGGGTGGGAGGTCCATGTTGGGAGAACAACTGTTCCCTATTTCCCAAAGCCATCTTTTTTTCTAATCCCCTGTTTTTTTAATTAGTAACAAATGGTCCTTATTTTTTCCTCCTTTGGCTCAGGTTACAGTCGTACCTTGTCACTCTATAGGGAGTTCAAATTAAAGCACAACCCTATTTATGTTGTCTTCACACACAACTAGAGATTCTTTTTCAGAAGGATAAATTTCATCTCACTCTTTAGGCCAGGAAAAACTGGCCTGCAGGTATGTACTTGGCCTAATTGGCATTTTCTGAATATTCCACTTTGTACCTTACTGAGGATTCTTGTGAATATGCTTATGAGAGTGCACCAACATGAATACATAGGGGAAAAAAAATCACACCTTAGCTAAACTCAGCTAAGTTTACATAGATTTTACATTTTTTCCCCAGACCTGACCTAACAGGCCCCATTTCTTACTGTGTATCAGGTTTTTTTTTTTTTAAAAATGAACTCCTGTGTTCATCCTATCTTTTTAAATAATTGGTTATCAATTTCTACCGTTCAAGGACTGTTTAATATCCACTTTTGGAATGTCATATTCTTAGGTACATGCCTTTCACACATTACCTTTTAAATTAGTTATGAAATCATTATGGGTTTGAATTCCTAAATTTTCTCTAATACTAATTATGTAATAGAAAGTGTGTGGACTAGAGCCTCCTAATGTAAAAGCAAAAAGCCATAATTTTTTTTAGGGAAATGCAACCCAAATTTTCTCTGCCTTTTTATGCCTTTCTGTCCTTGGAGAAGGAGAAAAGATTGGCATATAAGTCCTATACCTAAGAGCCCAGTGCCAGCTGACTGAGTACAATTTACATAATAATAAAATGCCCCTGAACACTTTCTCAGAACTTCTGAACTGAAAAGAATCAGTAAACTGTTGCATAATCCTACTTCTTAAGTTGGTTTCGGTTGGAGAATAATTTGAAGAACATGCTGTCTCTTTGTTCATGTAGATATTCCGGGATTTATTACTAGATCAAGCTGGCCCATTGGAGAGCTGTATATTCCTATCTCATTGCCTCAGTGCAGCACAGATTGCCTTCCCTGAGCTGTTTTTCAGCCTGATTGAATAACTCTGTGAGAAACTGTTGTGTGGAATACGCTGTGACATTTATTATGGAGGAATTACCGAGACATCGTCTGCCCTCTTCTGTAGTTGCCCCTGTGTGAAGTCCCACTTAGGTCTTCTGAGTTCTTACTGCTTTTATGCTAACAGAAAATATTTTGTTTCTCCTGAGGTGGTAATACTCTTTCTCATGGCCACTGTGAATTTGGTACCTAGTCATTTTTCCCCAATGTGCTTTGGCAGGAGGTAGCTCAGACCTAAATTTGTAGCTCAGTTTTAGTAATTATTTAGAACTGTATAGAATATACATCTGCTTTCTTTATTTTCTTCTTATCTCATGCTCCTGTATTTTTCCTGGTTATGATTTTTAAATTTATTGTGAATCTTCTATTGGCTGCTTCAAATTCATTGTAAAGAAGAAAGAGTTAACATAACATATGCATTTATCTGTATATTTATGTATTAGTTTTATATAAACAAGTATATATTTAAATTGTGCTTTTTAATAGGTTATAAGATATACAAGTTACAAGATATATATGTATGTATATATATGTGTGTGTGTGTGTATATATATAAAAGATACATGTGACCCCATGGACTGTAGCCTGCCAGCCTCCTCTGTCCATGCAACTCTCCAGGCAAGAATACTGGAGAGGGTTGCCATTCCCTTCTCCAGGGGATCTTCCAGACCCAGGGATCGAACCTGGGTCTCCCATATTGCAGGCAGATTCTTTACCGTCTAAGCCACCAGGCAAGCGCAGGAGACATACACAATTTCCAATTTTAATTCTCTCACTCTTCTTTTAAAAAATTACATGTGACGAAAGCATGAGCTTTTTTAACTGTGAGGATGTGTGTCACACTGGGTACCTTACTTTCTCTCTGCCATGCCTCAGACTCGCATGCTGAGTTCCAGTTTAACATGATTTCTTCAGGTCCTTGTTGACTGGAGGCCCCAGGTAAAAGGAGCCTCCTTGCCAGATGATCAGCTCTGCCCAGCTGCAGTCAGGCCATGTGCCTTAGGCACATGCTACCCTCAGCCTTGCACATTTACCACTCCGAGGTCTCCTATTTCACACACTGTTGTTTCATGCTGTAAATACGCTTTAGGTGGTTTCCCTGTTGAATTTGAGGTACCGGTGGGAGGACCTAGAGAGACACTGTCTTGGGAGTCATGCTTCAGAGAAGCCCTGCAGTAGCATCAGTAGCTGCCAGGGTGTGAACTTCATCCTCAGACAGACATGGAGCTCCAATCTTGGCTCTCCATGTATCACTGTGGTACCTCTGATAAAGTACTTAGGCTTTCAGAACTTTAAGTGCCTTTGCTGTAACATGATGATACTATTTACTTTGCAGTGTGTCTGTATACACAGTATCTGACATACCAGATACTCTATAAGAGTTTCTTTTTAAATTGGAAGGAAGTCATGGTTTATGATTCCCACTCATACCTAAGTGGGATTGAAGGGATTGAATCAGCTAGGAATTGGGCTCAGAAAAGAGTCACAGAGACATGGAAGGTAGTGGCTTAAATTTAGGACTTTATTTTTCCCATGTGTTGAGAAGACTGGTGGAAGGTGGTGGGAGCATTGTTTCAGGAGCTCAAGTACGGCCAGGCTGGTGTTTTATGATTCTTGTTCTTTTCCTCATAGTTGCAACGTAGCTACTGCAACTCCAGCCATCATACCTCACTTCCAGGAAGTTGGAAAAAGGAAAATAGCTGAGGGAGAATAAAAATAACTATGTCCAGAAACTCTCCAAATAGTGTCTAACAGTTTGCCTGGCTCTGTTGTGTCACACACTAGGCTATCCCTGGTGGCAGGAGACCCTGGGAGATGTTTTTTGTTTAGTACTTTAGTACCCTCAGCAAAATGAGGGTCCAGTAATAAGGAAGAAAGGGAAGATGAGTATTGGATAGGCTGCAAGCAGTCTTTGATGGAGCTGGAATTCAGACTTGCACCTGAATAAGATGCAGTAACCACAAAACCTTTGCTTTGCACTGTATTGCTTTCTTGCATAGCTTGAGAGAAATAAGAGCAATGTGCAATAACACATTGTGTGCAAGGCACACATCCGTAGTGTGTGCCCCTGGGGCCCCTAATAACTATATTTTGACCTAATCATTTGGATCTCTGCTGTGGCTGCTAAAGGTTGTCCAGGCCAGGTGGGGAGGAACAGGCGGTGGTACTTCCCTCTCAGTGGGGCTGGCGGCCATCTCTGGATTTCTGCCTCTGGAGTCAGGAGCACATTCTTCAGGACAGAGAATGAGGCAGAGCAACAGTGACCAATATCAAGAGGTCAGAATCCAAAATTAAAAGCTGACAGAAGGCTTGGCTTAAAGACGGGTATCTTCTCAAGTCAGAAGCCAGGGCATCATCTTTGCTTTCTTCCCTCTTACCCATGCTCAACCCAGCTGATCACCAAGTCCCTTTGTTTTTGCCTCACTCTTCTGTCCTGTCCTCGCTCTCCCCACTCCACCTGCAGTGATCCGTGAGCGGTCCACTCATGTGGACTGTTGGAGAGGGTTTCTGAAAGAGCCTTCTGCGCCCTAGTCTTTCATTCAGCCCATTCGCCACAGATCTGAGCATGCACTTGCCTTATCTGACCACATCTGAGGCTCTTAGCTTCTTGCAGGATAAGATCCAGTAACCTTGGTCTGGTGTGCGTGTCTCTTCATGATCTGGGCCTGCCACTTGTATGAACCTCCGGGTCTGTCCTGTGTCACTATACAGTTTCTGATCATGCTGTGAACATCTTCCTTTCTCCTGGAGTTTGTATGTGCAACTCTCTTTTTTTCCTAGAGTGCTTTCTTTCCTTTTTATACAAATCATTTCAACTTTTTACTTTGGAGTATAGCTGATTAACAATGCTGTGATAGTTTCGGGTGGACAGCAGAGGGACTCTGGACTGCTTTCTTTATCCCGTACCCCTTTTGAACACTTTGAGTGTTGCCACTCACCCTTCAAACTCCTCAAATATTTGGCCTCTTGGGTGCCAACTTTGTCTCCCTTGTTGTTGCTCTTGTTCAGTCACCAGCTTGTGTCTGATTCTTCACAGCCCCATGGACTGCAGCACGCCAAGCCTCCCTTTCCCTCACCATCTCCCAGAGTTTGCCCAAGTTCATGTGCATTACATGGGTGATGCCATCCAGCCATCTCATCCTCTGTCACCCCCTTCTTCTTAGGCAGCATGAAGACCTCTCTTCTGCTCCCTCGGCACCTTTGCATGCCTGTGTTCTGGCTCCCTGTGTCCTGACCAGAAGCATCACGACTGGGGGGATCCTGGCTGATTCAGCATTGCGTTCTCTGTGCCTGGCATAGGGTCTTTTCCAATGAGTCGGCACTTTGCATTAGGTGGCTGAAGAATTGGACCTTCACCTTCAGCATCAGTCCTTCCAATGCAGGGTTGATTTCCTTTAGGATTGACTGGTTTGACTTCCTGGTAGTCCAAGGGACTCTCAAGAGTCTTCTCCAGCACCACAGTTTGAAAGCATCAATTCTTTGGCATTGAGTCTTCTTTATGGTCCAGCTTTCATATCCATATGTGGGACTACTGGAAAAACCATAGCTTTGACTAGACAGACCTTTGTCAGCAAAGTGACGTCTGCTTTTTAATATGCTGTCTACTTTTGTCATAGCTTTTCTTCCAAGGAGCAAGTGTCTTTTAATGACATGGCTGCAGTTACCATTCTCAGTGATCTTGGAGCCCAAAAGAAGAAAATCTGTCACTGATTACACTTCTTCCCCATCTATTTGCCATGAAGTGATGGGATCAGAGGCTATGATCTTAGTATTCTGAATGTTGAATTTCAAACCAGCTTTTCACTCTTCTCTTTAACCCTCATCAAGAGGCTCTAGTTCCTCTTTGCCTTCTGTTATTAGAGTAGTATCATCTGCATGTCTGAGGTGGTTATTTCTTCAGGCAATCTTGATTCCAGCTTGTGAGTCATCCAGCCTGGCATTTCACATGATGTACAATCATTTCACATGATGTATATGAGTTAAATAAGCAGGGTGACAATATGTAGCCTTGACATACTCCTTTCCCAATTTTGAACCCAGTCTGTTGTTCTCTAATGCCTAAAAACAATACTTACAAATAATAAGTGTCAAAATAAATGGTTGTCTAAGGAAAGTAGCAGTGGCAGCAGCATTTTAGTTAACCAGTGCCTGGGAAGCCTGCTCTAGGGTGAATGTGCAAGTCCAAAGTCAGTGAAAGAGGATTTCCACATTTGTATGCCAGACCAGCGAAGACCTTCTGAAATCACACTTGTGCAAAAGGGCCACTGAATCGAACAGAAGGTGGTACACCATTGGTAATTGGATAAATCTCCAAGGATGTTACTTATTGTTTTAAACTTCTGCCTCATGCCTGTTGACATTGAGAACCAAAATCAGATTCTGTGCTTTCAACTTCAGTAGTTGTAGTTTTGCTCTGAAAGAAAAATGGACTCAGTTTCTGGTACAACATTCTTTAGTCCTCAAAAGATCCTATGAGTAACTTTTCATTTTTATCATTGTCTAACTAAAACCTTTTCATACTGTTCATGGGGTTCTCAAGGCAAGAATACTCAAGTGGTTTGCCATTCCCTTCTCTAATGGACCACATTCTGTCAGCCTCTCCACCATGACCCTTCCGTCTTGGGCGGCCCCACATGACATGGCTTAGTTTCATTGAGTTAGACAAGACTGTGGTCCTGTGATCAAGTTGGCCAGTTGTCCGTGACTGTAGTTTCAGTCTGTCTGCCGCTGATCCCCTCTTTCAATTGCCAACATCTGCTGGATCATCGAAAAAGCAAGAACATTCCAGAAAAACATCTATTTCTGCTTTCTTGACTATGCCAAAGCCTTTGACTGTGTGGATCACAATAAACTGTGGAAAATTCTGAAAGAGATGGGAATACCAGAACACCTGACCTGCCTCTTGAGAAACCTGTATGCAGGTCAGGAAGCAACAGTTAGAACTGGACATGGAACAACAGACTGGTTCCAAATAGGAAAAGGAGTACTCAAGGCTGTATATTGTCACCCTGCTTATTTACTTACAGCAGAGTACATCATGAGAAACGCTGGGCTGGAGGAAGCACAAGCTGGAATCAAGATTTCCAGGAGAAATATCAATAACCTCAGATATGCAGATGACACCACCCTCATGGCAGAAAGTGAAGAGGAACTAAAAAGCCTCTTGATGAAAGTGAAAGAGGAGAGTGAAAAAGTTGGCTTCAAGCTCAACATTCAGAAAACCAAGATCATGGCATCTGGTCCCATCACTTCATGGCAGATAGATGGGGAAACAGTGGCTGACTTTATTTTTCTGGGCTCCAAAATCACTGCTGATGGTGATTGCAGCCATGAAATTAAAGACGCTTACTCCTTGGAAGGAAAGTTATGACCAACCTAGATAGCATATTAAAAAGTAGAGACATTACTTTGCCAACAAAGGTCCATCTAGTCAAGGCTATGGTTTTTCCAGCGGTCATGTATGGATGTGAGAGTTGGACTATGAAGAAAGCTGAGTGCCGAAGAATTGATGCTTTTGAACTGTAGTGTTGGAGAAGACTCTTGAGAGTCCCTTGGACTGCAAGGAGATCCAACCAGTCTGTTCTAAAGGAGATCAGTCCTGGGTGTTCATTGGAGAGACTGATGCTGAAGCTGAAACTCCAGTACTTTGGCCACTTGATGCAGAGCTGACTCATTGGAAAAGACCCTGATGCTGGGAAAGATTGAGGGCGGGAGGAGAAGGGGACGACAGAGGATGAGATGGTTGGATGGCATCAGCAACTCGATGGACATGGGTTTGGGTGGACTCCGGGAGTTGGTGATGGACAGGGAGGCCTGGCGTGCTGCAGTTCATGGGGTCACAAAGAGTTGGACACGACTTGAGCGACTGAACTGAGCTGAACTAAAACCTGGTTAGCCTGGTTAATAGATAATTCCCTGGTTTCTTATCCAAGTTCATTTTGAACTATTTATTTGTTTAAATATTTCTTAAACATTTATTTGGAGCAAGACTCTGTTAAACATTGTTCTCCATGTCTAAAAATGTTGGAGATATTATTCTGTGGAAGATTTGTGGTTAAAAAAATTTGTGTTACACACCTAAAAGCTCATCATTGCAAGATCATGCAAGATGGTTGGCCATAGTTGAACTCCAGGAATTGGAAGCTATAATTCTGTCTCTCAGAGGCAGTCTTCCCTCAAGCAAATTTCAGGGCATCATAAAGCTAACTATCAATTAACCAAATGAATCAGTTAGCCATACTACTTACAGCTTTCCTTAATCAAGTAAGTATTAAGGAGTTTTATTAGTAAAGAAAGAGCTACAGCAGAATGTGAAATCTGAAGAATATGCAAGAAATATAGGCTAAATTATGGATGAACTGTGGATAAGAGCAGCATATGAGAATGCTTAGTTTTTCTGACATATCTTACCTAATCTCATTATAAGTGACTAACAGGAATATTTTTTTCTATCTCCAGAACTTTTGGAGTCAGTTATAAAATGTATAATTCCAGTAACTTTCTGGTTTCTCATACATTGCCTATAACTATTAGTCAAGTCAAAACCCAGTCTTAAAATTTCCTAACAATAAATGTGAAAGAAGACAGAATTCAGCAACACATCAAAAAGCTCATACACCATGATCAAGTTGGGTTTATTACATGGATACAAGGATTCTTCAGTATGCAGAAATCAGTGTGATACACATTAACAAATTCAAAGATAAAAACCATATAATCATCTCAATAGATGCAGAAAAAGCCTTTGACAAAATTCAGCACCCATTTATGATTAAAACTCTTCAAAAAATGGGCATAGAAGGAACCTACCTCAACATAGTAAAGGCCATATATAATAAGCCTGCAGCAAATATTTTTCTCAGTGGTGAAAAACTGAAAGCATTCCCCCTAAGATCAGGAACAAGACAAGGGTGTCCACTTTCACCACTATTGGTAAACATAGTTCTGGAAGTCCTAGCTACAGCCATCAGAGAAGGAGAAGAAAGAAAAGGAATCCAGATGGGAAAAGAAGAAGTAACGCTCTCACTGTTTGCAGATGACATGATACAAAACATAGAAAACCCTAAAGATAGTATCAGAAAATTACTAGAGCTAATCAGCTAATTTAGCAAAGTTGTAGGATAAAAAATGAATACACAGAAATCACTTTCATTTCTATATACTAACAATGAAAAATAAGGAGAAATTAAGGAATCACTCCCATTCACCATTGCAACAAAAAGAATTAAATATCTAGGAATACACTTACCTAAGGAGACAAAAGAACTGTACACAGAAAATTATAAGACTAATGAAACAAATCAAAATGACATAAACAGATGGAGAGATATTCTATGTTCCTGGGTAGGAAGAATCAATATTGTGAAAATGACTGTACTACCAAATGCCATATGTAGATTCAATGTGATTCCTATCAAATTACCAATGACATTTTTCACAGAACTAGAACAAAAAATTTCACAATTCGTGTAGAAACACAAAAGACCCCGAATAGCCAAAGCAGTCTTGAGAAAGAAGAATGGAGCTGGAGGAATCCACCTTCCTGACTTCAGATTATACCACAAAGCTACAGACATCAAGACAGTATGGTACCGGCACAAAAACAGAAATACAGACCAATGGAACAAGATAGAAAGCCCAGAAATAAACCCATGCACCTGTGGGTACCTTGTTTTTGACACAGGAGGCAAGAATATACAATGGGGCAAAGATAGCTTCTTCAATAAATGGTGCTGGGAAAACTGGACAGCTACATGTAAAAGGATAAAATCAGAACACTTCCTAACACCATACACAAAGATAAACTCAAAATGGATTAAAGACCTAAATCTAAGACCAGAAACTGTAAAATTCTTAGAGGAAACCATAGGCAGAACACTTGATGACATAAATCAAAGCAAGATCTTCTGTGACCCACCTCCTAGAGTAACAGAAATAAAAACAAAAGTAAACAAGTGGGACCTGATTAAACTTAAAAGCTTTTGTACAGCAAAGGAAACTATAAGTGAGGTGATAAGACAACCCTCAGAATGGGAGAAAATAATAGCAAATGAAACAACTGACAAAGGATTAATTTTCAAAATATACGAGTAGCTCACACAATTCAATACCAGAAAAACAACCCAATCAAAAAGTGGACAAAAGACCTAAACAGACATTTCTCCAAAGAAGACATACAGATGGCTAACAAACACATGAAAAGATGTTCAACATCGCTCATTAGTAGAGAAATGCAAATCAAAACTGCAATAAGATATCACCTCACACTGGTCAGAATGGCCATCATCAAAAAGTCTACAAACAATAAATGCTGGAGAGGGTGTGGGGAAAAGGGAACCCTCTTGCACTGTTGGTGGGAAGGTAAATTGATACAGCCACTATGGAAGACGGTATAGAGACTCCTTAAAAAACTAGGAATAAAACCATTATATGACCCAGGAATCCCACTCCTAGGCATATACCTTGCTGCTGCTGCTAAGTCGCTTCAGTCATGTCCGACTCTGTGCGACCCATAGACGGCAGCCCACCAGGCTCCCCCGTCCCTGGGATTCTCCAGGCAAGAACACTGGAGTGGGTTGCCATTTCCTTCTCCAATGCATGAAAGTGAAAAGTAAAAGTGAAGTCGCTCAGTTGTGTCTGACTCTTAGTGACCCCATGGACTGCAGCCTACCAGGTTCCTCCGTCCGTGGGATTTTTCAGGCAAGAGTACTGGAGTGGGATGCCATTGCCTTCTCCGATATACCCTGAAGAAACCAAAATTGAAAAAGACACATGTATCGCATTGTTCACTGCAGCACTATTTACAGTAGGTAGAACATGGAAGCCACCCAGATGTCCATCCACAGATGAATGGATACAGAAGCTGTGATACACATACACAATGAAATATTACTCAGCCATAAAAAGGGATGCATTTGAGTCAGTTCTAATGAGGTGGATGAACCTCGAACCTATTGTACAGAGGGAAGTGAGTCAGAAAGAGAAAGATAAATACCGTGTTCTAACACATATATATGGAATCTAGAAAAATGGTACTGAAGAATTTGTTTACAGGGCAACAGTGGAGAAACAGAGAATAGACTTACGGACATGGGGAGAGGGGAGGAGAGGGTGAGATGTAGTATATAAAGAGTAATATGTAAAATAGCTGGCCAATGGGAATTTGCTGTCTGGCTCAGGAAACTCAAACAGGCGCTCTGTATCATCCTCAGGGAGATGGGAGAGAGTTTTAAAAGGGAGGGGATATATGTATACCTATGGCTGATTCATCTTGAGGTTTGACAGAAAACAGCAAAATTCTATAAAGCAATTATCCTTCAATAAAAAGTAAATTAGTTTAAAAAATGGGAAAGAAGAAAAATATAAGTTGACATTCGTTGTTTAACAGAAGTTAATTATTTTACATCTAGAATATTCATTTTTGAGGACTAAATACTGGTACCTCTCTGTCGCTTATTTTTCTACTAACGATCATCCCTGCCTCAGCTCTTGAAAATGGCTTGTTGAGTTTCAGTTTTGCATGCAAGCCCTTAAGCGGTCCTTTGTAGTTTCACAAGAGCTGAAATGCTTGTTAGTCTGGAATTTAGTGTATTTTAGTACTTATTTGTTTTCAGTTTTCTTGATTTTTTTGAAACTCTCTTCATGAGGAAATCCATGGTTCTTAACAATTAGTCATAAACCAGTTAGGAATTATATAATTTACCTTTTTGGAACTCTGTTCAAGTGGCAAATGTAAAGATGGCAAAATTTCAATTCATCTTTGGTGATGTGGCTGATCCTCAGAGAAAAACCAGACTCCTGAAATTTGTGGCAGGAATAGAAATGTGGCCAGAGAAAGCAAGTAGTTTAAGAAATAACTTGTGTTCAATGAAAATTAAGCATAGCCTCTTAGAATACAATCCCTGTTTCTAGTGGTATAGCTTTTTTGTGTTTTTACTGTGTTCATTAACACAAAGGATAAGTAAGCTCACTAGTGGCTAGAGATTTGACTCGCAGGAAAACATTAGGTAGTAATTAAGAACACGGCCTTACTCCCCCTCAAAGTTGTGAAATTTTAACGGCACTGCCGTACGTGGCCTCTACTCGCCACATGTAGCTGTTGGGCACGTGAAATGTGACTTGCAGTCTGAGATGTGTTGCAGTGTAAAATACATACTGGGTTTCAGAAACGTGGTGTGAAGGAAAGATTGTTAAATATTTCAATGATATTTTATGTGGATTTCATGCTGCCATGATAACATTCTGGATATATTGCATTGGGGGAACAAAAAGTATTAAAATGAATTTCACCTGGTTTCCTTTAAATTTCTTACTGTGGCTACTAGAAAAGTTTAGAATACAAATGTGGTTTGCCTTATAGTTTTACTGGACAGTGCCAGTCTAATAGACTAAAAAAGTCTTAGTTTGTGTAGTAAATATTAATTATTAGCATGTTTAGTTCAGTTTTTAACCTCTTGAATAGTCAATGCTTTTGGAAGTCTGGGAAGCCCGATCATTTCTTTTGCTTTTTTCAAGGGCTGCACATTGAAGCCGCTGTTCTTTGCAGTTGCCAACCCTGATTCAGCTGACTGATACCAATTGGTAGATAGTTCTAGAAGGAATAATTGCTGCTTTGTGTCCAAATGAATGAACTGCACCTACTGTTTCTCTGCTTTACACCTTTTCCCCTGATGGCTTTTACATGGTTTTTCATGATGGACTGATATTTATAGTAACATAGATCTAAATTCATGCAGGTTTTCAAAGACCCAGTTTGTATATCACCTTATACCATAATTTACGATATGTCATAAATTATCACAGCTCATCATCTTATTTACAACCCTTGAATAACATTGTCACTTATTATCATGTTATTATTGATAATAAATATTGATAACAGCAAGTGAGTTTTTGCAATCACTCTTTTGTAAGAAACCAGTTGAAGCAGAACCTACATGTTGCAGGATCTGGGAAGCAAACATTTATGAATAATCAGCCTTTTTCCTTTGTGGAAAAAAAAAATTGTAAAAAATCTGTATGCGTTTTATTTTAAATTCTTTTAATTTATGAACTGCTTGATACTAACCTGAAGGGTTTGGGAGCCCTGAGATTAGTAGAGTGAAGTCACATTATGTTAGGCAGGAAGCAGCAGTTGGATAGATGTTGATAATAATAAAACCTGGAAAGGTCAGTCTGTGAAAATAAATGTAATACTTAAATTACTCAGTCATTTACTTTCTCTCAAAAAGTAATAAGTTAATCTTGTTCCCCCAAAAAACCTCTGAGACTGGTAGTTTTCTTTTCAATTCCTTTCATCTTAGGCAACCTTTTGTATATCATGCAAAAGGCCATACAATTAGCATGAAATGAGAGAGTGCTTTTTAAATTTGATGAATAAGGGCTCTTTTTTCCTCCAGCTGTTCTGCATGCAAGGTGGCGGTCTGTATCTCACCAGCAGACAGACTATTTGGTATCTACTCTATAAGTAGCTCCCAGTTTTTATATCTGTGCCTTAATGAGGAAGGAGGTCTGGAAGTAATAAAAGTGAGCTTAGAGTGCATTGAAAAAAAAAGACCACAATGCCTTAGTGCAGCGCTCCAAGATTCCCAGTTTGGACGTTAAGGGCTTCTCCACCTTGCCCGGGATTCCAAAGATGGCCCTGTCACTCTCTTTTCCTGGCAGTCAATTGAGGACATATTAGTAAGACCTCCCTGAACATGAAAAACTTTTTCTGGGGTGGATCTCTTTTCTGTCATTTATCATGAAAGTATGCTTTGTTAACATACTTTTTTTCCCCCTCAATGTTATCTCTTTTGAAAAGTTTTTATGCCTCTGTATTCTTGTGGGTTTGCTTTTTAGAAATACTTGTCTTTGAAGTTGTAATATTTATGTCAATGAACATTACTTACTCTCTCTTTAAAAATGGTAAGGTACTATTTCATTAGTTAGAAGTCCTCCACCTTTGCTGTTTTAAACAACCAAGATGAAATTTCCAATATTGTTGATAAGGTGTTTATAAGTTGTTGGCCATTGATGCTCACGTTTTTATATTGTTGTGTTTTAGAATTCCCTTACATGTAGCTATTCCTAGTGCATAAAAGGAACCAGAATGCCACACGTAAGATGCATAGACCATAACTGAGCCATCTTTCTCCCCTTAAAGTAGTACCATAACTACAGCTGCCAGATTTAGCAAATAAGAATACTGAATGCTGAGATAAATTTGAATTTCAGATAAACAACCGAATTTTCAGTATGAGTTTGTCTCATGTATTTCCCTGGGGGCTCAGACGGTATGAAGAACCCACCTGCAGTGCAGGAGACCCGGGTTCAGTCTCTGGGTTGGGCAGATCCTCTGGAGAAGGGAACTGTGCTGTGTAATATCGGTATCATCCTTAGACTTTTTAAAAAATCACCTACATTTACTTTGGCAACCATAACCACAACTCAATTCTCTTATTAAACCAGAGCCCTTCTGCGCTGGGTGAGGTCAGTCTGCGCCTGGCCCTTGTGCTGTTTGCTGGTCATCCTGCTCCACCAGGCTCTTAGCAATATCAGGATAAGCTGTGGCTCCTTGAGACTCGAAGTATTTCAAGCTTGTTTTCTCATTCATCCATATATTTAGGGGAAGACAGGAAGGGGTATGCTCTGTTCTCATCTCTCCTCCTTTTAATTTTAAAAAAGAAGGAAATGCTCTCTTAAAAAGTGGTAATGCAATTCTGAAAGCTAAGAGGACACCTAAAGCAGAATTTGATTCTCCTTCTAACCTGCCTCTATTTTTGGTTCATTTAGTGTGAAATCTCTAGCAGTATAATTGCAGATTAAAAAAAAAAAAAACTCCAAAAGCGTGAATTCAGAGAGAACATAATTTCCTTTGTGCTTTGTAAAGAGGGTGGGCAGGTGGATGAAAAGTGACTCTTCCAGAATGGACACCGCGGTCCGGGTGAAAGATGTTCCCTTCCTTCTCTTCCCCCACCCTCACCTTCCACACTGGAGAACCAGAGACGAACCTTTACCGTGCACAACCTCATCTCTTGTCATCTGCATAATTATGAAAGTTTCCTAGGTGATGTTCCTCCTTCCAGCCTTGCTCTTTTCTAAATTGACAACTAGCAGTGATTTTTCTAAAATATGCATCTTGGTGTACTCCTGGCTTAACTCCAGTGCCTAACATCATATAAAGTCCCCACTGATGAGCGGGGCATTCAGTGCCCTTTCTGAGCTGGGCTCTGCCTTCTCCACTTCTTTTATTTCCATCTCAGCACTTGATAATACAGCAGTAACAAATATCTGTGGTCCTCGAATGTACCATGCTAGTTCATTCCAGCGTTGCATGCACTCTTCCTTCTGCCTAGAATGCACAACCCCTCTTACCTCCCTAGCAAAACGCCATTTGTACTTGAAAGCCCTGAATAGACATCATTTGCTCTGTGAGACTTTCCCTCACCACCCTCACCATCCTTAAAGTGAATTCTCTTCTCCTACTTCATCTCTTGTACACACTGATGTAGTGTCGTATACACCAGTGTGTTGTAATGGTTTATTTACTTGTCTGTCTCCTGTAGAAGTTTGCAAGTTTTTTTGAAGATAATTCATCATCATCATCTCTGAATCTCTAGTTTCTCGCACAGTGCCTAGAAAATAGCAAGTAACTGACAGGTGTTTGCACGCCTGAATGGATCTGCTGCCTACTTGGTAAAAGCTATAGGTAGAGCCAGTTCCATTGAGCTGGTCCTGTGTTTCAGCTGCTCCCTACCACAATTTTGTCCTTTATTTCACATCAACTGGTGAAAAGAAGAGCGATTCTTAATTTTCAAATGAAGAGCTAATCTACCAATGCTATTTACTAGCTATGGAATTTTCTTATAAATAAAGTACTACTATAGAAAGGGGAGGTTATCGGCAGCCTTGTGTAGTAAACCTGAGTTTGCCTTTGGGACCCTTTCCCACTAGGTCCTGTAGCTCTCATTTTTTGTACCTCCCACCCCTAATGCCTGTCCATGTCTTTGGGGTGTGACTGCAGTCAGAGGATGAGGATGGCTTCAGGGGCCAGGAGAGGGAAGAAGAGATTCTTAATGTAGTAGCCGGATGTTGCTGCTTTCTTGACTGGTCTTCCTATGGGAAAACTCACCTATCTTGTGTTCCATCCCCTCAGGGCCTAACAAATCATGGAAGTTAATTCATAAATTAATTCACAATGAGATATTCGGTTATATTGATAACCTAAAGTGTAACTCTTTCTCTGACAATATGTTCATTTTAAGAGATGCTTTCATCTCCTAACACCAAAGAATGAATAACACTGGCATGGTATACTTTATTGGAAGTATATCATGATATACTGTATCTCAAAAAGGTGTTTTTGAGAAAGCTGGAGAACTTTTAATCACCCCTCAGATAGCATAGGGACTTCCCTGGTGACCCAGTGGTAAAAGAATCCACCTGCAATGCAGGGGACACGGGTTCGATCCCTGGATTGGGAAGATCCCCTGGAGAAGGACATGCTACTACAGTATTCTTGCCTGGAAAATCCCATGGACAGAGGAGAGGAGCCTGGCAGGCTACAAACTGTGGAGTCACAAGAGTTGGACACAGCTTAGCGACTAAACCACCCACCCACCACCAGATAGTATTACCTAGGGCTGTCTGTAATGAGTCTACATATGCACAAATCAGGAATTGCATTTGATTGCCAGCAATGGAGACTCAAACTGTGGCTTAAACAAATTAGGTGTATATTTTTCTTCATCTGAGAATGTCCTAAGTTAGGCAATTGATAGCCAGTATAATGACTGTATGGCACCATCAATATCCTAGACTCTGTCTTTCCACTCGACCACCTTTAGTATGTGGCTTCTATAACTCAGGTTGCCTCTTCATTATAGTATGGCCATGCATCTCCAGCCACAGGAGAGGATTAAAGCAAAAGCAAGCTCCTTTTAAATGGCTTTTCCAAAAGCCCCACCCAACAGCATCTCATTGACCATCTCTACCAGCAGGAATGGTGGGAAAATGTTGGAAGCTAGGCACATTGCCATGATATATTATCTATAACTAAGGAAGCAAGGTATGTAACTAGTAATCTTACACCAGTCCAGATTAGGGCAAATAATCTATTAGTTCTTGCCTTTATGGGATCATTCAATAGGTACTTAGAACTAAAAATTGGTTTATTTTAGTTAATATTAGAATTTCCTTTGACGTAGTTACTTAAATATAAATATAAGGCATTATAAGACTATTCAGGAAATATTTATCAGCATGCCCCGTTTGCTCAGCGCCACAGAAATGAATGAATTTTTTTTTGCCCACAAGTTGTTTATCAGTCTAATAGTCCAGGACACAGACATGTGAAAATTTAAAAAATGGTGTATTAGAGCATATGATTATGTGCTAATCATATGGTAAAAATGAAATCATATAACATAGACTAAATTCTAGAGACGTTCACATTTCAGAGAGTCATGACCATGGCTGCAGGGGCCAAGGAGGACCTTCTGCAAAAAGTGGGAGACGAATAGAATGGGACAGGCCAACAAGAATGGTGGAGATAGCACCTGCCCACCCCCAGCCTGTACCACCTGTTGTTTTTAGGGCACTTACATTAATATATTTTATATACTTATTTAAATATTTTTAGTATTTTAAGTCGATGCAAGTTTTAACTCAATATATGTATATATTTAAAGAGAAAATTTCATGCTAGTATCATAAATGTCAAACCAGCTTTCCTTGCCAACTAAAAGATAACTTAAGGAAATGGTGATATTAAAATTTTTAAATCCATAAAGAAGTAGAAAAGTCCAAGTCAGATTAAGTTTTTCAGAGGGAAAATGCAATGTTCTGTGATCAGAACTTGATATACGTGTGGATTGAAATTTTTCCTGCTTGCTCACAGTAACACTAAAAACCAGATTTAGCAACTAAAAACCAATTATCTTACTGGATATAGAACCTCCAGTCTGTCTGAAACACCAAATCCATTGAGCCAGATATCTCTTACACTACTCACTGATCTCAAAACATTAATATCACCATTTTCTTAAGTTATCTTTTAGCTGACAAGGAAAGTTGGTTTTACATTTATGATACTGGTGTGAAATTTTCTCTTCAAATATATGTATCGAGTTAAAAGCATAGGTCAATTTTTAAACTATAAATAAATATTTTAAAATACTAAAAATATTTAAATAAATAAGTATATAGAATACATAGAACCAGTTTTTAAGCAAAATGGTATAGATGACTTTTCTGACAAGCGTTTTGTTTCAGAAGTTGTATGGCCGTTTCTTCTTTTGAATGTGTCAGATTATTGAATAATGTTCTGAAAGTGGTGGAATAAAAGTGTTTCTTTGCCATCCACCACTGCCATCTTTTTGGAAAAGTACTTTTGAAAACCTTTTATCAAATTCAAAATATTTTCACTGAGTTCTATATTAGAATTTTCAACCTAGTGTTTTAAGAAGCATAGGGGGTTTTGATAGTTGCTGTTTGATTAAATGGATGGAAGAGCTTGGAAGACTGCTCCCTAGAGCTCTGGTGTTCTGGATTCACGTTCAGTCCTAATGATAAACGCGTTTATTTATTGCTCTTCTCCTATGCTTAGGTACTGTGCTGCGCGCAGTGTATGTATATATCATTTAATTCTCCCCGTTTTTACAGTTGAGAAAACCGACCCTTAGGAAGGTGAGACGTCTGCAGGTCACAGCTTGAATTCAGATCGACTCAGCTCAAACACTGAGGTGCCAAGTCCCTGTCACTAGGTCACAGTCGGGGCGGCAGCACTGCCTCGGCCGTCCCAGAGCCCCTGGTTCTGAGCTCACGGCAGCCAGGTCACCCCCCAGGGACCCCGCTCACGCGGGCCTGTGTGCACACACTGCTCGCACAGGTAGGAGCTGGGGGCCGCTCCCGAAGGCTTGGGCCCAGAAAAGAAAGGCGGTGCCCTTGACTTGCCCTGCCCTCTCCTCTGCCTGTCTTCTTGCCCATGAAGCCCCCCTGAACCCGGACCCCAGCCTCCCAGGCGCCCTCCTCCTCAGCCCTTGCACAGCCGCTGGTACAGATCCTCATTCCTCAGGAATCACTGACCGGATCAGAGGGAATGATGACTACAAGTCCATTGGTCCATATCATCCAGGCCTTTGGATGCCAAATCTGAAGCCTTGACCTCGATTTTGTATGTGACTAGGATGTCACTGACAATAATGTTATCTTTAAATTAGGGTAGATAAAAATCAGGGGTTTCTCTTCAGAACACAAAGATGGAACATTGTTCCAAGGGGAGAAATTTCTAAGTATATAACATTGACTATATAGTCACATCATTTCCTAAGGAGACATCTTCAGTGCACTGTAATGTCTCCCAAACATTTTCTTGTTTTTTCAAGAAAATGTTTTTCAACAGCACTTCTTAGCTCTAGTGCTAATGAGGATTTGTCTTTGGATATAGTGGCTAGCAATTTTTCATAACAAGTGTGGTGATCAGTGTAAATTATTTGGGAAATGGATTTTTCCTGGTGAAATGTTTGTCATTTAATAAACAGCAGCCATCACTCACATACCTGCATTTAACCGGCCGTCTAATACTAACAAAAATAACTCTCCCTGTTTGGGGGATTTCTATTTGACTTAAATTTTTGTTAAATTTTTAAATATATTCATTTAATCAGTAATTTTTAAGCATCTCTTTTGATCAGAATTTTACATTGTCTTTGGCAATGTGGAAGGCAGATATAAGGACCTTAGTGGGTACAGATCCTTTGAATATCTGGGAAAGAAAAAACTAAAGCTTATTTTCCTTTTTATAAATGTGAATGAATAGAGCAAAGAGAATGCAGAAACCTGTACTAGAGACATAATCTTACTTTACTTCTCTTATCTGGAGTCTGGCTGAAAAATAATACGTTTCATTTTATTTTTAAAAAGATACATTTTATGTTATGATATTACTTTAAAAAACAATGTTTTATGCCTTTCATTGATGAAAAATATTTGTGAGACAGTATTTACTGATGAAAAATATTTAGGCTTCCCAGGTGGCACCAATGCAGGACATGCAAGAGATGAGGGTTCGACCCCTGGTTTGGGAAGATCCCCTGGAGAAGGAAATGGCAACCCACTCTAGTATTCTTGCCTGGAAATCCCATGGACAAAGGAGCCTGGCGGGCGCATTATTGTCGTTATGCAACCCCTCCACGGGGTTGCAAAGAGTTGGACACGACTGAGCAACTGAGCAGGCACACCTGCAACACGCGATTGACATTTATGAAAAATATTTATGATACGTTCATCCTGCTGATACTTGTCCCAATACGACATTAGGGCAAACATGCAGTATCAGCCTTCTGGTTGCCCTTGGCCACGTAGGATTTAGGGGTTTGAGTCACGTGCAGTGCGTCCTTTCCCTCACATTTAATTATTCACCAGGTGCTGTCAGAGACGCTCTTGTTTGTCCTCTCTTTTACCTCTCCTGTGCCAAGATCAGAGATCACACCCTCATCATCCCTCAGCCGATGTATTACAAAGCGTCCTGACAGATCTTTCTGCCTCCTGACTTCCACCTTCCTGGTCTGTTCTGTACACGGTGTCAGAACTTTATATTTTAAAAAAGAAAGAAAGAAAGAAAAACTTATATTCTCATCCCCCTTGCTATGTTATTTATAAAAATAATTATAAATCAGTCCTTAAAATATATGTTTTGTGGCTGTTGAATCCTCATATCTCTAATTCTTAAAGGGATATTATTAATGATACACAAATACTAATGATACACATTTTTCAGGAAATTTATTTGTACTCAGTTAGATACTTTGGGCTGGTATAAATTGAATGCTCCTAACTAGTAATTTGATGTAAATTCACAGCAGTTAGAATTAAGGTAACATTAATTTTACTCTGTTTTAGTCCCTCACACCATGTATTTATGTCCAGCATGTCCTCATCTCACAGCTACTACAACCGGAACATTCTAAGTACCCATCCCTTGTGGGAACTTATTCCTCTTACATAGCTTTGACTGTATCATTCATTGGGGACACATCATATGATTATCATATTTGATTATCTGAAATATTATAAAACCAAAAAGAACCAAAAAGTTCTCCTTGTTGGCTCCATTCTAGATGCTCTCTATTTTCCTTTGAATAAAAAAGAAGTCAAAGTAGAGTCTAAATCAAAGACCTGTTTCACTATTCTGAAATGTGGTTACTTAGTTTTGCCTTTGCTTTCAGGCTCATTTTTGCTAATTTATGTGAACCATGGACCCTACCTGGTGACCAGGGTCAGTGTTCAGAGCCGAAGACTGAGAATCCAATTCCCTTTGTGTCTGTTTGACAATTACCTAACTTTCCTGTATTTCCTCCTTGACACCGTTGGGATAATTGCCTTTCGTATCTCATAAGAGTATTGTGAGATTAATTAATGTTTGTAAAGTGTTTTCAGGATCAGGATGAAAGGTATCAATTTGTAAGCATGTGATATTATTATAATTATTAGTAGTAATAGGGATGGTTGTTTAATGCAAATTTTCATTTGAGTATAGGGTCATATTTTCAAAGGACGATCGCTTTCTTTGTGGCCAGATGTGGATACAATTAACCCTTCACCCTTTATTTTGAAGATACAATTAGCAAATTGTGTGTGCAATTAGACTTGTATGCAGTTTTTGCCAGAACAACTAATTACAGCCTTGGTAAAAGTCCTTTTGGAAACGCAGGCCCTTTGAATCTCGACTGTCCCTATCTGTGTAATAAGCAGTTTGTGCTAAGCATATTTTGGGGCTGTGAAGCCTCCTGAATATTGAAGAATTGCTTTTGCGGTTGCGAGAGAAAGATTTTATGTTCTTGAAGCCATACCTTTGTCTTTTGCCATCAAGCCTAAAAAGTCTTTCACATAGTTCGGGTTTCAAAGGTTTTATTGATTTTTCTTAATCTTGACATTCAGCTGAAAGATTTTCCACAGATTGCACTTTGTGACACAGCTTTTTTTTGGGTGGGGGGGTGGTAATTTTTTTCTGCCTTGAAAACCCCATTTCCTTTCTGTCTTTAATCCAGACAGATCATCCCATATTGTCCTTACTCACTAAAGAGTGCGTCAGGAACAGATTAGCACTCATCCTCTCTTCTCAGATATGGCCTCATGACAGCATTTTACAGGAGACTTTTAATCACTGTAATGTAAATTCTATTTATACAGGAGAGTAGAAAGATTACTCAAGAGACCAGGGAGATACTCTTGAATCTGTTTGTCTCCACTGATCCACTGTTATTAAGTGAGAGGGGAATGTTCACAGCTTTTAATGGTAAGTTTAAAAACAGCCTTTAAAAAGATATCTACTCTTTAACACTTCTTGTCACTGATAATCCTTGAACTCGACTTTATGTAAGGCAGGATCCTACCACCATAGGAGATTCAGAGATAAGCAGGACACTTGTTATCTTCCAGGAGCTTAGAACTAAGTGTTGAAGATATGAAAGGTGCTCAGGTCTGCAGACTGCAGTCAGCACGTACAGGGTTTTGGGATGGAGTTGCGGAGGGGTGGTGATCACACTGATCAGGCCAGGGGCATCGGCACATGCTTCTTAGGAGCCATATTTGGGCTGGGACTTGAAGGACAGGTCAACTTTTGATAGACAAGAAAGGAAGTTTGAGAGACAAGAGGGGAAGTTTTTGTATAAGCAGAGATTTGTTGTCATTGTTTAGTGGCTCTCTTGCGACCCCATGGACTGTAGCCTGCCTGCCTCCTCTGTCCATGGGATTTTCCAGGCAAGAATACTAGAGTGGGTTGCCATTTCCTCCACAGGGGATCTTCCCGACCCAGGGATCAAACCCACATCTGCTGCATCAGCAGGCAGGTTTTTTGTTTGTTTGTTTGTTTTGTTTTTTTACCGCTGAGCCACCTGGGAAGCCCAGCACCAAGCTGGTAAAATGGAGCCAGGTTCAGGGAAGTGTGGTTGATTTTGCTAGAGGTATAGTGATCTTGTAAGGGAAATAGTACGATATGAAACTGGAAAGACAGCTGGAGCCATATTGTGTAGGGCCCTGAAAGGTAGGTACAAAAAGTTACATATAATTCAGCTGTCAACATGAAGCCATTGCATAGTTTTGATAGTGAAATTACCAGAGCCATGCTTTAAAATTAAGCCAGCCCCAGCATGCCAGACAAAGTGCAGCCCGGACGGACTAGAGGAGGGAGCTGCATTCAGAGGTGTCGCCAAAATTAAGACCAGAGTCATCTCTGGAGGGTTAGCACTGGGACTGAGAAAGAGAGTTATTATATACATGAGGCATGAGTTAGTATTTCTTGATCTTGGCAGCTGTCCTGACATAGAGTTGAAACACAGGAAGGAGCTAGGTCAAGATGACTGGGAAGAAAGAAGGAAGTAGCTTTCATTGAAATAGTGATGTCAGGAGCGGGGGAGATTGAAGAGAATTCACTCTTGGGAATTATCACAGGATGGCATGTTTATACAAATAGACAAAGATAGCGAGACAGGAGAAGATTAATTCTAGATATCCAGTGTAATGTTTCCACTAAGACTAGTGGAAAATAATTATATTTTATCTCAACAACAGAATCAACTTGTATTGCTGAGGCAACCTATGAACATGGCCAATGAGAGAATATAAACAGAAAGCTTGAAGAAATTAAACAAGTACATTTCTTGACGCCTATTAACCTTTATCCTACGAAAAACGAATTGGAAAGCTATACATACATGATAAATGTCCAAAACATAGCTCTGTGTGTATGCTCAAAGAATATCTTTAGTCACCAAAAAGCAGCTAGGACATTGGTGGTTAGTTTTTCAAGTTTCTATTTGAAACACTTGGAATGAAGAAGCCAGAGCAAAATAGTATTCTCATATCTAATCTTCAAAAAGTCTGTGCTCCAACTTATTCTGTCAAACACTGTTTTTAAGGAGGTCCTGTGGACCATTTATCTTACTATCAGCCTCAGGAATATGGAGATTTACCCAAATACCCCTGACTTCCCTGGATAACCTGATATGATTCTGTCATCCATAAATTTCCTATCCTTTTTCAGTCTTTTAACATTTTCAGGTTTCACCATGTCACCGAACAAGAAATCTGATAATTCAGGAAACTAATTATTATCAGAAATACCAATTATTTTGAGAAAAAGGCTTCTCAACCTTCATTTGTAAAACAAAAAAGTCTATAATCCATATGGTAGATGCTCTATGCACATAATTTTGGTTGCCTTTTTTCTCTAGTACTGAGGCATTGTGGAAAGACTGTGAGCTTTGGAGTGATACTAGTCACCTTTTCCATACCTAATGCCAGTGATGAAACTTTATCTTTCCATCTGTTCAGACTACATCTTTGGCGTTACGTTGACTCCTCTTAGCGCTCGTGCCTACGTCCAACCCACCAGCCAATTCTGCCGAGTTTGCCTTCAGTTACATCCAGAGTCTATGCTTCCTGTCCGTTCACTGCCGCCTCTGTCCAAGCAACCACCATCTCCTATCTAGATTACTAGTGTAGCTTCTTAATTCTCTCTTCCATCCTTGGCGCTCTGTTCTCAGCAATCCAAAGGACATAGTGATTCTTTTCGAGCGTAAGGCAGATCACTCTCAATTACAAGCCGAAGTCTTTGACCGTAAACTTAAGGCCCCACACAGTCTGCTCTCCCAGGAGCTGCTCCCCCACTCCCAGAGTCCTTTTGCAGGCTACTTCAGCCTCATTGCCTCGTGTCTGTGCTTTTGCATGGGCTGTTCTGGCCTGGAACACACTTCCCTCATCTCCTGCAAGTGTTTGTTCACTTAACATCTTCTCAGGAAAGCCTTTCTGACTGTTCAGAATTGTAACTCCCCAAATCTCTCCATCCCTCCTTTGTGTTTTCTTTGTCTCATATTAGCTATCACCATCTACTATTAGATGATCTACTTCACATGATTGTGTTCTGTGTCCCTCCCAGTGCTTATTAATGCCTGGCGTAGTGGAGGGACTCAGGAGGTACTTACTACTTTTTTTCCCCAAGCTTTCTAAAAGCTAGTTTTTATTCTTGGCTGTGCCGGGTCTTTGTTGCCGCATGTGGGTTTCCTCTAGCTGCAGTGAGCAGGGGCTGCTCTTCATTGTGGTGTGCAGGCTTCTCATCACACTGGTGGTGGTTTAGTCGCTAAGTCATGTCCAACTCTTGCGACCCCATGGACTGTAGCCTGCCAGGCTCCTCTCTCCATGGGATTCTCCAGGCAAGAATACTGGAGTGGGTCACCATTTCCTTCTCCATGGAGGTACTTGTTGAATGGATGAAAACAGCCATACTTTTAGGCACCGATTATTATATGCAGTTATACCTCAGAACAACACATATTTGCTCAATAAATGCTACCTTCACTCTTTCCCTTTCATTTCTCAAGGCATAGTATATGACATTTTAATTGTAACCTCTATTTTCTTTTTCTTTTTATATTTAACTTTCTTTGTGATGTCTAGTCATTCACTCATTCACTGATTGATTCAATGCATATTTATGGAGCCCCCCTAATAATATAGGCATTAACATGACAGCCATGGTCCTTTCTTATGCAGCTTATATTCTAGTGCAGAGAACTGAGCAATAAACAAGTAAAATAATTCTAATAGTAGCAAGTGCTGTGAAGAAAATAGAATTTTGTGCTAGTATGATAGGCAGCATGAGAAAGTACAAGTCTTATATTTTGGTTAATGGAGGGGAATATTTGTCCTTCAATAAAGGGATGTAAAACTCATTTACCAAAATAGCTGATATGTCTGATCTTAAAATATATTAGATTTTATTTTAGGCTTCCTGGAGTTTCTTGCCTCCTTTTAGTTTATATTCTTTTCATTCCTGTGGATAATATCTTGGCTTTGTGTTTTTCTCTAATGACATAGAAGATGTTATTGTTCTTATTTACGTAAGTGGCTATTTTCATAGACCCTTAAAACATTCTCCAAATTTTGCCTGTCAAATCCAAGAATTGTCGCTTTTCCCCTTTGCAACATGTAAAATGTAATCTTTCACACTCTGTCTTACTTAATAGTCGTTATTAATATAACCTTAAGGGTTCAGTTCAGTCACTCAGTTGTGTTTGACTCGTTGAAACCCCATGGACTGCAGCACACCGTCTTCTCTGTCCATCACCAACTCCCAAAGCTTACTCAAACTCATGTCTGTTGAGGCAGTGATGCCATCCAACCCCACCCTCTGTCATCCCCTTAATTTTAAGGGTTAGATTTTATTAATTGTATTAAATAACTATTCTTTACCTGGTTTCATATCTATAGCAATTACAGTGACATCGCCATATTTAATGACTTTTCATGCTTACCATCAATCTTTATACAAAATTTTATCTTCCTAAATTTCTTAATTATGATGTTAAACATCTTTAGAAAATTGCTTTAAGAATGGTTTGAATATAGGTTTAAGATGTTGCATATTTAATAGTTTTTCTGTTTTTATACATGAACAGTACTTTTATTGACTATAAAATTCTTATGTCAGAATCTATGATTTGCTCAAGATTATGTGTATCACTCCACTGTCTTATGCATAGGTAATTTTTTTTTTCTGTTTCATCCTTTATTTTCCTTATCTTTGAAATTTAAACATTTATCATATATAGTATAATATCTGGAGAAGGAAGTGGCAACCCACTCCAGTATTCTTGCCTAGAGAATCCTGTGGACGGAGGAGCCTGGTGGGCTGCTCTCCATAGGGTCGCACAGAGTTGGACATGACTGAAGCGACTTAGCATGCATGCATGCATTGGAGAAGGAAATGACAACGCACTCCAGTATTCTTGCCTGGAGAATCCCAGGGATGGAGGAGCCTGATGGGCTGCCATCTATGGGATCGCACAGAGTCAGACACGACTGAAGCGACTTAGCAGCAGCAGCATAATATCTGGGTCTCAAGCATTTCTTTTTCAAAAATATCCTTTAGTATAGTAGTTTAGATCTCAGTTCTCTTCCCTTTTTACTTTTTGTCATCTGGTCTCTTTTTAAATTTTGTCATTACATTTTTCAGTTACTTGGTAATACCTTTAAAAGGCTCAAAGAAACCTGAAGTCAAGAACTGAGGGCAATTTAAGCTGAGTTATTAGTGTCCTCAGGCTCAGGCAGAAGCAAATGTAAATCCTTTCTGGAGGAATCCCTTTTCATCAAGCCAAAAAGATTCTCACAGATGGAGTTCCAAGGAATATTAGTTCTTCAGCCAGAAATCATAAAATACATAAGGAAACAAGGCTGAATGAGAGTTAACAAAAAATAGAAGAATCAGATATCTAGACATCTCAGATACTGGTATATCTCATAATGTAAAATAATTATGTTTATGTATTTAAAGAGTAAGGGACAGGCTTGAAAATATAAGGATCCAGAGACTGTTTAAAAAGATCAAGCATATTTGGAAAAGAACACAATGAGTCATTAGAAATTAAAAATAGTTGTGCAATGCACAGGTTGACATTTAGCATCCTATACATAAATGAAGAGAGATCTCATGCGTTAAAAGACATCCAAAGGAGTTACTCATAATGCAACACAGAGAGATACAGAAATATAAAACTGTTGCATGGAAGGTGCTAATATTATGTAGAAAGTGAAAGTGTTAGTCACTCAGTTGTGTCCGACTCTTTGTGGCCCCCTGGTTGTAGCCCGCCAGGCTTCTCTGTCCATGGGGTTACCCAAGCAAGAATACTGGAGTGGGTTACCCTACCCTTCTCCAGGGGATCTTCCTAACCCAGGGATTGAACCTGGGTCTCCTGCATTGCAGGCGGATTCTTTACCATCTGAGTCACATGGGAAGCCCATATATAGGGCTGTAATGAAATACTAAAACATAATATATACTAATGTATAGTATATATATATATAAAACAGTAATATAAATATTATAATAATTATAAGCAATTATTATTATAACAGATACTGTGTTAGTATATAATACATAATGTTACAGTATAATGAAGTGAGGAGGTCTGACATGCATCTTAACTGGAATTCCAGAAGCAGAGGAGTCAAAATCAGAGGATGGGGCAGAGTCAGTATTTGAAAAGATAGGAACTAATAACTCTGCAAAACTGGTGAAAGACATCAATCTTCAGATTTAGCAAGCCTCCCAAAATTCCAGAAAGAATGAATAGAAATAAATACACATGAGACATATCATAGTGAACCTATACAACACCAAAGACAAATAAGATATCTTAAAAGGTCGCTTCAAAGGAAAGTAGACTTAAAACTGACTTGCCAGTAACAACCATGGAGCCAGAAGGCTGTGAAGTAATATCTTCAAAGTGGGGAGATGATATAATTGCCAACCTAGAATTCCATATTCAGCAAAATTTTAAGAATAAGTGTAGATAAAGTTCTTTCCAGGTAGATAGAACCTGGGAGAATATGTACCAAGAGACCATCTCTAAAAGCAATTCTAATTGATGTACTTTAGGCAAAAGGAAAATTATCCCAGATGGAAGACCTTAGCTGCAGAAAGGAATGATAAACTAAGAAAGTTCATATGAGAATAAATCTAAGCTAAAGTTGATTTATAACACCAAAATAGTAATGGCTTATAGCAAATAACTTAGGAAGGAAGTAGCTGAAATAATTCTAAGGTCCTCGATTTATGTAGGAGGATGGTAAAATTACTGACATTCTCTGTTCAGTGCATGTTAACATTTCTAGGGTGATCACAAAAAAGATATAGTAGAACTTCTAAATATAGTGGAGATTTTAAAAGGAATAAAAACATTCAGTCAACCCAAGAGAAAGTAAAAGAGGAGAAAGAACACACATAAGACAGTAGAATAAATTCAGATAAGTCATTAAATATGTGTAAGTTAACAAAACCTTGCTGTTAAAAATTGGTATGGCCATTATGGAAAACTTTATGGAGTTTGTTTTAATTTTATTTTAATTAAAAATAGAACTACCATATGATACAGCAATCCCACTTCTGGGTATATACCTGAAGGAAATGAAATCAATATATTGAAGACACGTTTGCACCCCTGTGTTTATTGTGGCATTGTTGTAACAGCCAAGGTAAGGTATGGAAACAACCCAAGTATCTATTGATGGAGAAATGGATGAAAAAATACGATTTTTATAAATACACACATGCAGTTGAGCCTTGAACAACTGACCTGCTGCAAAGTCAAAAACTGCTTGTAACCTATAGTTGGCCCTCAGGGTGCACGATTCAGCCAGCCTCGGATCCTGTAGTACTGTAGTATCTACTGTTGGAAAAAATCTGTTAGTGGACTCATGCAGTTCAAACCCATATTGTTCAAGGTCAGCAGTATGTATGTTGTATGATTACTCGACCATAAAAAAGAAGGCAAACCTGCCACTGGTGACAACATGGCTGAAACTTGAGGACATTTATGGTAAGTAAAGTAGGTCAGAGAAAAACATACTATGATCTCTCATATATGTGGAATCTAAAAAACTCCTTTTAAAAAATGAACTGAAATAGAGTAGATTGGTGGTTGCCAAGGGAGTCGGGTAATTGGGGAGATGTTATCCAGAGGTACAGTCTTCTAGTTAGAAGATGAGTAAGTTTGGGGGCTCTCAACGATAGTGTGGTGACTAAAGGTAACAGTACTATATTGCATACCTGAACATAACCAGGAGAGTAGATCTTAAATATTCTCAGCACACCCACCCAACATCCCCTACCGTATACACACACATAGTAATCATGTGAGGTGATTAAGGTGGAAGTAACCTCACTCAGACTTCCCTGGTGGCTCAGACGGTAAAGGGTCTGTCTACAATTCGGGAGACCTGGGTTCAATCCCTCTGTCGGGAAGATCCCCTGGAGAAGGAAATGGCAACCCACTCCAGTACTCTTGCCTAGAAAACCCCATGGACTGAGGAGCCTGGTGTCCATGGGGTCGCAAAGAGTCAGACACAGCTGAGAGATTTCACTTCACTTAACCTCACTCATGGCAAATAGATGGGGAAAACAGTGGAAACAGTGGCTGACTTTATTTTTGGGGGCTCCAAAATCACTGCAGATGGTGACTACAGCCATGATATTAAAAGACACTTACTCCTTGGAAGGAAAGTTATGACCAACCTAGATAGCATATTAAAAAGCAGAGACATTACTTTGCCAACAGAGGTCTGTCTGGCCAAGCCTATGGTTTTTCCAGTGGTCATGTATGGATGTGAGAGTTGGACTGTAAAGAAAGCTGAGCACCAAAGAATTGATGCTTTTGAACTGTGGTGTTGGAGAAGACTCTTGAGAGATCTTCCAGTCCATCTAGTTAGAAGATGAGTAAGAGATGGTTGAGATCCAACCAGTCCATCGTAAAGGAGATCAGTCCTGGGTGTTCATTGGAAGGACTGATGTTGAAGCTGAAGTTCTAACACATTGGCCGCCTGATGTGAAGAGCTAACTCATTTGAAAAGACACTAATGCTGGGAAAGATTGAGGGAGGGAGGAGAAGGGGACGACAGAGGATGAGATGGTTGGATGGCATCACCGACTCAATGGACATTAGTTTGGGTAGACTCCGGGAGTTGGTAATGGACAGGGAGGCCTGGCGTGCTGCAACTCATGGGGTTGCAAAGAGTCGGACATGACTGAGCGACTGAACTGAACCTCATTCTGATAATCATTTCACAATATATATCAAATGGTCACATTGTATAATTTAAACTTACATAATGGTATATGTCAGTTATATTTTAATACAGCTGGAAAAATAGGAATAGCATTCACTTCTTGGTGAGGGAGGGGAAAGAATGGGGGTGGGCAGGAGAGACACGGAGTAGCTTTCAGGGTTTCTAGTAATGTTCTGTTCCTTCAACTAAGTGGTAGAATACAAATTCTGTGCTTTCCTTCAACCCTCACCCAGCTAACAACTCAAGTGCATGCAGGTTTGCGGTTGGCATAGAATTGGGTTTAACTGGGCTTGAGGTTTCACTGAAGGTGTGTTCAGTGAAATAATTACAGTGATGAGACACAGAATCCAAGCTGGAGAGAGAAGGAAAAGATATAATGATATCATGGACCATGAGAAAGTGGCTTGGCCATCTTCGTGGGTCACTGAATTGCCAGAGTAGAGCTTCTAGCGTGTGTGAAGCAGATGGTCAGGGGGTGGGTGTGAATGTGCGTGATTCATGAAATAAAGTTCTGGAATTCGTATTTTCATTATTAGCCTCAGGGTCTAAGTGACCATGGACGTGTACCTGGCTGTTATGGTTGAACAGAAAGGATTTTGGAGGTCATGGAACAGAAAGGATGGAGTATTGGATGGGTGGTGGACTCATGGTTTTCGGTCCTGGCTGCACATAATCTGAGGAACTTTCAAAGAATATCAATCAATGCCCAGGCCCTTCCCCAGATGAATTAAATCAGCGTCTCTATGTGTAGTTTCTTGGGAACTGAACTGCCATTTCCTAAGAGCTCCTCATACAATTATAAGGGGCATTCAGGGTTGAGAACCAAGAGTATGAATGTTGGCCAAGAATGATCATAAGAGAAGTGGTAGGGGAAATGCCTTGAAAGTCATTTCTTCAATAAATGGGATCTGCTGGTATTTTTGTTATTATTATTACCACAATCCTTATCATTATTGACAGTGGCAACAGCAATAGTATTATCCAGGGAAAAGAGTCCAGATCTTAAAAGTCTCAAAGGGTCCTTCGAAAGGTTAAAGCCCACTTATTTTTAGATGATCATCAAGGAGAATTCATAACAGGGTTTGGAAAAAGAACCTTGGAGGCTGGCAGTATTGTTAATTGACCTTCCAGAGTAATACTAAAGCAAGAAGGCGCTCCACCCCGTCATTGCTGACCTGGCAGTCCGCAGGCATCCAAAGCCAGCTGGTCAGGAGCTGGATGCAGCGCCCTGCCCTGGGAGCCAAACAGTTGCCTCGTAGACCTTCTTTTCTCTTGTCAAACCTAAAGGCTGAGACAGCCGATTACTAACAGGGACCTATAAGCCTTAGTCGTGTTTCCGCGCTCCTGTCTCCGAGTACAGAGTGGGGAGTAGAGACAGACATTAAACATCTAACACTAATATTTTATATTTTCAGATTGCTTTCTGTGCATCTTTTGCAATCTTGTCCCTTCCCCCACAAAGAAAGAGTGTTAGCAGTCAGCGTGAGCAGTACTGTGTAAAGCTCGTGTGTACTTGCAGGTATTTTGTGCCTCTTCAAGATGTAGCCTCGGTAAAGAATGCAAAGAATTCTACTAGGTACAAACGAACAGAAATAATCTTATTTTTGTGGTTTTGCACATGAAAGCATGTTTTCATGTAGATTCACTGGCTCATTGGGAAAGCTGGCGTGCAAACACGTTAGAAAAGATAATGTCAGAGAAAGGATTGGGAAATACTCCCAACTGGAACATTCCAGATTCGTTCTATTCTAGTTTGAGGAAGAATACGATACATCTGTCCCTTTATACCCAACCAGATTTTAGTTTGCTATAAAGAGACATAACCTCTTATGTTTTATTCCCAATCCTCTCTGTCCTCCATGATAGCTCTGATCAGCTTGTGTTATAAATGAATAAAAGAGCTAATGTAAAAACCCATCACTTGATACAGGAAGACATTCACTTTTCTCTCTGGCCCTGTATAGAGCAAAAATAATGATGACATGGCTGGATAATGATACTTTTCAGTAAAGAATGCCATTTCTGTAGTGTCTCTATTGGGTGTGTTAAGTAGGGAGAAACAGTTAAACTCGGTACTTCCTTGGCAGTCCAGTGGTTGAGACTTCACCTTCCAGGGCAGGGGTATGGGTTCGACCCCTGGTCGGGGGGCCAAGGTCCCACATGCCTCACCGCCAAAAAACCAAAGAAGCGATGCTGTAGCAAATTCAATAAAAACTTTAAAAATGGTCCACATTTTTTAAAAAAAGACGGTAAACTAAAGTTTGTTTTATAAATCAGTCATCTTTTAAATATAGTCATCTTTTAAGTATTTCAGCTGTGTTTCTGTCCGACTTTTTTCACACCTGAAATTCCCAGCTATTCATTTACTGACTGTGTGACACTGTCTTAGCTCTGTGAGGGCCACTTCTTCCTCTGAAAAAACAAGGGTAACTCTTTCTGGCTTCTTCACAGAGGTGCTGTTAAAAGCAAATGAGGGTATGAATGTGGAATACTTTGTAAATTAGAAATTGCTACATATAATGGTTTTTGTCATCATTGTCATTCAGGTTTTGTTGTTGTCATTGCTATATTTCTAATCTAAAAGATGGACCTTAAGTTACTTTGATAAGCATGACCAAGACCTAAACAGGTTTAAAACCTGATTTGGCATCGCCATTATGAGCATAAGAACTTAGAGCATTTAAAAGTTTTTAGTGTAAGCTATCATAAATTTAGAATGCTTTCTTAAGGTCTAAAAGAAAAATAGTTTTATGTTTTCTGATGACCTGTGGACATTTTCCTGACGGTGCTGAGTAAATTATAGCAAAGCAAATCAAACTGCCTTTTGATATTTTGGACTACTATTGCATGAATATTTTATTGAGGTGAAAGTTTACTATCTGAAGAAAATAATATTACTCTAGGGGAAAAAATACAGAGTACATCTCTAACTTGATACATATTCTTCAGAAATCTTGGTCACTGGAGTTTCATTGTCATTTCTTCTAGCCTCCCTGAGAAAATTTTTGTTTTCCCCATTCAACAAATACTTCCTAAGCACCTGTCCCATGCCAGGCATGGTTCTCAGGGTTGGAGATAGAGTACAGTTATGATCTACAGACATGGTCCATTTCCTCCCAGAGCCCAGGGTGTGAAGGCAGTTACAGAAACCCTCGTACAGCCTGTTCTGTGGCAGTGAAGGCAGGGTGGGGGTGAGGGGTGGGCGGGTGCCGTGAGCCATCCCTGCCCGCTGGAATCTCACCATTTCTTAAATGTGATTCTGTTTAAGATGGCCCGTCCCATACTGACAGCCCTCCAAACAGCAGTCCGGATGCACAGATTTTAAAATCTGCTTAGTGAACCTACTTTGCAGAAATTAAAGTCTCCTTTCCACTTTAAAAGAAAGAAACACACAAGATGCTGTATTAAGCCCCCTGCTTTTAAAGCCCTGAGCACTTGACTACAAAGTCTGTCGAAGGTCAATGGCTCTGGCCTGGAGGTGTCCCTGTCAGAGCTCACAGTTGGTCTGTTCTTGAGTGCACTGCCAAGATGAGCCTCTTTCTGGGCCCAGTCAATTGTTCCTTGGGTGCTTCTAGAACTAACTAAAATGATCGCTTAAAAACTGGCAGAGTCTTCTGTGAGGAACGGTAAACCTCATTCAAAATGAAAGGTTCTTAAAACGTAGAGTGCTTTTCTTCTGATTGCTTCTAGAGCTTCGTGTTTCATTTAGCCCGTCTCTGCATGGATTGGCAATGAGGAGTCCTTCTCTTATTCTTAGAGACTAAATGAAAGAGACTCAAGCAAGCTGCCTATAGTTGTGGTGTCTAATAGTATCTAACTTTTTATTGTGCCGTATGTTTGAGTTGAGTTTAAACCTGTTCATAAACATGACACTGGTAGGCTGGAGATAACCTTAAGAGCCTGTGGGAGGAAGATTTAATACATCTTGTTTGCTATATTTTCTGCAGTGGGGATTTCTTACCACCTGTGATTCTCAGATAAAAATCTTTTCTATCTAGGAAAGGAGTTCTAGGTTTGGAGCCAGAGTGACCTAGGTTACCATCCCACTTATGTAATCCCCCCAAACTCTTCTTGTCTCCAGTCTCAAGAATTAACAGCGAGTCTCTTCCTCCCTCACACATAATGTCTTATAAGTTCAGCATTGAGGTCTGCTTACAAGAATAAACTGAGATACTAATTCTTGGTTTATGATCAAGCCATACTGTCCTCCTTGCTAGTGAGGGGGGGTAAGCATGTTCCTGTAATGCATGAATCCTTACCCTAAATTCATGCTTCCATGCGCTTCACTGAATAAAAACGTACGGCTGAGGTTGCGCTGGTAACCACCCTGGTTCCTTCTCCTCCTTCCTCTTTATCGGAGGCTGGCACGGCCTTCTCACATATTGATTGTGCGGTCATCTGCAGATGTGATTTCTGTGGCATCTCCATGTGAATCTCAAAGTGGGAACTGGTTGCTGAGAGGACACAGATTATACATAGTCCGGATTTTTGTCTTCAACAAGCTCTGTGCCACAGTCTTCCCATTTCTCCTCTCAAGGTGCAACTCGAGGTTTAAATTTCATCTGTCATTTAGCACCCACTTGTGTTAAAGTGGCTTGCCTAACTATGCTTCTATCAATAACTTTTAATGTGTCTTGTTAATACATCTTCTTAGAGGAGCCCAGGGACATTTTACAACAATCACTGCTGGTGTTAATTTCACGGATGTCTCTCTGTCACAGCTGTCCTTAACTGACGTGCAGGCTAAAGTGACAACCTTTCTTTGGGCGTGATTCTAGCTAGCACATGACTATCTAGATTTTCTTTTGGTCTTTTTCCTATTTTAGTTCGAACTGTAAGTTCCCATTAGACTACAAGAGTACAATGCTAAATTGTACGTAGGTAAAATTTTTTTAGGTATCTACCATCCACAGGTTTCTGATTCTTACTCCCCCAAAGTCCTGTTAGATGCTAATGATCCAACTGATACGAAAAACTCACATCCACATCAAGTATTAAGGACCGTTTAATGTGCTGTTTACAGCCCATCTGCTTCTAACAAGATTTTTCAGTTGCACTACATAGAAACTTAATTTGTCGATTTGTTGTCCTTCTGTGATTTATGTTTTAAAACACTGAAGCACAGATGATTTCTGTTTACCCCAAAGCAGTGCCCGTCTGAGGTAGCTTTTCGAGCCTCTGAGCTGAGGACCTTCAGAGAGCTGCTGTTCAGCCACACTGGGTGGACAGCTGCTTTCATTAAGCCTATTTCTGCTGGTGTGCCTTACTTTTAATAATAGAATACTTCTGAAACATTTTACATTAATTATTGGAGAATGGACTTGTGTAACTGCCTCTATACACATGTGGCTTTTGGGCACATTAAATGTGCATTGTACTAAATTTGAATTGTGTGCTGTAAGAGGAAAATGCATACCAGATTTAATAAAATACATACTAGACTTAGTCTAGAAAAAAGAATTAAGTTATCCTATTAATTTATTATATTGTTTTTTGAACTGATGTTTTAGATATAATGGGTTAAATAAAAATATATTGTTAAAACTACTAATTTGGATGAGAAGGTTGGATGGAATCACGGATTCAATGGATGTGAACTTGGATAAACTCCGGGAGATGGTGAGGGACAGGGAGGCCTGGCGTGCTTGCAGTCCATGGGGTCGCCAAAGAGTTGGACACAGTTTAGCAACTGAACAGCAACAACGACAAAATTATTTATAACTTTTCCTTTTTTTTTTTAACTGTGACAAGTGGAAAATTTTAAATTACATAGGTGGTTCTTATTAATTTCTATTTAATAGGACTGATCTATAAAGATCCTATAATCCAGTCTCTTCATTTTAGAGATAAGACAGCCAAGTAGAATTCAGAGAAATTAAATGACTCGCTTTATTTAAGTCACAAAGCATCTTATTGTAGTAGAAAAGCTCGTGACTAGAAATTCCTCTCAAATCTTAAGGCCAGTGCCCTTTTCAGTGATACCAGCATTTTGAGACTCTAATACTTTTTATATAGGAGGAAGTGTCTACCCTTCAGAATTTTTCACTGAACCCTTTAGTTA
Organism: Cervus canadensis; assembly: GCF_019320065.1. Classification (NCBI taxonomy): domain Eukaryota; kingdom Metazoa; phylum Chordata; class Mammalia; order Artiodactyla; family Cervidae; genus Cervus; species Cervus canadensis. The sequence continues at coordinate 14,641,283 of NC_057388.1, forward strand.
GAGCAAAGATTTTTCATTTTTCCCTATAATGCAAGTAAAAAATTCTTTTAGTTTTTTTTATGAATTTCAAATTGCAGTTATTAGCTTTTCTTAAGAAAAGAAAAGTTATTTCTTTTCTTAAGATGGAGGTAGATTTCCCTGTGAAAATCTTGCAAACAGAACACTTTAGGCAGTGGAAATATTATTTTAAAAGAGCCAATAAATACCATATTAGAATTTTCAATCTCATTGCACTTTTGTAATATAGATATGTCATAAATTTCACATTTTTATTGGGTATGCTGTAGTCACACTATCATGTAAGCATGTTACTGGGAAACGATGCTAGTAAGAGTGAGGCCTCCAGGCTGTATACTTCGTTGGTAAATTGCCAGGCAACTAGTTATTTTCTCTTGCTAAGCATTAGTCCTCTCTGCGTTAGTATTGTGAGAGCAGCCTTTATTTGAGCTAAAGAATTGGTCATGTGTGGAAAAGTCAGGCAGAGTTCAGTTTTTAAGAGCAGTGCAGAGTGGTGTTCTGTGGTGTGTGAACTGTGACCTCGGACCCATTATTTAGCGTCTCTGTGCCTCACTGTCCTTGTCTCTAAATTAGGAATACCACTACTCACCTACAGGGTGGCTGTACAGCTTTGAAAGCCACGTGCGCATGGCCTAGTGTTCCGTAATGTCTCATACGACCAATTTTACTTTAGTACAAAGAGAAGATAAATGAGCGAGTATTCGTTCTTATCTTTAAAATACTTTTAGCTTCTTCCTCCTCTTTCCCAGAAGTTTTTCACCATTGAAGTAAGCGTTCTTGGTCAAACCTGCTTATCAAGGACATCTTCTTTTTCACAGAGAGATTTTTAATTGTTATTTCTGACAGATATCACACTCCATACAAACACTTACAGCTGGAGATCTCCCACTGAAAATACAATAGGCATAGAATATCACAGTTAGAATATAAAATATAACCAGATGAGCCTTATAAAAAAGCTTATCTAAATAGTAACACACACACACACACACACACACATTATTATTATTTAACTGCTCCTGGGTCTTAGTCTGTAGGATGCAGGATCTAGTTCCCTGACCAGGGATCAAACCCGGGTGTCCTGCATTAGGAGTGCAGAATCTTAGCCCCTAGGCCACCAGGGAAATTCCCATTTTTAAAAAAATAGTGGTATTTTTCCAAAATAATAAAATACCTAGGAATCAATTTAACCAAGGAGGTAAAAGACTTGTACACTGATAAGTATAAGATGTTGAAGACACAAATAAATGGAAAGGTATTCTGTGTTCGTGGATTGGAAGAATTAACTTTTTCCAAAGCAGTCTATAAACTCAGTGCAGCCCCTGCCAAAATTCCAATGGCATTTTCCACAGACACAGAAAAAAAATCCTAAAATTTATATGAAATCATAAGACCCTGAATAATTAAGGCAACCTTGAGAAAGAAGAACAAAGCTGGAGGCATCATGCCCCCTGATTTCAAACTAATTTACAAATCTATAGTAATCAAAAGAGTATGATATTGGCATAAAAACAGACATGTAGACCAGTGGAATAGACTAGAAAGCTCAGAAATGAACCCATACACTTACGTCAGTTAACTTTCAACAAGGAGGCAAGAATATACTATAGGGTAAGGACAGTCTTTTCAATAAATGGTATTGGGGAAACTAGACAGCCACATGCAAAAGAATGAAACTGGACCACCATCTTACACCATACGTAAGAATTAACCCAAAATGTATTAAAGTCTTGAACCTCAAACCAGAAACCATAAAACTCTAGAAGGAGACATAGATGATAAGCTCATGGACATGGGTCATGGTGATGATTTTAGAATTCGACACCAAAAAGCAAAGGCAACAGAAGCAAAAATAAATCCGTGGGACCAAACTAAAGTGCTCCTGAAGAGCAAACGAAACCTTTAACAAAAGTAAAAAGTCACCTGCAGGGTCGGAGAAAATGTTTGCAAACCTTTTATCTGATAAAGGGCTAATAGGACTTATGCAACTAAATTGCACAAGAACAATCTGGTTAGAAAAATGGGCAGAAATCTGAATAGACATTCTTCCAGAGAAGACATACAGATGGCCAGCAGATATATCTGCTTAACATTACTTATCATCAGGAAATGCAAATCAAAATCACAATGAGGTATCACCTAAAACCTGAAGAATGGCTGTCGTCAAAAAGACAGGAGATAACAAGTGGTGAGAAGATGGAGAAAAGGAACCCCTTGTGCTCTGTTGGTGGGAGTGTAAGCTGGTGCACCCACCATGGAAAACAGTCTAGAGGCTCCTCAAAAAACTAAAAATAGAACTACCATGTGACCCAGCGATTCTACTTTGGTTATTTATCTAAAGGAAATGAAAACACTAGCTCAGAAGGTTTTATGTACCCCCATGTTTATTGTGGGATTATTTTTAATAGCCAAGAAATGGAAGCAACTAAGTGTCCATCCGTGAATGAATGGATAGAACCAAAGTGAGAGACATATGTATCTATATATAGATATATAGGTATGTGTATATATATTTAATATGTGTGTATTTATGTATATATAAAATATTATTTGCAGCAACACGGATGGGCCTTGAGGGTGTTAACACTAAGGGGAATAAGTCAGGTAGAGAAAGACAAATATCATATGATTTCACTTACATGTGGAGTCTAAAACAAAAACAGATCAGTGGTTGCCAGAGGGGTGGGGGTTGCTGCAAGTAGGAGAAATGAGTGAAGGTGGTCAGAAGATACAAACTTTATGTTATAAAACAAGTAAGTCCTGGGGAGGTAATGTACAGGATGGAGAATATAGTTAATAACACTCTGTATATATGAAAGTTGCTAAGAGAGTAGATCTTATCATAACAAAAAAGTTATTTTTGCAACTCTGTGGTAATAGATGTTAATTAGACTTATTGTGGTGATCATTTTGCAATACATGCAAATACTTCTTATATACTTGAAACTAATACAGTATTATATGTCAGTTATATCTCAGTTTTTTAAAAGGCGCTAGACATGCCAATATCCTTCTCTTACTGGTCACTACTTATTTGTCTACTGACCTATTCCCCCAAAAAACACTCATCCAAATTGTAGGGATTTTTAAAACTGGCTTTTCAAAATCATGGTGGGATTTTTGTAATCTTTGTTTATGTTTTAGTAACCACACCAGACACTATCACAACATTGAAGTAGATTTTTAAATTTGATATGTATTGAGTTAGAATATTGGAACAAATAATTTTCAATAATAATTGTTCCCAAATTTCAAATATTTTAACATTGAAGTTTGGCAATTGAATCATATAAATTTAAAGGTTTTTCACTTAAAATTATTCCATCATATCTGTAGTCAGCACTTGTTATCTTACTCTTCTTCGTGCCCACTACCCATGCCATTTCTTTTCATGGCCGGCTGTTCCTTCCTTGCAACCAGCACTTCCCACAGTTGCTTTTCTTGCATTTTGCCCAATTTCCCCTCTGCACTATAATCCTCACCAAAGTAGCACCACAGCTGTTTATCCCCCACTTTATCTGTTGCCCGGTCTTGTGCCAGACACACTATAGGGACCCAAATACTTTTTTTAAATAGATGAATGCAATTGATTTTCTGATTCCTAATTCATTTCTTTCTTCTGTATTATATTACCTTTGTCATTTTTATAATTAGGATGTGCATTTTTAATGGAAAAAGTGCAGGTCATTATTTATACTCTTTTGGCTAAGTTTCTTAAAGCCATTTGGTTTCTTTACATGTAGTTACAAAATTCTTAAACTGTTTTTAATTGGTAATCATCTTTTGATGCTTTGACTGTTTGAGCCAATATGAATTAAGCCAACTAAAGATTTTTTTTAACATATTACTAAATGAGGAAACGGATTCTGGAACATTTCAGGCACCATTCAAAGCTGTTTGGAATCAATGATATACGATCTGGCATATAATTTTTAATGATTATTTTTAACATTTTTTAATATTATTATAAATTGATGCCTCTTGCAACTTGACATGTCTCGGTGTCATTTATTTCTCCACAGTGACTTTAACTGAATTGAACAGAATCTGTTATGCTACTAAATGTATCAAAACACACCTCATGGTCAATCTGTGTTTCAATTTGCCATCTCAAGATAGAGTGACAAGTAATTAATGTTTTCAAAAAGAGAATGCGTTTTGGCAATTTTTAATGCATCCCAGTGAATTTGGTAATTGGGTTGAATGTGTGCTTTCACTCCGGGAAGTCTCTAATCCTAACATCAGCAGTTGGTCTGGTGTCTAAAATGTTCACAATTTTGTTAAAATTATACTCGGTACCAAATGCAGTTCTTTCACCAAGAAAGGCAGAGTCAGGTGACACTTCTGGTGGTCTCAACAATGACAATAGAGAATATGCTGAAAAAGTTACTATTACTGAAACACTTGCTAGAAGTTATTTCTCTGAGCATTGTTACAGAAAAGGAAGGGGAGAAATTGGTGAAATCTTGACTGGAATGCTCCCTTGATCCATACCACTTGAGTTTGGAAGCAAGGAAATAATTATAAAAAGTTATTACTGGCTCTTTTATTATCCAGTCATCAAACTTAACAACAAGAAAAGAAAACTAGAAAATGAAGACTACTTCATTTCTCAGCCCAGCAGCGTTTGTTCATTCAGCATTTGTTGTGTCCATGTGCGTCTGCTACATACTACATGTGCAGTTTACTACTCAGGGACCCTGCCTCACAGAGTTTGAATTTTAGTAGGAGATAAAGACTGAAAACTAAATCTAAAATAAAAAGACAAACATATAAAATTATATCAAGTTGTGGTAAGTTTAGTGAAGGAAGTAAGCCATGGAATGAGATAGAGAACAAGCAGATTTACTTGGGAGGATATACTTTAAGATGGGATGAACAGAACAGGTCTCTCCGAGGAAATGGTATTTAAGGTGAGACATTGAATTGAAGCAAAGAGTGTTAGAACTGAGAGGCAAAGGAAGTTAAAATATGATACCTTTTCATATTCGGATTGGGAAAGAATAACAAACCTGAAAATCACCAAGTTTTGGTGGTGATGTGAGAAAAAGAAAACCCTCAGAGCCAGTTTAAGTAGAGACAAGTACTCTATAGAGAGCAATTTGGCATTCTGTCTCAAATGTGAAGACAATTTTGTATATATACTCCAATAATGTATCCTCTTATACTGAGATGTCATAGGAAATTTTCTGTCACAACTTCAACAGTTTCAAAGGATGGAGTTTCCCACATATTGTAAATATTGACATTTAAACATAAAACTATGACATCATTCTTTCATATTTATCCAATGAAATTGAAATCCCATAGCAGTTTGACACATGACATCATCTGTCTAAAAAAATACATGAACAAACTCTTTACCAATCAGAAATTTTGCATCATTCCTTTTTCTACTTGAACTCTGATTTCTATCCATGAAGATCTTTTATTGATCACTGTACCATATTTCTTGGCAACAAAAAGTATTAGTATAAATTAAATATATATATATGCATGTATATGTGTGTGTATATATATGTATACTATGACCATAGACCAAGTCTTTCTTCTGAATAATTTATTTGTAGTAGATAATAAACCAAAACAATATAAATATATTGCACATTTTTATAATTACTTAAAAATTTTTGTAGAAGGGTATCTCTTAATAGAAGAGCTTAATTTTTTCCTACAATAAATTCATGTGTTTGAGGATGATTATTACTACAATAAAGCTAACAGTAAAATGAAGAGAAGGAATTGGGCTATGGTAATTACAGTGGAGGGGAAGAGCTCATAAAGGTATAGTAGAATCTACAATGTTCCTCTGAAGTTTACCTAAATATTATACACTGCATAGATGAAATTTAAAAATCAATATAGATTTATGATTTTCAAAAATATGTCGGCAAAAGGATGAAAATGTTTCTTCTATGAGTCTGATTGAGTGTTTAAGAAAATAAAAAACACTCACTGTGATCAATAGATCGTCCTTTAACTTGAAGGTGTAGCTTTGACCTATTGGAAATAAAGGTGAACTTTTCACTATTAATCTACTTTCTGTCTCAATAGATTTGCCTCTCCTGAATATTTCATATAAGTAGAATTACATGCAGGCTTCCTGGATAGCTCCAGTTGGTAAAGAATCCACCTGCAATGCAGGAGACCTGGCTTTGGCTCCTGGGTCGGGAAGATCTGCTGGGGAAGAGATAGGCTACCCACTCCAGTATTCTTGGGCTTCCCTTGTGGCTCAGCAGGTAAGGAATCCGCCTACAGTGCGGAAGACCTGGGTTCAATTCCTGGGTTGGGAAGAAGGGAAAGGCTACCCACTCCAGTATTCTGGCCTGGAGAATTCCATGGACTCTAGTCCATGGGGACACAAAGAGTTGGACACAACTGAGCGACTTTCACTTCACTTCACTTTGTGACTTACTTTTTTCACTTAGCATAATGTTTTCAAGCATCAAACATTTGAAACATGTATCAGTACTTCATTTCTTTTTATAGTTTTAATTGTTGAATAATATTCCATTATGTGGATATACCACATTTTGAAGTATTTTTTGAATACCTGTTTTTAATTTTCTTAAGTATATATCTAGGAGTGGAATAGCTGGCACTATGATAATTCTATGTTTAAATGTCTGAGAAACTGCCAAGCTGTTTGCCGAGTATTTGCTCCATTTTATATTCCCACCAGCCATGTGTGATGGTTCCAGTTTCTCCGCATCTTAGCCAGCAGTTGTTATCTGACTTTTTGATTATAGCCATCCTAATGGGTGTGTAGTATCTCACTGTAGGTATCTGGAGGGTTGTTTTTTTTTTTTTACTTTTTGCATTTCCTTCACAGCTAATGACATCATGCATCTTTTCAGTGCTTATTGGCCATTTATCTTCTTTGAAGAAATGTCTATTCAGATCCTTCTCCTGTTTTTCATATAGGTTATCTTTTTTATTACTGAGTTGTAAGAGTGTATATATTCTAGATTCATAGCCCTTATCAGATATGATTTGCAAATATTTTCTCCCATTCTGCAGGTTGCCTTTTTACTTTCATGATAGTATCCTTTGAAGCATAATGTTCTTTTAATCAATTTTTGTTTAGGTTTTAGTTCAAAGTCATTAAATAAATAGGAAGTAAAAATGCACTTGTGAGCCTTTTTAAAATTAGCTATACACTTTGAGCACGAAAGCACCACTTTTATTTGTGCTACTTTGGGCATAAATAGTGATGATGTACTTCCCTTTTTTTTCTACATGTAAGAGTCCACCCAGACGCTTGCAACTATATTGAGTCCCGGAAATGTTCTCATTCTCTTGTCTTGCCAGTGATACAATCCTCTTAGCATTGTTGGTTCAGGAATAATGTTAAGTAGACCCAGATCATGTGGTTTGGGCCTGCTGAAAGCAATGTATCTTCTTTGTTTCCTAAGAATAAACTGCAGCCCAGGTTCCAGCCACTTGGCACCTTTTTGCCATTGCTCACCAAGTGCCGTGAGCTGGGAAATTGAGCGACTGAATGCAGTCAGTTGTCGGTGTCACTGGAAAATTGACCACAGAGGGTGTGTTTCAGGAAGAGTCCTCTTCATTGAACAAAGGACAGTATGTGGTTACTTTAAGTTCTTAAATTTAACTGGAATATATTTGGTTAAGGTAAAAAGGTTATTTTCAAAATATATCACTGAGGCTTCACAACGGTGCTTTTACAGATTAAAATAGTCTAAAGAGTCTATAATTTTAGAGTTTCTAATTCACATAGAATTAGCAATATCCAACAGGATATAAAAATGAGTCATAAAACAACATCCAATGTTTTTTCCTTTTTTTTTTTAAAGTTGGTATCTTACCATTCCTTGTGCTTTTGTTTTGAGAAAAAAAGAAAGTATGATTATTAGAAAAGTATCCTACAGCCCTTTCTCAAGGAGAAGATGCTTTTTTGGTCATTAGAAGCAATCACACCACACTTAAAAAGGCATGAAGTGAAGTTTCGTTAGACTGGGTTGTATTTGCAAGGCAGAATAGTCTAGCAGCTAAAAGTCTACTTCCAGAGTTAGATTTAATTCTCTGTGTTTCAGTGTATTCTACTTCTTAAATGGAAACACTGAGATAACACAGGTTAAAAAAAAAAAATCTTAGAATAGTGACTCACAAATAAACACTCATGAAATGTCAACTATCTCTGGGAGTGGACTTAACCTACACTATCAGAACGTTAGGACTGAACCAAAATGAAGTTAATACAATTAGAACCACTAATAACTAGTATAATTTACTTTTCAGTATTTATCAGAACTCATAATCCAAACCCTTATTTCCATCCTCATCGGTAGGCCATAAATCATCGAGCTTCTTCAGAGACTTCCCATCATCCCACCTGCAGAGAAAGCACAGAGCTCTGGTGAACTCTGAGTGTAGAATCTGTACATTTAGGAACACTTTTGGAAATTACAGGTGTTCGTTTCCAGACCCGTTTGGCACTGAAGCCATAGCACTTATTTCTAGAAGGCTAAAGGAAAACTTGTATTGTGTTCTGAAAATGGACTCTCACTTTCACCTCTGATGACCAGTCATTCTTACTTGAAATGAATGAATTACCTTCTTTTGTGCACATACAACTTTCTTATCCCTCTTTTGTCAGATTTTGCCACTTAACTTCAGGAAAACCCTACCTCATCACCTTACTATTTAGGAGAGTAAAACAACATCTTAATGACCATAGCACTCCAAATTTCCTAGAGATATTTCTAATTAAAATACTCCACTACAAATCTAGGCTAGCAATCTTGAGAGTGCTCTGAAGTACCTTCCAGATTCCTACCAAAGTTCAGTTCATACAACTTAATTTGCCTTTTTCGAATACTAACATATAAGATAACATTAATATATTTTATCTAATTTGTTTAGTCACCCAGTCATGTCTGACTCTTTGTGATCCCATGGACCATAGCTTGCCAGGCTGCTCTGTCCATGGGATTTCCCAGGCAAGAGCACTTGAGTGGGTTGCCATTTCTTTCTCCAGGGGATCTTCCCAACCGAGGGATCAAACCCATGTCTCCTGCATTGGTAGGTATATTCTTTACCACTGAGCCACCTGGGAAACCTTTATCTATTAATAATTATTATTCTAATGATAACACTAATACTATAATAATTTTCCTACATCTATTAATTTCATATATATAAGATTTCCTCTCTATTATGGACTTACTGGCCTGAGAAAATACAGTCTGCTTTCTTAATATGGTGAATTATGAGAAGATTAGTACTTGCCTGTATTTTTCTTACTTGACTCCTAAATGTTTCTCATTATCAAGAGCAGGATGAAATTAAATATTCTTCCATGGTAGGAATCCTTTTCATAACCATTGGAGTTCTGAGTTTCTTCTCAAGATATATACCCGTTTGTCAATACTTTGTGCAGTTATCGTTTATATTGATTTAAGTGGTATTTCCCTAAGAAGGTTTACTCATAACAGAAGAGTTAGGGTCTAAATCTGCTTGGAGTCATGGCACTTCAGAGGTGGATCATCTGATCCAATTACCTCTTATTTCAGAGGAGCTGACTGAAACAGGCTAAATGATTCACACAAGGCCACATGGTTTAGGTAGAGGCAAGAGTCACTGGGACTTGATCTAGTGCTGCTGCTAAGTCTTGCAGATTAATTTTCAACTTGATGTACTGGAAACCGTGTATATTCTGACAGGTACCTTCTTTTTCCTTAAAAGCTTAGGAATCCTAAAAAAGGATGGCTCAAAGAATTGATTATACATTAATCAACTTTTATGTCAATCTTGAAAGCATCTTTCAACCACACAGTGTATTGTTCTTTGAGAAATTCCAAGATGACTTGGATAAAGTTTCTTACTCTGTTGAGGCATTTAAACTGTATTTAAATTTATTAAGCTATATGAATTTCAGATTTTCCCCTGATGATTTTTTGGATACAACTGTGGCTTTTCATTTTTAATCATTTCTTAGCATTACTCACTCTCAAGTTTGTTGAGCAAACTTTTCCCAAGAGCAGGTAATGACATCTTGCACCCTTACAAAAATACACAAAAGAATTACAGTGTAGAGTTCCAGTGTGGGTGAAAGGTCTTTGAGAAATTATGGAGCTGTTTCAAACAGGATTGAAATAACATCAGTTACACTCAGATGTTAATTCATGAAATATTAAATTGACAAGGTTCCTTTTGATTATGATTTTTAAAGCTAAGCAACATGTATAATAGTAAAGCATACAAATTTATTATACCTAAATAGATTTTTAATTCAAAATAAGTGGGAACCATAGTTTGTTTCCCTTTCTTCAAGTTCTTTCTAACTCTACATACCTAAATATTCTGTATTCCTATACTCATTGACTCCTGACAATCCTTTTAGCATTAATTTGTAGATTTTCCACTAGTTGATTTTACTTTAGCTTAAAATATTGTGCTGCAATACACTGCAACAGGTAGAAACAACCCAGATGTGTATCAGTGGATGAATGGATAAACAAAACATGGTATATATATACAACAGAGCATTAGTCAGCGGTAAAAAATTCTGATACATGACGCAACATATAATGCATATGGCCTCTGAAAACATTACACTAATTGAAATAAGCCAAACGCTGAAGGACAAACACTATATGATTCCATTTATATGAGATACTTAAAACAGGCAAGTTGATGGAATATGATATGATAGATGTTACCAGGGGCTGGCGAAGCGAGGAATGGAGAGTTCCTTAATGGGTACAGAGTTTCTATTTGTGATGACAAGAAAAGTTCTAGAGATGGATAATGGTGTTAATTGCATGACGTGACTATATTTAATGCCACTTAATTATACACTGATAAATGATTAGGGTCATAAATATCATGTTGTGTATATTTTACCACGATAAAAAATATTATCCTGAGTTTGCCATGAAGGGAAACAGCAGCACTCTATTTTGGGCTCTCATATGCACCGAGAAGGGACTCTGCCTCCCGCCACTTCATTCTCACACTGGGCTAGAGAAAACGCAGGTGTGTTTACTTTTCCAACCCCATCTTCTATTTTGAAATACAGCCTTTTCACAAATGAGAGCCAAAGTCAAGTGACACAGCTTTCTGCTCCCTCTTCAGTTTTCCAAACTGTTTACTGGTGTTCTGGTGGAGTCCTGGTTAGGTGCAGCACACCCCGGTAACACTGTCACTCAGATGCCCTCTGAGTGGAATTTAACTAGCCTACCTTCATGATTTCTGTGCTCAGCTTGGTATGATGTGTTTCTGTTTCACTTGCATCTTTATGTGAGAGCATAAAATTGTGTATTCACCAACTATAGTATTTTCAAGCGTGTGGACCATTCCACATATCAATTTACAAAGAAACTAACGCATTTCTTAACTAGTATTTTCCTATTTCTCAAAAAATTGTTTGTTAGAATGATGTCTATATGCAGTATGAACATGAGCTCCTACTGATAATTGTTTTTGAATTCTGGCTATGGAGATAACAGTTTGAAGTGCATCCTAAAAATTATGTATTTATGTTTTTACACAATAATGGTAAAACAATGACAAAATACAAATTTTGCAATTAAAAGAGCTGCAAAACAGGTTAGCTGTCTTCAAAAACAACTTTAACATGAATTGATTAAAATCTAAATGTCTCTTCTTAAAAAATGTATATTATCTTAGGTTTATGAATTTACTAAATGTTCATTTCATCAAAGCACATTCCAAAAAAGCCAGCATATAGCTATCATTTAATGTTTTTAGATTTACTTTTTTTTGGTATTTTCTACTAGTATCTTATGGTATTATTTTCATTCAATCAGTATCACATAAAACATTTGTTATATCTAATTATAAACATCTAATGATATACATTTAAACATCTAGTCATATAAAAATAGATATATTTATATTCTCTTATCAGCTTTAAAAAAAGTATTTCACTTGCTTTCTGATTGAATATGCAGACGGTTGAAGTACTTTATTGTTTTACAAAATGAAAAAAAATCATTAGGATGAAGTTAATATTCAGTGTGCTGAGGAAATGTGCAAGATTAGTTTTCATTGTGTTCCTTTGAAATTGACTAGAAAAAATATGATCTTGTTGCACTGCATTCTGAAGAAGTTGAATAGATATTTAAAATAAATAAAGCTATGTAAATGGGAAGTGGACTCCAAAGTGACTAACAAGGGATATCAGATTCTTCAGAAGCTTGTGGTGTACATAACAAGCTTGAAGAATCCGTACACAAAAGCCTAAGCTATTGTGTAACCTTGGTGGTGATCAGACGCTATAGTTTTCTAAGCTATTACATATTTCATCCAGCTTGGTAGGTTTAACCTGGTAATAAGATGCTTAGTTGAACCGTTAGTTTAACCCTATTTCTTTGATCACTCAGTCTGTATTTTAGGAACTTCGTCCTCTACCCCAGATAACACTTGTCTGTAGAGAAACTGTTAAATTTAAGTTCTTTTAAGAAATAAAACACCCAGACAGGTAAGCTTTAAAATTATTTCTCTTGATGATGGCCTTTATGTTAGAGAGGGAGCATGGGGTTCTAAGTCAGGAGACCCCAGGTACAAGTCTTTGCTGGAACGTAGTGTATGACCTTAGATAATCACTACCCTTTGAGCCTCAGAGGATGAGAAGAGGAACAACAGCTTCCCTATCAGATTTAGTGGGTTGTGAGGTTCAAATGCAGTAACGTATGTGAGACAACTTCAAAAACCTTGTAAAGCATGAAACAAATAGTAGTTGCCATTTTTCTAAGATTCTGGTCAGAACTTTTCAGATCGCCTAGATTTAACTGAATTGTGAAACTGATAAAACCAAACCAATAAGTTGTTTCAGAGAGCACTGCAGGACACATAAGTTTTAAAAACCATTACTTTGTTATGTTTTAGATTTACCTATCATTTGGTGTCTGCATGATTTGGCTATATTTGTTTTTATTTTTATTTTTTGGTGTGTTTGAGATGCTTCTCTTTTTTTTTTTTTTTACTGTAAATGGAGTTGCTTTGGAAAGTAGAAATTGGTGGGGTTCTGATATCCTCACAAAGGGCACCCCTTTTCCTCACCTGCACCCTGAGCCAGTGGAGAAGTAAGACCGAAGAGCCCACAAACAGAGGAACAAAATGGTGCTCACCCTTTAGACCAATAGAGCCTCGGTGGGAGGTGGCTCAGAGTAGCAGCTAAAATGGACTTCCACGTTCCAATAAACTTTCCCCACTGGTCTGGACATGGGTTAAGTCAGCACAGCACATACTCCTACCCTGGTTCCTTGTCTCCTCTAGTCCAAGTAGAGTCAGAAGGAGAAAGACTCCCCAGGCCTCAGGATCTTGGGTAGTTCAGTTGCCCCCATCTAGAAACATGGACCCTTGGCCATCTTTTCACCAACTAGGGTAACTCATTCTCCCTCCTTTGGAAGGAGTAGGGGGTGGGCAGAAGGCCAGGGTGCTTAAAGAAAAATCCCTCTGTACGGCAGTCAAAGAAGAAAGGGGCTTTTCTCTTGAACAGAGGTGAACAGAAACTAAATAAATGGCGTTTATACTTATCCATCCCCTCTCCTGCCCACTTCTTCAGCTCTTATCTCTGAGGCTTTCCCCTCTTACGTGATTCCCTAGTCCTGTCACCCCGTTGCTGGTCCTGTACCCGTACCCCCACCCCCAAGCACAGGTTTCCCTACAGCCCCGCAGACTGGACCACATGGCTATGGACAAATCCTGATGCCTAGGCTAGGCCGGCTGATGCTGCAGACTGACTGAGTCCCCCCTCCCCACCCCCCAGATTCTCATGTTGAAACTGACCTCCAGTGTGAGAGTATTTGGAGGTGGGGCCTTTAGGAGGTGATCAGGTCATGAGGGTAAAGACTCCATGGACGAGATTAGGGCCCTTACAAAAGAGGCCCCAGGGAGCTCCCTGGCCCCTCCTGCCATTTGATGCTACAGTGTAAAGAGGGCAGTCTGTGGGCCAGAAAGCAGGCCTCACCACATGCTGAGTCTGCCAGCTCCTTGATCTTGGGCCTGTCAGCCTCCAGGGCCATGTGAAGTAAACTTCTGTTGTTTATAAGCTGCCTCGTCTAAGCAGCCTGAACAGACCAAGACAGTTGATTAAGGGGAGTTTGGAGAGGTTAGCTTCTGTCCCTCTCTCAGTGAAAGAAAGGTAGGTAGGTAGGTCTCTGGTAAAAATATTTCCCAAACAGTTTCATCTCTAAAGTTTGCAGCAGCACCTCATTGAACATCCTTTGGGAGACATATCTGTGAAGTTGTTCACTTGGCAAGTCAAGAACAACCCATCTCTTTCTTCAGGAAATAGATGTAGCTGGGTTCTCAAGTGAATTTAAAGTTCTACCTGATATATGATACATGTCAGTGATAATGTGGAAAAGAGTGGGTCAAGTCTTGTTAGGAAAAAACAAACAAATGCAAAAATCCACAATCAACATAATATGAAGAAATTTATTTAGTCACTCACTTGGACTTCTTGCTGGCCCAGTGGTAAAGAAACTGCCTGCCAATGCAGGACATGTGGGTTTGATCCCTGGGTCGGGAAGCTCTCCTGGAGAAAGAAATAGCAACTCACTCTAGTATTCTTGCCTGGAGAATCCTGTGGACAGAGGAGCCTGGCAGGCTACAGTCCATGGGGCCGCAAAAAGTCCGACACAACTGAGTGACTACACAGAAACAAACATGTATTGATCACCTCTCATGAGCCAGACATTGCTCTCATTTAAGGAAATGGAGAGGAATCTACTGTCCCTGGCTTTGAGCTTCCCACAGTTTTACAAGGGGATGCACAGACTGTAACAGGAACGCATGGACAGGGCCGTGGCTGAGGGTTGAGGAGTTAGGTGGGGAGATCTTCCTGAAAGAGTCCTGATGGGCAGCAGGTAGGGCAAGCCGAAATAGGCGAGGTGAAGGGAGCGGGAAAAGAGAGCAAGATGTCCTAATGTAGGCAAAAATCATTGAAAAGAAGACAGGGCTCAGAGCCAAAAAGACCCCGGCATGTTCAGATAATAACAGTGGTTTAGATGGAGTAAAAAGTTGAGAGAATGGTAATAAAAGAAAGCTAGGAATGAGCAAGACCAGATCATGCCGAATGTCCTGCGATAAGGCGTTTGTGCTTTTTTCCAACGACATGGAGGCATTGTAAGCGAGGACGAGCATGTGTCTTAGACATCACCAGCGATGGGGCGAATATGTAATAGTACAGGGGGAATAAAGCCAGCTCAGGAAATCCTGGTGACATTCACGCCAGGAGACCTTGGTGGCCTGTGCTGAGAGAACGACAGTGGACCCAAAGAGACATGGATGGACTCGGGGAGGCACTAAAGACTTCAAAGTCAGTAGGACTCAGTCATTTACTGGATGGAGGGAGTGACAGGGAGAGAGAAGTCAAAGATAATTCAGGTTTCTGAGTTGGACAGCCGTGTTGGCACCCATCACGAGACCATTAGGTTTGGGGTAGACTTGGGAGAAAGCTGAAAGCCAGGTTTAGAACACTGAGTTAAGATCCCTATTGAGTATCCGAAAGAATGATACAGGGTTTGCACGTACGGGTTAGGAAGTCTAGATAGAAATCTGGGTTTGAGATTGGGGTGTGTGTGTACACATGCATGTGTCTACATATTTACTTTGGGTGGAGGAGTTGGGCGGTAGGCACCTTAGGTATGGATAAGTTCCTCCAGCGAAGTGTGTTGAGGCTAAGAAAAAAGGAACAAAAATGAGGCCCTGGAAAATACCACTTCAGAAACAGGCAAAAAAACCAGCAGAAGGCAAACCTAACGAGTGTAACAGAAGCCAAGAAATAAAAACTCAGAGTCACCAGCCTTAAGTGCAACAAAGAGGTTCTGGAAGTTTTAGCACGTCAACTCATCTTCTGAACGTAGTGAAAGATTATAGGAGTAACCTTGGAGAAATCAGTGGCAGAGAAATCAGGAGCAATCAGGGGCAGAGAGAGAGGCAGATGGCAGTGGGTGAGGAATGAGGCAGATAGCAAGTGTCAACAGTGGTGTCAGCCGGGCTGGGAAAGAAAGTAGAAAGATAGTGGTGGGGGTCGGGGGGAGCGGAGGAGGCCAGTGGGTGAGGTGCCAGGGGGCCGTAGAGACGCGGGGAGAATTTTCTGTAAGTGGGGAACTGACTGTATGGAAAGTGAGCCATCAGAGGCCACCCTCTGATGGAGGAAGAGTGGGGCCAGAAGGGCTGCGCAGCACAGGAGAAGGTTTGCTTTGGGCGGGAGGAGGGCAGCTTGCCCACTGCGGCGGGAGCGAGGCACGCGTGGGCACAGGGCGGGTAAGTCTCGTGAACGCAGCAGGTAGGGGAGATCCTCAGCGGATGCTTCCTGTTTTCTCTGTGATTGGAGGAGCCTGGCCACCTGCTGACAGCAGGGAGGAAGGTGATGGTGTTGGGCCAGAGAAGAGAAGGGGAGAAATCCATGCTGTCAAGGCGTGGGGAAGACCACCTGGGAAAACAGGAGATCTCTGGACAGCTTAAGATTAAAGATCACGATTTTTTTTTTATATAAACTGTTTAAATGTCTTTTAAAAGAATCACTGGAACAGCCCTTTATATTTTCAAAACCAGTATAAAGCAGGACCCCCCACGGCACACGCTGTTTCTTGCTGGTTCATTTCCTAAAATGCTCCTCTTTCCTCTTTCCACTTCTCCCCCACTTCGGTTGGCTGGTACTAAAGATTTTCCGGCTTTAGTCAAGCCACTTTTCCAAGAATACATGGAACAGATTACAGAGGCAAGCGCCAGCCAGCTTGCTTCCCCTTCTTCACTTGTATACATTCAGCTGGCGTTCTGAAAAGAGGAAGTCGAGAGAACTTCTTTTTCTTTTTTAAAGAAAGATGGGAGAAGCAGGAAGCACAGGCAGGTGGAAACACTGAGGGGAAAAAAGAAAGAAAAGGGGAGCAAACACTGAAACAAGAGCATCAAAGCAAAATGTAAACTGAAATGATGTCCTAGATCAGAGAGAAGAGGGAGCAAAGAAAATACCTGCTTTCTAACCCAGCATCTTAGTTTGCTACTAAAATATGTAGTATCCTTGATCTGGGAGCCCAAGTCACATGGAACATAACCATGTTCCGTGCCTTCAGCTTTCTTCTGCCTCATTTATTTGTATTCTGGGCTTTTGTTTGTTTCTTTGGACCAACCCCTTAATTTAAAAATCAAGTTGAGGGAATCAGAGAAACAAGGGGGCCAGATTGAGCGCCATTCACAATATTGAATGGGTGCTTGTTACGTGCAGGTACAACTTTTCTGGATAGTGGGGATTTGCAGAAAAATAGGAAGTAGTCTCTACATTTGCAGTATAATTTCTCCCAGTTGAAAGGACACCACTGGTTAGGACTCAGGTAGGTAGAAGAGCCCAATCCTCTGGCTTTTATCAGCTAGCCAGACAGTTATTAGCAAGTAGCTTCGTAGAAGAAATTAGAAGTTTGGGTCCTACCTGCAGTGTGCCCTGCTTGTTTCACCTTTTTCTAACCTCTCGTCTCCTGATATTTCTGACTCAGATTTGCCCCCCACCCTCACCACTCCCAGCCTGCCCGCCCCCCAGTCAAGACACTGATGTGATGCAAGCAGATACCAGCTGAAGCCAAAATAGAATGGATAGTTATCTGGGGAGATAAAGTGACAGGAGTACCGTGTTCCCTGTTCAGGCTTTTGTTCAAAGGAATGTGTCTTTTATTTATAGACATAAAATTTAAAGGCATAGACAGACAGAGCTTGATATTACCTCTTCTTCCTCTAACTCGTTTCCTAGAAATACACTCGATATAGCTACCTTTTTTGTATGTAAATTGAATGTGTTAGATGAGTGTTTTATACCTGGCTCCATGTCCTTTTAATAGGTTCTGTTACTGTTGGGGTTAAGGCTGCTTTCTAAATTTTAATGCTTCAGTATTTTGCTTTTATAGGACACTATTTTATCTGTACTTATCTGAAGCACAGGTTACTGAAAAAGGCAGGAGGTTTTAAAAGATGCCAAATATAGGTGCTGTTCATATTAATAAACTTATTATATTTAAGTCAGGTATGGCTAAGCAGATGAAGTCTCCAAATTGTCAATGCGTTTGCAAAGTCGGCTACCCTTAATAGACTTCCTGGTGGTTAGTAGGGCCTTTGTGCCAGGAAAAATGTAGTAGTAGTCTGCTCTTAAACTTGCGTTTTCTTGCTTCCACACACCCAAGAATGAAGTTCAGAAGGGCGCCACTAACCTTCTGATGCTCTGGAGAGGTGACTTCATTTTTCTGAGCCTTGACTAAAAAGTGTTATGTGCCTCGTATTCTCAGAGTGTGTTTTTCCTTAAGCTCTGAGAAGATTTTACAGATTGAGCCTCATGAATTTTTACAGCCCTTCTGCAAGAAAGGGAGGAATAGAGCCTATAAAACACTCTGAATCATTCGAAACAAAGATAAGAGAATGTAAGGAACCCAAGATACACTTGGCTAGCCCATTTTTAACAGGTTAACTGATGAACAAGAAATAATTTTTATACAGACATGAAAACACCTGGTTAATTGTAAACTTTGTTTTTGTAAACGATGTAGATAAGGAAATTTATTTTCTCCCTGAAATTAAAGAATGATTCTGACATGGTATACTCTCACTTACCCTTCTAAGGGCAAACTTAATTTGAAAAAGCAATATGAATGCTACATTATAGGAAGGACCTTATATTCAAGAGTATCATCATATCTGTAATTCTGTGAGCAAGATTAGTCACAAAAATAATGACTATGCTTTATAAGCATAATATTTGAAGTAATTTTTTAAAAATTTGGCTATACACCACAAGGTTAATTGATTCTTTTCTTCCCACTCTATTGTGGTTGACATACTCTTTCTTCCCTTTAAAGACCCATTTTATTATGCAAATGGAAAAAAACTGAAAGACTTTGTGTCTGAGAGAGAAGGCTGCTTTTTGCAGGGGGACTCATGCACCTGTTCCAGCCCTCAGCCCCCACCCCGCTGCCCTTGGCTGCCAAGTCCGGGACTTGGTGATCAGGGTTGGTAGGTGTGGGGTCCTTGAATTTTGACTCCCATTCCCTTTGTGACTTACTCTTATTTCGCTGTCTAATTTCTCCCCTTCCAACTCTCAGCATGCCAGCAGCAGCTGCATCGTGGCGCCTGCCCTGCTGCCAAGAGGGCAGGCAGCCTCCTTGGAGACTGTACTGTGCATTCTAGCCAACTGTTAAGAGCGAGATGCTGGAGTCAAGACATACAGACCGCTGACACTCAGATCCTTCTAGGGGGCATTTAATGGAACACTGTGTGCATGGTATTTTTTTAATTTAAATTTTGGAAACTTTTTATTATGCAAAGCCTTCAAACATATACAAAGGAAGAAAGAATACTGTAATACACCTTTCTGTCTGTCCTCTTCACCCATCATCAACACATAGACCATCTTGTTTCACTGACCATGCTGTTTTCCCCATCGTTTATCCAGGCTACTGGGAGATTTGTTTCCAGGGATAAATCTTTCTTAAATTATGCTTTCTTTTCCATCCTTCTTCAATCTAAGATCTGTCCCCTGAATGATTTTCTCAATCCTTTCTTCCTAAAAGTAAGAGATATTAGAGTCTCTTTTTTTTTCCTTCTAAATTAAGCCGAGATGCTATTAAGCCAAGTAACTATCATGTTTTCCCCTAAATTTTTGAGGCCTTGTTCAGTTAGCCAGTCTACCATAGCATGGCTGAAGTGTGCTTAGAATAGAGAGTTTTTTCAAGGTAACTGAATTTGAAACTCGTCTCCCATCCAAGTATTAACCAAGCCTGACCCTGCTTAGCTTCCAAGATCAGATGAGATTGGGCACTTTCGGTGATATGTGTAGTAATAGGCCACACCCCACAGAGCTGTTGTAAGACTTAAAAGAGTTAATATACTTTAGTGTTTAATACATGCTAGTTGCTATCACCGTCACCACCAACATCATTTTTTGCCCCTCACCAGTCATTTTATAGAACAGAGAACTGAGGCCTAGGTGGATGAAGCAGCCTCCTTCAGGTCAGATAGCAGTTTTATCAGAAGAATTTGAACAAGAAGCCACGTGTCTCAGTTCCTTTATTGAAGTAGATACACTCTCGTCCTCAAGGAATTATGCTCTGACAGCAAGAATGATTTGTGAAGGAAAGGGAAGAGGATTAATAATAGCATGAACAAAGGAATTAATATTGCTGCCAGAGAGGTAAACCTTAGAAGCTTGTATGTTTAGAAAGCAGAGTGCTCTGGGTAACATGCTTCCTTTTTTAGTGGGAAGGTGAGATTTTGTTTAACAAAGGAGATGATTTGGCTAATGAAACTGAAGAACACGTTTGGTGCTCAAGGGGGAAAGAGAGGAAAGCTCAAGAATGGGATGTGATCAGCAGACTTGGGGAACATTTGCCTGTGAGATTAAGAGAGAAGACAAGCTCTAAGAGGAGAGGGGAAGGCAAGATGGTTTGAACCATCCGTGAATGTCAAAAACAAAAGAAATGGATGGATCCTAGACTTGTAAAGCCAAAAGGGGTCTGACATTTCTAAAGTTTTTATTCATCACTGACTTTAGCATGTGCTCAGGATTATTCTACTTATTTACGAGATTATTCATACAATTTTCATAACAATTCTATGAAATAGGCACTAATATTGATTTCCTAATAGCTAAGGAAAAAGACACAGAGAAGTTAAATAACTTGTCCCGGCCATTTGTTTATTTTTGAGCAGGATTTGTACCCACCCAAATAGTCTGACTCTAGAATCTGTGTTCTTAAACACTCTGCCCTGCTGCTCCATGGCAACCAAAGCCCTGGTGTTTGCATAATACTGAGGAAACCAGTGTAGAGTGATGCCCTTTAAAGAGGCTAGAATCCTGGCATTGCTACTCACCAATGCCTGCACTCTTGGCTGACCCAGGGACACTTAATATTTAAGTCCCAGTCAGGTTTCGGGAGGCAGACTCTGCCCAGTCAGTGTGTACATGGACCGGTCTAAGAAGCTTCGTCATCACTGGGTGACGTTACATTGGTTCTGGTTGCCATTCTAAGAGAGTACTCTTCTGGTTTGTTTTCGTGTGAAGCTGTAAAACAACCCTGGTAGGGATGTGTTTGGTATCTTCATTCATTCATTCACTGCCCAAGTACTTCTTGAGAGCTCTGTTCTAGATGTTGGGGGGATGCCAGTGAAGAGAGCAGTTCCTTCTCTACAGAATCTCCACAGAGTTTTCCTTTCTTAGGAGCCTCTTCTCTTCAGCATATAAACTACCATTATTGCTCCCAACTTCCAGAACAAAAAGAAAAATCAAGAGAAAGTTGTCTTGACCCTACTTTCCTTTCCAGCTACTGGCCATGTCTCTTTTCCCATTTGCAGCATAATATTTAGAAAGTAGCCTATTCTCGTATTGGTCTTCACTTTCTCTCCTCCTACTGTCTTCTAAATACACACCAAGCTGACTTTCTCCACCAGATCGCACCAGCTCCGGGCTTGAATCACATCCCCCTGCCTTCTAACCGCTCCACTTAGATGTCTGTCGACTTTGGCTTCACCCTTGACCCCACTTTTGCTCTCACAGTCCACCATCTATTCCATCAGCGCATCCTACTACTGACTTTAGCCTTTAAGTCTCTCCAAAACCCAGCCGCTTTCTCTCGCTTTCACTATCACAGCCCTAATCTACATCACTATCATCTCTCTTTCCCAGTTGGTCTTCCTACTTCCTTCCCCAACCCCTATACCCACCACTGCCTACTATCAACACGGCAACAAAACAGTTCCAGTCAGAATGTATCCTCTGCAGAATCCATTATTAAAAAATATTATAATCCCACATACAACAGTATAAATTAATCTCATAACACAACGCTGAATGAAAAAAGCCACAAACATAGAGAGTTTATACTGTACGGTTACCTTCATTTAAAACATAAAAAAATAGGTGAACAGTCTATACAGTAAGTGGTCAGGATGGTGACTGAGGGGGTAGGCAGCTGACTGTGAATGAAGGAGAACGCCACGAGGACCATTTCTATTTTATCTGGGTTTTAGTGCTTCGCTGGTTAAAATCTACCAGCCGTCCACTTACGATGTACCCCTTTCTGTAGTTTGCACTTCCATAAAAATTTTTACAAAATTGTTATTTCTTACATAGAAAATCATTCGTTTCTAGACTTAAGAGATAGGAATTTATCAGCCTTTATAGCCATTCTAGTATAAGGCCTCCTCAGGCAAAAGTCTTATCGACTCTCTTTTATTCACCATGTATTTATTGAGCATTTGGGATACAACGTAAACATTAAAGACAAAAACTGCTTACGCTTCTGAGGGATGATAATCAGAATAAAGTACAGAACATACCACCAGGCGCCCAGAGAGGGCAGAAGCAGGAGAGGCAGGCGGAGAACGCTGGAGGGGATGGGATGAGGGGTGAGGGCGCAGTCTGACGGGACAGCCAGGATCGGCCTCACTGAGAAGGTGACGTTTGGGCCAACAGCGGGAAGGACTGGGGGGAAGGAGCCCCACGTGTATCCGGGAGAAGGGTCCGGAGGGTCCAGCCTGAGGCAGAAATGGGCAGCCTATGCAAGAGCCACGCAAGACTAGAGGGACTAGAGGAGTCTGAACAAGGACAGAGCAGCCAGGCTAGGGTCAGGGAGATGCCTGTGGCCAGATCACCGTGGGCCTTGTAAAGGCCCAGGAGTTTGATTCTGCACGAGACCTTGGCACATGGGGAGTAAATTTTTGCCTGACTGGTTTGGGTCAGGTGTCAGCTGCTTGTAGTGGGAGGCTGTTCGTTCTCATTGCTGTAAATATACTCTGTTTATTATCCGTGCTGCTGTTGATGAATGGACACCAGCTCAGGGCTCGCATCGAGCGCTCCTGTGAACTCGTCCTGCGTGTCTTTTGGTAAACTTCTGTAGCTAAAGACACCAATCTTAAATAAATTGAACAAAATATATCAGTTCTTCTTATTGAATAACTTATATAGTAACAGCATTTTAGTTCCATCAAAGGCAGCTTATTAGTCACTAGTATGGTGCATGTTAGAAGTCAGTTCCCAAGGACATATGAGGGTAAAGCAGGAACATATGAAAGGCAGAGAATACAGAGATAGGTACAATGGATTGTGTGCCCCCAAGGACCCTAGATTCTCTTTGGGGTTAAGACATAAGCACATGAAACTACAACTAGCAAAGACGTAAAGGAAATGCTAAATGATATCCTGGGCAAGCTGCCCTGTCACCATGCTGAAGCGGGCAAGGTCACTTTGGCTGTGTTGATAGAAGATTTCAGAAAGAAGCTGGGGATTCTGTGGAGCTTGAAAGCTGATGTCAGACTTGGAAAAGCAGAGAGAGAGCGACTTTGTGGACATGATCTGGGCTAGGGAAACGGCAAGAGTGCCCGTCTATATCAGAGGGGCCTGTGGGTGGTTCATCTGAGTAAGGATAGGGCTTCGGATTCATTTTAAAACCTAGTAGATATATAGATGGATGTGTTTCTCAAATAAGTAAATAGCTGCGTTCTAACCTGAGAATGGGCTTCCCTGGTGACTCAGCGGTAAAGAACCTGCCTGTCGATGTAGGAGAGCTACAGGAGATGGGGCTTCGATCCCTGGGTTGGGAAGATCCTCGCGAGAAGGAAATGACAACCCACCGCAGTATTCTTGCCTGGAGAATCCCATGGACAGAGGAGCCTAACAGGCTGTATATAGTCCGTAGGGTCACAAAGAGGTAGACACAACTGAGCAACTAAACAATGACAACCTGGGACTATTTATATACTCTACATTTCTGAATCACCTTGATATGTTAATGCCACATTTTGATATATTAATGCCATATAACCTCAAAGTCCATAAGCTCTAAATGATTTACATATATATGTATTTTTAGACTGGCAAAGAAAACTCATCCAGTGTGACTGTGGCAGGGCCTGAGACGGAGAATAAGGCAGGCCAGACCCTGGAGAACAGCTCACTCATGGCCGAGCTCCTGAGCGACGTACCCTTCACCTTGGCCCCACACGTGCTGGCCGTGCAGGGCACCATCAGTGACCTTCCCGACCACTTACTCTCCTATGACGTCAGCGAAAACTTATCCAGGTTTTGGTATGATTTCACTCTTGAAAACTCAGTACTCTATGGTTCATAATCTTTATGTCTGTGTGCACCTTAACAAACTTTGAAACAAAAGTTTGCCGATTTTATTTAACTTGTCTGACGTTTTTTGTAAAGGCCCTTAAAGGTCCTCAGAAAGCAAGGATCATGAAGCAGATAATAATATATTCATTGCTCTATTTTTTTAGAATAAAGCATATTTGTATAAAAATTAAACCTAAGATCTACTTTCCTTTTCCCCTAGTAATAAATACAAAGATTAATTTATCAAGGTTTTTTGAAAGATTTTGTCAACCAGTCTCTCAAAATATAGCACCTCACATGTATCTTAGAAAAGCTGTGAAAAAGAACTGTGGCATTTTTTTTTAGCACAACTCTGAAATCTCTGCTTAGAGTATGACTTCTCTGGTTTGGAGGAAAACGTAATATAATTATCCCCTTTCTCCTTCCACTGTGTTTATGAATGAATACAAACCACCACCCCCCCCAAAAGAAGTTGCTAGTTAGCTTCATTTCTTTAGTCTTAATTTAGACATTGATGTGGAAATTTACAGCTTTCCCTAGAAAGCAATAGTAGCTTGCTGAGACAAGAATGCTCTATGAAGAATGCTCTGGATACTGTCTCTTTTGGATGACAGATTTTCCTTAAGCCCATGGCAGTCTTCTCCACCTTGATGGAGACCCAGGTTCCTGTCTTTATTTTTTTTTTTTGCTACTTCATGGTTTGCTCTCTCACCAGCTTTACAAGAACGTCCCCTGCTTCTGCCTCAGTTGGCATTTTCTCTCCTTACCTCCTGTATTTCCGGTTTATGAAGAGACCCGCATTTCCTTCCAACCTCTCTGCCTCCCAGAGAAAAGAAGCTTGTGACGATGTGTATTATTGCTGATAAAGCCCTTATTTAGACATTTGTTGGCCACAATACAGATTGAAATGTTTTACTGCCAGAAAAACTAGAGCTGATTCATTTCCAACTAGAGTCCAGGCGAAACACCTAGATAGGGCTTTTAGTTTGAGAATATCCGTTGTCTGTTCTGACTGAGACAGAAAACTGCCATTGGCTCATAAACTATAAAGGGAAGAGATGCGGTAGAGTGTTTTTTATGCCATGGAAAATTTAAGTCACATTTGTTCTGATTAGTGGCAATACAATTTATTGATTCTGTGCCAAATCTTAAATATATTTTTCATGAAGATAGAGTGCCATAGCAAAACAAAACACTGTGCATAAAAGTACATGAATCAAGTTTTAACGTGGCATGCTTGCTTAATAGGTGCGGCATGGTCTTGATAAACTGCTAACATGATTTAAATGTACATTTATATTGACAAAAATATGCTTTATTTACAAATAATGGTACCATACGAGGTGAATGATTAAATCAGATCTTTACATAGTTTTCATAAAACATCAGTCTAGGAAATTAATTTATTACTAAGACAAATGTGAACATTTTATAGCAGTTTTTGTGAAACCATTTTTTTCAATATTCATGTCACCTTAACACCAAATGTAAGCATGTCATCAGTTTGTCTGTGTTAAATTTTGTCTGAAGTACTTATACATTTCATTTATATGTATGTCTACCGTGTTTAATTATGCTTATAAGTATTTTGTCTATAAAAGATAAATAAACATGAATTTTAAAAACCTGATATTTTTTACTATTTTCAGATCCAGAAATAATGGTTTTCTTTGTGGTATTCATATCTGAGTGCAAGTTACTGATTCTTTGAGAGGCCAAGATTTAAGTGCATAGTTTTTGTAGTGCAGAGAAAAATGAAATTTCCTCTGATATATAGGTAAAATGACTAGTCCTAGATCCTTAAGACTACAGAGATCTGGGAGAAATCACATGAACATCTCAAGGTTAGATCTCCATCATCACAAAATTCAGTAAAGGCCAGTGTTACTGTCCTGTTTTTAACAAAACATTGTAAAAATGGCCATTTTAATTTTCTTACTCTATGTATAAATCAATTGTTACTCTTCTAAAACTGGAAAAACATTAGAAATCAACTATCCAACTTCATTTTACCCAAGAGAAACTTGAGGCCTAGAAAGGTGAAGTGATTTAAGTCACTTCATCAGTGATAAAATATTTATTTGAATAGTGTTAATAATTTTGATATGAATTATAACAAAGTTTGTGTGCTGTGGTATATTTGAGGCAGCCAGAGGTTGTCATGACTTACACTTAAATGAGCTGTGAGGTTTGGAGTTAGTCCTCTGATTTCTAGAGTCCTTAGTCCCTTCTCCTGTTAAATAATAATTGTATGACGTTTACAGGGTTGTGTTAGGGTTTTAGATGGTGTATGTCAAATGCCTAACAACATAAAGCCTGAACACAACATAGGTGTTCTGGAAACAGAGCTCTTGTAACTCTTATTACTAACCACACACAAACAGCAGTCTGATAAAATGCAAAATACATACTAACTGAACTGCTTAAAGTGTAATATGAAAATAGCTACCTACATTTATTGTAGAGCCTTCCCACCTCATTATTTTTTTTTCTATTAAATACCTCACTAAGGAAAACATTGCTAAAATAGGTTGGTTGACTCTTCTGTAATTCCTTAGTTAAGAATTCCACAGGGAACTTTTTTTTTTTTTTTTTGATCTCCTTATCAAGCATC
Source organism: Cervus canadensis (assembly GCF_019320065.1). NCBI lineage: Eukaryota > Metazoa > Chordata > Mammalia > Artiodactyla > Cervidae > Cervus > Cervus canadensis. The sequence continues at coordinate 14,668,006 of NC_057388.1, forward strand.
GTGGTCCCTTTCCTCAATATAAGTAATCATAAAATACTGTTGATATCGAATGTACAAGCAATTTTACTGAATTTTTAACCCTAAAATATATTCAGGAAGTTGCATATTTCTTTTTCAGCTTATTTACTGACATTTGCATTCTTTAGAGAAGTGATTCTAACCAATTTATTAATGTGGTTAATTAAATTCTGATTGAACTTTTAAAATTGTACCATTAAATATTAATGAGAGCCTTTTTTGTTACCATTTCTAGAAACAGAAATAGTTAAGTAAACATTCATTGATACTACTTTTTTTCTCTTTATCAAAGTAAAATGATAAATTGAGAACATTATAAATGGAAAACTAATTAAAAAAGATACATGTACCCCAATGTTCATAGCAGCACTATTTACAGTAGCCAAAACATGGAAGCAAGCTAAATGTCCATCAACAGAGGAATAGATAAGGAAGTTGTGTGTGGGTGGGTCTGGGTGTGTGGGTGTGTAATGGTATATTACTGAGCTATTTCAAAAAGAATGAAATAATAATGAATATAATGAAATAATAATACTGCCATTTGCAGTACTCTGGATGGACCTAGAGATTATCATATTAAGTGAAGACAGAGAAGACAAATATATGATATCACTTATATGTAGAATCTAAAGGAAAATGGTACATATCAACTTACCTACAAAACAGAAATAGAGTTACAGACAACAAATTCACAGTTACCAGGAGGGAAGGGGAGAGGGATAAGTGGGAGACTGGGATCAACATGCACACACTACTATGTATAAAACAGATAATGAGGACCTACTGTATAGCACAGGGAACTCGACTCAATATTCTGTGATCTAAATGGGAAAAGAATTTGAAAATGAAGAGATGCATGTATAACTGAATCACTTTGCTATATACCTGAAACTAACACAACATTGTTAATCAACTGTTCTCCAATATGAAATGAAAATTTAAAAATACTACATTGCTAAAAAAAATGATAACCATCCAACAAAACCAAAAACAAAAAACACTCCCTTATAACATCTTATAATAGTAACTATTCTGCTGATGCAATTTTAGCCTTGCAAAGTCAGGAGAAAAGAATAGAAAGAAAACAGAATGACAGAAATGCCTTCTAAAACTCCTAGAGACCTGATTTATTTTCATTCTAAAGTACAGAATGGAGTAGCAAAGAAATAATCTCATCCATGTTTTAAAACTGGCATAAGGAGCCTACCCTCTTACCTCTCATGATAACAACTGACAAATGAACACCGTAATCTAACAATATGTTACCTTCAGAGGTTAATACATTGTCTTAAAAGAATGTCATTAATAACATTCACATGCAGTGTATTGGATACATGGTTGAATGACGTTACACCTTTTGAAGTTGCTGAGAAATATGGGTTTGTGGATATTATCTTTTGAGCATTTGTGTCATGTTACTAAGGGCATGACCTAAATATTATTGGAAAACCTAAAGCTCAGAATAGGTTTGACGCCATTTATACATTGGTCTGAAACACAGAAAATCCTTATGTGTCAGGAAAATGACTCTTCATGCCATATAGTTCAGTGGATAGGTGGGGTGAAAAAGAGAAAAAGATGTAATGATTGGTGCATTGGAACTCTGCTACAGTCAATGTAGTCATATATTAATCATTTTTAAAGAAATGTTTTATTTACAGATTCATTAAAAAGCTACACAAATAGTGCAGAATTCTTATATCCCTCTTACCCAGGTTTCACTCTTTTGAACATCTTACATTACTATGACACATTTGCTATAACTAAATTAAGAGATATTACTATTAACTAAAGTCCACACTCTACTCAGACTTGTTTTCTTCTATGTTTTTTTGCCCTTCCAGCATTCTATCCATTGTAACCTATTACATTCAGTGATCATGTCTCCTCGAGCCTCCTTTAGGCTGTGACAGCTTCTCAGACATTTCTTGTTTACAGTGGCCATGACAGTTTGTGGAGTACTGGTCAGGTGTTTTGTAGAATGTGCCTCAGTTGGGATTTAATCTAATATTTTCAAATGGTGAGACTATGGTTATGGGCTTTGGGAGGCAGACTGCAAAGGTGGAGTGCCCTTTGATGAGATCATGTCATATCAAGGATACTATCCACATGACAATCTGATGTTAACCATTATCATCTGGCCAAGGTTGTGTCTGCCAGTTTCCACCACTGTAAACTAACTCTCCCTATACTTTTCACACTCTGCTCTTTGGAGTTGAATCACAAAGCACAGCCCACACTCACGGGATGGGGAAGTAAGCTTCACCTCCTTGTGGGGTGAGTAACCACATAGCTTATTTGGAATTCTTCCTTATGAGAGAAATGTCTCTTCTCTCCTATTTCTTTCTCCATCACTTTGTTTTTTATGTTGGAACTCGTGAGTATTCACGAGTATTCCTTTTCCCCCCAAATACAAATCAGTGGTGACCAAGAGACATGTTTACATTTTTATAAAAGTTAATAAAGATAAGTTGGAACATTTTTCATGGTGCCGATGAATACTATTTGACATTGGGTAAGATAATATATTCTATAATGTCCCCAGACTTCATCTTCCTGTAAATATCAGATGTGTTTCTCCTTAACTTGCCATGACTCCGTGTTCACCCTCGACATTCCCTGAAGGCTCTAAGTGTTGGCTTGTGAGTGGAGCCCTCTAAGATACTTGGCTTTTCCCCACCTCATTCCCATGACTATTGCATCTTACACATAATGACCTTCTTCAGCAAGTGATGTGGAGGCAAGGTTATAGTGTAACCATTTTCCTCTTTATAGAACCAGGAGAATTCATGATCTCTTCTCTATAGTAGATACGTTTTGTTTGAGTCACAGCAAAGGCAAAGTTGTAGCTCCTTAAGTTTCTAAAGAAAGAAATGGTTCATTTTCAACCTTTGGGAAGTAATTTTAAGAAACAGTATAAGGAAACTCAGTCTTTTATCAAGGAGAAGATGCCCAAGAAACTCTTATCTTTACTTCTGCTTAATCAAAACACTGTGTGCTAAAACAAGGTTAATCTCATCCAATTTCTGCGAGGAAAAATATCAATCAAAGCAAAAAGCATCTTATTTGTCCTTGGAAGGAAGCTCAATATAGTTCCTTGTCAAGAATTTGCTCAGTCCCAATTTTCACCCCCACAAAGGAAATAAATTCCTTATAATCAAAGGTGAAGTCAAGGATAATTGCATCCAGAACAACCCATCAGTACGTTAACTCTGACCCAGGCCCACAGACAGCTTGTTAGTTACTACCCAGGCCAGAGAGGGAGACAGACAATAGACCACTTCAGAGGTCAGTTAAGGAGACGGCCTCCCACTTAGGACTGCTGCCAGGGACGTACAATCCAGTGTCTGACATCTGGGTTCTGCAGCTGCCAAGCCTGCCCTTGTGTGGCCACAGGTGTTGGCTGTAACTCAGACACGTGGAAGAAGGAACAGGAATGGCAGCGTCGTTGTGCATGTGTATGTTTCTGTGTGTGTGTGCTTTCATTTTGCTTCCCAAAAGACACATGATTTTTTTTGCTGTTGTTTCAAACTTAATGTATTTCTGCATTATGGCAAGGAACAGTTGGGAAACTAACAAAGAAGCAGCTTTTGTTCAAGAACAAAGGCAAAACAAAGCCGAGTTCTTACACCTACAGGTTAGGCCGTACATGCACAGGCTGTGTGTGGCATTGCTGGCTTAGTCTTTTGAATAGGTCTTCTCAGGAGCAAAAAAGACAGAAATGGATGCAGAAAAGCCAACGGGCAAACACAGAACCTAAATACTTATTTTCTCCCTATTTCCCCTGCCATCCTTGTTCTGGATCTTCATGAGAATTTGTACTCATCAGTGTCTTTTTGAGTCTGGGACAGACTGTATCTAGGATTGATTTCACACTGCATGAGCTATACCCATCAGGTAACACGCTTAAAGCTGTAAAACTAAGCTCTCTTCCCCTTGCTCCTGTTTCTGAGGCAAATCTAGAAGTTTCTGTCTTAGGTATTTGAGGTTCCTAACTCTAAAGATATGGGCAGTGGCAGAAATGGATGATTAAGAGAAGGGAACTAAACTGGTAAGAAGTATGAAGAGCTAATAGCCAATAGCATTTATATCTGCATTTCCATAATTAAACATACACTTTCCCCTTGGTTTGCCCGCTTCGGAGCTTGTATTTAGACACTGAATTTAATGGAGGAGGGATGAATCTTCAGATTTCATCTTACTGAGTCTTTTCTAAAGAGAAATGCTTGTATCTTCAGGCCAGGGGTTCTTCATCTTTTAAAGCCAACGTGCCCTACAGTGTTGTCCATACTGTCTTCTAAGTATTTCACCAGCCACGAAAATTTTTAACAGGTTTTATTGTGTATTTTCTATTCCAAAAACAGCCTGGTCAGTTGACTATGCTTTTTCCAAGCACAGCCACCACCCCATTTTCCTTAAGAACCTATGTTCTCTTGTTGATGTTCTATCCGTCTATGCTTAGCACATAAATACATCCTTGAGCAGGATTTGTTGAATGGTTGAGTCAAGCAGTATAATAAATCACCACATTATCTGTATGGGAGACTTCCCAAAAGCAAAGGAATAGAATTGCAAAACTTTTGTCATTTTTCAGGCCCCAGTAAGTTCCCCAAATCATCATGCTGTGTTTACACAGCTGAGAGTAATGCTTACTTTACCAAGCCTCTACAAATTGTGCCTTTTGTCTGTTTTGGGTGTTCTCCACGTTTTCCAGCTTGTGTTTTCCTCTGCCCATAATAACTGTGTATGTCCTCTCAATGACTGAGGACTGATTCTAGGCAACACAGTGTATTTTGGTGCTGTGGATTCACATTGGAGGTTCTGTCTGGCAGCCTACTTCCCCTTATGTGTTTTTGGTTATGTTTGTGTGTGTTCATGTCACAGAGTTTATTAATCCTGTCTGACCTGTTCTTCAATATGTTTTACTTGGAGCACACTTGGATATTTTAAATGACCACATTTTAGGGGAAAACGATTTTCTAGAAGCAGCAGCACCTTCCTTTGGTACTCGTCAGTATCTGTCTCACATTTCCTGCTCAGCCAACTCTTTCCTCTTCATAGAAACATGAAATCCTCCACCTCCAGCTATAAACTCCCTTTCCTTCTCTTTCATGTCCAGCTTCTTGAGAAAGTAGTTTGTGCCTCCACTTCCTTTCTAGTCTTTCATTGACCTGATTAATCGGATTTCCCACTCCTGTTGAGCACCTCCACAGAGCTGATTCATACAAGAGCCACCTCCAACCTGCCAAAGGCCTTATCTCCATTCCCTGGAGGCGATTATCACTGTTGATTAATTCACGTTCCTGAAACCAACCCTGCCTTTCCAGCCTCACCTAATGCTCTTCTCACTCAGGTCCTCTGCGTTCTTGCCCTGGTAAGCGATGCCCTGTCCCCAAGCATGCCCTGCCTTCTCTCACCATCCTTGCATTTCCTTCTTTTTGCTTGTACCACCCTGACCTTCCTTCTTCTCCTTCTTGTTTTGTTTTGTTGTTCTTTGTTTTCCAGTCAAAAACATTTCTTCGGGGATGCTTTATGGAATATAGAGAATACAAAATTTAGGATCACAAGATGAAGCAATTTCAGTCCTCTCAAAAGTCAGCCCAGCCCTCAATGCTCTGCAGATGCGAAACCACTGGTGAGACTCACTAAAAGCACTTCGTCACAGAGGAGGCTTTTTGTGAACATTCACAAGAGTGTCTGTTACGTGCCAAACCACATCACATCACACTTATGCAGCAACAATGCACTCATACTGTTTTCATTAGTCACTAGTAGTCAGCTTCATAAAACACCAGAAAAAAGCACAAGAGGGCTCACAAGACGGGTTAAAAAAAGAACCTGTCCTTGCAAAGCACACTGTAACGGAGGACGAGAAGACAGCTTTTAAAGTATTACGCGCCCTGCAGAAAGTATTCACTCCACGATCTCAAGTGACCCAACGTGTGATAAATGTTTGTACAAGGTCTCAACCAGCTAGCACCTCCTCTGGGAGCCTTTCCTTATTCTTCCTCAACTGGACTGGATTTCCTGACACGGCCCTGCCATGGATAGTATACACTATCCTGTATACACTCTCCTGCGTACTCTTCTTTCAAGGCTCTTGACCCACAGTATTACAATTGCTTCTTCACTTGTCTACTGCGTAGCTCTGTGGGTGGACCCTCACATGTACATACTACCGTGGTCAGCATGATGCTGACATAGTGTGTGTGCTCAGTACAAGTTGGCTGAGTGGACACATGATGGAATCGCCACTGATCCAAGGAAATGTATGACGTTATTTTTCATCTACGGTAGAATTTGCCTTTGAGTGTCTTTTGGAAGCCTTTAAGCATCCTTTTAGATGTTTGTACTAGAATATGCTAAATTTCTTAATGGTCCTAAACTTATCTTGTATCCTACATAATTTAGCTCTTAAATTTTTTGAAAGTAGTAATCTACCTTTGGTTTGGTTAGCTGTATCAGTAGTACCAATACTTCTTAGTACTGGATACAAAAGGTAATAAATACCAAAAGAATTTTTTGTGTTTATTATCACCTTTCAGACAGTGTTGATTAAGTCTTTAAATTTGGGGAGTTTAAGTGACTGTGAATCTATCTGTCATAACTTGGGTTTCATATTTCAGTTTCCCTTAATGTACACGGAGCTGGAACTTTCTTCTGTCTTCTATTAAATCAACATTGATTACTGCTAATTAAATTACATGGCTTTTCTTAAATCATAGATCTGTGTAGATTTAAACATACACCATAAAAATTGAATGCCTGCTTTTTTAATGGGTTGTGGCATTTTGTTTTTATGTAACCTAACCTCACTGAAGACTTTGGAAATATTAACCCTTCCACATTCTTGAAGGACAAGCTCATTTTACTTTTGAGGAGAAACAAATAATTATCTGAGGAAAGACCATCATATTGATTTTTCATGTAACCAAAGCATGATTCTAAAATATTCTTTAACTGGTTCATTCACTTGGTAGCCAGTTTACTGCATAAATTCACCTTAATTTCCATAATGGATTATAATGACTGTACATTATTAATCAATTACATTTCTAACCAGCTTGGTCACCACATTAATTATTACAATCTCTAAACTTCCTCATTTTTATGGATACTCCCTTCTCCCTAGATGCAAAGATGAAGACATACATCATTTTCAACAGATGGAGAAAATAATAGTAGCCAATCTCTTAAAACTTACATTTAGTTTATAAAAAGCAAAAGGTAAAAATCACTGTTATGTTGGTTAACACAATTCTATGTTTCTATTGTCTAAATAACAACTTGCAAATACTTTATAACATCAAGAAGTAATAAAATCTTCCATTAGACAAGCTTTTAGGCAAAAATATTCTCCCAAACTAAATTTGAAACAAAGTCCTTAATCTTTATTACCTTCCTATTCTTGACTAAAGCATTGTGTTAAATGAGTATCAAGGGTCAACAGTTTCTTTTTTCCCTCTAATTGAAAGACTATCTCCTGAAACTCTCTGTGCTCATCTTAGATTTACCACCCTAGTAATTTTACGTGACTTCAAGCTTCTATGCTTAGCAGTGTACACCTATTAGAGAGTGATTGTAGGAATAAAACCCTGATTAAGCAACACACTAGTCTCCTGGGTGTAGGTTATTTTCATTTGGGTTTTTGAGTGTTCATGGAGATACACTGGAGGCACTGGTTCTTTTTTCAGTAGAGTGTGATGAGAGCCTCATTTCCCAGGGCACACTGTCTCTACCCTACAGGTCGGAGACCACTGGGCCTGCTGCCGTTGTTGTGGATCTGATGCCAGATCCCTCAGCCCAGGCCTGCTTTGTCACACTTGTTCAGTACCAAGTGCAAGAAATGTCCCCAGCACTTGACAGAACATAAGACAGAAGAGGCTGGAAGGCCACCACTTTTCATTCCAGAATGTAACATAGCGACAGCAATCGCGGTATCTCCTCAAGAGCCAGTGACAGGTTAGGTCATCAGCAAATGCCGGGTAAGCAAGCCAATTTAAATGAAAACCCTGGAAAGACGTGACTGGGTGTGTGGGAGTTAACCAGAGGAACCAGGAAAATTTGGTGGGAACTATTTTTTTTTTTAATTTTAATATTTTCCCCCTTGTCTAGAGTGTGCAAGATGAAACACAAGACAGGAGAGAAGTAGGCAGGGGAGGGAGTGGTGGAGCGGAGTGAGGGTGTCCAGCACGGAGAAATGAAGCTGTGTTCTCTCGTGCTGTTTACTCGCTAGTTGTGACTCTTTGCGATCCCATGGACTGTAGCCCACCAGGCTCCTCTGTCCATCAGATTCTCCAGGCAAGAGTACTGGAGTGGGTTGCCATGCCTTCCTCCAGGGGATCTTCCCAACTTAGGGATCAAACCCACGTCTCCTGTATCTTCGGCGTTGCAGGCAGATTCTTTACTGTCTGAGCCACTGGGAGGCCCCCGGTTCTCTTGTGAGGGACCTAATAATAACCACTTTCTTACTGCCTCTCTTCCTGGGCACCACTCTCCCACTGAGCCTTATTTCCCGTGGGGGTCCGACCAGGCCGACCTCCCTCTTCACTGCCTATTCAGCCCCCACCTCCTTTCCAATGCCCTGTCGGTCCCCTATTGATGCTATTCCATCTTCTCTTCTGCCTGTGAGCATGCCACCCACTAATAATGCCATTTGTAGCAATATGGATGGGCCTAGAGGGTATCATAGTGAGTGAAGTAAGGCTAGACAGAGGGGAAGTATCATATGATATCCCTTATATTCAGAATCTAAAAAGAAATGATACAAATGAACTTATTTACAAAACAGAAACAGACTCAGAGAACAAACTCATGGTTCTCAGTTGGGGAAGATGAGAGGAAGAGATAGTTAGGGAGTGTGGGATGTCCTGCTATCTCTAAAATGGATAACCAATAAGGACCTATTGTATGGCACAGGGAACCCTGCTCAGTATTATGTGAATGGGAGGGGAGAATGCACCCATATATATATATGGCCGATTCCCTTTGCCGTTCACCTGAAGCTATCACAACATTGTTCATTGGCTATATGCTGATATAAAATTAAAAATTAAAAAAAAAAAAAACTACTCTGTGCAGCTCAGCTTCTAGCCCCCTCATGAAAGTTCTCCATGCATGGAGTTCATGCCCATCTCAGAACCTCAGTGGCATTCTGATCTTCTATTTCTTCCACTTGCTTTCTGATGATATTGTGTGGGTGGATCTTGACTCTCTTAAATACATTGTAAGTTTTACCAGGGTTGATAATTACTTTATAGGACATATTACACATGGCAGGAGCTCCTTGAATGCCTCACTTCCAAACATTCCAGTAGTTCATCTTAAATGGCAACCATCCACACTCATCCGAAAGGTCTTCTGTGCCCAAGGAAGATCTGCTGTCACCACTGTCATTAGATTTATTGTCATTTCTTCCTCCGCACTTTTCCCTCCTCCTTGTTTTCATGAGCTCTTCAGTATAAGCCCCCTCCCTACCCCAGCTAAAACATTTCTCCCACCAGCTAAAACACTGGCCTGCTCTGCATACATCTCTACTCCCTACCTATCCCTGTTACTTGGAGATGGAAATTTGTTTTTCTCACTTAAGAAATAGCACTCTCCCTGGTACCACCCATGACAGTAACTATATGGAGTTTTTGTTTTGTACCTTCTCAAATGAGACATTAGGTGCAAAGGATGAAAGTCAACAATATTTATAAAATCCATTAAAAAATGTATTTAGCAGGATGAGGACTTCATAAGGCAGGTGTCTATTTCATTGATAACTCTGGAGAAATAACACATTCCAGTTCTACAGACTGGACTCATGATTGAGTGTAGAACTATTCCATCATTACCAGAAATGTTTATTAAGCACCTCTTTTTGTTGTCTTTTTAAATAAATCAATTATGCACCACTTCAGCTTAGGTTTGAAGCATAGAACTTCTCCCATAAGAGATGCTCAGTAAATTCTGAATGGATAGATGCATGACTGCAGCCATGAAATTAAAGGAGGTGTGCTCCTTGGAAGAAAGGCTATGACAAACCTAGCCAGCATGTTAAAAAGCAGAGACATCACTTTGCCAAAAAGGTCTGTATAGTCAAAGCTGTGTTTTTTCCAGTTACTACTGGATGGACTATAAGTAAAGCTGAACACCAAAGAACCAATGCTCTTAAATTGTGGTGTTGGAGAAGACTCTTGAGAGTCCCTTGGACTGCAAGGAGATCTAACCAGTCAATCCTAAAGGAAATCAATCCTGAATATTCATTGGAAGGATTGATGTTGAAACTCCAATACTTTAGCCACGTGATGCAAAGAGATGACTCATTAGAAAAGACCCTGATGCTGGGAAAGATTGAAGACAGGAGGAAAAGGGGACAACAGAGGACGAAATGGTTGGATGGCGTCACTGACTCAATGCACATGAGTTTGAGCAAGCTCCAGGAGATGGTGAAGGACAGCCTGGTGTGCTGCAGTCTATGGGGTTGCAAAGAGCTGGACAAGACTGATCACCTGAATAACAACAATGGAAGGATGAATGGATCGATGAAAGGGGGTTGTTCTTCATCACACCTGCACATGGCACAGATCCATGAGAGTATCATTTGCTTTGAATTGTGCAGTAGGTTCTGGTCATCGTGTTATGCCAGTGCACATACATACTTGCCCATTCCCCCTTGGGAAAAAAGACAGTTGACAGAGTGGATGTAACCTGATGGTATATGGTAATAGCAGATATAAGTTTAGCTTACATTTGCTAAGTTCTTAGGTATCAAGCACTGTTCTAAGTGCTTTAGATATATTATTTTATTGAATCTTTTAAAACCTTATCATTGCCAAAAGATGGAAACAACTCAGGCTCCTATCAACAGATGAATGGATGAACAAAATGATGAAAACATTGGAATGTCATTCAGCCCTGAAAAGGAATGAAGTGCTGACATATGCTACAACATGAATGAACCTTGGAAACCTTATATGAGGTGAAATGAGCCTTGTGGAACAGTACTGCACTATTACACTTACATGAACTGTCTAGAATAGATTCATTCATAAAAACAGTAAGTGGCTTAGAGGTTAGCAGTGATTTGAGGCTGGGGAGAAGGTGGCTGGCAGTTCTTGCTTAGTGAGCAGAGTTTCTGTCTGGGGTGTTGATAAAAACTGTAAGTAGATGCGGTGACAAATGCACAACATCGTGAATGTAACTGATGCCACTCCATTGTACCCTTAAAACGGTTAAAACAACATATTTTATATTTTACCTCAATAAAAGTTAATGGAGAAAAACCCTGTTATTAAAGTTTGTTGCTCAGTCATGACCGACTCTTTGTGACCCCATGGACTGTAGCCCACCAGGCTCCTCTTTCCATGGGATTCTCCAGGCAAGAATACTGGAGTGAGGTGCCATTCCCTTCTCCAGGGGATCTTCCCAACCCAGGGATCATACCCAGGTCTCCTGTATTGCAGGCAAGTTCTTTACTGTCTAAGCCTGAGGAAAGCCCCTCAAAAATTAGTGGAAAAAATCCTATTATTAGCCCAATTTTAAATTTGAATATAACAGGAATGTTTAAACAAATATGAGTTATATATTCTGACAAAACAAGAAGTACAGGAGGTGAAACAGCATTGGTTCACAGCCTCAGTGATATCGAGGTTGTCCTCTCTTTGAGTCTCTTGCCTTTTCCTGATGACAGCAAGAAAATGGCTACAGCTCTATATATTGCTTCCATGTTTGAGGTAGGAAGTGGATAAGAAGGGGATGATACCTGTCTAATCTTTTTGTTGTATCAGGTTAAAAAAACAAAAGCTTTTCTTATGCCTCTAACACATTTCCACTTGTATCTGACTGGACAGAACTGTGCCTCCAGGCTGTCCTTAGATGCAAGGCGAGGAAGCCTGGCAACATAAGTGATTAGTGTTTCCAGCCTCTTCTGCTGGGCTTCCCAGGTGGCTCAGTGGTAAAGAATTGGCCTGTCAGTGCAAGAGATGTGGGTTCGATCCCTGGATCAGAAAGATCCCCTGGAGGAGGAAATGGCAACCCAGCCCAGTATTCTTGCCTGGGCAGTCCCATGAACAGAGGAGCCCCGAGGGCTATATAGTACTTGGGGGTCACAAAGCGTCGGACACAACAGAGCACGCAAGCCTCTTCCATAAGGCAACAAGGAGATGGATTGGAATGTCTGTTGAGGAATGAACACCGTCTGGCACAATGACAGAAATGAGTACCAGAGAGGTTAAAGCAGAGTTTCCTCTGCTGGAAGCAAACCTGACAGCTGACATTTTGGACTGGGTAATTCTCCGTTGTGAGGGGCTGGCATGTACTTTATGGGATGTTTGGCCCCATCCCTTGCCTCTACCCATCAGATAACAGTAGTCTTCCACCCTGCCCCCCCACCTCAGTTGTGATCATCAAAAATGTCTCCAGACATTGTCCCTAATTGAGGACCACTGGGTTAGATGATTGGCCAGAATCTCATTGCTGGGACTTCCCTGGTGGTCCAGCAGCTAAGACTCTGCCCTTCTAATGTGGGAGGCCTGAGTTTGCTCCTTGGTCAGGGAACTAGATCCCACGTGCCACAACTGAGGCCCAGCACAGCCAAATAAATAAATACATTTTTTTAAAAATATGAAGCCTCATTGCTGAGATTTGAATCCACACACCTGAATTTGCATTCCTCTTGGCCAGCATCTGAGCAGCTGGTGCCATTGAACACATGGCCTTATAGTTAACAGGAGCTATAGAGCAAGCGGACTAACTTGTATACACTGAGTTAGTGAGACACCCAGGAGATGCTTTCCCAACCATCCACATGCATTTCCTGAGCGCCTGTTACTGAGACATAAGCCCTGGCAGTTTAGAAGTCATAGCACGTATTTATGATGGAGAAAGGTTCAAGTAGCTTTACAACCCAAACATTTTCAACAGGGCAAAAATGTCTTAGATATTAAAACTCAGCCCTACCCAACAGATCTTATCCCAGTATTTAATTTCTCTATAAAGGAGTATTTAAATTATTTTCTTCTCTTTGAGGGAGCAACAATGAAAAAAAAAAATAGGTTGAGAAACATTGCTGTAGCCTAAGGAACTAGGTGGAGCAAGCAGTTTTTTTCTGAAAAGGCGAGAAATATCATTATTGACCTAAAATGAGAGAACATAGGATCTCTAGAATATGAATGGTGAGTGAATTTTAGGAGTCCTGCTGGGTGTTTTCATTAGATGCATCCCTTTATTGGTTCAGTCAGTAGTCATCCCAGTTAATTCACTTTCATGTCTCTCTATTCATGAATGTGATACATTTTAATCTTTCTCCCTTTTTTTATCACATTACTTTCAATGGAACATGCCTCCCAACAAGTGAATTTCCTCCCTTTTCTTCAGTCTCCATTATTCAAAGAGACATCTGTTTTCTTTAAGAAATAAAAGTGTCTAGAAATACACTCACAGGATTAAAACGTGTTTGCATCATCAGCTGATTACTCACATCATAGAATAGCAAGTAAATATAGTGAGGAAGACAAGTTTACGAACCATGAAATTTAGTAGATCTAGCTTTAATTCCTTGATGTTGGACAATTTACATGACCTCATAGAACCTCCATTTTCTTATCTTTGAAATGGGCCTGATGTTTGAGATAGTGTGGAGATAAGAATTAAAGGAGCTATTATTATATGTCAACTGCTTAGCAGAGAGCCTAGCCAGTAGTGAATGGCAAATATGGGGCAACTACTGGCAATAGTGTCTGTAAATAATATTGAGTAAAGCAATTTTTTCTGATAGAAAAACTAGATGGTAGTATGAGAATGGACTGATTCAGATCAAAGTGACGTAAGAGATTCCTCATCACTCAGTGGTTGACTCAGGAGAGTCAGCCAGGATTGAGTCTACCTGTTCTGAACTTAATCATGGTTCTTGCTAAGCATAAAGACAAGATGCCTAATGTTCACACAGGAGAAGGGCCACACTGGACCCTGTCTCCCTGGTACACCTCCCTAGAGCTGATGCGTCCACCACTTTCAGCAAGTCACTTAACATCTGTTTATCAGCATCCTCCTGTAACGATTAGGAGGAAGGTACCTGCCCTTCTTTCCCCATAAGATGGTGGAGAGTAAATGAACTCATTCATGCATATCTATTCCCTGTAAGATAGCGTAAGGCACAGTGCCTGTTCACAGAGTTTACATTTGTTATTTGTCTTATTTCTTTAAAACCCTTTGCTTAAGACAGAAATATAGATCAATGGAACAGAATAGAAAGCCCAGAGATAAATCCATGAACCTATGGACACCTTATCTTCAACAAAGGAGGCAAGGATATACAATGGAAAAAAGACAACCTCTTTAACAAGTGGTGCTGGGAAAACTGGTCAACCACTTGTAAAAGAATGAAACTAGAACACTTTCTAACACCATACACAAAAATAAACTCAAAATGAATTAAAGATCTAAATGTAAGAACAGAAACTATAAAACTCCTAGAGGAGAACATAGGCAAAACACTCTCCGACATAAATCACAGCAGGATCCTCTATGACCCACCTCCCAGAATATTGGAAATAAAAGCAACAATAAACAAATGGGACCTAATGAAACTTAAAAGCTTTTGCACAACAAAGGAAACTATAAGCAAGGTGAAAAGACAGCCCTCAGACTGGGAGAAAATAATAGCAAGTGAAGCAACAGACAAAGGATTAATCTCAAAAATATACAAGCAACTCCTGCAGCTCAATTCCAGAAAAATAAATGACCCAATCAAAAAATGGGCCAAAGAACTAAACAGACATTTCTCCAAAGAAGACATACAGATGGCTAACAAACACATGAAAAGATGCTCAACATCACTCATTATCAGAGAAATGCAAATCAAAACCACAATGAGGTACCATTACACGCCAGTCAGGATGGCTGCTATCCAAAAGTCTACAAGCAATAAATGCTGGAGAGGGTGTGGAGAAAAGGGGACCCTCTTACACTGTTGGTGGGAATGCAAACTAGTACAGCCACTATGGAGAACAGTGTGGAGATTTCTTAAAAAACTGAAAATAGAACTGCCATATGACCCAGCAATCCCACTTCTGGGCATACACACCGAGGAAAGCAGATCTGAAAGAGACACGTGCACCCCAATGTTCATCGCAGCACTGTTTATAATAGCCAGGACATGGAAGCAACCTAGATGCCCATCAGCAGACAAATGGATAAGGAAGCTGTGGTACATATATACCATGGAATATTGCTCAGCAATTAAAAAGAATTCATTTGAATCAGTTCTAGTGAAATGGATGAAACTGGAGCCCATTATACAGAGTGAAGTAAGCCAGAAAGATAAAGACCAATACAGCATACTAACACATATATATGGAATTTAGAAAGATGGTAATGATAACCCTATATGCAAGACAGAAAAAGAGACACAGATGTACAGAACAGACTTTTGGACTCTGTGGGAGAAGGCGAGGGTGGGATGTTTCGAGAGAACAGCATGTATATTATCTAGGGTGAAACAGACCACCGGCCCAGGTTGGATGCATGAGACAAGTGCTCGGGCCTGGTGCACTGGGAAGACCCAGAGGGATCGGGTAGTGAGGGAGGTGGGAGGGGGGATCAGGATGGGGAATACATGTAAATCCATGGCTGATTCATGTCAATGTATGAGGAGACCCACTACAATATTGTAAAGTAATTAGCCTCCAACTAATAAAAATAAATGAAAAAAAAATAATAAATAAATAAATAAATAAACCCTTTGCTTATATTTACAATAGGAGGACATGAGAGCAACCTAGATGTCCATCAACAGAAGAATGGATAAAGAAGTTGTGATATGTATATGCAGTGGAATACTAGCCATAAAAAGGAACACATCTGAGTCAGTTCTAGTGAGGTGGATGAGCCTAGAACCTGTTACACAGAGTGAAGTAAGTCGGAAGAGAAAAACAGATATCATATAGTAAAGCATATATATGGAATCTAGAAAAGTGGACTGATGAATCTATTTTCAGGGAATGAATGGAAACACAGATGTAGAGAATGAACTTGTAGATACAGTGGGAGAAGAGGAGAGTGGGACAAATTGAGCATTGACATATATACATTACCATGTGCAAAATAGCTGGCTAGGAGGAGGCCGCTAAATAACACAAGAGGCCAGCCTGGTACACTGTGACAACCTAGAGGGGCAGGATGGGGGGAGCCCAAGAAGGAGGGGATATATACATGTGTGTGTATATATAGTTATGACTCATCCGGGGTATTGTATGGCAGAAACCAACGTAACAGTGTAAAGCCTTCAAATAAAATTATCCTTCAAATAAAATAAATATCCTTATTATCCTTCAAATAAAAATAAACCCTTTAATGTTTAACACATAGGAAAACATCAAAAAAAGTAACAATCGTTTATTTGTTGTTTTGTTATTCTCTAAAACATTGTCAATTAAAAATGCACCTTAGCAGTATAATGCTGACTGATGGCCTGAAGGGATGGGTGCCCACTGTGACCTGGGTGTCTGAAGTAGGTGATTTGTAAGAAGAACTCACTAATGCTCCTGGGTTCATAGTTCAGTTGTCTGTTGACTTTGAATAATAAAGTGTTCAGAGAATAGATGCTTTTTATAATGGGGCGGGTAGAGGTGGAAACCGGATGACTTGGGAAAGTAGCTATTGTTTCTTTTAAATTTCTTATCTGAAAATAAGTTCACTATTTAGTCAGGATTTCTTCTTAGGGTTACTAAAGCTGTAGAAGAGGTTGGGAGAGAGATTCTATGCAATTCTTTCTAAGCCCTATATTTTTGACACTTTTTTCAAGTTGTTAAAATATATGTGAGATATTAATGTGAAGGTGATACAAGAAATAATCCGTAGCTTTATTTTATGTTTGTGACTTCATCTGGCTATAAAGCAAATGGCTCACAGATTATAGCAGTCACTTTTTATACTGACCACGCTAGTTTAGAATCACTATAACAACCACTAACCACTCTATTTGCTAGAAAGGCACATATTCTAGACTAAATTTTGGCTTAGGGAACTGCTATTAATTCTATCACATGAATCATAGGATAATCTTATAAAATGTTCATAGCTAAGCACTGGATTTATCTTCTTTGATGCTACTAGATTCCTTCAAGAAATCCTCTTGCCTAGAGATTACTATTATAAATCGTCCCAGCATCTGACTTGAAATCATTGCTGGTCCCAACTATTGGGCTTGGAACTCTTACTGCCTTTTAGCCATCATCTCAAAAACATAACTGAATGTATGTATTCCTCTCTTCTGAAACATTTTCCTTCATATCAACCTAACTCACCTCTTCTCTCATTTCCTCATGCCAGACATCCTAGAGTGTGAAGTCAAGCAGGCCTTAGAAAGCATCACTATGAACAAAGCTAGTGGAGGTGATGGAATTCCAGTTGAGCTATTTCAAATCCTAAAAGATGGTGCTGTGAAAGTGCTGCACTCAATATGCCAGCAAATTTGGAAAACTCAGCAGTGGCCACAGGACTGGAAAAGGTCAGTTTTCATTCCAATCCCGAAGAAAGGCAATGCCAAAGAATGCTCAAACTACCACACAATTGCACTCATTTCACATGCTAGTTGGAGAAGGAAATGGCAACCCACTCTAGTATTCTTGCCTGGAAAATCCCATGTATGGAGGAACCTGGTAGGCTACAGTTCATGGGGTCACAAAGAGTCAGATATGACTGAGCGACTTCACTTTCACTTTCACATGCTAGTAAGGCTATGCTCAAAAACCTTCAAGCTAGGCTTCAAGAGTACATGAACCAAGAACTTCCAGATGTACAAGAGAGATTTAGAAAAGGCAAAGGAACCAGAGATCAAATTGCCAACATCTGCTAGATCATAAAAAACCAAAGGAAAAAAAAAAGCCAAGGGAATTCCAAAAAACATCTATTTCTGCATTATTAACTATGCTGTCTTTGACTACGTGGATCACAACAAACTGTGGAAAATTCTTAAAGAGATGGGAATACCAGACCAGCTGACCTGTCTTCTGAGAAACCTGTAAGCAGGACAAGCAGCAACAGTCAGACCTGGACATGGAACAACAGACTGGTTCAAAATCAGGAAAGGAGTACACCAAGGCTGTATGTTGTCACCCTGCTTATTTAACTTATATGCAGAGTACATCATGTGAAATGCTGGGCTGGAAGACTCACATGGTTGAATCAAGATTGCTGGGAGAAATATCAACAACCTCAGATATGTGGATGATACTACCCTTATGGCAGAAAGCGAAGAGGAACTAAAGAGCCTATTGATGAAAGTTAAAGAGGAGAGTGAAAAAGCTGACAAAACTCAACATTTCAAAAACAAAGATCATGGCATCCGGTCCCATCATTTCATGGCAAATAAATGGGGGGAAAAGTGGAAACAGTGACATTTTATTTTCTTGAGCTCCAAAATAACTGTAGATGGTGACTGCAGCCACAAAATTAAAATAGACATTTGCTCCTTGGAATAATTGCTATGACAAACCTAGACAGTATATTAAAAAGTAGAGACATCACTTTGCTGACAAAGGTCCACATAGCCAAAGCTATGGTTTTTCCAGTAGTCACGTACAGATGTGAGAGTTGGACCATTAAAAAGGCTGAGCGCTGAAGAATCAATGCTTTTGAACTGTGGTGCTGGAGAAGACTCTTGAGAGTCCTTGGGCAGCAAGGAGATCAAACAAGTCAATCCTAAAGGAAATCAACCCTGACTATTCATTAGAAGATCTGATGGTGAAGCTGAAACTCCAATACTTTGGCCACCTGATGTGAAGAGCCAACTCACTGGAAAAGACCCTGAAGCTGGTAAAGCTTGAGGACAAAAGGAGAAAGGGATGACAAAAGATGAGATGGTCAGATGGCATCATCAACTCAATGGACATGAGTTTGACCAAACTCTGGGAGATAGAGAAGGAC
Source organism: Cervus canadensis (assembly GCF_019320065.1). NCBI lineage: Eukaryota > Metazoa > Chordata > Mammalia > Artiodactyla > Cervidae > Cervus > Cervus canadensis. Next base: position 14,686,936 of record NC_057388.1, read on the forward strand.
AGGAAAGCTTGGTATGCTGCAGTTCATGGGGCTTCAAAGAGTTGGACATGACCTAGCAACTGAACAACTCATTTCCTCATAGTATTAATTTTATCACACAACTTTTTTCACATAAGCTTTTTTTTTTTTAACTGCCAGAGTGGAATATCTGACTATAAAGTTGAAAGCACAAAAGTCAGGAAATGCTAGGTGAGAACTCTCCCAACAACAATAAATCTTTTTTATGGCCCTTTCTGCATCCTCTGGTATCCATTTAATAGCCCAACTAGTCATCTGCCATCCTCTATAGGAAAACATTAATTTTTGGCTCCCTGGTTTTTGCCTGATTGTGTTCAATCAGGAATTTTTACTTTTACTTTGGAATTTCTGATTCTTTTTTTTTTTTTCCTTTCTACCTTATCTCCTTTATTCTAAGTCTCAGTGGGGTTGGGAATGATTTATGTTGAAGAAGAAAAATATACAGCCCCACACAAAAATTTCATAAAATTTGAGGTGGATTTCTTTAGACCTAGATGAAATGCTTTGTCTAGATTTATTCATCCTTTTTGGTTTCTGAGATGTGGAAAGGAATCTTGGCCTTTGAGATGGAGCAGAATGAATCGAGATGCTCAGGAAATATCTCCTAAGTAAATGTAATAATAAATGCTCCTTAAACTGTTCACTTTATTCCCATGTCTTGTATCATTTGGCACACCAAGAAGTTTGAGTTCTGCCTGGAGGATGCCCATGCTGGGTGGTATGATTCTGGTTAGGGCTTCCTACGGCATGTATCAACCTAGCCACAGAACAATCATTATTTTCTCCCATAAAATAAAACCTTATTGTATCATATAAATACAAGCACTCTTTAATTAAAAGCCATATAATAAAACATACACTACATTTTAAATATATTCTTTATAAAGTTAGGACTAAAGAAATACATGTATCCAGGTATAGACAAGTACCTCGCTAACATTTAGCTATTCTCAGTCACTGAGTCTCTCCCTGGGGCTTTCCCAGTAGCTCGGCAGTAAAGAATCCAACTGCCAGTGCAGGAGATGTAAAAGATGTGGGTTCGATCCCTGGTCCGGGAAGATCCCCCAGAGGAGGGCATGGCAACCCACTCCAGTACTCTTGCCTGGAGAATACCATGGACAGAGGAACCTGGAGGGTTCATAGGGTCACAAAGAGTAGAACACAACTGAAGTGACTTAGCACACACACACACTGGGCTTATGTAGATCCCAGTTTAAATACAGAGCTTTCTAGGACTCGTCCACTGAAGCTCTTTGAGGAAGTTTCTATAAAACCTTATATTTCTCTCTAGTAACAATGATCTTTGCCTGCTGGTTCTCAGTTTAAAAGAGGGGAGAAGCCATTCTAAGAGTGAAGCTTATTTGCCATTCTAAGAGCTCTGGGAGTTGGTGATGGACAGGGAAGCCTGGTGTGCTGCAGTCCATGGGGTTGCAAAGAGTCGGATACGACTGGGTGACTGAACTGAACTGAAGAGCAGAGATCCATTTGCTTTCCTAAGTTGCTACTTTCTCATCTAACCTAAAAACATATAGACAGTCCAAAAGAAGCTAACAATAGACAGTCCAAAAGAAGCTAATACCGCTAAACCTCATCAAAAGGAATCTCACTGCTACTTCTCAAATACGTACAACTTCCCTGTATCTACTTTGCCCTTAGTGTGCTTTATTTTTAAGATTAATCTTTTTCATCAGAACCTTTCTCTTGAATTCACTCATACACAACCTTACATAGTATTAAAGTTGAAATATTAGTATGGAGGCTCCTTCAGAAACTAAAAATACAGCAATATGATCCAGCAATCCCACTACTGGGCATATATCCAGAGAACAACATGGTTAAAAAGGATACGTGCATGTTCATAGCAGTGCTATTTACAATAGCCAAGACACGGAAGCAACCTAAATGTCCATCAACAGCTGAATGGATAAAGAAGATGTGGTACCTATATACAGTGGAATATAACTCAGCTATTAAAAAGGATGAAATAATGCCATTGGCAGCAACATACCTGGAGCTTATCATACTCAGTGAAATCAGATAGAGAAAGACATATCATATAATATTGCTTATATGTGGAATATAAAAAAATTATACAATCGAACGTATTTACAAAATAGAAACAAGACTCATAGACTTAGAGAATGAACTTTTAGTTACCAGGTGGGAAAGGCTGGGGTTGGGGATGATTGGGAGGTTGCGATTGACACGTACACTCTGCTGTGTTTAGAACAGATAACCAACAAGGACCTACTGTATAGCACAGGGAACTCTGCTCAATACTCTGTAATAACGTAAATGGGAAAATAATTTTAAAAAGAATAGATACATGTAATCACTTTGCTGGACACCTGAAACACAACATTGCTAATCAAGTATACTCCAATGAAAAATAAAAAAATAAGGTTGAAATATTGGATTATATTCCACCCTTTACTGTCATAGGGCATCTTATCTAGAGTTGTTGAATAATTCATTTAATTACTTAATAATTATTTATTAATAATAGCTTATTAAGCTGATCTTAAACACAGCTGCTTGTAAGGATATTAAAAGCCCATTTCTAGTAAGCCTTTCCTAAGGAAGTGACAGCAAAATTCTCCCCAAACGTGCCTGCTTGGAAAATCATCTAAAAGTTTAGTGCTGAGGAAGTGACACGGAACGTCTGGCAGCTTGGAACGTGTTCTTCTCGAGAGGCTGCCCATGGGCACCGTTGGCCAAGGGGACCCAGACAGGTAAGGAGCTCCTCCAGCCACTGGGAACTGGAGGTCTTGATGGGATGGGTGGGGGGTGGGGGTGGTAAGAAGGGGAAGCAGAAACTGGGGCTGATTTCATGCTCCTCTGACTTGCCTCTTGTCCCCTAGGCACAGCCCAGAGATGCTCTGGCAGGAGTGGGAGCAGCTGAATAGACGAAGAAAGGCCTTTTGCCCCTCCATTCCCTCCAGACCAGAGTTGGGGTGACAGATGTAACATAGACAGGACTTCAGGCAGGTCCAGAGTGACCTGGATATTCTGAGCTTATTCTTGATTAGCAAGATTCAGGTTTTAGTTGTTTGGGATTTTTCAGACCAGCAGTCCCCAACCTTTTGGGCACCATGAACCGATTTCTTGGGAGACAATTTTTCCATGGACCGGGAGTCGGGGCAGGGAATGGTTTTGGAATGATTCAAGTACATTCCATTTATCATGCGCTTTATTTCTGATCTAATGCCACTGCTGATTTGACAGGACTTATGAATCTGCCACCTGGAGGCTCTAGACCTCAGCTATAGACAGAAGTAGGTGGAATTTCATTTTTGGATATTTTGAGCAGAGCTTCACCCCCTCATTCCAATAAAACAAATTTCATTTTAATACATAACACTAAATGTTTTTGTTTCTTTTTTTTTTTTTTTCTTCCTTGGAGAACACTCATCACAGAATGTCTACACAAAATCACAGGAAATAACAAAATGTCTCAAAATCTTACTTTTTATGTGCTGCTGGAAACAATCATGTGACTTTTTTCTTTACTTAAGTCATTCTGAGGGGGGATAAAGGTGGCTAAGGATGATATGGAAAACTTCAGCATTAAAAATAATATCCTAAGTAATCCAAAAGGGAAATTAATTTCGCTTTGAAGGTGTTCACGCACACAAACACTGAAATAATGACTAAACTGGCTCCCCTGAGAAAATGCCAACTGTTGCCTGCTTCCCACTGGGCTCCAGGGGTAACCAGCTTCTCTCACTGCCCTAACTTCATACTCCAGAGACTTAACATCTCCTCAGGCAATCAGAAATGATTGCGTTAGGAGATACCAACTACTCCCATTATTAAGTCAGAATTGGCTGATTTCCTTAACAAGTGAAACCGTCATTGCTATAAAAAATAATAGTGATACAAGGCAACTTAGAATGCACAGGATGTTTAAGTTGATGGTATCTCATTTTAAAACCCTCCTGGCACATCGAATTGGTTGGAGTACCCATTCACACCCACATACCAGGACCACTCCCCTGGGACGGGGGGTGGGGGGTGGGGGGCTTTGTTAGATATTTCATGGAAAAATAAATCAGTAATTTCACACTTAAACTTTAGAGCAGATTTGAGAGGTATTGTTGTTATTTAGTCACAAAGTCCTGTTCCACCGTTTTGCGACCCCATGGTCAATAGCCCTCTAGGCTCCTCTGTCCATGGGATTTCCCAGACAAGAATACTGGAGTGGGTTGCCATTTCCTTCTCCAGGGGATCTTCCTGACCCAGAGTCTCCTGCATTGTAGGCATTCTTTACCACTGAACCACTGTGGAAGCCTGTATTTGAAAGTATGTGTAATATAAATGGACTTCCCAGGTGGCGCTAGTGGTAAAGAACACGCCTGCCAATCCAAGAGACAAAGAGACACAGGTTTGAGCCCTGGGTGGGGAAGATCCCGTGGTGTAGGAAAAAAACGTTATCTCCTATGAAGTTCCATGCTATTATATAAGGTAGAAGTTGCAAAGAAGAACAAAAGCCCTGAAAAATTCACTAAATTGATAATCATTTACAGATTATTAATCAATTAATAATCATTAGAAGTAGAGTTGTTAAGAGAGTAAATCCTGTGAGTTATCATCACAAGGAAAATATTTTTTTCATATTTTGTATATTTATTTATATACATACAAAATTATGTATCTACATGAGATGATGACTGTTCTCTACACTTATTGTGGTCATCACTTCATGATGTACATGTAAGTCGATTCATTATGCTCTACACCTTATACAGTACTGTAGGTGTATTAAATCTCAAACTGGAGAAAAAAAAAATTAGAAGTTGACTCTGGGGATGCCAGTTACAGACCTGATTTGTTGAAACCGCCTTCTTCTGTGTCCCCTTCCCTCCAAATTGACTTCTCTTAGTGTCTCCCACTGTTCAAGGGGTGATACAGGCTCTGCCCCTCCAAGCTCCATCTCTCAATTCTCACCCACTGAATTCATAAACATCTTCATCTGTTAGTGTTTTTCAAGAGTAATAGCAGATGTGCACTGCGCTGTGAACAATCTTAGCAACACAGGTTTTAAAAGGTTTACAGTCCCACCCCCAAAGAAAATGCCTCGGCCTAACTATATTCAAACTACAGTCACATTTGACTAAAACAATACCTGGTTTTGACAAGTAGAGCTACACGCCAGAGGGGGATGTTGGGTTTGTTTTTTTTTGGTGGGGGGTGGTGGGGATGGAGAATTAAAACTTGAATGGGAAAGTCCAAAGCCGGGGTGGGGGGGGGGGCGGGGGGGGACTTGTAGGTACATTATCAACAAGGACATAAAAAATAATTCACTTAAATACCTCTGGGGCAGCGGGGTGGGGGGAATCTCTGAAAACTTTTGAAAAGGGATAAGTAATATGGCCAAGTCACCTGAAAAGTACTTTAAAAAATATTCTCTCTCCACCCTTAATCCTCAAAATATCTAAAATGAAGTTTAGGATATTAACTCATTATTATTTTAACTTTAAAAATACTTCTAAACAAAATTAGTAAAATAGAAACTATTGGATGGAATTTTAAAAATCCCAAGGTCACTTGTGGCAGCTATTCATAACTTTGCTGGAATGCTGGTAGATCAGAGGGTGTATTTCTAATCCTTTCCTCCCAGGTTCTCTGATAGCAGACTGCCCTAAATTGAAAGAACTCCTTCACTGATTGCCTCCAGTTTTCACCCTTGCTCTCCCTGGGCTGGGAGAGGGATTATTAATCATTATTAATTTTGTGCTATGCTAGCAACTGTTTATGTTGACAGATTTCCTGAGGACAGACGATGAGTCCATAAGGAATCCCACATTTTTTTCTTCATTGGTGTATTCATATAATTTATAATTTCACCCTATGAATTAGTGGAAGGATTATTTCAAAAAACTACTTGAGACATAGCATAATGTGGATTAACATAGTTAATCCGTCATTCTCATCTTCACCAGCAATTGTTTGCTTTTGTGTATAAGTAAAAACAAATGTTCTTTGTGTACAATTATTTTGATCTTAAAGGCCATGCTTATTATAGAGAGACAAGATTGGGATTCTGTAGTTTCCTTTTGGGTCTCCAAGGTGTTTCCCTTATAGTCATGCCTCTATATAGATTAAATTGTATTTATAATAGCTTCTATTTAGGCTTGATTTATGTATTTATGTGATTAAACATGGACATGAACATTGGTTATGCACAGACATAAAACATTGGTTATGCACAGACATAAAAAACAAAATTATAGACCTGGTTATAATATAAACACAGGTGGAATTTAATTAAACATGTCTTCTAAAATCAGGTCTAAAGAGTAGTAGGAGTTATTGAAAAGTCTACTGGATTGGACATAAAATAGTCTCTAGTCCCCCTTTATCATGAATTGGGTAAGTCACTTAGCCTTTTAGAACCCCAGTTCCCTTATTTCTAAATTGAAAATTTAAAAATAATTATAGATATACCACCCTTTAAGTCATAATAGGGTACCTTGTGCTGGGAAAACCAAGACAGAATGATCAGCACACAAGTTTTATTTATTGAACTTAGATTCAGAATAGAACTTCCACTTCCAGCAGCAACGGCAGACAAGCTACTGTCTGGTGGAAACCAGCTAGATCCTAAATAAAACATTTTGGTTCATTGCTGTACTCCCTAGAAGTAGGTAAAATAATCTCCAAGGCCAATCCTCCTCTCTCCCACATCGCAAATGAACAAAGCTGAGTGAACAGTGGAGCTTGGAGCAGTGAACAGATAAATATGCTGAACAAAAAGCAAAGGAGAGAAACTGGGTTATTCTGAGAGAAAATGCCAGTCATTTGTATTGCAGTTTTGACACTAAATCTAGAGTTAAGAGCAAAGAAGGGGCACTGAACCTGAGATTCTGTTTTAGTCCAGGACTCTCCAGGAGAGCTTAAATGGTCCCAGATGGGTAGTCCTCCCAGTCCCAGCAGAAACAAACCAGATTTTCTTGGGAATACATCCTACAGAATAACCCTTCAGATTCCCACACTTTATAAGTGGGCAAATATGGGTTCACAGCTAAGGCCACCAAGCACATGAGGAAGTAAGCCATCTATGTTACAGCTGTCAGATACAGCATAGCTGCTTATGAAGTACTTGAAGAAATAACTCACAGAATCAGAAGAATGAACAAGCAGCAGAAGACTATCAAGAATGATCAGGCAGTTATGAAAAATAACTAAATGGAGTATTTAAACAAAAATATGTAAGTGGTGAAAGAACAAACAAAATGTTTTAAAGAGCAGATTAGTCGCATTTGAAAGAATTAATCAACTTGAAGGAAGAAGTTAATAATTTAATCAAAATATAATTCAGAAAGAAAAAGGACTGGAAAATAGAATAATTTAAAATACTGAGGATAAAATGAGTCAAACATATGTCAAGTAAGATTCACGAAAAGAGAGAATAAAGCTAATCAAGGAGTGATAATAGCTAAGAAGTTTCCAGAAATGCTAAAAGCTATTAATCTACACTTTTGGAAACCACAGTTTCCCAAGCAGGAGAAACAACAAGACAATCAATGCCTAGATGTCACCTCATAATGACTCTGTAGACTCTGTAGCAACAAACTTTTTTAAAATGGCCCGAAGCAAATAGATATCACAAAGAAATGATTATTTCATAGACAGTAGACTGTTTCACTATAATAAGAGGAAACAGAAGGCAATGGAATCGTATTTATATATATATATATGCATATATACATATGTAGTCAGTGTTGAGAGGAAATAGGTATTATCAAATCTTAGAGTGAAACAATGACATTTTTTAGATAGCCAAAAAACACATGAAAAGACGCTCAACATCATTAATTATTAGAGAAATGCAAATTACAACTGCAATGAGGTATCACCTCACACTAGTCAGAATGGCCATTGTCAAAAAATCTACAAACAATAAATGCTGGAGAGGGTATGAAGAAAAGGGAACCCTTTTACACTCTTGCTGGGAATGTAAATTGGTACCGCAACTATGGAGAACAGTAAAAATTTCCTTAAAAAAGAAAAAAAGAGTTACCATGTGATCCAGCAATCTCACTCTTGGGCATATATCCAGAGAGAACTATAATTCAAAAAGATACATGCACCCAGCATGCATTGCAGCATTGTCTACAACAGCCAGGAAATAGAAGCAACCTAAATCTCCACTGACAGAAGAATGAATAGAGAAGATGTAGTACATATATACAATGGAATATTACTCAGCCATTAAAAAAGAATGAAATAATGCCATTTGCACCAACATGGATGGATCTAGAGATTGTCATACTGAGTGAAGTCAGAGAGAGAAAGACAAATATATGATACTGCTTATATGAGGTATCTTTTAAAATGGTACAAATGAACTTATTTAGGGTCAGAGATGTAGAAAACAACCTTGTGACTACCAGTAGAGAAAGATGAAGGTGGAGGAGGGATAATTTGGAAGACTGGGATTGACATATACATACTACTTATAAAACAGATAACTAATAAAGGCCTGCTATGAAACACAGGGAGCTCTACTCAGTACTCTATGATGACCTATGTGGGAAAAGAATCTAAAAAAGAGTGGACATATGTACATGTATAACTGATTCACTTTGCCGAACAGCAGAAACTAGCACAACTTTGTAAATCAACTATACTCCGATAAAATTTTTGAAAAAGAAACCACAATGAAGTTTTTAAGTACAGCTAAATTATAATGAAAATTAACATGTCAAGACTACTATTTTTGAGTGATATCTGTCAGCCATAATGCTTTCGATAGGAATGTCTGAAAATGAACCAAGTATCCATCTTAAGTGCTTAGAAAGGAACAAGGAATAAACAAAGAGAACAAAAGAAACAATGAAAATAAGAGAATTCCATGAAATTGAAAACAGAAGTATAATAGAAACAGCGATAAAGCTAAAACTTAACTTTTTGAAAAGACAATCTTTTTGAAAAGACAACTTTTTGAAGAGACAATCCTTTTGCAAGAACAATTGAGAAAAAAGAGAGTACAAAATGACTAAAAGGGGAATGTAAATATAGATAGAGTGCAGAAAGAAAATACCATGAGCGATTTTATGCCAATAATTTAAAAGCCTAGATAAAACAATTCTTAGAAAAACATAACTTAAAGACTGACTTAAGAATTACAAAACTTGAATAGTCCTAAAACTATTAAAGCAATTGAATCAATAATTTAAAATATTCCTATAAGGAAAGACCAGCTCCAGGAAATTTTATCGGATTTAGGAAATCACTAAACATTCAACAGCTCATTTCTATCTTTTATGGATTTACTCAGCAAATAGAAAAATAAGAACTACTCTCTAAATCATTCTGCATAATCTGGGTACCCAAAATAGACAAGTACAATCTGAGCTAAACAAAATATCAAATCCACTGTGTTTTTTGTTTTTTGGTGTTTTAGTTTATCATGACTAAGTTGGGTTTATTCCAGAAGTGCTAGAGTAGTTTAACATTAGAAAATCTAGAATTGTGACCCACCATAATAGATTAAAAAGAAAAACCAATATATAATCTCACTAGAAACCCTCCCCCTCAAAAAATTGGATAAAGTTAAGCTTTGATTCAGCATAAAAAGTCTTTGCAGACTTTGAGTGGAAGAGAATTTTATTTACTTTACTTGAATGAAGGCATATACTAAAGCTTCAGTAAACATCATTCTTAATGATGATAAGTTAGAAGCATCCCATTTGAAATCAGAAAAAGGACATTTGCTTGCTATCATGTTTTGATCATCACTAAAGCTGGAAGCTCTAGCCAGACAATAAGATGAGAAAAAAAAGACTTCAAAGACTAGAAAGGAACAAACCCAACACTAGTTGCAGTTACTATGATTACATAGATAGAAAACCACAAACAATCTAAAAACAACATATTAGCAATAACAGAAGAGTTTAGCAAAGTTACTCTCCTGTTGTATACAGCTCTAAGACCAACATGCAAAGATTCATTGCCTTTCCAAACAATGGCCATCAACATTTTAAAATGTAATAATTAAAAGGTACAATTTATAATTCCAACAAAAACAGAAGGTATCTGGGAATAAATCTAATAAAGAGCATCCATGGTTTACCTAGAGAAAATAATAAATCTTGAAAGTCATTAGGGAACTAAATAAATAAAAAGATGTATCACGTTATGGATAGCAATACTTAATATTTTAAAGATGGATATTCTCTCAAATTGGCCTATAGTTTTTAAAATCTCAGCAGAATTTTTCATGCAATGAGCAAGCTAATTCTAAAACATATATGGAAAGACAGAAAGCTAAGAAAAACTGAATCTCCTAAAAAATTTGAGTGTAACAATTTGTACCAGGTATGAAGATCTTCTATAAAGCTGTAATAATTAAGACAGTGTGATTTTGGCAGAGAGTTAGAAAAGTCGACAAATGGAGAGTGATAGAATGAAACAGAGAGTATACCCAAAAATACATGGAGATTTTATGTATAATACAGATGGTTTAACAGATAAATGGTGGTGAGACAGGGTATGGGAAAAAAAGGAAGGAAGAGATTGGGAATGATTGCTAATGGGCATGAAGCTTTTTGGGGAAGTGATGAGATGACTCTAAAATTAGAAAATGATGATGGTTGTACAAGTCTGTATATATACTGCCAGTTGTTGAACTGTAAACTTTAAATGGGTGAACTTTATGGTGTGTAAATTAATCGTCAATAACGCCAGTAAAGAGTGCTGTATAGTAACACAAAGTGGCAGAGATGAATCTTTAGAAATATTAAGTGAAATTTTAAAAGGCATAGTGAAATCATGTATTATTTATGCATGCATGCTAAGTCGCTTCCAACTCTTTGTGACCTTATGGACTGTAGCCTGCCAGGCTCCTCTGTCCATGGGGATTCTCCAGGCAAGAATACCGGAGTGGATTGCCATTTCCTCCTCTAGGGGATCTCCCAACTAGGGATCAAACTTGAGTCTCTTACATTTCCTGCATTGGCAGGCAGGTTCTTTACCACTAGGGCCACCTGGGAAGCCCTTATTATTTATGGATATGCACATATATGATAAAACTATTTGGAATATTGCAAAGGCAGGATAAACATACGGGAAAGTTGCTCCCTCAGGGGGAAGAGAAGGAATGGAACAGAGGTGGAATCCATAGGCAGATGCATATTGGTGATTCTTTTGGTTCTTGACTGATTATTTAAAAGTTTTAAAGTTTGATTATTTATAATTTACACATTTTATATTTAATCTTTGAATCTAATGTTATATTTATAATAAAACCTAAAAATATTTAAAATGATAATTCAGGTATTGGAGAAGGAAATGGCAACCAATTCCAGTGTTCTTGCCTGGTGAATTCCGTGAACAGAGGAGCCTGAAGGGGTACAGTGCATGGGGTTGCAAAGAGTCAGACGTGACTGAGTGACTAAATTTCCAATTTTACTTTCCCACCGCATTCTCAAAACCAAAGACAGTGAAGCAGTGTCTATAAAACTCTGAGGAAATGAATGCATGATTTGAAAGTTTTAAACCCAATCAAGTTACCTCCTAAAATAAATGTAACAGACAGATAATAAGATGAAAGAACATAAGGAAATAAAAATCCATGAGCTTTTCTTGGAAAAAAAATGAAAAACTATTGTATGACATGTAACCTGAAACACAACATTGAAAATCAATGATACTCCAATTAAAGAAAATATATATTGTATGACAAACTCAAGGTAACCAAGTAGACGAATCAAAGTAAAGAGTGCAGAAATAGAAAAGTCAGGGCATGAAAAGATCTGGTGGTAAGCACCAAATTATTTAAAAGAGGATCAAGAGTAAACAACTGTTTGAATGATGATTTCAGAACAGGAGATGAGTGTTATAAACCCAAGCACTGTACAGAATAGTAAAACTAATCAAAAATAAGGTTAGAAGGAGCAAGGGGAGAGAAAGTAAACTAGTGTCTCTTTCTTCAAATTTCATGAGAAAGTCAACAGATATGATGCAAAATTGAAACATAATTTTAAAACTATATTGACTGTACCTCAGTATTGATCACTGAGTAACTAGTGACTTTTGGGAGGGGTGTGTCTTTGATATTATGAAGGTTCTGTGTACTGTAGGATGTTTGGCATCTCTGCAGCCCAGTTACTAAACGCCAGTTATTGTGACCACCAAAAACATGTCCTTGCATTTCTAAAAGTATCCTAAGAACTTGGCACTGCATTAGATTGAGAAACACTACTCTCACCTCTTATAGGTTTTTTATAGCACTTTTTTCTTCAAATTTAGAGCAATGTTGGAGATTCAAGGTCTCCTTATTGAAAAATCACAGAAGGGACCCTTTACATCAAATCATTCAATTTCATATTATTATCCCTTTCTTCTACTGAATTAAAATAAAAGTTAACTTAATATAGAATAAGCTCTCTTATCAAATATAATCATCTGTAAGTTTAAAAAAATTTGTTGAAACACAGAATATGAAAAAATAAACCTACTTTTCATATTTAATTTTTCTGTGTGTGATAAAACATGGATAACATAACATTTAATGCATTAGGCATTTTTAAGTGTACCATTCTATGACACAAATATATTAACATTGTTGTACAACTATCACACTTTTCATCTTTGGAACTATCTTCCCTAAATGCATATTTTAACATATATATATATACATATATATATATATATATATAAAACATATATATAACCATTTGCCAATCTTTTGATTTGGGGCCAAGATCTTTTCTTTGAGTGCAGTTGCCTGATCGGAATTCCCCCGGCCATCTTTTTTGCATGAACTACACTAATAACAAACTCTCCAGGATTTTCAGTTTCGATTTCTTTAAAATGAAACCAGAACCGAAAAACACTGGGAGAGAATCTGAGTGCTGCATCCTCCCCTCTAAGATCTCTTCTACCTCCCAATAGTTTACCAGTTAAATTTAAAGCAAGTTTTGAATAACCTTACATTTACCTAGTCTTCCTAATGATCAATCTAGTCTTTATGAAACAATGATTCATTCTTTTTGCATTGGTATTTTTATAATTTTTTCATAAAATTCAATGAAGTTATATGATTTTAAAGGTTTGGGTTCAAATACAGTTGACTCTTGGGAAGTATCCTGTTGACCTAATGAGTAGGGGAAGCTAGAGAGCTGTCTGTTTACCATAAGCATTTTAAGAAATGACCGAACAGTAAATTTAAATAATTTTAATAATAAAAATTAATGTATCACAAATAGTATGCGTACCTGTGATGGTTAGTGTGTGTCAACTTGCCTGGGCCACAGGATGCCCAGACTTTTGATCTAACGCTATTCTGTGAAGGTTTGTGAAGGTATTACTGAATGTAATTAACATTTCAATGGTAAGACTGAGTAAAGCAGCTTGCCCTTCCTAATGTGGGTGGGCCTCATCCAATAAATTGAAAACATGAACAGCACAAAAAGGTTGAATAAGGAGGAACTCCTCTTGCCTCACTGATTTGAGCTCTGGAACATTGTTTTTGTTTTTGTTTTCCCCAGTCTTTGGACTTGAATTGAAACATCAGGTTGTCCTGGGGCTTCAGCTTATTGCTTTCAGAGTGAGACTACACATTGGTTACCCTAAGTCTCTAGCTGGCTGGATGCAAATCTTGGGGCTTCTTAGCCTCCAAAATCAAGTGAGTCACAGACAAACTAAACTTTAAAGTAAAGACTGTTACAAGAGACAGAGAAGGACACTACATAATGATCAAGGATTCAATCCGAGAAGATATAAAAATTGTAAATATTTATGCACCCAACATAAGAGCACCTCAATATATAATGCAAATGCTAATAGCCATAAAAAGGGAAATTGACAGTAACACAATAATAGTGAGGTACTTGAACACTACTCACACTTATGGATGAACCAATGCATAGACCATCCAGACAGAAAATTAATAAGGAAACACAAGCCTTAAATTACACATTGTACCAGATAGACTTAGTTGGTATCAACATTCCATCAAAAAAAAAAAAAGTAAAAAACAGAATACACTTTCTTCAAGTGTACACAGAACATTTTCCAGGATAGATAACATCTAAATTTAAGAAAACTGAAATCATATCTTTTCTGACCAAAATGCTATGAGATTAAAAGTCAATTACTGGAAAAAACTGTTAAAAAAAAAGCAGACACATGGAGGCTAAACAATATGCTACTAAATAACAAGGAGTCACTAAAGAAATCAAAAGGAAATTAAAAAAAATACTTAGAGCAAATGATAATGAAAACAAAACCGATGGGATGCAGCAAAAGCAGTTCTGAGAGGTAAGTTTAGAGCAATAAAATCATACTTCAAGAAACAAGAAAATTCTTAAATGAACAACCTAACCTTACATAGAAAGTAACTCAACAAAGAAGAGTAAACAAAACCCAAAGTTACTAGAAGGAAAGAAATAAAGATCAGGGCAGAAATAAATGAAACAGAAACAAGAGAAATATACCAAAGATCAATGAAACTAAAAGCTGGTTCTTTGAGAAGATAAACAAAGTGATGAAACATTTAGCTAGACTCATCAAGAAAAAAAGGAGAGGACTCAGATTAATAAAATTAGAAATGAAAAAGAAGTAACAACTGACATCACAGTAATACAAAAGATCCTAAGATACTACTATAAGCCACTGTATGCCAATAACATGGACAAATTGTAAGAAATGAATAAACTCTTAGAAAAATAAAACTTTCCAATACTGAACCAGGAGGAAATAGAAAATCTGAACAGACAAATCACAAGCAATAAAATTGAAACTGTGATTAAAAATCTCCCAACAAACAAAAGTCCAGAACCAGATGACTTCTGACCATTCTATCAAATGACCAGGCAAATTCTATCAAACTTTTAGAGAAGATATAACACCTATCCTTCTCAAATTCTTTCAAGAAATTGCAAAGGGAGTAACAGTCTCATACTCATTCTACAAGGCCAGCATCACCTTGATACCAAAATTAGACAAAGATATCACAAAAAAAGAAAACTATAGACCAATATCACTGATGAACATAGATGCAATAATTCTCAACAAAATACTATCAAACTGACGCCAACAACACATTATTAAATGGAACATATACCACGATCAAGTGGGGTTTATCTCAGTGATGCAAGGATTCTTCAATATATCCAAATAAATGTGATACACCATATTAAAAAATTGAAGAATAAAAACCATAGAATCTTCTCAATAGATGCAGAAAATGCTTTTGAAAAATTCAACACCCATTCATGATAAAAATTCTCCATAAAGTGAGCATAGAGGGAAACTACTGCAACATAATAAAGGCCATACATGACAAACCCATAACAAACATCACTCTCAATGGTGAAAAACTGAAAGCATTTCCTCTAAGATCAGGAACAAGATAAGGGTTTATCTACTCTCACCTGTATTTTCAACATAGTTTTACAAGAACTGGCCATGGCAATCAGAGAAGAAAAAGAAATAAAAGGAATCCAAGTTGGAAAAGTAAAAATGTCACTGTTTGTGGATGGCATGATATTACACATAGAAAATCCTAAAGAGGCCGCCAGAAAACTCCTAGAGCTAACCAATGAATTTAGTAAAGTTCCAGGATACAAAATTAATACTCTGAAATCTCTTGCATTCCTATGCACTAACAACAGAAGATCAGTAAGAGATATTAAGGAAACAATCCCATTTACCATTGGGATTGTTTATAACAAAAGTAATAAAATACCTAGGAATAAACCTACCTAAGGAGGACTATGCCAAAGCCTTTGACTGTGTGGATCACAACAAACTGTGGAGAATTCTTCAAGAGATGGGAATACCACACTACCTTACCTGCCTCCTGAGAAACCTATATGCAGATCAAGAAGCAACAGTTAGAACTGGACATGGAACAACAGACTGGTTCCAAATTGGGAAAGGAGCACGTCAAGGCTGTATATTGTCACCTCGTATTTAACTTATATGCAGAGTACATCATGAGAAATTCTGGGCTGGATGAAGCACAAGCTGGAATCAAGATTGCCGGGAGAAATATCAATAACCTTGGATACACAGATGACACTACCCTTATGGCAGAAAGTGAAGAAGAACTAAAGAGCCTCTGGATGAAAGTGAAAGAGGAGGTTGAAAAAGTTGGCTTAAAGCTCAACATTCAAAAAACTAAGATCATGGCATCTTGTTCCATCACTTCATGGCAAATAGATGGGAAAACAATGGAACAGTGAGAGACTTTATTTTGGGGGGCTGCAAAATCACTGCAGATGGTGACTGAAGCCATGAAATTAAAAGACACTTGCTCCTTGGAAGAAAAGTTATGACCAACATAGACAGCATGTTAAAAAGCAGAGATATTACTTTGCCAACAAAGGTCCGTCTAGTCAAAGCTATAGCTTATCCAGTCATTATGTATGGTTGTGAGAGTTGGATCATAAAGAAGGCTGAGAGCTGAAGAATTGATGCTTTTGAACTGTGGTGTTGGAGAAGACTCTTGAGAGTCCCTTGGACTGCAAGGAGATCCAACCAGTCCATCCTAAAGGAAATCAATCCTGAATATTCATTGGAAGGACTGATGCTGAAGCTGAAACTGCAATACTTTGGCCACATGATGTGAAGAACTGACTCATTAGAAAAGATCCTGATGCTGGGAAAGACTGAAGGCAGGAGGAAAAGGGGACGACAGAGGGTAAGATGGTTGGATGGCATCACTGACTCAATGGACATGAGTTTGAGCAAGCTCCGAGAGTTGGTGATGGCCAGGGAAGCCTGGCGTGCTGCAGTCCATGGGGTGGCAAAGAGTCGGACACGACTGAGTGACTGAAGTGCACTGAACTGAAGGAACAAAAAAAATCTGTATTCAGAAAACTATAAGGTACTGATGAGAGAAATCAAGGATGACACAAATAGATAAAGAGATATATCAGTACCATGTTTATATCAGTACCATGTTCTTTGATTGGAAGAACCAATATTGTAAAAATGACTATACTACCCAAAGCAATCTACAGGTTCAATGCAATCCCTATCAAATTACCAATGGCATTTTTCACAGAATTAGAATAAAAAATTCAAGAGATTCAATAAGAGGTGCTAGGAAAACTGGACATGTAAAAGAATGAAATTAGAACACTGCCTAACATTATACAGAAAAATAAACTCAAAATGGATTAAAGACCTAACTGTAAGGCCAGACATTATAAGATTCATAGAGGAAAATTCACAGGCAGAAAATTCTTTGATATAAATAATGGCAAGATATTTTTTAACCCAATTCCTGGAGAAATGAAAATAAAACAAAAATAAACAAACTGAACATAAGTAAATTTAAAAGCTTTTTCACAACAAAGGATACCATGAAAAAGATGAAAGGACAGCCCTCAGAATGGGAGATAATATTTGCAAAGAAAAGCAATTGACAAGGGATTAATCTCCAAAATATATAAATAGCTCATGGAGCTCAATATCAAGAAAACAAACAATCCAATCAAAAAATCGGCAGAAGACCTAAATAGACATTTTTTCAAAGAAGACATACAGATGGCCAACAAACAGATGAAAAGATGCTCAATATCACTAATTGTTAGGGAAATGCAAACCAAAACTACATGAGGTATTACGTCACACCAGTCAGAATGACCATCATCAAAAAATGAACAAACAATAAATGCTGGAGATAGTGTGGAGAAAAAAGAACCCTCTGACACTGTTGGTGGGAATGTATGTTGATAAAGTCTCTATGGAGAATAGTAACGAAGTTCCTTAACAAACTAAAAATAGAACTACCATATGACCTAATAATCCACTCCTGGGCATATATCCAGAGAAGACCATCATTCAAAAAGATACAAGCACCCCAGTGTTCACCGTAGCATTATTTACAATAACCATGATATGGAAACAATCTAAGTGTCCATCGATAGATGAATGGATAAAGAAGATGTGGTACAGATACACTGGAATGGAATATTACTCAGCCATAAAAAGGAATGAAAATGTGCCATTTGCAGAGATGTGGCTGGACCTTGAGACGGTCATACAGAGTGAAGTAAGTTAAAGAGAAACACAAATGTTGTATATTAATGCATATTTATGGAATGTAGAAAAATGGTATAGATGATCTTATCTATGCCAAAGCCTTTGACTGTATGGATCACAACAAACTGTGGAAAATTCTGAGAGATGGGAATAGCAGACCACCTGACCTGCCTCTTGAGAAACCTGTATGCAGGTCAGGAAGCAACAGTTAGAACTGGACATGGAACAACAGAGTGGTTGCAAATAGGAAAAGGAGAATGTCAAGGCTGTGTATTGTCACTCTGCTTATTTAACTTATATGCAGAGTACATCATGAGAAACGCTGGGCCGGAAGAAGCACAAGCTGGAATCAAGATTGCCAGGAGAAATATCAATAACCTCAGATATGCAGATGACACCACCCTTATGGCAGAAAGTGAAGAAGAACTAAAGAGCCTCTTGATGAAAGCAAAGGAGGAGAGTTAAAAAGTTGGCTTAAAGCTCAACATTCAGAAAACTAAGATCATGGTATCCGGTCCCATCACTTCATGGCAAATAGATGGGGAAACAGTGGCTGACTTTATTTTTTGGGCTCCAAAATCACTGCAGATGGTGATTGCAGCCATGAAATTAAAAGATGCTTACTCCTTGGAAGGAAAGTTATGATCAACCTAGATAGCATATTAAAAAGCAGAGACATTACTTTGCCAACAAAGGTCCGTCTAGTCAAGGCTATGGTTTTTCCAGTAGTCATGTATGGATGTGGGATTTGGACTATAAAGAAAGCTGAACGCCGAAGAATTGATGCTTTTGAACTGTGGTGTTGGAGAAGAGTCTTGAGAGTCCCCTGGACTGCAAGGAGATCCAACAAGTCCATCCTAAAGGAGATCAGTCCTGGATGTTCATTGAAAGGACTGATGTTGAAGCTGAAACTCCAATACTTTGGCCACCTCATGTGAACAGCTGACTCATTTGAAAAGACCCTGATGCTGGGAAAGATTGAGGGCAGGAGGAGAAGGGGACGACAGAGGATGAGATGGTTGGATGGCATCACCGACTCAATGGACATGAGTTTGGGTAAACTCCAGGTGTTGGTGATGGACAGGGAGGCCTGGCGTGCTGCAGTCCATGGGGTCACAAAGGGTCGGACACGACTGAGTGACTGAACTGAAACTGAACTGATCTTATCTACAAAGCAGAAATGGAGACACAGATGTAGAGAACAAAGGAGGAAGGGGGCTATGGGATGAATTTGGAGATTGGGATTGATGCATATACCCTGATATTGTTAATATGTATAAAACAGACAACCTATGAGAACCTACTATACAGCACAGGGAACTCTACTTGATGCTCAGCAGTGACCTAACTGGGAAGGAAATCCACAAAGGGGGGATATATGTAAACATAGAGCTGGTTCACTGTGTTGTACGGCAAAAATGAACACAACATTGTAAAGCAGCTACACTCCAGTAAAAATTAATAAACAATCAAGCAAGCCCATTCCTTAAATAATTAATTATTATTTATTTCTTATACAATATATGCACACATCCTATTGGTTCTGCTTCTCTGGAGAATCTCGACTAATAGAATACCTGACAAGTAAATGCAATGTGAAGCTTGGAACAGAAAGAAGACATCAGTGGAAAAACTGGCAAAATTCAAAGTCTTGAATTTATGTAATCATACTGTATCAATGTTGATTTTTAAATGTGTTAAATGTACCATGGTAATGTAATATGTTAAAAGGAGAGGAAGCTGGTACTACTCTGTAGTATTCTTGTAATGTTTCTGTAAATCTAAAATTATCCCAAAATAAAAGCTTGGTTTCAAATGATAACAGGTATCGTGTGATCCCTCTTTCTCAAACCATATCTAATTATCTGTCATTCTATTTGTATTTATTTTTGTTCAGCAAATTTAGTAACCTTTACTTTGGGAAATTATTTACCTCTTCCTTTGTACCTTTCTGTATTTCTTGAATTTTTAAAAACAATAATAGACATTATTCTATAAAACAGTAAAGTCATTCTTTAGAACATCCGAGTCTGTTTGACAAGGGGACGTTTAGAAATTATCCGAATCTAAAAGCACTATGATGTTTGATTTGGTGCTAGTTTCTAATAACATGTTTTCATCTGTAACACTCTCCTTGTGAACCTAAAGGTGACTTTAAGATGAGGGTCTAAGTTTATTGACACTATGCGGCAGAACTAGAAGAATGACCAGGTAATGTTGGAATAAGATCATATTGTTTTTGACATATATAACAATGTTCTACATGTCTGTGTTACTTTTGCTTTTTGCCAACTGTAAGCATCATAAAGGAGGAGAAGGGAAGGCTCTTGGTTACAGTTTTGCAGTTCTGATCAGTGGACCAGTGAGGCATCAAGAACTGTTAGAGATCGGTGTCTCCAAGTCACAGCAGAACTTGCAGTTGAGTCATGGGAGGGTTTAGAAGGACAGATTCCTCAATGCCCTAACACAAAGAAAACTGTTTGATGCTCATCCTTTTCATCCTCTTATTTATCCTCTTTCATCTCTGCTCTCTCCACCTTGTCTCTACTCTCCTGCCATCCAGCTTCTCCTCTGACTTTGACTATTAGGTACTTGTAAATTCTCAGGGGAGCTGCTTCTTTTCATTTTCATTCTAAGACCTTGACCTCTTCACAGACAGGAATAGTTATCTTCTTCATCCCCATGTCCCATCACCTGGCATAGTCCTCACCCATCAGTCATGGGCTGGGTTGCTGAATGGGTGACTTTGAGATTGGAAGGGATGGTGATGTCTATGAGCTCAGCCTCAGCTGCAAATGGAAACTCTGGGATTTTCTAGTTCTTATTCATCCAAGTTCTATCTCTCTTCTTACCTATTGTTTTTCTTTCCCAGCCTCTTTCTTCCTGTAATTTATTTGTATATGTGCTTATCCACTCAGTCATATCCAACTCTTTGTGACCCCATGGACTGTAGCCTGCCAGGCTCCTCCATCCATGGGGATTCTCCAGGCAAGAATACTGGAGTGGGTTGCCATTTCCTTCTCCAGGGGATCTTCCTGACCCGGGAGCAAACCTGCGTCTCTTGTGTCTCCTGTATTGCAGGCAAATTCTTTACCCACTGAGCCATGGGGGAAGCCTGTAATATATACTAGCCTTATTGTCCTTATTCCACACTTTTTGAGTGTGCCTACTCTAGGGTCATTCTGCTGTTTGCATGAGGTCAAGTGTTCCCTTTAACTTTTGTTTCTAGAAAGTGATCATCTATGCCAGTGGTTTTTAAACTTGATTGGGCATCAGAATTGCTTAGAGGGTCTGTTAAAATACAGACTCCTGGGCCCCAGCCTCAGAGTTTCTCACTCAGCAGGTCTGGGGGAGGGCTGGAGGATTTGCATTCCTAAGTCCCTAGTGATGCTGCTGCTGGTCCAGAGACCACGCTTAGGGAATCACTGATCTATGTACTACAGAAGTCCTAGCTAGTTCATTGTCTAATCTCCTCTGCCAGGGAGAAAAAAGAAACAGAGTTTTCATTGTCTAGAACTTAACTATGAAATAAAAATAATGGGAAGAATATGCATGTTTTGTTTTAAGCTCAAAGTATATAAAGGTTTTTTTTTTTTCCTTAGAATCGTCATTCTTTAATTCAAACCATTCCGTAGACCATAAGTAAAGTTAAAACTGCTACCAGAGAAAAGACTATTGATATTTCTATCAGAGTATATAAAAAGGTTAATTATGGTGTGCACATCTTTAAAGATCTCCTTACTGTGTGAGCCATCTCCAGAAATACTTGCCATAGAACTGAAATAGAAATGATTATATGAGTAAATTATCACCCACACTCCTTGCATGCATCATTTCATACCGCAAGCCTTTTCTCTTTTCAAGGAATAATGGTTTTACATTTTACTTTGTGATGGCACTCTAATTGCTAAATATAATAGGGGCATTATGCTACAAAGTTAAAAGATTTCAAGTGAAAAGATAAGTCAAATATAGTCATCTCATCCAGCCAATGCTTTCTTAAAGTGTGCTTCTCTTTTTCTTCCAGCTGTCCCTGAATTCTGATCTCTCCTGGGATGACTGAAACCAAACACCATGGCAGAAAAAAAGCTTAAAAGGGATGCTAGAATTCAACTAGTCCAGGCATCGGTGACTCTGACCCGCTGGCCAAATCTGGCCCCCCATTTTTGTAAATAAAATTTTATTGGACAGTAGGCATGCCTGTTTGTTTACATATTTGGATGACTGCTTCCACTCTACAGTGATGGAGTTAAGTGGTTGCAACACAGACCATGTGATTCAAGGGCAAAAATATTTACTATTTCACCCTTTACCAAAAAAGGTTTGCTGACCCCTGCTCTAGTCCAGCCTACTGATTTGGCAGGTGAGATAACTCATCCTGAGAGAGAAAGTGGTAGCTCAGTGTAATACATTCAAAGAGACAGGACTGCAGAATGCCAGGCATCATCCTCAACAGTTACTCTAAGAGCTTTGTCCCCAGAGAGTCATAGCAGTCCTTCATATATTAAGTAGAGAAGGGGACATGGGGGTAAGTTTGCATCTCATTACAATTTTTAAAGAGCCCTATATATGACAAACCCAAAAAGAACAGTGTGACAGATGTGTGCTTTGATGTTAGTCCAGAAGGTATAACAGCATCATTTTTTTTTCACATGTGCAGAAAACACATTAACTGCCTAACATTTAGGGCCCATTTCAATAATGAGAAAGTCCTTCTCATTGATGGGAGAATTGTGAGGATCATCTCGCCTTCCATAAAATGTACTAACATTCTGTCATGTAATATTCTCGAGTATCCAGAGCTTTCAGGAGAACGTGCCTGACTGTGTGAATTCTCTCCTCAAGGTATTAAGACCCACAAATTTGACAAAACCATATGGCTCTGTGTATATGTGAATTTACAGAAGTGCTTTTATGGAGTTCATATACCTGTGTCTAAAATGATGCCGTGTTGCTAGGTGTCAATGGTCCCCCAATCCCTTTTATTTATATGTTAAGAAAATGTCTGTTCTATTGTTGCTCTTGTTCAGTCGCTCAGTCATGTCTGACTCTTTGCCATCCCATGGACTGCAACACGCCAGGCTTCCCTGTCCTTCACTATCTCCCAGAGCTTGCTCAAACTCATGCCCATTGAGTCAATGGGGCCTTCTAACCATTTCATCCTCTGTTGCCCCCTTCTCCTCTTGTCCTCAATCTTTCCCAGCATCAGGGTCTTTTCAAATGAATCAGCTCTTCGCATAAGGTAGCCAAAGTACTGGAGCTTCAGTTTCAGCATCAGTCCTTCTAATGAATATTCAGGGTTGATCTCCTTTAGAATTGACTGGTTGGGTCTCCTTGTTGTCTGAGGGACCCTCAACAGTCTTCTCCAACACCACAGTTCAAAAGCATCAGTTCTTCGGCTCTCAGCCTTCTTTAGTCCAACTTTCATATCCATACATGACTACTGGAAAAATCATAGCTTTGACTATTTCTATTCTGTAAATGAACCCAAATTCTATGGTTTCAGGTAAATGCACAGAGTTGTACAATGAATTTAAGAGGAATGTTTTCACTAAAAGAACCATGATGCTACTTGTTCATTCATCAGTGCTTTGTTGGGTGTCTCTTCTGTGTCAGGAACCCCTGTGCTGAGATGATACAGAAAGAGAGTAAGAGGACCTCACTGATAGGAGAAGCAGTCCTCTAAAGACAAGCGGTACAATGTCCCTGAATGCTCTGCCATGGAGCGAGCGATGGAAAAGACATAGAGCGGGGTCCTGAGAGGTGAACAGGGGCTTGCCGTGCCGCTCTGCCATGCAGCCTTTGAGACAATTTCAATGTTACCTCTCTTGGGAGCCTTTCTTGACTCCCCAGTCTTATTTAGACATCCTTTTAGTGTTCCATAGCTTATCACAGGACTTTTCTTACTGCCTAGGGCTTCCCAGGTGGTGCTAGTGGTGAAAAACCCAGTTGCCAGTGCAGGAGACATAAAAAACTTAGGTTCGATCCCTGGGTCAGGAAGATCCCCTGGAGGAGGGCATGGCAACCCACTCCAGTATTCTTGCCTGGAGAATCCCCATGGACAGAGGAGCCTGGCAGGCTATAGTCCATAGGGTTTCAAAGAGTCTGACAGGACGGAAGTGACTGAATACACACACACACACACACACACACACACACACACATGCACAGCCTTCAGTAGGTATCCAGTAAACAGATGCATGGTGAATGAGTGAATGAATGGATGAGCAAATGAGGGAAAGAACCTAATGAACAGACAGAAGGCAGAAGTGTGAACCACTATGGCCTGTACAGGTAACTGCTTATATGGCTAGAAGGCAGGGCATGGGGAACAGGGGACAGGCCCACTGGGAGAAAAGTCCAGAGAGGCAGATGAGGGGAAGGATGTGGTGGACCATAGACCACTCTAGGTGCTGGCACTGTGTTAAGTATATCAGCAAGTCCTTGTTGGCCCCTACTGTATGCCAATCCTGTGTTAGGCCCTGGGGGTATAAGATCTGGCCTCTGCCCTTATGGAGTTTATTGCTTCACTGAAGCATATTAATCATGATTACACATGTGCTCTGGATACAGACTGTTTAGGTTCCAGTTTTAATTTATCCTTCACTAGCTATGTGGCCTTCAGTTTCCTAGAACTTCAGTTTATTTACTTATAAAACTGGAGTAATAATAGAAACTACCTCATAGTTGTTGTAATGATTAAAATGAAATAGTATATATAAAGATGCCTCACACATAGGAAGTACTTAATAAATATTAAGCACTCAGGAAAACAGACATTGAACAAAGAATTTAAAGTGTGTTGAAACCATAATTCAAATAGATACATGTACCCCAATGTTCATTTCAGCCCTGTTTACGATAGCCAGGACACGGAAGCAACCTAAACATCCATCAACAGATGAATGAGTAAAGAAGATGTGGTACATATATACAAGGGAATAGGCTCAGATGGTAAAGAAATTGCCTGCAATGCAGGAGATCCAGGTGCGATCCCTGGGTTGGGAAGATCCCCTGGAGAAGGAAACGGCAGCCCACTCCAGGATTCTTGCCTGAAGAATTCCACAGACAGACCACGGGGTCGCAAAGAATCAAGACGCAACTGAGTGACTAACACTTTCACTTTCACATAGTTGTTGTAATGATTAAAATGAGATAGTGTGTGTAAAAATGCCTCACACATAGGAAGTACCTAATAAATATTAAGCACTTGTATTGGGGAAAAAAAAACATTGAACACACTGAACAAAGAATTTAAAGTCTATTGGAACCATAATTCAAAATGATACACACACCCACACCCCAGTGGTCACTGAAGCACTGTTTACAATAGCCAGGACACAAAAGCAACCTAAATGCCCGTCTATAGATGCATGGATAAAGAAGATGCCGTACATATATATGAGGGAATATTAGCCATAAAAAAAGAACAAAATAATGTCATTTGCAGCAACATGGAAGAGCTTAGAGATTATCACGCCAAGTGAAGCAAGTCAGACAAAGACACATTTCATATGATATCACTCATATGTGGAAACTACTTTTTAAAAAATGATATAAGTGATCTTATTTACAAAACCCAAAACAGACTCACAGCTTTCAAAAACAAACTTACGGTTACCAAAGGGGATAAATTAAGAGCTTGGCATTAATGTACACACACACCAGATATATAGAATAGATAACCAACAAGGACCTGTTGTATAGCACAGGGAACTCTACTCAATATTCTCTAGTAGCCTGTATGGGAGAAGAATGAATATATGTATAACTGAATTACTAAGCTATACACCTGAAACTAACACGATATTGTAAAGCAACTAGACACCGATAAGATTTGAAAAAATAAAGTGTGTTGGAGAGCTACAGAAGGTGAGGCCCGGACTGCAATGAGAGTGTGATTGCGGTGGGCGGTGACAGACGCAGGCGCGGCTGACCCAATCTGGAGGTTCAGGGGAGGCCTGTCGGGGGGAGACTGGGTAGAGAGATGTCCTGAGCTGAGAAACCCCTTGTGAAAGGGGGAGGATTCTTGCCAGAGTGATCTAAGACGCACACGGTTCTGGCTACAGCTAATGTGGTGAGAGAGAGGGAAGAGGGGTGTGACTGGAATTGAGCTGGAGAGGCAGGCAGAGGCCAGCTCATGGGCTTAGTCATGGCAGCATTTGGGGCTTCTTCCCAAGTTAACGGGAGTCACCAAAAGGATGAAGCATGAGGGTAGCAAAACCGTAGCTGTGTTTTTAAAAGATGTTGAGAAGTGGACATATTCAAGAAAGTAAAGGAACTGAGTGAATTGGTGACTGACTGGATATAAGATGCGAGGGAAAAAAGGTATAACACATCTCCCAGACTGCTGGATTAAGCTGTTGAAGGGATATGTCCTCTTTACTTAGCTAGGGACGTGAAAGGAAAAGCAGACTCATCATTTAAAATTCCCCTAGATCCTAAACACACTCATTTCTGGAGTGAAAGTGAAAGTGGGTTAGTTGTGTCTGACTCTTTGCGACCCCATGAACTCCTCTGTCCAAGGAATTCTCCAGGCAATAATACTGGAGTGGGTTGCCATTTCCTTCTCCAGGAAATCTTCCTGGCCCAGGGATCAAGGCCAGGTCTCCCGCACTGCGGGCAGATTACCATTTGAGCCACCATCACATGCCAAATTCCACATTAAATTCATCTCATAAAAATTTTCCCTTTGAAGTTAGTACTATTTATTTATTTATTTATTTATTTTGTATTTAAGCCAATCAACTTTTCTGTAGATCGCAAACATTTTACAGGTTCTTGAAAACCCAGAGGACCTAGACCATTATCAATGATGACCACATTCACAGAAGGCTATGGTGGGTTATGGAGTGAGTGAGTGATGAAGTGAGGACACTATGAATGGCATAACTTTTCACAGGCATAGCTAGGAAAGAAAAGAAAGAGCAGGTGAGAGGCAAACAAGGGTATAAAGTCCAGGGAGAGTATGATTTATTGAAGATTAGAGCTTTTCTGCTCAACATCACTTATTATCAGAGAAATGCAAATCAAGACTACAACAGGGTATCACGTCACACCAATCAGAAAAGCATCATCAAAAAGTCTACAAATAAATGCTGGAAAGGATGTGGAGGAAAAGAAACCATCCTATACTGCTGTTGGTGGAAATGTAAATTAGTACAACCACTATGGAGAACAGTATGGAGGGTCCTTAAAACTCTAAAAATAGAACTATCATTTGATCTAGTAATACCACTCCTGAGCGTATTTCCAGAGAAACCATAATTTGAAAAGATACATGCACCACAATATTCATTGTAGCATTGTTTACAATAGTCAAATTATAGAAGCAAACTCAATGTCCATCGGCAGAGGAATGCATAAAGGAGATATGATACATATACACAATCAAGTATTACTCAGCCATAAAAAAGAACAAAATAGTGCCATTTGCAGCAACATGGATGGGCCTAGAGATGATCATGCTAAGTGAAGTAAGTCTGAAAGAGCGAGACAAATTTATCACATGATATCACTTAGATTGGGATCTAATTTTTAAAATGATATAAATGATTTTATTTACAAAACAGGAAGAGACTCACAGGTTTTGAAAACACAAATTTATGGCTACCAGAGGGGAAACATTGAATTCAGGATTAATATACAGACACTACTGTATATAAAATGGATAACCTACTGTGTAGTGCAAGGAACTTTATTCTATGTTCTGTAATAACCTATGTGAGTAAAGAATCTGAAAAAGAATGAATATATATATAACTGAGCCACTTTGTTATACATCTGAAACTAACACAATCTTATAAATCAACTATACTCCAATAAAAAAAATTTTTTTTAATTAGTGATTTTTACAGAGTTTGAAAGAAAAGAGTAGCCAAAGAAAGATTAATGACACAGGAGAGGCTATGAATATTTGATCAAAATGCAACTTGAGGAGAGAGCAGATAGGAAGGGATCCAGAAGTTAAGCAGATTTACCTTCTTCAAAGTCCCTCTTTCTCTGAATCCAGATGGAAAGAGAAGAGGACAAGTGGGTGGAGAGACATTCATACCCTAGAGCTATTATTAATAATGTTAAAATCAAAAAAGTACCTCCAACACTTCCATTCAGTGTAGTTCTTCTTAGCACCAGAGAATACAATAGTGTAACAGGGAGGTTACAGCAGTTAGCCACTCTGTTTCATAAATAACCCAAGTTCTCTGTAGGAGTGCTGTGTTTGGGTTTGTCTCTGATTCTTTTAAGAGCAGGGAAGAGGCAAGTACTGTCTGGGAGTAAAATGCCCACCCACTTGTGTCTAGCAAATTGATCTATCAAAGGTACCATCTGATAGATTAGTTGATACACACAAAGAAAGCAAGAGTTATACGGACAGTGCATTATGTCTTTGGGACCTCTGGGGCAACATCAGTAAGTCACTGCTACAGTACTAAATGGTTCCCTTAATGGCCTCAAAGAGTAAATGCATCCTCCAAAGAGTGTCAGATGGTGCCCATGGTCATTTGCCCTCTGAGACTCAAGAGTGATTACAAGTACTTTTCAAGAGCTGGGTCACTGGCTCAGTTCCCACTTTGCAGACAGGGAAACTGAAGTTTATTCTAGGCCACTTGGCCCATTAATGACAGAGCTTAGATTAGATATTATTCAGCTAAGATGGTTAACCAATAATTAGCATTGATTTTCCAGTGATCATCACAGTAAATGTTTGTCACTCAAAGTATAATTGTTCACAGTGAAATACTCCAAATATTTTTCCCCATAGAGTAGACAAATGAATCCAATAAGTTGAAATTGAATGGTCTTTTGCGAAAAAAAAAAAAACAAAAAACACCAAAAACATTATTTTAGTTGTGGGGTTTTGCTGTTGATAGATAGTTTTCAGTTGTAGAAGTTTGAATGAAAACTCAAGTTAATATAGGAAATAGTTTTCATGAGAGATGTTGAGGGTAGGTCCCAAATACTTAGAGTGCGTTTTTCAGGCTTATGCACTGACTAAACTGGATCATCTTTGAAGGTGTAGCTCAGAGCTGAAAGGGGCTTTGAGATCCTCAACTCAAGAATGCTTTTTACAAATGAAAAAATTGGTCCCAGAGTTGGCCTTGAGCCTTAAGGTTACAAAGTAAGACAGCCCAGTTACCTGAAGGCAACAAGGAAACCAGTCCATCCTAAAGGAAATCAACCCTGAATATTCATTGGAAGGACTGATGCTGAAGCTCCCAATACTTTGGCCACCTGATGAGGAGAGCTGATTCATTGGAAAAGACCCTGATGCTGGGAATGATTGAGGGCAGGAAGAAAAGGGGGTGACAGAGGATGAGATGGCTGGATGGCTTCATTGATTCAGTGGACAGGAGTTTGAACAAGCTCTGGTAGATAGTGAACGACAGGGAAGCCTGATGTTCTGCAGTCCACGGGGTCGCAACGTCAGACACGACTTAGTGACTAAACAACAAAGAAGAGGCCCCTCCCAGAACTACGAGTCTAGAGGCACTTCCAGAGAGGTAAAGAAAGAGTATTACACATGGTCCCT
Source organism: Cervus canadensis (assembly GCF_019320065.1). Lineage (NCBI taxonomy): Eukaryota > Metazoa > Chordata > Mammalia > Artiodactyla > Cervidae > Cervus > Cervus canadensis. The sequence continues at coordinate 14,716,487 of NC_057388.1, forward strand.
GTTATAACTCAGGCTTATTTTTAAAAAGGCTATCAACCCTTTGCAAAATATACATTCAGTTACAAGGCCTTCTCCTCTTTCAAAGGAAACAACAACAACAACAAAAAAAGCAAGAAAAATTAGTTACCAAATGATAAGCATGTAAAATTTAGGTCAAGAAAGTTCCATCCCAGGACTTATCCACCTCTACACTTCAAAGCTTACTGGCATGGCCAAGAACTTCTAAAATTTTGTGACTAGATGCCAAGTTGTGAGTTTTCTAGAAAGAGAAAACTAAAGGGCTGCTCTGTGAGCACAGTTGAACCTTGATTATTTCTGATGATGTATTATGATGTATGATGTAGTATAGTATTATGAATGTGCTGTTCTAAAACTTACATAGAGGAGCAGTGGTGTGTGTAAATTTTGCTAAAATGGTAGCTTTTTTTGGTCAGTGGGCCAAGAATGAGGGAAGCCCAGGGTTCTGGAATCACATGGAATGGGACATTGGTTTTTTTGGGGGGGCTTGTCTTGGTGATTAGAGTTAGGACTTACATGCCAAAATAACCCATTTTAATAAAAAAGAAGACTTCCCTGTTGATATCTTGGCTGAGTTCACTGAGTAATGCAAACACAAAGAAAGCAGACTTGAATATAGGCAGAAGGGTGGCTCAGACAGGAAATGCAGCTTTCTTCCCTAAATAAGAGATGCATGTGATTATTAACTAAAATAAATACAAGGGTCAAATAATTATTGGTATAATTGCATCAATCTCTTTGGGGATTTAGGACTTCTCTAATCCCTATAAAAGAATAGCTATTAGTGAATTCATTCATTAAGAATAATCCCTTGCATTATGCACATTACATATTATACATTACAGAGTGTGTTCACCTCTTAAGACTTTGTTCACAACAAATATGACCTGGGCAGAGCAAGTGTTATTATCCCCATTTACCAGATGAGCAAGTTGAAGCTGCAGATGGTCCAGAACTCTTTGCATAGACTACACTGTCTCTCAAGTCCTGTTAGCAGTCTGTTTCTGATGAATAATAACTTCTTTGCTCAAGTAACAGCTGAGCCTTCAAGCACTACTGTCATTTAATCTGTGTGTTGAGCAAAGATGTGCCCACTCTGCCCTGGAAACATAAGTAGTATGCTGATATGTCTTTATTATATTCACCAATATGTCTTTATGAAATTCACCTATATTTCTTTATTATATTCACCAATATGTCTTTATGAAATTCACCTATATTTCTTTATGATATTCACCAATGTGTCTTTAAGAAATTCAGGCAGGTTATCTTTTTCTGGCAGTAAATATTGAAATATAGCAGCATTATTGACAAGAGCCAGGACATGAAAACAACCTAAATGTCCGTTTGCAGATGAATGGATAATGAAGATGTGACATACATGTACACAGCAGAATACTACTCAACCACAAAAAAAGAATGAAATAATGTTATTTGCAGCAACATGGACAGACCTAAAAATTATTATACTAAGTGAAGTAATTCAGAAAGAGAAAGACAAAAACCATATAATATCACTTATATGTGGAATTTAAATATGACAAAAATGAACTTACCTACAAAACAGAAACAGACTCACGGACGTAGAAAATAGACTTCTGGTTGCCATGGGGGAGAGTGTGTGGGAGAGGGAAGGACTGGAAGTTTGAGACTAGCAGATAAAGCTATTATATACAGAATAGATAAAAACAAGGTCTGTATAGCACAGGGAATGGTATTCTACTAGTATCCTGTAATAAACCATAGTGGAAAAGAATAATCTGAAAAGAATGTATATATGCATGTAACTGAGTTACTTTGCTATATGGCAGCAATTAACACAGCGCAGGAAATCAACTAAAATAAATTTTAAAAAATAGGGAAGAGAAGACTAAAATAAATTAAGGAAAGTGCATATTAAACATGTTTTCAGTTGATGGAAGGAATGTAAAAAACATTCTAATTAATGACTTTGTTAATGGCTCTTCTCACTTTTCTGGATGCTGTTATCAATGCTAGTGAGTTTTGGACTTTGGCCGTAACATTTCTCCCTTTCTCCAAAAGCCATTTTCATTTATACTCCAGTTAAAGTTACCTAACCTACACTTTTGCCAGCCTGGTGGAAGGTCTGAATGCCTCCAGACTAGTGCTCCCTAAGAATCTATAAAATATTCTTTGTATGTCAGCTGTTAGGATCCTTTGATCCCTCAATTTGCATATGGTACATTACTCAGTGCAAGAGTTTTCTTTCTGTTTGACCAAATGCAGGTGCACAATCATTCCATGAGAGTTCTCATAATCGGCCATGTAAATTACCTCTCACATCCAAGGTCTGAAAACATTAGTTTCTCATAATAACAATGAAAACCCACAATATTTGTACTTTATCTTTTTCAGTCTTCTTTCTGCACATAGCAACCTTGCCAATGGCATCAGTCATTGTGGGAAGGGTATTTTAGCTGTTTGGGAAGGGTATTTACAGGTTTGTAAATTTTTTTTCCAAAACAATAAATAAGTGATGAAATATATTGGTTCTCTTTGTTTCCTGAAAAAGCCCACCATTTTTTTTTTCTTTTTTATTTACTTAAAAAATCTTCCCAGATACTTAAGAATTCTTGAACTCTATCTTCTCAAGTATTACTTTTTTCTTCTGCAGCCATTTTCTAAAACAATGTACTCATCTCATACCAAGAATACCAAACTGAAATACTCAGGTGGAAAAGGGCATTTTTTTTTTTCTATCTCAGTTACACTTACGTGCACAGATACTAACTGGAGTATATTAAAGGGATTATGAATATTTAGACATTATAGAAAACCTAGGCCTATTAAAATATGGAGTGTCTTTAGCCTTAATTTTATAACCAGAAGTCAAAAGGATCCAATAATTATCTTATTGCAAATCAGACCCCAGAAATAATAGTTTATCCTATAACTTTTTATAAAATGTTAAAAATTATATCACATCTCCTATAAAGAAAAATATATGATTTTTTTGTGCAAACTGAAAATTTCATTAATAATTCAGATTTACTCATCAAATATAAGATGGCTTTAAATGTACTGATTCTCAATAAAAATAAAGTGAATTTTTATTGATATGAATTATTATTTTACTAGGGGCTTCCCTGGTGGCTTAGATGGTAAAGAATCTGCCTGCAATGCAGGAGCCCTGGGTTCGATGCCTGGGTTGGGAAGATCTCCTGGAGAAGGGAATGGCCACCCACTCCATGTTCTTGCCTGGGAAATCCCAAGGTTCGAGGAGCTTGGTGGGCTACAATTCATGGGGGCCCCAAGGGTCAGACTCGACTGAGCAACTAACAGTTTCACTTTCAAAATCTATAAAAGTATTAAATAAACGTATAAAAAAGGAACACAAACATTCTCTCTAAATGACTTCTTTCATTCTTAAGCATTGTTCAAAGCTTGGGCTGATACCATGAAAGACAAGAAAAAAAATTCTTTCTCTACTTTTTCTTTAACTTAGTTTCCAAGCCAAATTTTATAATCACATTTAGGGTCACCAAACTCTGAATGTTTATATTTTATAGAAAGGAAAAAGAGTATTAGACTTCTCCTTTATACGCCAAATAAGGCATAGTAGAACCTTAAGTTGATTGCAATAATAATTAGATCAGAAGGAAATGCCTCCTTTTGTATTATACGGTATTCTGTGGGCTAAACTCAGACTCAACCTCTCATAACCCACCTCAACTAACTGAGTGGATCTCTTCTCTGGACATCACACAGGCAGCCTGTGCTTATAGAGGAGGGAGCCTGAGACACATGACTTCAGCTTTTGGACACCAACTTCAGCTCAGTAAGATTCAAGAGAGTTCTAGTTCCAATAGGCTTTGCAGAAAAAAAGATAATAATAATGTGCCATAAATACGAGCAGTTTGCCCAAATTCATCTTAAATATGCCTTCTGGTCAGCTATCTTTACTTTCTATAGATTATCAGGCCACTGGGAGAAAGAAAAGGATTTTTGCAAAGTATCTGTCCTTCCAGGAGGCTGCATTCTGGGTATGAAAATGTGTCACTCCGATAGCCTTTTTCCTGAGAGTCTGCCAGTCATCTGCCCTCACTCATCCTTGCCCAGAGCTCAAGCTCCTTCTACACTTGGGATTGTTTCTTATCCACTTCAGATTGTGCCAACTTGCTTTCTTCAGCACATTGTTGGTGCTAAATAAATGGTGTGATTTGTAGTAATAGTGGTGATGCTAATGAATCTTAAAGCATCTAACTAATTCCAGTGAACTATCTGTTCTGTGAAGGCTGTGGAACACATGGTTGACTAACAGTGATAATGACTGAAAACGAGGTGATAAATTACTATGCAGATTGCTGATGACCTATGACTGTCTAAAAGGACGGCATCAGCCCTATCCTATTTAAACAAATATACATGTAATGTTATAGGCATATAGGGTTGCACCTGTGCAGTGCTTTTTTTTTTTTTTCCAGTAACCTGCTCCATAAAACACAGGGACACCAAAAACCTGGACAAACACTCTTGAGGTTGAGGAACATGAGAGGTAAGAATTAGATCTGTGTTTGTCTTTTCTGAAATATTACATTGTTCCTGGAACTGTAAGCATAACTTTAGAGACTCCACCAACATAAACACAAAACTACCTAGTTATGAGCCTGTGTTTACACAGTCCGGATGAAAAGCATAGACATTCATTCGAGTTCATCTGCTGTCAGAAATGTTCTGATTCCTCTTCTGAAAAGTAGTGATAATTCATAATTTGATGCCATTCACTCTCAAGGTTAATTTAAATTTATAAACTTTATAAATGGCTTCATATATATTATATATATAAATATATATATATTTTTTTCTACCAGCTATATATATATATGTATTTTTTTTCCATGTTGCCAGTACTTTTTTTTCTTCTGAGTAGCATTGTTCTTTTCTAAGGAACTGATTGTGTGGCAGATCTCGGATCATTGCAGGGAGCACAGATGAAAAGCCTGTTATTCCAAAGGATTAAATTACAATTCTTAGTGAACCATTGCCAGGCTATTTTTTTCAAACCCAGAGAGGATTGGAAATAGGAAATGTTATGCCTTGAAAAGGGGTGGATACCACTGAGTGGCTGAGAAAAATACCCATCCTAGTAGGTGTTATTGAATTCTCTTCAAGTAAAATTATGAATCAAATAAAAGATGATAAAAGAAAAACCTATAAAATATCCAAATGACCAGGAATAACGAGTTTGTAAGCAATAACGATATCATGGGATGAATTTTTTATTGAATTGTAAAGACAGACAAGGAAAAGAATATAACAGATGCATATTCACATGAATATACAAAACTGATTCAGATCACAACCTCATTTCAGCATCTTCAAGGCCTAAGAAATATGGGAGCAGGGGACCTAATATTTGCAAATCAGCGATAGCTTGCATGTGAACTCTCCTGGGAAGGATTATAAAATGTAGTGGGGAAACAAAATGAAAGAGTCTCTACACCAAAGTTACTTGGAGCAGGATAAGTAATCCTCCCCCAAAAGTCTGACCTGCTAAAAGCAGGATAAATCAGTTCTTTTTTGAAATTCCAAACACCAGGGAAGTATCACATCATGTGGAAAAGAGTAGGATAAATAAATTTGGGAAAGCAAACACCATAGAGAAAAGATGTTTTGTAATTCAGTTCAATTGAGCTGAAATTCAAGTCAGAAATATGCTAATGCATTTGGAGGAAGATAAAGATTTAGGTGCCCAAAGGCATGGAGAGCTTGAAGGAGAAAAGAAACTGACAATTTAGACCAGAGGGAGTCTATAGGATGCACTGTGGTTTCTGCTAGTTTATCACTATACAGATCAGGAACAAACTCCACATGAAGTGCTGTAATGAGCAGTTCAAAAAGACCAGAGAGTTTCCCATATCTCAGGCACATGTCAAGTGTAATGGTAGGTGTTTGGGATAAAAAAATGGATAGGAGACAGCCTGCTCATTAAGAGTTCACCATATATTAGAGAAATGAGAGACATAAACAGATAATCCCAGTAAAAGAAGATGGAGCAAATGCCTCGAGCATGAGTAGTGTAAAGGAAACGGAATTTGCTTTGCCTGAAGAAATCAAGAAATGTTTTGTGAGCGCTCAGTCGCTAGTCATGTCTGACTCTTTGTGACCCCATGCACTGTAGCCTACCAGGATCCTCTGCCATTGGAATTTTCCAGGCAAGAATACTGGAGTGGCTTGCCATTCCTATTCCAGGGGATCTTCCCGAACCAGGGATCAAACCCACATCTCCTGAAACTCCTGCATTTGCAAGCAGATTCTTTACCACTGAGCCACCTGGGAAGCCTCAAGATATGCTTTGGAAAGGGGTAATGTTTGGATTGGAACCTGAAGGATGACTAATAAGAGTTCTCTGGGCACAAAGAAAACAGATGCAGGGAATAAGGTGCATCTAGGTGATGAGTTCAGGGCCGGTGAGGTAGTAGAATGTGGGGTCAGACAGTGGAGGGCCTTCTGTACTATGCTGAGGGGTCTGGCTCAACCAGGTAAGAGAAAGATGGCATTACTAACTTTGAACCAGGGGGGTGACCGGATCTCTCTGGCTGTGAGAGGGAGGGTAAAGCTCAAGTCTTGAGGTCATTGCAGTAGAAGAGCCAGGAGATGAGAGGACGGATTTCACAGACACTTTGGAGATGGTATGAATAGACTTTCATGAGGTATTAAAGGTTAGGGATGAGGAGGAGGGAAAGTTGAAGGGGCCTCAGCTCCTAAAATGGTGATGCCATTGACTGAGATAGAAAATACTGGAAAAAGAATACAGCATTTATGCCTGTAGCCGGGTGACACAGGGGTGGGGGTGGGGGGAGGGTGCGGTGAGGCCAGCAAATCTGTTGTTAAAATCCTCCTTGTAGAGTGGAGACGTCTCCAACTCAGAGAGGGTCAGCCAGAAGTGTCCTCACACTGCCTCACCCTTCTATGTCCTTGAGGAAACCCTCAGTTGTGTCCAACTCTTTGCGACTCCATGGACTAGCCCGTCAGGCTCCTCTGTCCATGGGGATTCTCCAAGCAAGAATGGTGGAGTGGGTTACCATGCCCTCCTCCAGGGGAACTTCCCAACTCAGGGATCAAACCCAGGTCTCCTGCATTGCAGGCGGATTCTTTACTGTCTGAGCTACCAGGGAAGCCCTGAGGAGACTCAAGGGGTCAACGAACATTCCATTGGAATTTTAATTATTAACCATATGTATAAAACAATATTTTGAAAAATTTTTAAAAATAGGCACATTCACGTGTCACGTACAAAATGATAACCCAATAGAGGCCAGCAACATGCTTCATGGCTTCCTCAGGTTAAATCTCTTGGTGCACCCCTCAGGACAAATGAAGCTCCTTCTTGTTACAGAAATGGAATGACGACCTGAGATCACCAGGTAACTTGTTTAAGAACTCTATTTCCCACAGTTTAGCATTGTGATCAGGAAGAACCTTGATAATACGCAAGAAGAAATCACAGAAATAAATTTGTTGCTGAAGCTCATGTAAGATGATAATTTTTACTTATCCCCTAATTTTAATTTTAGGTATTATCGAAACAGTCTTGTTTTTTCAGTGAATTCAAAAAAATGTGATAAATTTGAACTAATACAATGTTTACTAAAAATATTCTTCCTATCTATTTTATATATTTGTGTGATTCTTCATAAGATTTCTTCTGCAAAGAGGGTTCTACTTCTAAAATAGTCTTTTAAAAAACTGAATGTAAAGTGCTTCTTTTCTAAACTACTCCTTTTTCTACTGACTTTTATTTCTGAGAGTGTTAAGCAAGTCCTCAATTTACTGGACTCATTTAAAATTCTAACCCCACCCTTTCTCTCTCCTCACATACATCCATATTTTTCTCCCTGCTTCCCACTTTGCCCTCTGAGCTTCATATTTGTGTAAGACAATAACAGAAACAATCTGATTTGGCAGGATAATAATCAACCAAAATGTGTCTCTTCTGTTTTTCATTTTGCTTGATTGCAACATCAAAATGCAAGAATGGGTGAATTATTTTGAAGTCTGGGCTTTGCGAACACCTGTTTACAGATGTGAATGTGTGAATTTTCCTACTAAATAATAACAGTAGCTTACTCTGTCATTTTCACACTTTGATTGAAAAAAAAAAAAGTGGCCTGGACATATCCTGGCAAAATATATTCAAAGGTTATGGCAGCAACTGATATTTTCATGGAAGAATAAAAATGTACATTAGAACTTACAGCTACCAAAGGGCAAAGGCGAGGGGATAAATTAGTTTCAGATTAATAGATATACACTACTAAATATAAAACAGATAAGCAACAAGGGCCTAGTGTATAGAACAAGGAACTAAATTCAATATCTTGTAATAAACTAGAGTGGAAAATTCTGAAAAAGAATATGTGTGTGTGTGTGTGTGTGTGTGTGTGTATCTGAAGTACTTTGCTGTATAGCTGAACACTGAAAATCAAATATACTTCATAAAATTTTTTTAATTTAAAAAATGTATGTTAGGACAATTTACACTTATTTTATTCCTCTATACAATCTTATATAAGCAATGATCAACGCCTCTGTCCTAAGTAACTTTTTAATGTGTTATGTGAATCCATCATCAGCTTCTTGATTGGGTTTCAAGCACTAATCAGGTCCCTCACAAGTACATCGGATTCTTAGACATCATTCATCCATCATGAAGAGTAAGTAGGATCATAATGACTAATCACATTAGCATAATTTAAAAATGCAAAGCATGAGTAGCTTTTTTCCCCAAGATTTGTAGTAAAAACATACGCACAATAAGACTGCAATGATTCATTACACCATTGGCTTGTTTATATTATAACATATTTATGTGCCCAGCAGAATGAAACCATAAAACCACCATTAACAAGCAGAGGAAAGAGATTCTTTTTTTAACTGAATTACATGAATTCAGGATGAACACACAAAAAAATTATTTCAAAGAAGGGTAACTGCTGTCTTCTGGTGTCTTCTAAGACATTACAAAATCCAGTCTCACTAGAGATCTTTTTAGTAACCTATATTTTGTACTTCCCACTAAGAACCACTTTCTTCCCATAAAGCCAAACAGTGAGTTCCAGGTGAAGTCACTGCCTATCACAGAAGCTCTAAGGAAAATTTTCACTAAGAGAAAATTCATTCTTAGGAAAAACAAACAAAACCCTTTACTACTGGGGGAAGATATCCCACTTACAAATAGTATATCAACACCCAAATGGATATAAGTTCACTCACTCCCTCTCAGGACTTCGAGTGTCTGCTTTAGGGCTGAATTGGCCTGCTAAATGTTTGCCAGGCACTAAGCAAGTTGTCTTAGATGCAACTATGAAAAATGACAAATGGTTCTTGCCTTCTGCAAGCTTACCATCTAGTGAGGAAAGCAGAAAGGGTCACAGGCATTTAAATGATAGTATTGAGGGTTCTGATCTGGAGGGATTAACAGGCAAAATGTCCCGAAGGGGAGGGTGTAATGACAGTGTTGATTCCTGGAAGTCAAGCAGGAGTTCAGGGGAAAGGACACCAGGGTCCAAAGTCTTCCAAGCAAAGGGTAGCCTGGAATATTTAAGGAACTGAGAATAGTTTGTGATCAAATGACTCTTGAATATTTGCTGGCTGCATACAGCTAAATCATAGATTACAAGGGAGAAAGGGGCAAGAGACAAAGCTAGAAGAGATTCAGGGGACCAGATTTATCAGCTTCACAAATATACACAGGCAAGGGGTCTACCAGAGCATAAGACACACATGGCATCTGCCCTCAGGAGCTGTTACTTTAGTAGGGGAAACAGACTTTTAAAAATCAACATAATGTCAAATTGCCATCAATGCAATGAAGAAAACAAACGGCTGCAACAGTAAGAGAAAGAGCCTACTTAACATGGTTTCCAAGAGGACGTCTCCGAGGAGGTGAGATCTGAAGGATGAAAAGGTCAGATCATGAAGGGCCTGGTGAACTTTATTAGGGAGTTGGGGTTTTATCTTGATGGCTATCTATGAGTTTGAGTAAACTCCAGGAGATAGGGAAGGACAGGGAAGCCTGGCATGCTGCAGTCCATGGGGTTGCAAAGAGTCGGACATGACCTAGTAACAGAGCAAAAGCAATCCATGTTTAAAGGTTTTAAGTAGAGGAGAGATGCAATCAACTTGTATTTTAGATAAATCATTCTGGCTGCTGTGCAGAGTCTTGAGGAGGCAGGAGGAGAAGGTAGGGAGCTCAGTTAGATGGCTTTTCCAATGAACTGGTTGAGAGATGATTTCCTAGTGCTAGAATATTTTAGTGACAGTGTATTAGGTAAGGGTAATATTAAAATCTTTAAAATCAGTTTTGCATGAGCATTAATTCATCAGGATGGTTGGTAGCTTTAGCCTCGAGCAGTGTCTACGGAATTGATGTTTTCAAGCTGTGGTGCTGGAGAAGACTCTTGAGAGTCCTTCGGTCAGCAAGGAAATCAAACCAGTAAACCCTAAAGGAAATCAATCCTGAATATTCACTGGAAGGACTGATGCCGAACCTCCAACACTTTGGCCACCTGATGGGAAGAGCCGACTCCTTGGAAAAGACCCTGATGCTGGAAAAGATTGAAGGCAGGAGGAGAAGGGGATGACAGGAGATGAGATGGTTGGATGGTATCACCAACTCAATGGACATGAGTTTGAGAAAACCATGGGAGATAATGAAGGACAGGGAAGACTGGCATGCTGCAGTTCATAGGGTCACAAAGAGTTGGACACGATGGAGCAACTGATCAAAAACAAGGGTCTGCAGACATCTCTCTGCTAGGCCAGGCTGGATAGGCAGCTGGCACCAGAGGTGAGGCCAACACAACTGGAGCTTAGACTAGCAGCTCTTTGCAACCAGTATGGGAGAGTTGATATTTCAACATTTCAGCAACAGATGCAGCTGTACTTGCCTGGGAATTAGGCATGGAGAGCCAGGAAAGATCCAGGAGATGGTTAGGAAAGAGAAGGCTTACATTTCGGTCATGCATGAGGTGAGCAAAAGGGAGGGGCTATTGATGAGACTCTGGTTTCTGTTGGGCAACCAGGTAAATTCATTTATTTATTCAGTCATATTTATTCAGCACTTTCTGTTTTAGACTAAACCTGAGAGACTTGAAATGTCAAGTGGGCAACTAGATATGTGAGGCAGGAAAAGGGTAGGTGGGGGGAAGATCTGGGCAGAAGAAATAAAGGTGGGAGTTTTCAGCAAGTCATTTAAAGCTAAAAAGTGGATGAGGTCCCCAAAGGAGAGAAGAACAGAACCCAAGATGGAACGAACCCTGAGTCACTTCACCATTTAGAGATTGTCAAGAGAAGATTGATGGCAGAAAGAGTGGCTACTGCCATACAAGGAAAATCCATCCCGTGAGGTTTCAGAAGCTAAGAGTGGAGAGTGTTTCCAGGAGCAGGGAGTGGCTGGCTATGTTGTAAGCTGTGGCAAGAGTGAGTAAGAAAGAGAGGACTGGAGTCTCTGAGGTATTTAGCAACACAGAGATTGCTGGTGACTCTGATAAGAGCCATTTCAGAGGGCAGTGAGCACAGAGGTCAGATTGTCTGGCATTGGGGGTAAATGAGAGGTAGGGATGTAGAGATGGTAAGTACAAGACAATTGCTTGCAGTGATGTGGAATTTTGACTTTTTTTTCTTTTTTTTTTTTTAGGGAAGAGGCTTGAGGAAGTTTAATTGCTACTAGGAGAAGCAGTAAGGTATTTTGACAGATTCTAGGGGTCAGCAAACTAGAGCTCCTGCCTGTTTTTGGAAATAAAATTGTATGGGAACCCAGCCACTGCCATCCACTTATGTATTATCTATAACTGTTTTTACACTATAAGAGCTTACTTAGCTTAGTAGTTGTCACAGAGATCCTATGACACAAAGCCAAAAATATCTACTCTCTGACCCTCTTAGAGAAAAATTTGGATTAAACTAAAGTATTACATGCCCATTTAATTTCCACAGAAACACATATAAATACGTACCATATATAAATGCATACCTAAAGACAAACTAACAATTTCCCAAGTCAAAAGTACCATGGAAATTCTCCCTCATTAGTTTACCAATTTATCAATTAAAAAAAAAAAAGACTTAACTACTGTTCTTCTGCTCATACTATATGTCCATGGTTCATGACATAAACACAGTTTATTCACTATGGCAAAACTAGGACCTGGTGCTAAGCCTGACATGTGATAGGTGCCCAATAAATTCTGATGCCCAGTAAACACCTATGCGTTTCTGCTGAAACACAGAAGAGAAGGTGTTGCTAGGATGCTGCACTAGGGAGCTGCCTGGACCAAGAGGTCTTTTTAGATTCGGGTCACTAGCAGAGGATGGCCAGGGTAGATGAACTTACTGGGAACCATCCCCGTGAGGTTTGTGGAGGCTAGGCTAGAGCACATTCTTCTAGAATGAGTCCGGGGAGTGGGGGAGAAATGGCTTGTGGGCATCTAAAGCTGAAGAGGATCCTTGATGGGAAAACAAGGTCACAGAGTGGCAGTTTGTAGTCTGGCAGCAGGAAAGGGCAGTCTGCACGGCTCTTTGTTGTGATGAAACAGAGAGCAGAGATGAGCTGGATTCATGTACAGTTCAAGCCGACTTATTCCTTAGGAGCTTGTGTTGCTCTGTTCAAAAGTAGGTTAAAGCAACAAGTCAAAAAATGGAAATTTCCACAAATATTTTGTTTAACTGAAAACAAGTGTGTATTGGTTGACCAATCTTTTGACATGGGGGCAAGGTCTTTGAGCACAGAGCATTACTCTTGAATAAAGCACACCCATAACATATTAAGGCTTCCCTGGTAGCTCAGCTGGTAAAGAATCTGCCTGCATTGCAGGAGACCCCAGTTCAATTTCTGGGTCAAGAAGATCCCTTGGAGAAGGGATAGGCTACCCACTCCAGTTTTCTTGGGCTTCCCTGGTGACTCAGATGGTAAAGAATCTGCCTGCAATGCAGGAGACCTGGATTCGATTCCTAGGTTGGGAAGATCCCGTGGAGGAGGGCACAGTAACCCACTCCAGTATTCTCACCATGCAGAATAGCCATGGACAGAGGAGCCTGGTGGGCTACATGGACACGACCGAGCGACTAAGCACAGCACAGCACATAACATATTAACTGAGATTTAAAATATGGGTGTCTTTCAAAGAGAGTGAAAACTTGCAGAGAAAGGGGAATGGACCTGAGTGCAGAATTCTTCTAGTGTTTTTCCCACAATCTACTGCAGCTATATCACTCACACTTTATGAAGCTTTTGACTTATTCATAGAAACAACTCTTTTTGTCTTTGTATTCCATCTATTTATGTAATACTTAATGAAACCACATCATTAAAATAACAAAATGCAACTGTCATAAACAGATGTGGGAAACAACTGTTTCTCAGGGAGCATACAATTCATATGAGAGGCTAACCTACTTTGTTCTGTATGTGGGACTGCTGGGGGATAGAGGGAGTGAGCAGTGATTCTGGTGAATCCAGGAAAGCGAGTTAAGTGAAGACTTTCTCTGTGAGGGGAGTGGAAGCCTGTAATGGGGCCCCAGCGGGTGCTTCCTGGGTCACTGACAAGCTGCCAGCCTGGCTGGGTCCCCTAAATATTGACTTGGGGTGGTTGTCCCAAGTCATCACACCCTAGGGACTGTGCAGTATTGTGCATTGGAAAGCATGCCGTGCACACTTGCTTTAGCTTCTTCTAAAATGTAGTATGTGGAATAACAGCTGACTCCTCTTCACAATGAAACTACTACAGAATTACAACTGCCAAGAAACCAGCCTTATATATCACCTAGCCGATTTAGCTTTGCAAGGCATAGTTAACATTTTCAAACTGCTGAATCTAGACAGAGACAGTACCATCTCAGTAAGCATATTCTGGCAGCAAGTCACCTTGTAACAAATAAAGAATACCCAAAAGAGCAGGCAAAGATCACTGGACAATATAAAAGTCAGTAATCAAAGCAGTGGTTAATATGTTTCCACGAACTGAGACTGGGCAGCCCACCTTTTGCAGCAAATGCCTAGTCAGCATTCTAGTTTATTTTATGCTAAGATTGCATTAATAAAAAATGATTCTATTCTCTGCTGTCAATACTTTGGAAAATTATTTCCAATAGTTTGGAAACAAGGGAAATAAGATTTCCCTGTAAGAGTTAACTGCAAAATCAAGAATATCATTGATTAAATACAGATACGCCATCTCTCAAGAGACAGAATACTTCTGATATGAAACCTTTTATAATACACAATGTTCTATATCAAGACATTAATCAATAGTAGAACTTGGAGGGGCTGAAAAGGGTCAAATACTAAGACTCAGAAAGGTTACATGCTATGTTCAAGGTCCCAAAGTCAACGATGAGTTAATCTAGTCTATGACCTAGGTCTCCCAGCTCCTAGTGTTTTTGTTATTACAGCACCCTACTTCTTACTGGAATTTTCTGATTAGCTGGGACCACTTCATCCGTAGAGATCTGGTTACTACAACTGAGGAACAAACTATCCTACAACTCAGTGATAAAATACTATTTGTAAACCACCAGTGGTAAAACAACCATTTGTAAGGCTTACTGGGTCTGTGGGTCACAACTCAGGCAGGGACCCTGGGGATGACTAGGGGCTGAGATCTCCTGAAGTCATTCCCTCATATGTCTGCTGACATGGTGGCTATTGTGGGACCTTAATACCTAAGAGCAGCCCCTCCATGTAGCCTGAGCTTCTTCACAACATGGTGACTGGCTTTCTAGGGTGAGCATCACAAGAGAGCCAGGCAGAGGCTATATTGCCATTTATGACCCAGCTGGGAAGTCCACAACATAACACCCAACATGACATCCACCTCTCTTCTTTTCGTTGAGGTAGTCATCAAGTTCTACCCTGGTTCAAGAGGAAGGAGATGGATCTTCACCCCTTGATGGGAAGTGGCAAGGTCCTGGAAGAGCAATGTGGGGCCAGAAATACTGCTGTGGCCACTTTTGGAAATTACCATCTTCTGCAACTAGAATTAAAGACCTTCTTTACAAGGAAAAAAAAAAAAGGGTGTGAAAAGAGGGAGCTGAAACAACTAACAAATCACACCTGAAGGCTGAGTATGCCTGCTCCCATTTCTCTCCCTCTGGGGAATCTGCAATCTGTGCTTACTGCAAATTGAACAGGAATAAAGCATTTTAACTCAACATGATTGAAGCTTTTATTGAATATTTCATTTAACTGTCTAGTTTGGTGGGTTGGAAAGAATGTTTATAGGATATATCCCTAGCATAAAAGCCTCTGCAATGAGGAAAAAGGGAAAAACAATTTTAATTGAAGAAATTATTTTTTAAAAATAGATCATGGACTAGACTGAAAAGAAAACATCAATAAATCTCCTAAAGCACAAAGTGCACAGACATGCTCTGACCACAGAACAATAAAACTATAAATTAGGAACATTTAAGCAGAAATTTCCCACCCACTTGGAAATTCAAACATACCCTTCTATATATCTCTTGGGCATAAAGGAGGAAATATGATTGCGATCATAGAATATTTAGAAAATAAAAATAATGAAAACATGCAAATCAAAACTCATGAAATATGTCTAAAGCTATATTTAAGAGGCACATAAATCAGTGAGGAATGAATAGCAACAAGGCAAGAAGCACCAGCAATGGCTGCCACTTTCTATTCTCAGAGCTTTACATGTGAGGATTAAATGAGTCAACACAACAACCTACAGGCAGGTACTATTATTTTCATTCTCAGTTTACAGAGGAACGAATTGAGACATAGGAGGGATGAGTGATTTGAGCAAGATCACCCAACTAGCCCCTATTTTTCCAGGCACTGGGGTTACACAGTGACCTAGAAGGTAAAGGCCACGCTGTCTTAAAGTTGTGAGCTCCTCACTAACGCCAGGCCATAGTGGGAGGGCCGGTTCCTCATAAGGACTGCACCAATGCCTTCCTGGCTGGGAGGAGCAGAAGTGCCTCTCCGCGGCTGGGTGATGGCAAAAACCATGAAGCTAGACTAGGCCTTCTCGAACAGCCCCCCATCTGGGAAGGGAGGGAGGCCTTGGTACTGCCAGGTAGGGCTGGAAGTCCAGGCTCCCCGTGTGGTCTCCACTGGTTCTGTGGGGAGGGAAGGGAGGACCGCATGTGTCATCCTGCCTGGTGGGGAGGGAAATCCCAGCTCCCTATGTATCCCTCTTGGATGTCACCTATGACACCCTATGTCACCACTTTGGCAGGTGTGTTGGGGTGCCTTGGTACAGTGTGGTGGAGGCTGAAGTCTAGGCTTCCCTCTAAGACTGCTGGCATGGGTGGGAATGGGTCAGTGGTTTTCTGTGGTTTTGGCTAGAGTAGAGCTTTTCGTGCGTGTGTACTCAGCCATGTCCAACTCTTTGCCATCCCATGAACTGTAGCCCACCAGGCTCCTCTGTCCATGGGATTCTCCAGGCAAGAATACTGGAGTGGGGTGCCATGCCCTCCTCCAGGGGATCTTTCCTGACCCAGGGATCGAACACACATCTCCTGTATCTCTGGCATTGGCAGGCAGATTCTTTACCAGTGAGCCACCTGGGAAGCCCAGAACTGTTTAGATAATTCTAAAAGTTTTCTGTTTCACCAGGATGACCCATTCCTGGTTCTCTGTCTAGGCAAAGCAGGCTTTGGTTAAGGATTTTGTTTTGTTTTGTTTTGTTTTTGTCTGTTCCTGTTGGTATTTGTGGGTTGCCAGCTTCTTCAGCTCCAAGTCTGGGATTTTTGAGGCAAACAACCAACCAACATAGAAACTAACCATATGTCATTCTTCAGGTCTCAAAGCCCCTAGCTGATCTGCCTTCTTCTCTCTACCTCTCAGCCTCCTTAGGGTTCTTTTATATGTAATGTCCAAGGGTTTTTAGTTTTACTTAGCTGGAAGAATATGGGAAAGTACATAAACTTCCTCTTCCCAGAAGTTGTCTCTTATTTCAAGAAAAAAATAATCTGAGAGAATGTGTTCATTCTCAGGGCAGGAGCAAAGTCAGAATGACAAGAGAATCACTCACAGGTAGTGGTGGGAGGAGGAAGAAGAAAGGGCGGGATCCTGTGCACAGGTGAACAGGTTGGCCTTAGATATGAGAATGGATAGTTCATCTGAAGTCACAAGAGGGAAAGCTGAGAATTTATTACTAGTGCAGGGAGGTTGGTGGTGGGTGGATGAGGATGTTAGACTCCATTGTCTCAGTGGAATAAGGGAAGGTACCAACTGAGAAAGGGAAGCCTTGGGATTTGCAGAGAGAAGCTGCTTTCAAAGATGGTAGAGAGAACTGATTAGAGAAATACAGAAGGATTGCTAAACATCCTGAAACTACATGAACTTTGAAGGAAACTAGTTGGCATAGTTCCTTGCTTTCCTCCAGAACCAGGTACAATGTAGGCAGGTAAGTAAGGGACTTAATCAATAACTGTGCATGGTCAGATGATAGGAGGGGAAAAAACAAAAGGACATGGAGAGTGTGTCTAAGGGAGTGATTATGATGATGGAACACAAAATCAGTACCACAGCATGGCACAGCTCCAGAAGGTACTGTTTATATTGTATTTTGCAATAGAGGGGCCCTGCATAGACTTCCCTATGGATGAGGGAGAACCTAGGTAAATGGACAGTAAATATTTGGGAGAGTGAATGAACTGGGAGTCCTCATAGAGTTAAAGAATTGTTAAGGTGGGACTGGTAAATGAGAGGGAGATGATGGCCACAGAGAAGATATCAGAAATTGAGATTTAGGAGGTGAAACAGGTATCAGAAATGAAAAGATCTAAAATATGAGAGGTTACCGCTGAAATGAGGTGGAGGATGCTTAACAACCTAGATGCCCTTATCAAACTTCCCAATGAGAATAAAGAAAAACAATGATTAAAATATATAAATATATTTTTAAATGCATCAGTGACCTGGTAGTAAAGTAAGGCCAAAATGAACTCAAAGTGAGGTCCTAGTGAGATGACCCAGGCATTGATACTGGCCTTTGTGCTGAGGACTTTTGACAAATCAGAGGATCTTGAGCTCCAGTGTTCACAACCTTGAAAGATATGGATGATATTTGACAAAGCCCAGGTCCAGCAATAGAGGGCAGTCTCAAAGACAATCCTACATAAAGTTCAAAAGGGTATACTAGAAATAAAACTGTTCCCATAGCAGACAACAAGGACATCTACTTATCTTAAAATTTGGCACTGGTAAAGGGAAAAAAAATCTTTCCTGACAGTTTCTAAGTACAAGCTAGCCCTCATGTGTGAGTTTTCTTACTGAACTAGCTCTGTCTACCTGAGTAGTCTTCAAACCTTCAAGCTGAGAATTCAGTTTAAAGTGGCCCTCTTTCAGCAGTAGCCATGGGCATCTGCCAGAAACACACACAAATGCTTTTTAAATGAACTCCCTTTAATCTCGACTTCAAATAATTCCCATATAAATATGTGTCCACAATTAAAAAAAGAAAGGCATGATGAGTGAGTCCCAACAAAACAACAAGAAACATCACCCACGCAAATATTAGGTATTGGAAATATCAGATAGTATAAAATTTATGTACAATTTATAATGATGGAGAGGCAGACAGTAGGGAGTCATCATTTGCAGGAGATAAGATTTTTACATAGAAAGTATAGCAGAATTTATATATCAAATAGAATTAAGATTTTTAAGGTAAAATTGATGCTTATAAGGTCAATATTTTAAAAATGCATTTCTGTATACCAGCAACAAATAATTAGAACATGTAATTAAAAGATGCCACTTACAGTAGTATCAAAAATATTAATTACTTAGGAAGAGACTTAATAAAATCCAAGTAAGGTCTGTATATATAAAATCATAAAAAGATTGAGCAAGATTAAAGGAAACTTAAATAAATGGAAGGAAATACTATGTTCATGGATAGAAAGATTCAATATTATAAAGTTGTCATTGCTTTTCAGATTTGGTCCACAGATTTATTTTGTTATATTTAAAATCCCAACAAAGTATTTATTTTGACTGGTGGGCACTCAGGGATGGATAGTGGATTTTGGTAAGCTGATTCTCAAGTATGTCGCAGCTGACACTGAAAATCAGTTGAGAAGGTATAAGCTTTAAAGTGATGCTGAGAAGACTGGTTATTCATATATAAAAAAATGAGTCTGCACTCCTACTAACACCACACACCAGAGGTCAATTCTATGTGTATAAAATACCCAAAATTTGGTATAGCTTTAAACATTTTTAAGTCATAGAAGAAAATGATCATTTCAATTAAAGGAATCTAGCCTATATTCTATACAGAATCTAGTCTAGGGTTATGAATCAGAAGTGCATATAGTGACATGAAAAGCTGTATAGTAGGCAGAAGAAGTTACAGAATAATATGGTATCTTATTTGCACAAGAAGCATAAAAATACACATACATAAGCCTATAAAGCGTTTAGTTAGTGCGCCAAAAAGTTAACTGTGTTGGGATCTGGATGTTGACTATTAGAATTATGTTTAGTGCTTTTCCTTTTGCTTTCCTCTCATTTTTCTCTACCAGAAACATTACTCTGATACCAAAAGAAGTCAGAAGAGACAGAGTAACAAAAAATATCTGAGAAAGATCAGAAAGAAGAATGTAAACATGAAATATTTGGAAATGACCTTCACAAAATATGCATGTTATTTGAAGAAAATTACACTATTCTTAGAGGTAAAAAAAAAAAATGAGATTTCAAGATAAACGGATCCATCTGTCTATCATCCATCAAGTTTCTGGCTAAAAGGCAATATCATGAAGATTTAACTTTTCAATTTAATTTACAGGATTAAAATAATCCCAAACAAAATCCCAGGGAAGTATTTTTCTAATTGATAAAAACAGTTCTAAAGTTATCTGGAAGAATAAATGAGACAATAGAATAATAAAATAAATAAATAAATAAATATTGACAACAGAATTCTGAAAATTAAAACTTAAGAGGTTAGATTTGTTCTAATGGACACATTTTAAAATGAATGATAGGAACTTCCCTGGTGGTCCAGGGGCTAAGACTCTGTGCTCCTAGTGCAGGGGGCCCTGGTTCAGTCCTTGGTCAGGGAACTAGACCCCCCATGCCACAACTAAGAGTTCTCATGCCATGACTAAAAGGTCTAGCATGCTGCGGCTGAGACTCAGCACAGCCAAATAAATAAATGAATACTTTCAAAACGATTTAAGAAATAAGTAAAATCACTGATAAAGCAACAACTACTGAACCACTATGATACAAATAGAAAGATCTTTAATAGCTAGTACAAAGTGCTCAAACATCATTTTGTATTTTTAGAAACAGTGATGTTGGAGGAAATAATGGTAATAGAGAAAGCATAAGATAAATAATGTTGGAATAATTGCTCCAAAATCACTGGAGATGGTGACTGCAGCCATAAAATTAAAAGACACTTGCTTCTTGGAAGAAAAGCTATGACCAACCTAGACAGCATATTAAAAAGCAGAGACATCACTTTGTCAACAAAGGTCTGTCTAGTCAAGGCTATGGCTTTTCCAGTAGTCATATATGGGTATGAGAATTGGACTATAAAGAAAGCTGAATGCTGAAAAATTGATGCTTTTGAACTGTGGTGTTGGAGAAGACTCTTGAAGGTCCCTTGGACTGCAAGGAGATCCAGCCAGTCCATCCGAAAGGAGATCAGTCCTGGGTGTTCATTGGAATGACTGATGTTGAAGCTGAAACTCCAATACTTGGGCCACCTGATGCGAAGAACTGACTCATTGGAAAATACCCTGATGCTATGAAAGATTGAAGGCAGGAGAAGAAGGGGATGACAGAGGATGAGATGGTTGGATGGCATCACCGACTTTATGGACATGAGTTTGAGCAAGCTCCAGGAGTTGGTAATGGCCAGGGAAGCCTGGCATGCTGTGATTCACAGGGTCGCAAAGAGTCAGACACAACTGAGTGACTGAACTGAATTGAATGGCTAAAGATAGTTAATTTTTTACCTTAAAATATATTCTAAAACAAGTTTGACTGTATTTATCTAAATTATAGATAAATTAATGTAAAAAATTTAAATCATTATACAGAGGAAACAGAAAATATGCAACATATTCACAATGGTATTAACATGTCACTAAATCCAATAACTTTGCAGGACCTACTGATCATCTTGACTACCAACCTTCTTTTTTTCTTCCCTTTGCTTCCTTTGGCTTCTATGACATACAGTGCCCTGATTTTTCACCCCATTTTTGTTGCTACTTCTCTGGTTCCTTTGTAATATTATCCTCCTCTGAAGCCATTATACATTTGAGTTCCTCAGAGCCCATTCTTTCTCTACACTGTCTCCCAAGGTATTCACATCTATACCCACAGCTCCAATTACCACCTCTACTCAAGCGACTCAAATTTAACTCTAGCCCAGGCATTTCTTTCTTATTAGTGTAGGTCAAGATCGCTAAGAGAGACAGGGGGCACAACAAAATGTACCATAATTAAGAAGACTGTAGTCACAAGATCATTTGCAAAGGCCTTAGGAAAAACAATAGAGAAACTATGCTCCAGCATCTCAGGGAACTTTTCCTGCCTAGACTTTAAGTAGGAGGTGGACGTGATTAATGGATTACAAAGATAAAAAAAAAAAAAACAAAAACAGGAAGAGATGGGAGGAAGAAGAGCAGGAGAAGCAGGAAGCAAAGGAGGAGAGTTCGAAGGAGTCAAGGTGGAAAGAGAAGGAGATGGGAAAGGGGAAGAGATGATGCAGGATGTAGACGATACAAAACACTCAGCCTTCGTTCACTCTTCTTCCTAATCCTCTGCCTATACCTCCCCTTGACTGAATGCAACTGGAAGCCGGAGCACATGGGAGGCATGTGCCAGGGATACATGGAATCTTGACTCCCCCCACACAGGTCAGAGTCTCTGGATATGCATCAGAGTAGAGATGGGTGGAGACTGGCTCTAGATGGGGAGGCAGAAGAGATCTATCTAATATTCACCTCCTACTTGGCTTCTTCTCTAGGACATGCAGGGGTATTTAAAATTCAACATGTCCAAGATTAAATTCATGAACTGCCCACTCCACAAGCTCTCAAGAACAAAACTAATAAAAAACAAACTGACCCTCTTTCAGTGTTTTCTGTGTCATCAAGGGGTATCAAGGTCAGGTCTGTATCTCATAACAGTGTAGGGATGGATTGGATCAGGGCAAGAGGTGGTGCAAATAGATCATTGAGGAGGCTATTCCATTAATCCAGGCAGAAGTGATGCTAGAATGAACCAGGGAACTTTTGGAAATGATGAACACAAGTGGGTAGATTGAAGTAGAAAGATTGAAGAGATGTTTAGAAAACAAAATTGTTAGGACTTGTTATTAGAATGGATGTTGGAGGTAAAAGTAATGTGGTTCTCAAAGATGACACCTTCAGTGACATCCCACGGATCTTATGAAGGAGACACAACTCCTTGACAGGGACTATTGGCCCTGTGTGGTCAGCATCCGCCACCCCGCACCCTTGAACCTTCCACCTTCATCTTGCACCAGGCCCTTCTCAGGATGTGGACTCTGTTTACATTCTTTCAGTCCTTCCGGCTTCCTGTGCTTGCCCCTGAGCTGGACCTTTTTACCTGCTCTTTCCACTGCCAGTAATGCTCTTACCCAACTACCTAATTCCTCTTTATCATTCTGAGCTCAGTCACCACTTCCCCAGGAAAGCTTGCCCTGACTTCCCTAACTCTAGTCCTCTTTTGAAAGCTCTCCTATACCATGCCCTTCCCTTCATAGGACCGATCCATGAATGCTTACATGCATTTATGTGGCCTTTCAGTTAATTTCTAATATACACCAATGCCCCACCAAGATGTGAACTCCGGGAGGACAGGGACTGTACTGTGTCTTTCTTGACTCACAACAGTCTTATTGTCTCTAATAATGCCTGGCACCTTGTAATTCACACACAGACATACATATACACACTCTTTAATGAATGAATGAATAAAAGTAAAAGCAATGGAATATATCATAAAAAAAAAACCACTGACGGATTTAATAGATTTAAATTATATTCTTATATATGAAACAAAAGTAAAGAATAAATTATAAGTGATAAACTTGGAGATATATTCACAACGTAAAGAAAGACAAGAAGACTATATTCTCAGTAGAGTCCTTGCCACAGCAGCAATACAGATGCTAAGAATACCCAACAAGAATTGGCAAAAATGAAATAAACAACAACAACAACAAAAACCCATAGAACAAAAAGGGTTATGATAAACTTTCACTGAAGAAATGGAAACTCCAAATAAAACTGACCTAAAAAATAAGGAAATACTATCCCGTGGGACCAAAAGGAGAGGATGGCTTCTTTCAGGATGATAAGATGGTACCCAACAAAATCACTGGGGGGGCCACATGTTCTCTTGTTCACATTCATCAGAAGAGAAAAGGAGTCTCTTCGCTAACAATACAATACAAGCCCTTCTCCTTAGCATCACTGAGTCGGTTTAGGACCAAGCTGGATCAAGTCTGCTATCAGAGGAATGCCATATTCTGATTTTTGAACCATTCGCTAGCAAGAGAAAGATTGGATTTCCAAGTTTGGTTTGTGTTAATTGAGACCCATTCCTGGCACTGGGGTCAATTCCAGAAACCACAGTGTTGCTGAGGGATCAAATACAAAGTTCACTGATATTGGCCACAACCATGGAGGGAAACAGTCAACCTTAGGAGTGAAGCAGATACAAGAAAACAAAGACAGCAGTGAGGTATCATTGCTCAACTTGCAAACTTAAAGTCTGTTTGAACTTTAAAAAATTATCATTCATTTAAAACAGCTTATAAATTGATTTAATCTTTCTGAGGGCAACTTGGCAATATATGAAAAACCTTGAAAACACTTATGACAGATTTTGGAAAGCATGCATATGTGTAGAAATAAGACAGAAACACACAAAAATGTTCTTGTGGTTGGCAAGTTTATGGGTAATTTTTATTTTCTTTTAAATATTTTCCAAATATTCTTTAACAAGCCTAATTTTGTTTATTCAAACACAAAGAACATGAAGGAACCTGTTATTTCAGAACATGGACCACTTTCAGTCAGAAATATCCTCTGAAAGCTTAAGCAGTGGGAGAAGCAGTGGCAAGGTTTCATTGTTCTCTTAAGGGGATGAAAAGAAAACAACAATCTATCTGAATCAAAGATTCCAAGTTACAGAATCCAGGGGGGAAGAAAAAGAAACAAGTCATGAAATTCTGCAGAAAGATATGTAGCTATCTACACAACATTTAGCACAAAGTTTATTCTAATTCATTCTCTAATTCAGCTCCATAGGCACTTGGCTATAGGCCTTAGTGAGTAAACTGCTAAAGTCACATGACCAGACTGAGCTTATCTACCGTCACTCTTGCTGAGAAGAAAAGGTAGGACAGTGTTAAAAACATGAGCACAGGAAAACATCTGAACTCCCTTTTAAGTGAAGAGTCTGAACACCTGGGATTAAGGAATGTGTGTTACTGAACTGGGACTTCCAACAGCTCTTTAACCAGGAGTATCAGTGACAACGTTCTTTCTCCAGATCTAATTTGGTCATGTTCCCCATTTTTCTCAGACCACCCCTTTGATTCTCCACCTTCCTGAGTAAACTTAGACAAGTTATTTAACCTCTGCTGTAGCCTTTCAGAAAGAGGCTCTGTCATGGACTTCCCTCTGTCTAAACATCTCCAAGGTTTCCTTGAAATGAAAGATCAGGAAAATCTACAAATTTAGCATAGCCTTCAGGCTAATAGTACTGTATTTTTACACCGTCTTTGTTTTAAGGGCTTACAAACAGACATTTCACCTAAATAAGAAGAGTATTTGCCAGCATCAGATACTATCCCATCAGTTTCCCAGCAGTTATAGCAATCCAGCTATGCCTACATGGGCCATGAATGCACAAGTGAGGACAACAGGGAGGCAGGAAATGGGGTTAGGTTGATTTCCATCTATTAGCAGTGGCTTAAACTGGCCTGCTGGGCAGCTCCGTCTCCCATTGGCCACAGCTGCTCCGAACAGCAGGAAGAGGCTTGACCTATATCTGTCGGGTGGAAGTCAAACCCTGAATTTATTTGTAGCAAACTTCAGTGTTCCAGAACGCCAAGTTTCCCTTCTGCTTGACCACATACCATATTTTTATCAGGAACCATGATATCTTCCACCTGCGGGGAACCCAACATCTGTGGGTTCCCCCCTCCACCTCGATTCTTTTGCTTTCTTTCTGCCTCTCTCCCTCCCGTTGCCCTGTGACCACTTTCGTCCCCCTGCATCTGTGTCATCCTCTGGCGGGGAGAGGTTGTGATGGTCACAGCTGTGCTCCTTCTAGCAATCACGGTCACACGGGCCCTTCCCTGCCTGCCCCAGTTTCCATGTGACCAAGGGTGCCCATCCCCGGCACTGGCCGTTGTTACCCAGGTTGGCACAGCCTCATGCTTGCATGTGCCCATCTGGGCCATCGAGAGTTTCACAATGTGTCAGTCGCTAATACAACTGCAGCTGTAGGCAGAAATACAGAGGCGTGTTCAAAACATGGGTCCTAAGCTTTCCTACACAGTAAATGTTTAATAGTTTTTGAAGACCAGATAATTTCAAGATAGCATGCAAGTGTTTGGACCTTGTTTCCCCAGGTTAGAGAATAGGCTACTTGAACTTGCACTGAGGCGGTCACCAGGCAACCATGGCAAAGCCCCTTTCCTTTGTCCTGGGTCTCAGTCAGTATGCATGTTGTTTTGAGTCTCAGTGAGGATGTGTGTGTATTTATTTACACTGACATCACAATGTGAAACTTAACCTACTCAGTTCTGCCGTCACACTAAAGCATCCGTGCACTTAGGCTTCTATTTATAATGCAGAAATGGCTCTCCATGACCTATTCTCATTTCTTCACTGGGGCCCAGTAGGAACAGAAAAGCAGCCCAGATGATGGAAAATTATTCCAGCAACTCAGGTCCCCACGCACATGAGCCACATCACTGTAATTTGAGATGGGAAAGACCTATTAAGTCATCCCACTGATTCTCTGAGGGCATGTGGTGGTTTTTTCGCTCTCCAATATGCTGATCTACTTTTTAGTGCCTTTTCCAATTGTTAATGGTACAAGTGATGGGGGCTTCCGCACCTTCCTAGGGGACAGGGCAGCTCAGTCTATAATAGATCTCTCCATTAGGGCATGAGACCTGCTCAGCCACGTAAATCATCTGTGTTTTGACTTTCATTTCCACCCCTCCTCCTGCCGTCCCCTTGGACCACGCTAAATAATTCCTATCCTTCCCTGGTATTTACACCCTCCAAGTTCTTGTGGCCAATGAGCCAGTCCCTCTTAGCGAGAGCCAGTGGTCATGCTGGGAGACTTATCTCTTTCATCTTCCCTCTGAAGGCAGTCCCTTCAGGCTGATCAATCAGGTTTGTGGCTCTTCGATGAATGCCCATCAGTTTCTCAATAATTTGCCTCATTTCTTTGTCACTCTGGCTGCTCAGGAAAATCCCCTTTGTTTGTCTCTGTTGTTGCAAAATAAGAATGATGGAAGTAGAATCTCTGCTTACAGCAAACAGAACGGACCTCTTCAGTCACCAGGCCTCCTCCTGCCCCCAGGACACTGGCGTCCCCGGTCCCTTATCTTTCACTCTCTTACTTGGGTGTGGAGCTTCGGTATGTTTGTAGAGACAGGAAGAGGTGATCTGTATTTTATCCAACCAGCTTTCCTTGTGGTATATTTAGTTAATGCCCATTAGCTCTTTAAACATAGTTTGCTGCCCATCTCAATTCTCAGTTGGAAAAGCTTCCTTGAACTCCCTCAAGGGAAAGCTAACCTCCTCCTTTCCATTAATACTCCCACATTTCCTGATTATTAAAGAGGACCACACAGCCACACTGGACACCTTTGCCAGAGGGGGGAGTTTCCCTGCTATGAGAGGGACAGACCTTGAGCAAACTGAACGTCACTGCCAACCAGGAAATTTGGGGAGTGGATTTTGCAGTGCTAGGGTCGACAGTGTTCCAACCTGTCCCCTAATTCCCCTGAGTGCTAAAGTACCACATTTAATAAGGTCTTTCCTAATGTGCTCAATGTTCATATGTCTGCAACAATAATAACTAGCTCAATGCTTTATGATCTGTTTTCATCCAATTACTACTACTTAACAGTCACTGGAGGAGGAAACGGCAGCACACTCCATTATTCTTGCCTGGAGAATCCCATGAACAGAGGAGCCTGGTGGGTTAAGGTCCATGGGGTCAAAAAGAGTTGGACATGAATGAGTGAGCATGCACACATTTAACAGTCACAACCACCTTGTAAGGAAGAAATTATCTTCTTTATTTTACCAGGGAGGAAACTGAGGCTTAGAGGAGTTCCATTGCCCAATTTCACAAATACGCAGTTAATTCTCCTTTCCATCCCCTTTTGTTCTCCTCCTGAAATCATTGGAAAATATGCTCCATGAGCAATATGTGGAAAGGTACTAATGGCATACAGGTTCCTAAAGCCACTGGGGCTCTGGTCATTGCATAATATTTTTCTGTGCTCTTAGTTGGCAAAAACAGAGTGACTAGACGTCATTCACAGTTTAATAGGAGTCCTATGGTTTATCTGCAGTATAATTCAGTTGCTATTTGATGACAGAGTATATTAAAATTTATAAGACAGAAGCTGCTATCTCCTTCTAAACAATAAAGTAATGTTATTAGGAGTGAGCTAAAAGTGAGCTTATCTCTTCAAATACCAATTCAGACCCTGAGGGAATCTGTTTTTCCTGCAAAGTTGATATAATTATATACACCTAAGATAAAAGAAGAAAGAACTATATATGTCAATACATGTTTATTGCATGATTTGAAGAAACAAAGGACCTGAATAATACTGACTTTTTTGAGTAATTTAGAAAGCAGAAATATAATTTTCTACCAAATAGATGGTAAAGGAGGCACAGTATCCTAAAATTGTGCTAACAGCTAGGCAAAAGAGGGTATTGATTGCATCATTAATTTTCAGATAGTGCTTATCAATATTTTTAATTTGGCAAAAATGGGATTACAGAAGGAGAAGGACCCATGCTGAAAGGGTTTTATGCCATAAGGGATTGAAGCAACATCCAAACTGCCAGAAATTTGAACAAAATCCACATCAAGAAATGTATGCTGTTAAGTAAACTGCTTCTTTCTGAAGCCTGGCCAGAGAAAGCAAATTGCATGTGCACATATAAACTGTCAACACACAGAAACATGCAAAAATCTCTGTCTCTATCAAAATGGAAGGCAAAATTATTCCTTCTCTATCAGTGTTAAGGTAGAAGGCAGAATTATTCCTTCTGCATCAGCTCCTGGGCCCTCGCTGTCTCATGCGTAACTAACTCTAAATTGTACTTTGTGGCTAGACTGAAGGTCTGGAACTTTGTTGCAAGAAATTACTAAGTCAATGCACCCTTGAAGATGCACCCATGATGATTCTGGCTGTGTTTCATCATACCCAGTACTTAATGGTAAAAAAGAAAACCCTTATTGCTTTTTTACAAAAAAGTACTACAAGTGCAATACATGTTTACTATGATGAAGTTTAAAAATACAATGAGAAAAAAAAACCTGATAGTTTTTATTTAGAAGTAACCAATTCTGACACACCCTCCTACTGCCTTATCTACATAGCTATATATAATACATGCATATATGCATCTTTTTTAAAACAGTGAGTTGTTGGTTTTAATCTTCAATAATACTTTGTTCCTTTAACTTAAGATCTCTGAGGCTCTTACAGGAAAACTGATGCTGTTTTGAACTGAACTAAATAGGGTAAAAAATGCTTTAATTAAAAGTTTTTAGTAATATATCTACTTTATAGGACTCTCATGAGATTTGAAAGCTTTTAAAAGTATAAGACACCTTCTACAAGCCAAACTTTGGATAAATACCTAGAAAATACATCACACCTATTATTCCGCTCAGAATGAGTCTATACGAACCTTTCCATGGATTTCAGGATGTTATCAGTGACCTGCGACACAATGCGAAGGGACTGGCATTGCCTAAACCCAGCTTTGGGAATTAAGGGAAGGGGGCAGGAGTTTGATATCAGACCTAAAGGACTGATGTCAATATCAGGCTTGTTTCTTTGCTCACCTACCTCCCCTGACCATGCATATGATCTTTGCTCCCAAGAACAGAGCTTCTCAGGAGTGTTTTTTTTAAACATCTTCCAACTTATTTTTAAGGTAAGTCTCAAATACTGAAACATCTATGAAGTCCTTGGAACCCTAGACAGAGTTTTGATTTTTTACACTGTATTGAATATTGGATTCCATCAAATCTAAGACACTATTAAGTTGTACCATTATTTTAAAGTGATGCTAAGAAAAAAGATGCTGCCAATTACATTATGACATGCCATTAATTTCACATTTGATGCAATTTCAGAGATGTTGCTTGGAAGGAAAGCTCTGACAAACCTAGACAGTGTATTAAAAAGCAGAAACAGCACTTTGCCTACAAAAAAGTATAGTCAAAGCTATATTTTTACCAGTAGTCATGTACAGATATGAGAACTGGTCCATAAAGAAGGCAGAGCACCAAAGAATTGATGCTTTCGAATTGCAGTGCTGGAGAAGACTCTTGAGAGTCCCTTGGACTGCAAGGAGATCACACCAGTCAATCCTAAAGGAGCTCAACCCTGAATGTTCATTGGAGGAACTGATGCTGAAGCTCCAATACTTTGGCCACATGATATGAAAAGCCAATTTATTGGAAAAGACTCTGATCCTGGGGAAGACGGAAGGCAAAAGGAGAAGAGGGTGGCAGATGATGAGATGGTTAGACAACATCACTGACTCAATGGACATGAATCTGAGAAAACTCCAGGAGACAGTGGAGGACAGGGAAGCCTGGCATGCTCCAGTCCATGGGGTTGCAAAGAATTGGTCATGGCTTAGCAGTTGGACAACAATAACATACACTGCATAAAGAATGTTCAGTCACATACCATGAACAGACTTTTAGTGCCTACTATATTTTAGGTTATGTACAGAAAATTTAAAATTAGAATAGATATCTTTGACATTTCATTTGTTTATTTATTTATTTTTTGGATTGAAATCAAAGCAAAATGTTCATATTTTAACATTTATGTTTCCATAGAGAATACTCATTTTTCCAGACCTAACTTTATGGTCTCAGAGTGGGAGCAGAGGCCATCCATATGGTCTTGAGTCTCTTTATCTCTTTGTAATGTATCCTCAGAGACAACAAAACTTTAAGTTAGACCTCTTTTCAGTTCAAGAAGCATGTCTGGGTTCTTTCAGCTTCAAGATTTCAGCTAGTCACTTAATTCAGTTTTTTAAAAATTCATCAGGTTTGGAAAATGCAGATTTATTCCAATCTATATTTATCATATCTTCTGCTTGGCCAGTTTAATTACCAGATTTAATACTTAAAGAGAGTGAAACTCAGGCCACTTTAACTGATTTGTCCCTCAGCATTCAGGGAGGTTCTTTTTTGTCTAGGTAAGTCTGTCCAACACAAAGTACAGTCTTGTTCAGGCTCTTGTAATCCTACAGACCCAAATATGCTCTTTCAGTTGCCTAAGATATCTCTTCTCTTGAGCATCCCCGGTTGGTCAGTTGGTAAAGAAATCTCCTGCAATGCAGGAGACCTGGATTTGATTCCTGGGTCAGGAAGATCCCCTAGAGAAGGAAATGGGAACCTATTCCACTATTCTTGCCTGGGAAATCCCATGGACAGAGGAGACTGGCAGGCTACAATCCATGGGGTCGCAAGAATCGGACACAACTGAGCGACTAAACCACCGCCACCAAACTTTCTGTAATCAAAGTCCATATTTCCATCTTCTTTTAAATCATTCTGACCCATGTTGGCAGCTGCTTTCTAGTATCCCAATCTAGAATCATGTGGTTTCCCCTTAGGGAGAGAGAGAGGCATTCCCTATTTATACAGAAGAGTAATTTGCTACCTGGGATATAAACACAGAGCCACTAGCCCGTCAAATGCGAATCTGCTGAGACAGTAAGGGAACAACTTTGTATTGCTCCCAGCCTTTCCTCTTTGAGTTTTACCTTTTCTCCTTTTCTTGCTTTAAAATGATTATATTTAAAGCACAAGATAGAAATAGAAACATTAAAAATATTTAAAACGTGAAATTTTTGATGGAGTTTTAAAAAGGCATATTTTAAGGAAATATACATACCAGTGATCTTTGGTGGAATAAGTTTACCAGCTGTGTACTGAAGGGTAATGGTCTATTTGAGCCCCCTCTCTCCCATTAGGCTGCTCCCTGGGGCCACAAATAAACCCGTAAGCTAGAAAACAAGCTGGAGGAGGCTGAGCAAAGATTTATATCACCTAGCGCAAACTTTTTCCTGAAAAGGCAGAAAAATCCCCAATAACTGTGAGGAAGGTGGACTCCAGAAGGCATTAATTAGCAACGGTCCTGAAGGGAAACTTCCAAGGGAATTCAAAGACGATAGAGACTAAGGGCTGAGACAGGAAGGGGCAGGACTGATACGTAAGGCATAGGCCTTAATTGCTTTTTGGAATTGGCTGAATTGGGCAAAGACATCCTTATTCTTCAATGAACAGAAACATTTTTCTCCAGGTCATCTGGATTCTTTGCTCCCCTAAATAAATACTTCTGGATCCAATCAGAGTGGGAGACAAACAAATCTAGTTGTTTAAAAATCCCACTCATATTGCTGAGCTGCTTTCTTATTGATTATAATTGTATCTTTCACTTATAACCTCAGTAAGTAACTGAGGTTCTAATTGTTGATCTTGAAATGTGATGCCAGACCCAAGCCGTATTCCATGAGAACACTGGGTTAATGTTCCTTCCTTTAGAAATGTAATTCCCAAAACGGTTTCCCTCAAAAATTGTGGGACGTTTAACCATCCCAATTTTATCTAACACAGATGATTAAAATACATTTAAGCAAGTGTGTGTGTGTCTGCTACAGACTGAATGTTTGTGTTCTGGCAAAATTCATATGTTGAAATCTTAACCCCTAGTGTGTGATAGTATCAGGGGGTAAGTTTTTTTTTTTGGGGGGGGGGGTGGTTAGGTCCTTAGGTTGAAGCTCTCAGGAATGGCCCTAGGGCTCTTACAAAAGGGACCCCAGAGAGCTTTCTGGGCCCTTTCACACTGTGAGGACACAGTGTGAAGACGACTCTCTTTAAACCAGGAAGCAGAACCTCACCAAAATGCCGCATCTGCTAGCACCTAGATCCTGAACTTCCATGCCTCTGGAACTGTGAGAAATAAATGTTTGTTGTTTGAGCCACCCAGTCTATGCTATTCTTGTTACAGCAGTCTGAACGAAGATAGCTTCCAAATGAGATGATGATATCTTCAAAAAAGAATTTTAGATGTCTTTTGGTTTGTATTATATAATAAAGGGCTGATCTAAATTCAAAACTGGTTTTAATCACAAATAAAAACTGTAAATGCAGGTTCAAATAATAGTGTAGCTATCAAGTGCTAATGTTTTCTTTGCATTTCAACCATTTCTGGAAACATAAACATAAGCAGAATGATTAAAGAAAAATGAAATTATCTCATGGCTTCATTTCCTGTTTTCATTACTCATTAAAACTTTGATAAGTGTGGTGAATAAAATGTACTACATAATTACAGTGTCTCAGAGATTCCTTTGGACACAACCTACATTAATTGTAAGGTGTTTTTAAATGAAATATGTGTGCCAGGTAATGGATCTGGACTTCTAAGATCAACAATCAGCTTCCTCTGTGAATTCTTCAGTTCCTTAGCTTATCAGTAGAACACAACAACCAAGATAGCCAGCTTTTATTGAGTGCCTAATATGTGCCAGGCACTGTGCTAGGAGCTTTAGAAGTATCATCTTACTGAACTCTTTTGAGAACTCTGTGAGCTAGGTGTGATTATTATCTCCATTTTACATACACGGTAGCATAAGCTTAACTGTATGTTTTCTCTGTGCCTTGTGAGTTTCAGGCAGGGAACTAAACTCTGGAAGTTCCATGTAATAATTTTAGCATAATAAGAAATCACTTGAAGGATCAATTTTATTTGCAGTGATGAGAACACAGTTTGCTGCCACCAATGGGCTTCATGCTATGTAATAAATATCCCTTATCATATGCATAATTCCTGACATATTGTTTTATTTCTAAATTTTAAGATGTCTGCAGAAAGTCATGTTTGTGGGAGGGGGTGTGCACAGGCACACGTGTGGTGGTAAAGCATTCTTTCTAGTAATATGTGTAAAACCTACTTTTTTTTCTACATTTAGAAAAATGTCAAGCCACCCAGATATGAAAATAAAGGCCATCAGTTACACCAGTGCCCACAGGGAATCACTGTTAACATTTTGGTATATATTCTCCCAGTTGCTTTTATCCATGTGTATATAAAAATATATTTAAATTCAATTGGAAACATACTTTATAGCTTGGTTTGATTTTACTGATTTTTAAAAATCCATTTGATAATAACATATAAAATGTTTTCTTACATCATTAAAGTTTCCTCTACAAAATTTTGAACACAGAATCCCATTGCATGGTTATACTTTAATAACTAGACCAAGTCCTTATTGTTGAACATGTAAGTATAGGTGGGAAAACTTTAAATATAAGTTCCTAAAGTCTTCCCCACATTACGGGTCTTAGATCTTTCATGATTATAAAAGCATTGAACCAAATTTCTATAGATCTTAATTTTAATCTAAAACTACAGAGTTAAAGGCAACTGCAGAGGAATTTAGTCAATTTTCCTATTTCTACGTAGGAATATATCACTGTCTCAGATATATCTTTCTAGAAACTATCTTGAATTTAATGAGGGAAGTATAATATTATGGAGACTTGGTGTCAGGAGCACAGGCTTTGACCCTGGACCAAATACCAAATAAAGGACTCTGACCTTTGACTTGGACTTTATTACTCTCATTTACTTTCAGTTTCTATGAGGATTCCATTGCACAATTTTTGAAAGATTCCATGAGATAATGTACATAGATTGTCCTGCATAGTATGGATGCTGAACATATGCTAGATCACTTTATTTACCCTGTATTTCTCAAATCTGTAAGATGTCCTTGAGCTTTTCTACAATTCAAGTAAACACAGACCAATGTTTCTGAAGATCATTACTAAGTCCTCGAAACTGGTTTGACGTTTTCTAGAGTCTACTTTCATAATTCTTAAACATTCAGACCTTCCTAAATTGCAAGACACCAAGTTATACAGGATATACTGCCATTGGTCTGGCCAGTGACACCGATGGTGGGAAATTTCACCCTTCTTTATATATTGTCTTGCTGCCATTATAGCAAGAACTCACTGAATTCTTAAGAGATTCTGTTATTCACTCGGGTTCCATTTATAGGCCAGCATGACAAGGATAACTGCTTTCCTGGGTTGTACTTATTTCTTTATACTGATTCTTCCTCTTGCTTAGAAGCAGTTCCTTGTTTCAAGTTAGTTTCATTCATTTGGGTCTGTTTTCAAATGTCAGACTATTTGGTTTTAATCGTATGGTCATGTCATCTGCACACGTACTATAATCTATTCTTAAATTGCTGATTACATTTAGAGCAAATGAGTTAATCTGTACCCTCACAGTTCAACAAGAAGCCATTTGTCCATCTATGCCGTGGAGTAGGGACACAGAAATAAAGCCTGCCTCTTTTGGAAGCAGTTTTCTTTTTAATGTGAGTCCAGTAGCTTAAAGTTTCTCTAGCCTGACATGTTTGAGTAGATTTTGGTATGTCATCTGTGTGGATTAGGAGTCTGTAGGCTTTGGCTGTGAAAGCTGTAATTACCAATGTTTGAAAGACATCTGTGAGGGTGAGGATATGGAGAAGATAAGCCAAAAGCAAGATATATAATTACCACACCCTGTCTTCCTATCAGGAGCTCGGGGTGTTTAAAGTAAATTAGGACCTTGTAGACAACCCTTCTCCTATCGGGGTGCATCATCAGGTTGCTCGGCAAGTAGGTAATCAATCTCTCAGGCAGGAAGTGTCCGCTCTCACATACACGATCGGCTGATAGGTTCTTCAAAGACCAGGGGTGGAAAAGATCCCTACTTCTTTATTATTTACTCAACATATCCCTGACTCTCTTCCTATACAGGCAATTTTTATACAAAGGAAAGAACACTGGGCCTGCAGTCAGGAGAGCTGATTTCCAGTTCTGAATCTCTCATGAGCTGTGACCCCAGCCAAGGCTTCAAGGCTCAATTTCCCCATCTGTAAAATGGAAGTCATATAACTACTTCACACAAGTATTGCATATAAAAAGGTCTTACTTATGAAAGGGCTTTAAAAATACTATGAAATTTCTAGAAAAGAAAAAATCATGGAGAATCACTATTTCTGTGGAACGCTGAATATTTGTTTTGGTTTTCATCTCTAGTTGAATACTGAACATATATGTTTTTGATATTTATGAGTTTGTTGAATGCCCAGCTCCACTATAAATAGCTATGACTGGGAAATACTGAGAGAAATTACAAGATGTCTTGTGATTGATAATTAAAATAAAGGAGCTAATTCTTTCAAAGTAAGGGTGGCTTGGACCTGACTCACAGTTCTCTACTCAGACTGGTTTTTCTTAGATTTTCTTTAAGGAAAACTCCTTAAAAGTTTTACAAGACTAAGTGAGGTGAGATTGGCCCTTGAGTAAGAAAGTGGGCAGCTAAAGCCTAAAGCTTCTTTCTCAGTAACAAATTTAAGTGCCTTGCTTATTTTCATGTGATTAAGTGACATTTGTATAAATACCTTATTGAGTAATGGTGCTGTGGCAAAACTGAAGTTTATGTAGGACACTGCTCCACCCATGGTGAGCAATTAGAGCAGGTATGTAATCTAAGTCCCTGTCTCCATTCAACCCTATGAGTAAGTAGTACTAGAAGGAAGAACAGTGTGGGCCACGTGGCATGGTTGAAGGTGGGAATAACAGGCAGGAGAAGGCTCTCTGAATGAATGAAGGAAGTGTGAAGGGTGGCAGGGAGACTAACAACTGAAAATTGATTCTGACTATTGATGTCAGTCTATCGAGTTAATGCAAATTAAGGTGGCATGAGATTTGTTTTTTAAAAAGCCTTTTCCCCATGCAGTGAAATAATAACCATCTTATTTTAAATGTAGCCAAGAAGGGCTGTGTTTGCTCATGTGATCCAGTTTCCACACTTCCCACACCTGGGGAAGTATCAGCTAATATTGATTTAGCACTAATTTATACCTGATGGTCAGAGTCAATGAGGAGAGAGGAAAACTGGTA
The DNA here is from genome assembly GCF_019320065.1 of Cervus canadensis. Lineage (NCBI taxonomy): Eukaryota > Metazoa > Chordata > Mammalia > Artiodactyla > Cervidae > Cervus > Cervus canadensis. The sequence continues at coordinate 14,752,776 of NC_057388.1, forward strand.
CAAATTAGTGAGGCCCTGTGGTCCCTGAAAGTGGTCTGGGGCCCGAATGTTGTATATCAATACAAATCACCCTTTCTGGGAGGGAATGGAAAAAATATTTTAAGCAGATCTGAATCTGCTCTCAATGGCTCTACTGCTGTCGGGCTAAAGATCTCCTTTAAGAATGCTAGGAATGGGTAAGATCAAGTTACATTCTTAGATTTTTATTATGTTTAGCTTATTAATTTGGGAGCTAAGCAAATGAGAAGCAGAACAGGCTTTAAAATACCTGACTTGTTACTGTATTATGAGTAATCACCGTTAGCTGGTTTGTTCCATTTACCTTTTCCTCAGTGAAATTCTCTATAATAAGGAAATACCCATAAACTACTCTAGTATATTTAAATACTGCTGTAGATTATTCAGAACCATAGAATTTTATCCTTTGAAAACTGTTTTATTTGGGTAATTTCCATAAATTGATGTCAGTTATCAACATTTCTTTGAATTATATTTTGCTAAACACTAGGGCCTGTTATTAAATTTGGGGAACTTTCATTCATTTCTAATAAACATTTCCCCAAATTTGCCTAATCATATACATCACCCAGGGAACTTGCAAAAATCTATACACTCCTACCCTTCCTGCTCCCAGACCTGCCAAATTAGACTCTACAGGGAACAAGGCTGAAATCTATTTTTTAGGAAGGTCCCAAGAATGCCTCATGAGCTATATGTTTGGAAAATAGCTGTGCCCTTGCTGTATTCCTGATGATGATAGAACTCTTCAGACCCCAATATTCCCTTTTGCCTACCCCCCTCCTCAGTGACTGTAGGCTTTTTTCTATTCTACCCCACCTAAGAGATAAGGCACATTCCCACCAACACTGTGGCCCTCGGCAGTGAGTCCCCACTGCAGTGGTGGTGGACAGCATCAATCATCTCTGGTAGGGAGGAGATGGAGCAAAGGGATAGAGGTGTGGTCTAGAAAAGTCTTCCCAGAGATTCCCCTTGACAACCAGTTGTAGAAGACATTGCTGCCTCCTCGAATGGCCATGTTCAACCTCCCTTTGTACTAAATAAAATTTTTCTTTCCCTTCACTCTCTTATCTTCCCTTCATCCTGAAATGGAAGGGAAAACACCGTTCCATTTTTGTCAGACTTGTGCTGTTGACCAAATCCTCTACTGCCTCACAGAAACTAAATCTCTTAATCTTCCTCATTCAAACTTTTTCTCTTTTGGCTTCCCTTAGCCCATCAATAGATGTTTCTTCCCTATTCTTTTTAAACTAAAGCTTTTTATACTTGCTTGGACTCCAGTGAACCCCAAGATCTCATTTTACTTCATGCCTTATGTTTATTGTCAAATTTCTCAGAAAGAGAACTCTATATTAGTTGCATTCATCTTCTCACCATTCTCGTCAACCCAACTGTACCCTGGCTTCTGCAGAGCCACATTTTATGGACACTGCTGGTGTGACGATTACCAGTGATGAGATCCAGTGATTTTTCCTTAGCCCCTAACATTCTTCTCCTTCTAACAGCTTTTGACATTGATCACTGCATCCTTTAAAAAAAACACTATCAATTAGTGATCATTGAGTTGTAAGGACAGAATCCTATCCAAATAGTTGAAACAACAAGGGGCAGGGGAATTTAAGACCACAGAAACTCTCACAGAAAGTGTAATATCGCTGCACCAAGCTTAGAATTAGGAACCAGAAACCTATCGTGCCTGCTAAGTCACTTCAGTCGTGTCTGACTCTTTGTGACCCCATGACTATAGCCCTCCCATAGTCTACATGGACTGTAGACCCATGGACTATAGGCTCCTCTGTCCATGGGATTATCCAGGCAAGAATGCTGGAGTGGACTGCCATGCCCTCCTCCAGGGAACCTATCAGTAAGCAATAAAGTTTTAACAAAGAATTCTTGGGCACCTGCTATATTCTCGGCACTGCTAGATGTCAAGTGATCAAGTAGTGAACAGAAGAGACAAGGTCTCTGCCTTTAGACACTTTACAATCTAGTGGGGAAGGCTTATATCAACAGGTAAACAAATATGTATTTACACCATGTAATGAGCTCTACAGATGAAACAAACTGACCTCGTGATACATTATTATAGGTTATTAGTGGTAGGTGGGAACTCAGAAAGGACACTGAAGACACGGCAGTTAAAAAGATCTGAAGACTGTGAGGGAGCCGGTCAGGGAAGCTGAGAAGCGGGATTATGGAAGGAGTGTTTTAGGCTGAGGACACACGTGTGAAGGTCCTGCAGGGGTGTTTCAGGGGAAATGAAAGAAGGCCACTGTGGCTGGGACCTGAAGGGGTGGGGGGCGGATAGAGCAAGGTGAGGTTGCAGGAGGCAGAGGCCAGAGCAGGCCAGACCTATAAAGCTATTTAAAGGAATTTGGATCTCAGTGCAAAGTAATTGGAAGACATCAAACAGATTTAAGTAGGAAATAAGAGGGTCCCATGTATTTCCAGGTTTACCCTAATAAGCAGAAAACAGATTAAAGATGGCAAGGGTAGAAGGTAGACCAGTTGGCAGCCACAACAATAACTCAGGTAAGAGATGATGGCAGTTTGGGTTAAGGTGGTAGCAGAGGAGATGGATAGACCTGGATGCATTAGATGTCTACTCATGAGGAGCAAATAAAAGGACCAGCTGATGGGTTAGAGTTGGGGAAGGAAGGAGAGTGAAAAAAAAAAAATCAAGAATGTTGCCTGGGTAGGCTTGCTTAGAGTAACTGAGTGGATGGTGATACCATGTACTGAAGTGGGGAAAAAATAAAGATAGGGAGGGGAGGAAAGGAATAGAGAAATTTAGAGTTTTAGTTCTATTTTAGATACATTAATTTCATATATTCATGGAGACTTGACATGTCATACAGGCAAATGAGTACCCGAAAACAGAATTTGGAGGAAATGTCTACACTGTGGAGATAAATTTGGGAGTTTGTTACCATTTTAGAGTATTTAAACCTATGGGAAGGACACAGATTACCAAGAAGGTGAGTTCATAGAGAAGAAAGCAGAGAATGGAGCCCAGTTTTTAGAGGCCACTAGAGGAGGAAAAATCCCCAAAGGTTATTGAACAGCAGTGGTTAGAGAAGTAGGAGACAGATCAGCCGACAGAAGCAATTTTTTTAAAAAAGAAGTTGAACCTGACCAACAGTATTGAAAATTGCTAAGAGTTGGAGTAGGAGGCTAAGGTTCAAGGAACACCCATTGGGCCTAGCATTATGGAGGCTGCTGACAACACTGATTAGCAGTTTCTACTAGCATGGCAGGAATGGAAGTCTGAGTCGTGTAGACCAAAGAGCAAATCCGAGTTAACTTGCTGACATCTTTCTCAAGAACGGTTATTGTGAAGGAATCAGAGAATTAGTACTATAGATGGAGAGGGACAGCATAAGAATATATATATATATATTTTAATGTTGGGATAGAGCATATTCATACATAGTGGATGGAGTGAAATGGCAACCCACTCCAGTATTCTTGCCTGGAAAATTTCATGGACAGAGCAGCCTAGCAGGCTGCAGTCATGGGGTTGCAAAGAGCTGGACCCGACTGAGCACACATGCATACATATTCAGGATAATCAGGAATCTGATGATTTACAAGAGGAAGGGAATTACTGAAGAAATGAAGCCCCTAAGAAGGAAAGAGGGGAAGGGATTTAAATCACAAGTAGAGAAATGGGTTTTGATAGGAGAGGAGAAAATATCACTTGTAACAGAAAGGAAGGAGAGATGGGTCTGTTCCAGGTGCCAAAAGATTTATAGATTTGATGGTAGAAATATACTGGAGTTGTATTAGGGGTAGGCAGGTGTGGGGATGGTTTTAGAAGGTTGACAAGTCATTATGGGAAAATGAACACACTCTCAGTCTCTCTCTCTCTCAGGTCACCTGTTCTCATTTCTATTTTCTGCAAGTCACTTCATTGTTTTCTTTCAGAAGGCAGGTTTCCTCCGCTTCTCCATTTCTGTGAAAGAAGATGGCCACCCCATGCACAACTTTCTGTGATCACCCAGATCATGAGCTTAATAGGATCACTCAGTTCATGCCCTTAATAGAATAACATTGTATTTCTTAATTCCAAATTTCCAGGGTGGGTAATTTGATTGGTCCAGCTTTGGTCAGTTATCGAACTCAGGTCAAGCCAACCATGGTCAGAAGAACAAGGTCACTGTGTACAAACACAGCTGTCAGGCCTAAGCCCTCTGTGTGTTGGGGGAGGACTAGTTCTTAGAGAAGGGTTGTGAGCTCCCAGATCCCCAGAGGCATCTGCCAGACATCCTCTGAGACCCCAAACTCTAATTAAGAAGTGCTTCCTAGCTTTGTTTTCTTTGGTTTATTTGTTTACATATCCTCCTCCATGAGTGCATAATTTCCCCCAAATTTTGTCCTTAATCCTCTTTTTCTTTACTGCTATACTTTTTTCCCTTGCCAACTTCATTTGTGTCCATGGCTTCAACTACAAAATGTGCATGGATAACCTCTCCCCGACCCTCAACTCTTCTCAACTATCATTTAAAAACTGTCTTTAAAAACTCTCAAATATTCTTTCTTTTCCCTCCACCATCGATATGAGATGATGATGTTAGCTAAACTAGTTACAGTAATCATTTCATACCATAGGCAAGTCGAGTCTTGATGCTGTACCCCTTAAACTTATACAGTGCTGTATGTCAATTACATCTCAGTAAAACAAAGGAAAAAACTGTCTCCCCATGAATATCCTCTGGTTCCCTTATTTATAACTGAACTCATCATTTTTTCCCAACCCTACTCCTTCTCTTGGCTCCCTGTTCCTATTAAAGCCACCACTATCCTCTTAGGCGTCCAAGCCTGAAACTTCAGAGCTGTCTGACCTCCTACTTTCAAGGTCCATCAGCTGAGAAGGAGTATCACTTGCACCTTTGCCCCCTCTGCATGTTCCCTCTCACTTCCCTAACTCTTGTTACCTAAACTTCCATGGACTCTTCTCAAAGTCTACTATCATCTTCCAGTTTGCAGTCTCTATCCAAGTTATAGATCTTCTTGCATTAATCTTCATAAAGCCCAGCTTCTTTCATGTCTGCCCCACCCCAATTCAAGAATCTTCAACAGCTCCCCCCTGCAAACTCAATAAAGTGCAACCTCCATGACATGTCATGACATGTCATCAACAGACCAAGCCTTATCTTCCATCAGTCGAGGCAGGCTGCTCAATCATCTCCTAACAGAGCATCCTCTGTTTTTCTCATGACAAGACTCCACACTCTTTCCTGAAGGCTTTCCTCAAAAGTGATCTTTCCCTCCCATTACTTCAATTTGCTTTATCTGCATATCTCCTATGGAAGCCATGCTAGTTGAGACATGGTTTCTCCTTTATCTGTACAAATATCTTTTCGCCTCTGACGGATTTCAATTTACCAAAGTGTGAGAACAGGTGCAACCCTTACAGAGTATAACAACAGTGTCTTACTTTGAAGGTATTTAATAAGTAACTTGATGAGGAGTTACTAAGGCCTGATGCTAGTATTATTGCTATTAAATCCTCATATAGGCTTATTAAATATATTAATATGAACCTTTTCAACAGGGTACTGGGGAGGCCACTGGAAATTGTGTGTTACAAAAAAATTTCAAATAATTAAAAAAATTTCTCTAGTCAAGCACTGCTGATGAATTGATGGCACTTTAACAACAGTCATTCAACACACTTATGTGGTAAAAAGTAAACTTCGGCCACATAGGAGGAAATTAATTGATGACAAATTTTAATTACTCTAAACTCTCTGTAAAAAAATAGTACTGTGATAATCAAGTACAGTCTCTTCATATGATCACAACTGCTCTCATATATTGTTGACACTGTGTTTGGAACTAAAACAAATGAAATGTCACAGCAAAGAGAGAATATTCCCAGTTTCCTGGTCCAAAAGTCTTTACTTAGCCTCTGAATGTTCTGAATTTGTAGAATATAATCTCTTAGTTAAATGATAAAATCCTACTTACGTATACCAGCTTAGGGGATGTGCCCCTGGCCTCATAGTTGGTGACAGGAATTGCTGTGAAGAGGAAAGCTGAAAAACTGGTGGCCCTCATCCTTATTTTCTACCCAGGTAATAATAATTGCATCCTTTACTCTTTTGATATTTACCAGTTAAAAAAGAAAATATCCCTGATTTTTATTGCTTCTTCTGAACTTTTTAAAACCAAAGCATAAGGGAAAATCCCTTGACATTAGTCTTAGCGAGGATTTTATGGATATGACACCCAAAGCACCGCAACAAAAACAAAATAAACAAGTGAAAGTACGTCAAACTAGAAGGCATTCTACACAGCACAAGAAATAATCGACAAGATGAAAAGTCAACCTGTATCATGGGAGAAATATTTGCAAATAACATATTTCAATGGGGGTTAATACTGCAAACATATAAGCAACTCATATGAAAGCAAAAAAAAGAAAGAAAAAAAGAAAAACACAACGAAAAATCCACTTAAAAATGGGCAAAGGATCTGAGTAGAGATTTTTTCTAAAGAAGATATTCAAATGATCAACAGGTACATGAAAAGGTGTTCAACATCACTAATCAGAGAAATGCAAATTAAAACCACACTGAGCTACCACCTCGCTGTAAAATGGGTATTATCAAAAAGGCAAGCAATAATAAGTACTGAGGAGGATATAAAGACAGGAACCCTTGTGCACTGTTGATGGGCCTGTAAATTGATGCAGCCACTACTTAAAACATTACAAGTTACTAAAAAACTTAAAAATAGAACTACCATATGATCCAGCAACCCCACTCCTGGGTATATAGCTGAAGGAAATGAAATCCATCTCTCCAAGAGATATGTGTACTTCCATGTTTGCACTATTTACAACAGCCAAGATATTGAAAACAACCTAAGTGTCCATCGATGAATGAATGGATAATAAATGTGATATATATACACAAAGGAGTATTATTCAGTCATAAAAAGAATGAAATTCTGCCATTTGTGACCATACAGATGAATCTTGAAGGCGTTATAAGTGAAGTAAGTCAGATGGAGAAAGACAAACACTATATGATCTCACTTATATGTGGAATCTAGAAAAAAATCCAAACTCGTATAAATAGAGAACAGGGGCAGGGGCTGGAGAGTGGCAGCAAAGAGTGAAGATGGTCAAAGGTACAAACTTTCAGGTGTAAGATGAATACATTCTGGGGATATAATGTGAGGTATAGTGGTTATTTTTAACAATACTAAATTGAATATTTAAAAGTTGCTAAGAGAATAGATTTTTAAAGTTCTCATCATAAAAAAGTCTGTAACTATGTGAGGTGATGGACGCGTTAACTAACCTTATGATGTTATTTTCCACTAAGTATCTGTAGCAAATCATTACACACCTTAAACTTACAAAATCTTTTATGTCAATTACATCTCAATAAAGCTAGGGGAAAAAGAAACAAAGTAAGATGATTATTATTTTCATGAAATGTTCCTTTCTGCTTAATTAAATATATGTATTTTTCAGTTCCCTCACTCAGGCCTCTTGAGAATAACTACTCCCAACAGAGAGATAGAACTAATTACATATCAGCAGATGTCATTCTCTAACTGATCCTCAACTGTCCTCTGTCAATTTCAGTTGGTTATTTTTTTCTGCATATTTCAACTGCCTTTTCTCCATTACCAATTTCATTCTCCATTTTCAACATCAGATGAGCCTACAAGAGCCATGAGGACTAATATTTTTTACTTCGCCTTTATAACGATCATAATACAAGATACGCTTTCCTTTTGAATGCTGGCCCCAGTGTGAGTATCTGCATAATATTACAGAAGCCACATGGAACATTTTTCTACCCTGTGGTTATGCCTCTACAACAGTGATACACATACACTTGTTATTGTCAATTTTGTTTTCTGATGAAAGGTGCAATTTAGTTTTTGGAAGAAGCACTGATTAAAATTTGCAACTCTTTTAAAAACACTGAGCAAATATTGTCTAACAGGTACCAAGCGCTACTATGGAGATTCAGCAATAATAAAACTGATAAAAAGCCTTGCCTTCATGGCACTTGTATTCTACACGGACAGAATAAAAAATAATTACAATATACAATGTGTGGATGGTGATAGGTGCTCTGGGAAAGAAAAGCATGATGGAGAGTACGGACCATCTCGGGGGTGCTTGCAATTTCAAAGGAGTTTTCAGAAAAGCTTTCACTGTGAAGGGGATGACATCTGAGTAGAGACCTGGGGGAACTGAGGGAGCAAATCATGTGGGTAACTGGGGCAAGAACTCCTCAGGCAGACAGAACACCTAGTGCAAAGGCGCACGCAGGCTGTCACAAGCAGTAAGGAGTTTTACTGTAAGCATCTGCCAGGGACAAAAATTCAGGCAAGGCTCTTTTTGTTGTTACTATAAAGAATCCACCTACAAGAGAGTTTAATCAGCTTAAGCTGAACATCAGTGCAGATCTGTTTAGTGTTTTCTCTCAGCCATGACCTCATTTCTAATGCTGACAGCCTGGACTGCCTCTTACATTTGGTTGGGCCTTGGATGCACAGCCTGGCAAATGTGGATGAAACCAGAAGAGGAGGGGTTTTGGTAGCTCGGTAGGCCCGATGGTTATCTCATTCTCTTTTCACATGGGGCTGCATATTAATCAGACATAGCCAATGATTCCAAGTTTTAATGTAACCTAATGGGTAATATAGCCCACTACCATATATGAATCAAGAAGTAAATGTTAACAGAGTTCTACCTCAGATAAGCTAATGGTGAGATCTTGTTCCACAAATAACTAAGACACAGGTTACCGAGGACAAAGGTGTTTCCCCTGCCACCTGATTATGCTTTCAGTGGCGCCTCCTTCCAGGCAGGACAACACAGAAAAGAGGTGGTTATCAATATTAACATATACAGAATTTACAGGGATTGTTACACTTACATTCAACAAACAGAGATAATCCATACTGGGTGCATGCATTCCATACCTAGCACAGTCCGATAACAACCATACTCTTCTAGCTGAGAAATTCACACTTCCTTCTAAGGGCTGTCCAATTTACTGGGGAGTATGTTTTCCTAAAACTTAAATTTATACCCATGGAGCCCACTCCCATCCTCACTAAGAAGAAAATACTATTAAGACCTCAATAAGTGGACATTTGAAAGCAGATACTGGTTTAGCTTATTTTAGCCCACCTTTCATTTGTTTAGAGACTCAATTCCTTACACATAAAGATCCATATTTATTTCATGAGAAGAAAGGTTTAAGAGATGACCAAGGTATCTTTAGTAGAGAGGTGACTGAACATCAAAATAGGTCATGATGACTTGATGACTTATCAGCAACTAAAAATAGTATTTTAAGATCATACTAGTTCTCTTTGTGTGTCATTTAGATTTGTTTTGGATATTTAAGTTGGTATGATAGTTTTGAACAAATACAGATAGCCTTTAAAAGGTATGTTGTTTTAGATCCAAATCAAGTATTGATTGGAAAAGACCCTGAGGCTGGGAAAGGTTGAGGGCATAAGGAGAAGTGGATGACCAAGGATGAGATGGTTGGATGGCATCACCGACTCTATGGACATGAGTTTGAGTAAGCTCTGAGAGTTGGTGATGGACAGGGAAGCCTGGCATGCTGCAGTCCATGGGGTCGCAAAGAATTGGACACGACTGAGCGACTGAACTGAAGTATTGATCATTATGACTGTGGCTTGGTATAAATTTATAATTATTGTAATCTAAAGCATTGAGCTTGTTTCCAGAGATAACATTTCTATAATGAAACCATGCTATAATCAAATCAACAACTTGGATATTTACCAGCAATTTTTTAAAAACTTTATTTATTTTAATCTGTCAATTTTTGTTCTTGACATTCCAAAAAAGTCATCAGAAAGAAGCCATTTATCATTCTTTTTCCTCATGAAGGAATGCAATTTCCTAATGAATGAGGAAATCTTTTATTTTAGATGGAAAAAAAAACACTACAGTAGGTCAATTATACTAAATTTGAAAGAGTAAAATTTTTACTGTATTCATAATTAATATATTATTCTGGAAAGCAAACGTATGTCAACACAGCGGGGATAATAATAGTATCTACGTTGTGGATTATAGAAGGATTGAAGGAGTTAGCACATAAACAGTCTTAGAACAATGGCCGAAAGATGAAATGTTCAATAAATGTTCACTAATATTCCAGTATGTGATAAAGTGAGGAACTATCACTAGTCTTAGTGGGTGCAATTCTTGCATTTTTACAGAAAAAGTGGGTTTCATCCACTTTTTACAGAACTGGCTTTGCTTTCTTTTCTGAGGACACAAGGAAGCTGAGAAGGATGGCCCCTCTAAGTGAAACTGATCCCTGCATTTAGTGCCTAAAATCAGAGGAAGCTTGTCAGTGTGGGCAGACACCAAGAGTAGACCAATCTGACCCGCCAGTCATGCTTTTCTTATCTCATGGAAACTAAGGGAGGTTATCTGATGTAGACCCATCAATCAATTGTTCCTGCTTAAGGTTTAAGCAGGAACAATTTAGGGGCAAACTTAGGTTCCTGGTAGTCATCTAAAATCTTTGTATCCCTTCAGTTTCACTGCAGAATAAAAACGAAATTTACCACAGTGTATTGTTACATCAAGTCTGGTACTTATTTCTCCCAAGAGGGCATCTGCTTCTGGGAAAGACAACAGGGTGCCCTCCATTAATGTACTTAATTCCTTGTTAACTCTTGCAATTCCGAGTTATTATCTTAGAACAAAAGATTTGACTAACTCTTTTCACTCCATAGGTTAACTGTAAAAGTATCCACTCAGTGTTCAATCCAACTTCCACACGTTGCTTCCGATGGCCCAAAGTTCTTTTAATTAGTCTGCTCGCCACAAAACCTCGGATTACCAAAGTTAGAGAGAAAGGGATGGATTCTTCTAAAACATCCCACTATCAGAACAGGTGTACTTGCAAAGTCAAGTTTGTCTGATGTATCCTCTGTCTCATATTGTACAATCGGCCCGGGATGGTGGAGCCCTCGTAACCTGCTTCCTCGGGTGTACGCGTGTCTGTGGGTGTTGGGGCAGGACACGTACGGACCCACTCTCCCAAGGCAGCCCAATCAAAGTCCCCCTCTCACCTCAAAGGCTGTCAACTCTCACGCCCCTCCTTGCGCACACGGCCCCCTCCTCCCTCTTCCACCCCTTCATGTCCCGCCTCCAGAGTAGGACACCCACTTTCATTGGCAGGGGCTCCTTTCACTCCTACACTGAAACCAATCACTAGAGCACTGGTGGAGAAGGACGGAGCCAATGGGAATGCTCGTTGCGGCAGCTGCCGGTCCCGAGCGCCGGGAGGCGGTGCCGGGGGCGGGGTACGGGCTAGGGGGTTAGTTGCCATTTGGAGTGAGGAGCGGGCAGAAGCAGCGGCGGCGGCGTTTGCGGTGGCGCGGCTCCGCGGAGAGTCGGGCGCCTCGAGGCCCCTTTCCCCCTACCAGGGTCCCTAGAAGCAGGGGTCCAGGCCCTCTTTGCAGCTATCGGTCTCTCCCGCGCGTGCTGCCCCGCGAGTCTGCGTGATCCGGCCGGTTGCCCCTCTCCCCTGTCAGCGCGATGCCCGGGGCGGCGGCGGCGGCGGCGGCTTCGGGCTCCTTGCGGCCCCGGCCGTGACCGCCACAGCGAGCCCGGCCGGGCGGTTGGGGCCGTTGGACGTTTGTTTTCGCAGCTTTCCCCTCCCCCCTCGCCGAGGCGGCGGGGGTGCGCGTTGGGAAGGGGGAGCCGGGAGACTCCTCCCCCTCCCCGATCCCCCCGCCCCTCCCCCTTACACACTCGCACGCACTATCGCGCCGGCTCCCACACGCTCGCGCGCCTCCCGCTCCGCGCCTCGGTGTCGGCCGGCGTCGTCCCGGGCCCGCGGAGCCACCATGTCCACTGCCGCCTCCTCTTCCAGTTCCTCTCAGACCCCTCATCCCCCGCCGCAGAGGATGCGGCGCAGCGCCGCGGGTTCCCCGCCCGCCGCCCCAGCCACCGGCAGCGGGAACGGTGCAGGCGGCGGCGGCGGCGGTGGCGGTGTGGGCTGCGCCCCAGCTGCGGGAGCCGGCCGGCTGCTGCAGCCCATCCGCGCCACGGTGCCCTACCAACTCCTGCGGGGCAGCCAGCACAGTCCCACGCGCCCGCCCGCCGCCGCCGCCGCCGCCTCGCTGGGCAGCCTCCCGGGGCCCGGCGCGGCCCGCGGCCCCAGCCCGCCCAGCCCGACGCCGCCGCCGGCCGCGGCCCCAACCGAGCAGGCGCCGCGGGCCAAGGGCCGCTCGAGACGGTCCCCTGAGAGCCACCGGAGGAGCAACTCACCTGAGCGACGGAGCCCCGGCTCGCCCGTCTGCAGAGGTAGCGAGCCCAACCCTTCCGTCCTCCCGGGCTGCGTCTCCCTTCCCCGACGGTGCCCTCCGTGGAAACTTCAGCCTCTCCGGGCTTCTCTTTGCTAGTGCATTATCGAAGGTGTGAAAGTGGCTTTGGGAACCTCACCCCCCTGCGGTCGCTGCGGGGCTCGGAGGAGCGGACTGCAGAGCAACTTTTATTTGACCCTTCTGCCGCCCCTTCAGCTTTTATCTACCATCACACGCCTGCCTCGAAAGGTTTTTCAGTTTAAGAGCTGATTAGCTCACTCCTGTGTTTGCTGTTTGTAAGTGGGGGAAGGAGGAGCTGGGCGAAACACTTAAAAAAAACACGCACACCAACTCGGGCAGCAGATAAGGTGGTGGTTGTAATCTCTACAGCCTCTTTGTGCTTTCCTACAAAGTTCCCATAATATGTCTGTGCCTACCGGGGTAATTTTTTTCTTTTTTGGAGGGGTGGAGGCACTAGTTATGATGTAAGTATATCCTGTTGGGTGTGTAGAGGGGACAGTTTTGGATGTGCAATTGAAGTGTATAGTGTTTGGGTTTTTTTTTTTTTTGGTCTTCTTTTCTCTACTTTATATAGTCATATGCATCCGGGCAGTACTCAGTACTGCACTGAGAACAGTTTATGCCCAACTCAAGACTTGCATGGTAAATTTCTAAGGACCTATTTGTGGAGTGTGCTTACTTTTTCCCTTCCATTTGTAAGTACACTTAACAGTTCAGTTGAGCTGTTAAAGGATCTCGAGTTTCTTTTCTGTTAGTTGTCAAAGGCAGTGGAGACCTGGTGGATGCTGTCGGCTTCCCTTAATGTTTTGTGTTTTGGTGTGGTTTGGTTTATCTCTAGGGACATCACAGTGCATGATCTAGTTGAGTCCTGGGGGAGAAGAGGGAGATAAGCCAAAACAGGGATGTAAAGCTCATAAGGGAGAGGGGAGTAAGTAGCTCATGTGATTAGATACCGGGTTAGGGCTACAGATGCTGCTGCTGCTGCTTCTGCATTGTGGAGAGAACCTATCACACCGGTAACAGTGGAAAAAATCTCTCCTTGGGAGGAAAACATTGTGGAGCTCTGTATGGTGTTTTATATGGTATGTGGAATTTTTTTAATGGCGTTTTCTCGATGAGGGTCTTAGACCTGGAGAAAGTGATTGTGTTAAGATAGACTGCAGTTTGGGTGTTTTTGTTTTAATATTTCGGACCTTTAATTTGCATGTTGCTAAGGCCCTTGTTTTCAGACCACTTGATGGTGAAGCCAGGGTAGGATGTAGTGCAGTGGTATGTGTACGGGAGCACCAAGAAACACATCCTGTAATCTGTATGCACCAGAAGGAATTTGCTCCCCTACTCCTCCCCCAGGTCAAGCCAGCTGCAGAAACTGACATCCTCCAGCAAATCCTGAATGAATGAATGAAAACAACGTGATCGCCCTCATAATGACCACAACTGAACACACATCTTTGGCTGTATTTCATAGAAAAGGCCACCATTTTCTAACAGATTAATGCCATATGCGACTCCCTTGCTCATTTTCTAGAACGGTATGAAATGAAAGGTAACAGAATGAAAAGAAGGCGGCAGTTACATACATTTTTGAGTGATTTCGTTTCAACAGTACAGCCATTGGGTTTGGGGTCTTTCTTTTAAGGACTAATATGAGAGTCATAGAATAAGCCCTGCAGAAAGATTCTGTCCAGAGGGTTTTGTGGACATAGTAAGAGTAGTTTCAGCAATTGCTGCAATAATATGATGGCCATCTAGTACCTCCTCCCCTTTTGCTGATAACCACTAACATCTTACAATATACAACTTGCTTTTTCTGCATCTTTCAAAAGTCTTAATTGCTTAGGAATTACAAGGTCCATCATCAAGTAGTTTTAATAAAATGTGTGGCCAGACTTAACCTGTCCTCTTTGTTGTAGTACGGCACATCTGAGTTTAATGCAATTTTAACACAATCATGATGAAAACACTTCTTTAAGTCTGGCTGTGCAGGAGACAGATTTGCATCATCAGAGAGCTTGTACAGGGACCAGAAGAGGCCTTTCTGTTGTTTTTAACATCAAGTGTTTGTCATTTTCTTACATTGAAGTGATTTGGAATGTAGGCTCTTCTGCCCCCAGTTCCCTGATGGTATTACCTTTATGTTACTTCTCCACATCCCGCCTTGCTCCTCTCTACTCAAGTTAAAACTATAGAGCTCATCTTTGCTGTTTACTTTGCTATTTAAAATTCATACTATGAACAGTGGAACAATTTTTTCAAACGATTATCTACTCAGTTTCTTTTGAATTCTGCACGGTTCTGACTTCAGTGGATTTCAGCCTCCACAGGTCAAGGCTCCTCCCGCTGCTGCTGCCGCCCGCTGCAGACACTGACATCACTATACTGCATGAATGGAAAACAACAGCATGCTCCCTTTCTTGCTTTCCACCTCCTTCCCTTTCTGCACACTCCTGTGTGTGTGTGTGTGTGTGTGTGTGTGTGTGTGTATTATGTTGCATTTAAAACTACATTTAAAAATGTTAAATTAGGTAGCTAGTGGCTCCGGGATAGGTATTTAGTATAGAGGCATATTGTTTACAAAAAGCTTCAAGTGCTATGAGCATTTGGACTAGAGGTGACATAACAACATTCGGTATTTTTTTTATCTGGACTGGTGGTTATGGAAGAAAATACAGAAGCTGTAAACAGTTTTCTTTGTAGTTGTTTTACCAAGAAGAAGTTATGAAACAACATGATTTGTAAACATGTTAGATCATTATTATCTCCCTCTGAAACACTCTTGATATGCATTTATAGGGTTAAGTCTAGAGTGATAAATAATAATCAGATTATTTCACAAGGCTGAGAAGAAGCTGAATTATGTGAATAGGTACAATTTTAATATGATAGAATTTATAAAGTTTAGCAAGAAGATGTTAATTTTCTTTGTTTTGTAGCAAAGTTTTAGATAATTTAAATGGCTGTGATAATAGAAGATACATAAATCTCCAAACACCTTGCTCTCTACAGAGATCATCGAGTTTTATAAATTGAAACTATCTTGTTTGTGCATATGGATCATATTTTTGTTTGCATTTTTAAAAATTTTATTTTGCATTTTTAAAACTTCAAAGTTTGTTATTTATATTCTTTACTTCTGCCATTAGCAAAATGTCACCCTCCCCCTTGTTTAGTTCTGAAGGGTCTTGAAGTGGTGAATGACAAGCTACTGAATGCATCCTCAGGCTCCCTGTGATGTGTTTGTAATAGATGTAAAATCATAAAGTATTATGCAAATAGTTATTTTTTGTAATGGTAATATGTAAGTCTACCTTTGAGATAAATAGAACAACTCAAATGAGAATATAACAGGATGTTAGTGTTAAAATTAATGATCTTAGAAATCATGTGTAACAGTGAAAAGAAAATAGAATAAATTTGCTTCATTCTGAAAACGTCATAAAGCAAAACCTATGGGCTCGAAAACAGAACAAATACAGTTTTACTGTTCAAGGCAGTAAGTAGCAGTTGCACGTTCTTTTGTGGTTTTCTGTAAGGATTGAGCATTGAGATGAATTATAAATTCTAAAAGATATAAAGACAATTGCGTTAGAGCACTCTGGATGTAGAACACCACTTATTTTTAAGGGTACCAAACCTAATAACAAAAACATGGAAGAGCTTATAATTTTATATATTTCCTGCTATGGAAAACAGCATGTGTTAATTCCTGATTTAACATAATAGATTTATTTAGGCCTAATAGTCTAACAGATTATTAACTCTAGAGTGAAATTTGCTAAGAATTTTTCATGAGTGTCTTGAGAGCTTTATTGTTTTATATGTTAAGAAGTTATTCTATTTAAAAGAGAATACAAAGCCAACCAACATATAATCCCGAATGACTGCCTTCAGAGTGTGTGTGTGTGTGTGTGTGTTTTAATCACTCCGTTTGCTTTCAGTTTTTATCTTTTCATTAAATTTCCTCTCTTGAGCCGTTTTTAGTGCTGTACTCAGTTTGTAGAATTCCAGCATTTTTAATTACATTTTCCCCCCATTTTAAAGATATTCAGACATTTTCTTACTATAAAGTTACTTCTCAGGCTAATATTCCTGAAAATTATGGTCCCCCACTCCTGTGCCCCCCACTTTTAAAATGTTTTCCTAGAGTGCTTAGAGTTACTTGTTTGAAAACTTTCTTATACTAGACTAAAAAATATACTGACAGTTAAAGCTTTGACTTTTTTCCCTAAAGAGAGAGCTTTCAAATACTGATTTTGGGGGAAGATTTTCAGCTTTTGAGAACTACACTAAGTATCAGCAGCATTCATTAATTTTTCCCATTAATTATGGTACATAAAACTTCTACATCAGTGGGTCAATAGCAAAATGGATATAAGTGAATTTATAGAAGTTTTTTATTCTTAAACATTTTCATGCTCAAAGATTACATTCCTCTCAAATAACTATTATTCTAAGCATATTGAATATTGTATACACCTAGTGTTATAAATGCGCCTTGATCAGTTTAACTGTATGTAAAGTTGTGTATACATATATTTAGCTAAAAATTACTTCATTATTTACTTTTACAGAAGGACATTTCACTCACCACAGTGTATGTTTCCTCAAGTATTTAATGCAAATTAGGATTTATACATTGGGGAAATGTTGAAGGGTAATGTTATCCTTGTGATTTTTGTTTGTGCTAATGCAGACTAAATGTGAAGAAGAAAATAAAGGAGTAATTGGGCTCCATGGCAGTGAATAACAATAGAAATAAAGGGCAATGTTCAACAAATGGCTAGTAGGAGAGGATTTTTCTTAAATCTGAAATTGAAAACATTGCTAAAAGCCCATTTTATCAAAGCTTTCATGTAGCTAATAATCTGCCAAGACGTATCTACTGATGACTTTGTTATTCTTAATTTTAGTTTAGTCTTTTCTCCAGAGTTTAAATCCCCAGACATCACCCTGATAGGATTTTCCGTAGCACCTGTCTGGGGTTTGTGCCTGCTGCTGTTGTTTTTTGTCTTTAATATATAATTTTGTTCTCTTATTAAATGTCTAGGAGACCAAATCACTGGTGCTGTTTCTGTCCTGTATTCTTTTTTAACAAAAAGTTGAGCTTATCTCGTAATTGTCTCTAACTGGGTTTGCTTAAAGTAAGTGGAAGACAGAGCACACTATCATCTATGATGTAAAAAACTTGAGAAGCTGATGGAAGAGCCAGAAGCCATCTTGCTTTCCCTTTCTACCCCTCATCTGAATCCCTGGGACTGACTATGACTTCATCACTCATCCGGCTTATTCTAGAAGAACAAGATTGGTGCTTATTCTGGAAAAAAAAAAAAAACCACACACACACATACATACATATATATATGTATATATAATGGATTTATAGTAATTCTGAAGAAAATAGGATTATTCTTAATTATGAACAAATTGTGGAAAAAACATTCTTCTAGTATTTCATTTTTGTAGGAGCAAGCATGGCAGATACCTTTAAGCGGTGGTGTTTACCGCAGGTAAATGTCACTGTGGCAGCTGGCAGGACGAGGCCGGTTCACGGATGCCTCAGTCTTGCAGGCGTAGTTGCTCAGTCGTGTCTGTCTCTTCGTGACCCCATGGATTGTGGCCCTCCAGGCTCCTCTGTCCATGGGATTCCCCAGGCAAGAATACTGGAGTGGGTTGCCATTTCCTCCTCCGGGGATCTTCCCAACCCAGGGATTGAACCCACATCTCTGGCGTCTCCTGCATTGCAGGCAGATTCTTTGCCACTGAGCTACCCGGTAAGCCCCAGATACCTCAGTAACCTCTCCAATATTATGTTGTATCTCTAAAGATGTAGGTAGAAAGGAAGAAAACATGTGAGTGCTTAAGGCAATATATACTTTCATTCATCAAGAAAGTGAATTTGAAATCTGTCTTTTGATTTTAGATACGGTGTTCACTCTACAGGATTATCCTGTTGCTCCTAATTGAAAGGAGACTCTGATACTGGTCATCAGCTGTGATTTCTGAGCTGTAAAAATTACTAATGAATAGGTTTTCTGTTGCTTCCGCAGCACTGTTAACACTGCTGGAGTATGTTTTGACATTTTCGGAATGTCTAAAAATGTAAGACCTAGGTTAGTGAATGTAACTGAAATAGAATATGGTTGGATGGCCGTATCTCTCTGTTGTCACATAAAAGCCTGAGAATGTGTGTGTGAGCACGATTGTATGTGTGAGAGAAGGAGGGTGTAAGTGACGGTGTGTGTAGTGAGACGTATTTTCCCCCATGATTATTAAAAGTTAGTTATATGTGGTGATAAGCTGGTAAATGTTGCAGGAATCACCAAGCAGAGATTCTGGTCTCAGGTGATAGTCCCAGCAACTGGTGCTGGATTAATTTAGCCCCTTACCCCTAAGAAGCTAATAATTATCCCTGCAATTTGTGGGTTTGAACTCTGCATGTTTGTAACTTAATGAAATGCCACTATGGTGCACTTTAATGATGGCTCACCAAAAATAAGGATGAGTTAAATTTGTGAGACTCATTATTGTGTGGGAAGACTGGTGTCCAAAATTGTCTTCCAAGATATTAGAATTAAGAAACTCACTAAACTTCTGGATGTGTTTCATAACAAGAATGCAAAAACTGCTACAGCTTGCTGCCTGGTGTCACTGAAGATCAAGTATCTATCTCCTGCTGACAGTAATAGCCCCTTATTTAGCCAGTATGGCCACAGGGAGAACTTCTGCTAATAGTTCACATAGCTAACTTTTAGATTACTGAAATATTAACTATTTGGTGAAACAAATGCTTTCTAAAATCATTATACAATTGTTTTCTTAAGCAGAACAAACAAAACCTCAAGGAACTCTTTGTGGCTTGATTAGTTTTGTTAATACCTATGATATTCCTAATAAAATGATTGCTATAGATACTACTGAATATAAGATTGAATGAGCAGGGCCTATTACTGATTCTATAAACTTGCTTTGGGAAGTGTCTTTTTTTCTGATAAATGTAGAATGAAACAGTGTGTGGCCACATTTATTCCTTTATAGAGTAACCTGGCTTTTTTCTCTTATCAAGTTAAAGACCAAAAAATTATTTGCCAAATGGTTCCATAAAAGAACCTTAGAAACAAAAAGGTATGCTGAAAAATAACTAGTATTTGAAGTCAAGAGACTTGGGTTATTTTATCCACTTCTAACATTTGACTTATAAGTCCCTAAATCTTCATCTTATTTTCTCTATCTTTAAAATGAGATGGGTAGGCTTTTTAAGAGTTCAGTTGGGTAAGGAAAAGAGTCTCCTATAGAAGGAAAAGTAAGTTTATTAAACTAGATGATTCTTTTGAATTTTTAAAACTAGTTTTACTGAGGTATAGCTGACAAACTTGTATATGTTTTAAGGTACACAGTGTGATAATTTGGTATACATTTACAAAGTGAAGTGATTACCATAATCAAGATATATCCATTACCTCACATAGCTACTTTTTTTTTTCTATGTGGGATGAGAACACTTAAGATCTATTCTTAGCAAATTCCAAGTATACAATACAGTATTACTGACTACAGTCACCATCTGTACATTAGGTTCCCAGAACTTACGTGTCTTATAACTTAAAGTTTGTGCCCTTCCAGCACCTTTCCCCACCTGCCAGTCCGTCATCTATTCTATTCTCTCCTTCGGTGAATTGCTTTTTAAGATTACGCACATAAGTGAGATCATCATTATTTTTTTTTCCTGTGTATTTGTTTTTCTGTGTCTGGCTTATTTCACTTAGAAAAATATCCTCCAAGTTCATCTATGTTGTTGCCAATGGCAGGATTTCCTTTTTAAAAGACTGTATAATATTCCATTGTGTGTGTGTGTATATTCCATACATACATATATGTATATATTTTCTTTATCTATTCCCCCATGAGTGAACACATAGGTTCTCCATATCTTAGTTACTGTAGAGAATGCTTCATTGAATATGGGAGTGCAGGTATCTTTTCAAGATACTGATGTTATTTCCTATAAGTATATACTCGAAGTGAGATTGCTAGATTATATGTTAGTTCTATTTTTAAGTTTTTGAGGAACCTTCATATTGTTTCCCATTCCCACCAATTTACATTCTCACCAATGGTATACAAGGGTTCTCTTTTCTCCACATCCTCACCAACATGTGTTATTTTCTTGTCTTTTGACAGTAGCCATTCTACCAAGTGTGAGATGGTGTCTCATTGTGGTTTTAATTTGCTTGTCTCTGGTTAGTGATGTCTGAGCACCTTTTCATGTACCCTCATTAGCTGTTTATATGTCATCTTTGGAAAATGTCTACTTAGCTCCTTTGTCTATTATTTAATGAGCTCATTTGTGTTTTCTGCTATTGAGCTACATGAATGCCATATATATATTTGGATATAGCAAATGTATATATCCAAAATACTAGGCCCTTATCAGATGTCTGGTTTGCAGGTATTTTCTTCTATGCCATAACTTGTCTTTTCGTTTTGTTAATTGTTTCCTTTGCTGTGCAGAAGCTTTGTAGTTGCTTGTTTATTTTTGCTTTCATTGTTTGTGCTTTTGGTATTATATCCAAAATGTCATTGCCAAGACTGAGCTTTTCCCCTATGTTTTCTTCTAGGAGTTTGACAGTTCCAGGTCTTATATTTAAGTCTTTAATCCATTTCAAGTTAATTTTGTGCATGGTATAAGATAGGGTTCAGTTTCCCTCTTTTGCACGTGGATATCCAGTTTTCCTAGGACCATGTATAGAGAGACTATCCTTTTCTCATTTATATTCTTGGTACCTCTGTCAAAGATTAGTTGACCATATATGCGTGGATTTTTATATCTGGGCCCTCTGTGTCATTGGTCTGATGTGAAGAGCCAGTTCATGGGAAAAGACCCTGATGCTAGGAAAGGTTGAGGGCATAAGGAGAAGGGGGTGACAGAGGATGAGATGGTTGGAGGGCATCACTGACCCAATGGACATGAGTTTGAGCAAACTCCGGGAGATGGTGAAGGACAGGGAAGCCTGGCGTGCTGCAGTTCATGGGGTTACAAAGAGTTGGACACGACTTAATGACTGAACAACAACAAATAGGTGTGGATTGATTTATCTGGGCCCTCTGTTCCATTGGTTTATGTGTCTGTCTGTATGCCAGTACCATACTGTTTCCATTGCTATAGCATTGTGTAAACTAGATGATTCTTCGTAAAATTAGTTACGTATTGAGCAACTAGTCTTAACCAGAACTCAGTGTAGAATACTTTTATAATACTTTTACAATCTGTCTTCACAGATAACTTTTATAATCTCGCTTCTCTCTTGGGAGGTTAAGTAATTTGCTCCAGGTCAGGTGGCATGCACAAGAGGCCCACCGGGCCGTGTAACTCTGAAGTCCTGACTTCAGGTTAGCTGGGAGTTGCCTTTGGAACCCAGTTAGTTATGGGACAGGAAAACATGCACAATGGGTAATCCCATTGCTTATATAGTTAAGACACAGAAAGGCCAAAAATAGTTTTGGCAGGGGGGTTGGGTGAAGAGAAAGCTAAATGGGACTAAACTCTAGGGTCCACAGAACTTAAAATAGCTGCAAGTATTCCCAGTGATTCAGGCCTCAGATATGTATATAAGAATGCCATAGCACTTCAGAGCTTTATTATGTCATTAGTAGGCCTTTCCCTTGGTCTGTAAAATATACTTTAAGACAGAATTTAGATTTCATGTGAAATCTCAAAATCTGGGTAGAATGAGTCTTTTGTATTTTCATATTTAATAATGTAACCTTTGCACTTGTAATAAAGCATCATAAGGTTCCATTCAAGCATAACACTGATTTTAACTTGCACCGTTCTTTGACAGCTCAGCAGCATTCACACTAGTATATTTCATTCTCATGGCAAAGTAAGGTGTTCTGTCTTCTCAGTTTATGCCTGCTTGGGCCCTTTTCCTTTTCCTCGGTTTGCTGATGTGATGTAGAAAGATGTTTCAATCTCCAGTTTAACAGCTTCTTTCCGGATGTTGTGACATTTTTCAGGGTCACTTGTGCTTACTGTACGCGCTCTTTGATAGTGTGGAATATGGATCCTTCATAAGTAACATGAGACATGGCATTTTTATTGTTGTTCTGATACTGAAAGTGCTTTATAGAGTCTAGGTGATGAAGTTTCTCATGACATTTCTTCTGTAATTAGTTTTCTAGTTAAATACATCAGTTTGTAAGTTGGATTAGTGAAGTAATCTTTGTAGCTGAGAAAATAATAAAAAAACTTACAGAGCTCAGTTGCTTAGTTACCTTTAAAAACTGTTGCCTGTGTTCATGTAACCTGTGAAATGATCTTTCCATAAACGTGTACAAAAGATCATAGTAAAATAGGGATTTTTCTCTATATTAGCTGGTAATCTGTAAACAAATTATGATAGTTTTGAGTTTTCTCTGACAGTGTCATTTTCTTTCTACTAAAGGGTTTTTGAAGGTACTCTGAAAAGAATCAACTGTCCTTTTCCTGTTTAAAGTCAGGTTATTTCATTTAAGTGTCTAATACTTACTAAGCAGCGATTAGCAAATACTGCTAAATGCAGTTTCATTAGTGTTGTAAAATTAGGGAGGTAGACTGTGCTCAGAAATAATGTTTTGGGGGAAAAGCTAAAATATGCAGCAATATTTTGATCAGAGAGCTTAAAAAAAACCTTATTTTAAAATTCTGGTCATTCTTAACATATCTAAGTGACCTATTATTGAAAAACACCTGGTCAGTTGATCACATTTGTCTACTCTTTGTCTTTTTGGTTAAAATACAAAAAGGATGAATACAGCTTTAATTTCAGTGATAACTGTTCATTCAAGAAATTTTTATTTTCAGGTATTGCAGTAGCTGTTGATAGTATGTTGATGGGTAAAACTAGTGGATTTTCTCTCTCTTTCACACAATGAATATTTATTGAGTCTCTACTCTGTCTGAAGAGCTCTGTTTAACCCTTAAAGAATACATATTCTAGGTGCCGTTGGGGTGTTCACATTTATATTTCTCAACAAACTCAGATCATTTAAAATCTGCCAGGAATATGACCCACTGTTTTCTCTGAGCCTTGAACTTCAGATATGAATTATTATGTTCCTATGCTTCTCTTTCAAGGTTAGGTTGAGCTTTTTGGTATTCTTTTTTGAATACTGAATACTAATTACATGTGTTTTTCCTTTACTAGATGAAGCTTAGGAGAGCATCATCTTGTGGCTTCTCTAATATATCTAGGTCTAAGTTGTATTGCTGCCTAGACATATTAAAATATTCTGCTCAAATTTGGCCTAGCCTTGTGGAATTAACATGAAATCAGCTTCTGAAGCTGTTCTACTTGGAGAAACTTAAAAAACCATCATGCCAAAAACTGTGGACATATTCAATTAAAAATTTAAATGTTTTCAGATCTGTCATAAAGATTATGATTATGCTAAGCTCCAAGTAGGAGAATGTGAATTACATATTAATTTGTGCTTTGTTATAATGTAAAAATTTTAAAGTATAGAGCAGATTTTGGGGTGGTTATTTACTTAAGAGAATATCCAATTTATGTGCAAGTAAAATTATTCAATTTACCAAAGTGTTATTTACACAAACTTTTTAGGAAGTCAGTTACACAAGATTGAGGTTCATCTGAGGTTGTAAAAATATATTACTGAATAGTGTAATTTCTCATTGCTACATAAAATGTTCTACTGACATTTAGCAGAATTAACATCCTAAGAAGTTATACATGAACATGAATAGATCTCTCCATTCCCTTTCTAGTGTGAGTATTAAAATTATAAGAAATTTTGTATTCAGATAACCCCTAAAAGGGAAAGAATTCATATGCACTAATGATTCTATTTCTCACTTTTTTCTGTGGAAAGGTATGCTTTTAAATTCAATAAATATTCCAGGGTTTTTTTACTGGATTATTTTGTCCTTATAAAAAAAGTTATTATTTGAGTTATAATTTCCTACCAAACCTTTCCTAACCAGTTTCATGGAGGAAATATTTCTTCCTTCATGAAGAACTTTCACCAAACCGTCTACTGTTATTAATGTCAAGAGGACAAGGCAATAAGTCAGCGTAATTAGACTAGATATATGATTAACACTGTGGATTATGATCTTTATAATTGTATATTCCTATAGTCTGACTTTAACTTAAAGTTTCTGTATATACTTAAGGATTAAGAAATTAACTGCTCACCTATATATCCACTATTAACTAACAGGCACCTACTGTATAGCAAAGGGAACACTACTCAACACTCTACAATGGCCTATGTGGGAAAAGAATCTAAACCAGAGTGGACATACGCATATGTATAACAGACTCATTTTGCTGACACCTGCAGCTAACAGAACATTGTAAATCAACCTCACCCCAATAGAAACTTAAAAGTAAACAAACATTCACAGGGAGTTGAAAAGACAGTAGAGAGAAGTCCCGTGTAGCCTTCATCCACTTTTCCTTTCATGACTATATCTTACAAAATTACAGCATGGCATCAAACCAGGATTTCTGTATTGGTGCGCCTGACGCTGTGTGTGTGTATCAGTCTTGGCACGTGAGCAGCAGACCTGTGTGACCACCAGGATAGTCAGGATCAGACCCGCTCTGTCACAGACGTCAGACGCCACCGAGATCGCCCTCTCGTGCTGCCCCTCGTAGTCGCCCCGCTCCTCCCGTCTCCCCACCTTCCCGACTCCTGCCAGCCACCAGTCTGTCCTCGTCTGGATGGTTTTGTCATTTTGAGAACGTTAGATAAAAGGAATCACACCCTATGTGGCCTTTTGAGCCTGGCTCTTTTTCACTCAACATAATGCCACCGACATATATCAAAGCTGTTGAGAGTACTGATAGTCTGTTCTCCTTTATTGCCGAGCAAAATTCCAAGATCCACGGATGTATCACAGTTTCTTTAACCCATCACTTATTGGAGTACATTGTGGTTAAGTTTGGGGCTATTACAAATAAAAATCTGCTCCATAAAATGTTACAAAAATTTGTGTACAGATTTTTTTTAAAAAAAGAAGTTAATTGGTCACCTAATCCGATTATACCTGAAGTCTGCACAGTATCCATTAGAGTGATGTGTACATATGTATATACGAGAGAGAATGCTGCAGGGTTCACATTCCTTTCTTAGCAGTCACTGGGTAATCACTGGCTCCTGACACTTTTGCCATGCAGAGTAGAAACTCATGGTCATCTTCTCATAATGCTGTAAATGGTAGTGACTTATACCAACTGTTAGTTACTTAGAGCTCTATGTTACTTGCCTCATGTAAGATAAAACCAGTGGACATTTAACTAGATGAGAATTCTGAACATCTTCCTTGTGGTTATAGAGAAACTTACTATTTCTAACACAATTATATTTCCTTCTGGAGGCATGTCTTAAAAGCTGAATTCTTTGTAGTATTTACTTCAGGACTCTTTGTTAAAAATGAGTTTGTTGGATGGGTTTCTAGATACAGACTGATCAGCTTAAGTATAAATTCCCCTTTCTGAGTCAACTAACATAATTTGGAATGACAATTCAGTTATCTGTAGTTTAATTTTCTTAACAAGTGTATGATAATTTTCTCTGCTGGAATTGGCTTTGTGATTTTTGAGCAGAAGATTATGTTGGTATTTAAATTGAAAGTTGAAACAAGCCTTGAAAGGTGTAGTTATTGCATTTCCACTAATTGGAATGGGTATTCTTAAAGGTGGCAACTATATAGCAAATTAAAACAGACATGATGCTTACATCCTGCAAGTTTACCTATCCAGATATTTAAAAATGTCATTATAATTGTCCTTGGATGTTTTGCTCATGCCCTTTACCTCCTTGCTGATTTTGTTACCATCTATATATAAAGTTTTCACTTAAAGTATACTCCACCTATGTTTCACATAGTAGAATATATCATACTTCCTTATGTAACATGCTTTGAAAAGGTGGCCTAGTGTATATTTCTATGCTGACAGAAAAGCAGTGATTTATTACTGCATTTTACTCTGTAATTTCAAACTTAGGTAATTATCCCCATGTGATAAGATAGTATTAGAAGCATCATTATCTCTGTGTGTGAGTCAGTTGCCCAGTCGTGTCTGACTCTTTGCCATCCCGTGGACTGTAGCCCACCAGGCTCCTCTGTCCATGGAAGTTCTCAGAGAAGGACACTGGAGTAGGTAGCCATTTCCTTCTCCAGGGGATCTTCCTGACACAGGTATCAAACCTGGCTCTCCTGCATTGCAGGTGGACTCTTTACCGTCTGAGCCACCAATTTAAACTCAGAGATTTGGTACAGAAAGAGGGCTGAATAGTTTCTTGTATTTGCTTACTGGCAGTATGAAACACAGCAGCCTTGGTTAAGACTTTCAGACCCAGAGCATCATTGGATTGGGTTCTTAACTTCCTCACAGCATAGTTATTAGCTTCTCCTCCTCCCTCATTTATCCCATTCTCTGTCTTATCCCATCTCCCATCTCCGCAGAATTATGTCCTGAATCTGGTAGCTTCTTTCCATCACCTCATGGCTTCATTACTGCTTATTGCTTTGCTAGAAATGCTGCCTCTCCAGTGGCTCCCCTGTCATTACTCTCCCGTCTCTAATTTACCCATTGGCATTGTTATAAACACAGTCTTTCTTTAAAAAAAATTCTCAAGTTCACAATCCTTGCCTTGACATAAATGACTCATGTTAGCATCCACAGTTGTGTACTTTGAATACTTTGTAAACTGAACTCACTTTGTATTGAAAATGCTGTTATCTTTCAGTAGCTCCGTAGTTCTTTCCTTGTCAGGGTAAGGATTCCTTGTCAGGGTAAGGTAATCTATTGATTACTGTAAATAAAATTATTCTATTTGTGGTGATGATTATAATAATTCAATGAGACACACTCTAAAATTTGTCTCAAACTATCTCCAAGGGTAATTCAGACAAACTGCCTTTCTATTGCAGACACTTCTAAGTATTCACCAAATCCTGTTTTGTCTCCCTCTTGGCCCACATCTAGACTTTTTTTTCTACTCCTTGCAATTAGATAAAGCTTTGTGATATACAACAACACTTTCATCTGTGTTCAGTAAAAAAAGCACGTTTGATTCTCCTCATTCTTTCATTTTCCTCATCTGCCAGCTGGATGCAAAGAATTTAGCAGAGGAGTCCAACCAAGGCCCTGGGGGAATGATGGAGCCATGAAATGAAGTCAGAATCCATGAATGATTATATGGAAGGCCATCTGTCAGCCAGGAAGATACATTGAGTTTTTATTGTGATAAGCCACAAACTTTAAAAAATGGTAGCTGCTGGCATTAGCAACTTTGCTGCACTTCACAGTTTAAAGAAATGTGGTCTACCAGCTTCTTCTCCTGGAGCCACTTTGAAAATTCACCTTGGGAGTGTCACTCCTGTGATCCAGCACATAGGCACATGTGGTTCATGGTTGTCAGCACCTCGGTCAGTATGCAGGAGACCCTACGTGAAGTTCACGCACCAAGATTGTGTGATCTGGGTGGAATGGATTTATTTTTATATAATTTGCTATTTTATTTTTATTAACTGAAGATCTTATAACCATTTTTGAAAAAGTTTGGAGATGTTTTAAGCATTGATAGCCTTGTGGAAATTAAGTCAGTGATCTCGCAGAGTGCCTGTCAGGGCACTAAGTTTAGTGGTCTTGTTAAGTGGTCTTGTCATATGTATTTTTGTTATTTTTCTTGGGTATGCAGTAAATGGAAGAGTTCTTTATTATATGAACCTAATGACCTGCTTGTGAAATATCTAAGCATGGAAATCATAGCCTTTTATGTACATATTGAAAACAGAATGATAATAGGATCTGAATTCAAGTTACTTTTTTCGCCATCTTGCACCTTATTCACAATGATTTCAGATGAGCTTCACATACAGAATGTTTAAAAAAATAGGAGCCATGTTACTGAGGCCCTTCCAAAAAGTCTCCTTTGGTAATGAGTTCCATAGTACATGCCGGGTGATTTCTTAGTTTTTGTAATTTATTACAATAAGAGTAAGGAAAGAATGTATAACTGAAATAAATCCACAGGTTTAACAAAACTTGAGAAGTTGTGCCAGTTGTTAAAAAAAGAAAAAAAGAGACAGCCTTAACTTTTAGGAAAGGAGTCTCTGGTAAATAAGTTTTATGTTTATCCTTTAAGTATAAACTAAACAGATTAGTGATTTGTGTTAGGTTTTGCTTTCTTATTTCATTCTTAAGTGAAAGTAAAACAGCTAAAATATAATATGGGGGAAGAGAGATGGATAAATGATTGATTTGATGTATTCATGAAAATGAAGTTAATGGTTTTATTTGTAATGTTTGAACATATATTGTTCAGTACTTGTCCTGTCTCAGACACTATACAGGAGATATTTAAAAACTTGTGGTCAGAGGTGAAGAAGAAAAGGATGGAGAAAAAGGGCAGACAAAAATCCAGTTGACTCATCTCCTTTGTATAACTGGCAAAATGTGGTTTTGTTTTCTTCCCTTGTTGAGATGAATCTTTTTAGTACACCTGAAAGTGTTGTTCAGGTTTTTATTACAAATGCCCTAGCTATTCTAGGTATGATTGACTTAAGCTATATCCAAAAAGTATTGTCTAATATTTGTTCACTCATTTCTTGGGTGCTTGGTTTGAACAATGCTCTTTTTATCATTTAAGGGAAAAAATTAACTGAGATGCTAATAACAAACTCTGGAACTTTGTGACTTCAGTCCATTTGTAGCTCCCGAGCAGTGCCATTTTGAATTAAGTACAGTTCAATCAATAATATCAATAGACTATTTTTGACTAAGATTATAATTACCACTTTTGGGTCTGTTCTGATGCTCTTCTAAAATATTTTTCACTTCCCCTACACTTAGTCATGCCACTAGTAGTTCTATTTTATTTTTTCTGAAGTTGCTCCCAGTCCTTGGCAACGTTTCCTGGCAACCTTCTATGCACAATATTTGTAGAATTGTTGAGGTGGAAGGTGTTCTGTGTATGCAAACACAGAACTAGTTTTTACCATGTTCTGTTTTACTCCATGGTTTCCACAAAGGTATCATTTATATAAGACCTTTTCCTTCAGGATGTTTCCTGCAGCTTTTGGCCATTTCCAGCTTTAATGAAGCATCCAATTTTGGATAAACTACTGCTTCATAGTACATATTTGGTTCTTTGATGTCAATATTTATGAAAGTAAATGCTAGAATAAACATCTGTGTTTCCTTACTTCTGAAGCCTTCATTCTGTTGAGCCTACTGATTCTGGGTTTCATCTACAGAAGTGTAGTTAGTTCTGTATTTCCCAGTCAACAATGTATTCACCATTGCTGGATTTGGGGACACAGTGTAGGGAAAAATACAGCTAGTAGGGTAGATTTAATTGGATTCTTTTTCATGAAGCAAATCAGTGGTTTCCAGATGTATTTCAGTACAGCCTTCTGTTTATAATTTGCCTACCATCAGTAAATTAGGTTGACTAGCAGTCATATCTTAATGAAACTAAACAGTTTTCTTTTCCTAAGCCTTTCTCCTTAATCTTTTCTACGTTTAACCATGGAGTTAACTATTTACCCTCTTATTATGCTATTATGAGCTATTACCATGCTATTATGAGCTAATCTGTAGTTTTTATTACTTAAACAAAATGTTTCGAACTTAAGACTTAAATGCTTGAATCTTACTTTCATTTATAAATTGTGTGTTGTTAAAATATATTTGGATTTAGAATTCTCCAAATTTTCAGTATAGATTTGAGAAGAGATATTTACTTGCCTAGGAGACTGTTGTGCTTTCTGTGCCATATTTAGTCATTATTCTTTATTCAAATAGGAGATGAGAAAGATGATCATTTTCAGATTCTTTTTCAGAATCAGAGGAACTATAGGCGTCATACAGTTTTCCAAATACCTTGTTTTTCATGGTATAACTTGATTGTTCTTTTGTAATAGTGGTAGGATCCTGATTCCATAATGTTTATAGTCAATTCTTTCTTGGCCTTGAAAATTATTTTAGGACTTTTTGTTTGTTAACTTGTCCCATAGATAGTGGGATGATGTGGAAAGAGGCTGCTTGCTTTTGTTCCTTTGAAAAGCAGGTCCTTCTAGATTTAGCCCCTTGCAAGGTGAAGGTCCTCTTCAGACTTTACATCTTGTTTTTTCCAAATGCCTCTCTCTCCAAGCACCTCAGCCCATTATTCTACTTTTCCCCATAAAAGGAATTCCTGTTCTTTGATCCATTCCTGGTTCTTGCTGCAGGCTTCTGTAGGGTGTATTTTCAAACTTGACTCTGTAACTGCCAGCTCTAGAGGAAGGGGATGGGCAAAATTTCTAATAATGGAGTGACTATGCATGCTTCATTTCAGTTAGTTTCTTCAGTAGATTGATCAGGAGCTCATTTCTTTACTAGGTTACCTAGGAAGAAAGTATACCACTCTAGGGCTAATATTAATTTTTCTGAATCAACACAATAAAATATTGGAGGAATATTAAAAATTTTAATATAAATATGGTTATATAAAATTTTTAATAATTAAATTTGGTTATCAGATGCTCTGGAAGTTCTTAAGTCTTAAATTCAGATGTGCTGAGAGAATAACCATATGAATTTGCAATCCTTCTCTGGTTATTTCTTTCATGTACTGATGGAAGACTTGCCTTAGAGATAATGAGCATTCTGCTGTCTTCTCCTTTGAAAATTATTGCATTTATCTGTAACTCCATTTTGTTTTCAAGGTTTTGGATCATTTTTATTATCATTATTCTAAATTCCTTTTCAGGTAGATTCCCTATCTCCTCCTCTTTTGTTTGACTTGGTGGGCATTTTTCATGTTCCTTTACCTGTTGGGTATTTCTCTGCCTTTTCATCTTGTTTAGATTGCTGTGTTTGGAGTGGGCTTTCTGTATTCTGGAGGTCTGTGATTCCTTTTTATTGTGGAGGTTTTACCCAGTGGGTGGGGTTGGACGATTGGCTTGTCAAGGTTTCCTGGTTAGGGAAGCTTGCGTCGGTGTTCTGGTGCGTGGAACTGGATTTCTTCTCTCTGGAGTGCAATGGAGTGTTCAGTAATGAGTTTTGTGATGGGTCTATATGTTAGGTGTGACTTTGGGCAGCCTGTATGTTGATTCTCAGGGCTATGTTCCTGCGTTGCTGGAGAATTTGCGTGGTATGTCTTGCTCTGGAACTTATTGGCTCTTGGGTGGTGGTTGGTTTCAGTGTAGGTATGGAGGCTTTTGGAAGATGTCTTATTACTTAATGTTCCCTGTAGTCAGGAGTTTTCTGGTGTTCTCCGGTTTTGGGCTTAAGTCTCCTGCCTCTGGATATCAGTTTTATTCTTCCAGTAGTCTCCAACTATATAGCACTGATAATAAAACTTTTAGGTTAATGGTGAAAAGATTCTCCACGTGAGGGACACCCAGAGAGGTTCACAGAGTTACATGAAGAAGAGGAGAGGGAGGAGGGAGATAGAGATGAGCAGGAGGAGAAAAAGGGGGACTCAAGAGGAGAGAGACAGATTTATGCAGCTTTCTGTTCCCAAAGTGTTCTCCGTAGCCCAGACACCCACAGAGATTCAAGAATTGGATTAGGAAGAGAAGGGGAAGGGTGGAAATAGAGGTGTTCTGAGGTAGAAAACGGAGAGTCAAAAGTGGGAGAGAGTAATCAACACACTCCTGAATAAAAATGGGAACTGAATATTGGATTCTTCAGTGTCAAAAAAATTTATATCACATACTGAAAAACAAAGATTAAAAATCTAGAGTAGGTTAGACTCTTAAAAATACAAAATTAAAAACAAAAACACAAAAAATTTTAGAAATATATATGAAGTTCAGTTTAAAAATAGGGCTTCTCTCTTTTTTTTTTTTTGCAAGGTTACAGTGAAGTGAAAATGAAAATTAAGGAGCAGTAGAGGAGTAATAGAGGACTTTAAAAGAAAATAAGAGAAAAAGAAAAAAGAAAAGAAAAAACAAGAAAAAAAAATTTTTCCTAATTAAAAAAATCATAAAAAGATATGAAAATGAAAGTTAAGGAGTAATGGGGGAGTAATAGGGAATTTTGAAAGAAAAAAGAGAAAAAATAAAAAAGAAAAGAAAAGGAAAAAAAAGGTAAAAATATATCCAGGAATTTCTCTGGAGCTGTTGTGGTCAGTGTGGGTTCGGTTCAGTTTCAGATAGCTCCTCGTTCCAGCTTACACTTCTCGATATCTGTAGGCCCCTTCCAGTGTAGTCGGTGTTACCTACAGGGATTTTAATCTGTTGCACCGGTCCCTTCTGAAGCGGTTCCCTTTGTTTATTTGGCTTCTGTTTGCTGGTCTCTTCAGTGCCTAATTTCTGCCCTGACACAGGCGGGCGGAGGTGGTCTCTTGTTCAGGTTCGCTAGTTCCCTCGGCGGGGAAGGAGGGGCGCTGCTTTCCCCTCTATGCTGCTCAGGGTCCCAGCTGCTCTACATGGAGCGGGCCCTGCATTGCATGCGGTTCCGGTTTTCGGGTGTTCCACAAAAGTGCGGACTCGGTTGTGCCTGCTTTTTGTGCCTTCCCCGCCCAAGCAGCTCAGGCAGCCAGGAGCTTGACGGGCACACTCTCCCCGGGTGCGGTGCGCCTTCTCCCCTCCGCGGCCCCAGCCTCAGTTTCAGCTCGCGCCGGTTGGGTGCGTGCGCCCTGTGTCTCGCCGAGGATCGCCCCCCCCCCCCCCCCCCATGCAGAATCTCAGGAAGTCTTTGGTTAGAAACTGGAGGCCTGTTTGCAGTGTGGTAGGGGATGCTGTCTCTGGGGCTGTTTGCCCGTTTCCCCTGCCCTCTGCCCCCTGCCCCCTGCAGGGCTGGGCCGGTCCACAGCCAGCGAGCTCTTCTCTGGACTTGCTCAGACCCTTTGTTCTGCGAACAGCCGGCAGTGTGTTCCGGCAGGTTAATTTTCTCTCTCTTTTGCTGTCCCACAGTTTAAGTGGCTATCTCACAAAAGCTCTCTCCGATTGCCCTCAGGGCGTTCGGGCCCGGTCCTTACCCTGAGCAATGCCGCCCGCTCCTCTCCATTCTGCCCCCATTTGCTGGTGGAGGATGCGGGCGTCTGGGGTACTTTCCTGCTGGGAGTTGCTTTTAGGCACGTAATCTGTGGGTTTTATTTATTTTTCCTCCCAGTTAGGTTGCCCTCGGAGATTCGAAAACTTCCCCCAGACCCGCCAGTGCGAAGGTTTCCTGGTGTTTGGAAACTTCCTCTATTAAGACTCCCTTCCTGGGATGGGTCTCCATCCCTAACTCTTTTGTCTCTCTTTTTATCTTTTATATTTTGTCCTACCTCCTTTCGAAGACAATGGGCTGCTTTTCTGGGCGCCTGATGTCCTCAGCTAGCGATCAGAAGTTGTTTTGTGAAGTTTGCTCAGCATTCAATTGTTCTTTCAATGAATTTGTAGGGGAGAAAGTGGTCTCCCCGTCCTATTCTTCCATCATCTTGGCTCCTCCGCTTACATTATCTCATAGTTGCTAATACTTTGTGATTATTTCTTTAAAATTTGAACCCATTAGTCATGTGAGATTTTGGATATTTGGAATCTCTATTAATTGAATTCGTTGGAAGTTCATAAAGTTTATAGAATGTTCTTCTGCTAATTATGACTTTGCCGAGGTTCCCTAAAGAAATACCATTTTGCCACTAGAAAAAAAATGAACTTAAAAATCTGTGACATCTCAGCTGCTCTGTCCGTGATTCTTTGGAGATGCATTCTCAATGTCAGAACTCCGTCTTAATTTGTTGTGTATTTTTCCAGTGCCTCTCTCCGCCTTCATGACCATCTTGGTGAAGTTTTCTTCACAACCTTGATACAAAAAGACACTCTCTTGTATTTTCTTTGAAAATAGGCTGAAGGCGGTCCTCCAAATGTCTTATCTCAATTTATGTGTCATTTGACACAAATGTGAGGGAGCTGTAGCCTAGAGAATCATTCCTGAATGGCTGCTGGACTCCATTTCCCTGTCTGTTTCTCTTCACAGACCTCAGGTTACAGGTGTCAGGCCTCGTTGGTGAGATGCATGTTTGTTTCTCTTGTCACCTTCTTGACTGGTTCCTTTCCAGATTTCTGCAGGGCAGCCATATGGTCATTTCAGCATATTTTCTAGATTGCTTCTGTGGCAGGATTCCAGGTCTGGTTGATTAGTGTTTCAGAAACTACTCACACTGAGAGGGCTTTAGTTTTTGCCCTTTAGTTTTAGTTCAGATAGCATATTCAGATCTGGTGTCCTTCCTGTCTGTTATCGGAAGTTCATTTGATTTTGATTATTTTATTTTATGTAGCCCATGTATTGGGCTTACTTTCCATCTTCTTACATGTTAAGCAAGAAAGGCCCATGAAGGCCATTTGTGAAGTGCCTAAACAGTGCCGGTTTTAGAAAGCTAAATCTAACAATAATTCTGCTAGATGATCAGTATTAATATGCATTAGATTGGCTAGAGAGGTATACCAATCTTCTCTTTTCTACATTTTTTATTCTTAGTTATATAATTCTTGAAATTGCTCTTTTTGGGGGGGGGTGGGATTTATTTTGGAAATTGCTCTCTGTAACTGTGAGGCAAGGAGAAAATTACTCACAATATTGGTAGTGATGTTTGAGAAAAAACTGTTCATGACACTTTAAAGAATATGTTGGAGAAGACTCTTGAGAGTCCCTTGCACTGCAAGGAGATCCAACCAGTCCATCCTAAAGCAGATCAGTCCTGGGTGTTCATTGGAAGGACTGATGTTGAAGCTGAAACTCCAATACTTTGGCCACCTGATGCGAAGAGCTGACTCATTGGAAAAGACCCTGATGCTAGGAAAGATTGAGGGCAGAAGGAGAAGGGGACGGCAGAGGGTGAGATGGTTGGTTGGCATCTCCGACTCAATGGACGTGGGTCTGGGTGAACTCCGGCAGTTGGTGATGGACAGGGAGGCCTGGCGTGCTGCGGTTCATGGCGTCGCAGAGTCGGACACGACTGAGCGACTGAACTGAAAGCAGACTCTTTTCAGGGGGACTGTTGGTGTAGAGTAACCAGAAGTAAATACAGAGGGATTAAATGCAAACTTGAAATAAAAGTAGGAAAAGTGAGTATGTATAACTAAGAAGAAGGATGGGGGTGAATAGATGAAAAATTACTAAGAGGAAAGAAACATCGAAATAAGGGGGATCCTGGCTAAACAGATCTGAAAAGGATTATTGAAGAAGACAGGCCAGGGCAGTGAGATACTACATGGGAGATGGTGGAGATGAGGAACCTGATCACATATTGAGGGTGATCAATATTGAGGGTGGGGGACTCTGGTTAAACTGACATCGTAGGATTCTTGCTAAAATCGGACATTTCAGAGCTAAACACAGAAGCCCACAAATTAGGGCCCAACTGGGAAGAGTTCAGAGGAGCTGGACTAAAGTATGGTCAAGGAGACACTTTTTGACAGTGTTAATAAATTTAAAACTATAACTTTCAAGGAAGGAGTTCTCATTATAGAAATACTGAAGCAAATCTTCATTAACAAAATAGACCTGTAACAGTTCATGCTTAAGCTCAGTGGACCAATAGCAGGAATATTCCCTACCTGAATCTACTTTTGGTTATTCTTGATCACTAGGAACTGTATCATTTCAGGTTATTTTGAAGTTGAAGAAAAGCAACTTAATGTCTTATATTCAGGCTCTGCTTTGTGATTTTGTTGTTTTGATTTCAGTGATGAGGACTGAAATTATAATATGAAGAAGCTAATTTAGACATCATGAAAAACTCACTGCTTTTCTGTTAAAAGATAAAGGTTTTAAATAAACTAGCTATAAAATATTGTAATATTTTGAGACTTAGGCTTAGATTCTTTATTCAGGTTAATTAAAATCTAAATTTTACTTTGCTTATATATTTTACTTAATTTTTCTTTGGCACTTTCACTTTATCTCAAGGAACCTACTTAGTGTATTTTTTCAGAGTTTCTTGTATTTTTTTTAGGAGGTGAATTTTTTTTTTTTTTTTTTAGGAGGTGAATTTTATTGTAGTTAACTTTTGTTTCTGTGCCAAATGCCCTGTTTGGGTGGGAGGTAATCTTTCCAAAGAAGCTGTATTGCTTTTTGTCAGTTACCTCATCTTTCTAGTGTTCCTAAGCATTCTGCCTGGAGTGCTCTGTGTTTAGATTTGAAGGTTCTTATTTTCATGACTGGCACTCAGTTTAGAAAGTGACCTTTTGAAGGAGATGACTAGAGGTTTAAATTTACTAGATTCTAGAAGGTGAGCTGCTAGGTGCAGATTTCAAAGAATTGGTTGACTATTTTTGCAGCAGGATATTTTCTTGGATTTATATTCAGACTTTCAGTGCCTATAAATGGAGTAGATTTATAGTCAACAAAATGATTTTTTTTTTGACCAGCTGCAACTGTAATGGATTTAGTCCCAATCCTTGAGACATAAGTTCCTAAGTTTTTAGTAGTATTAGATTCACAAGCTTATTAAAAATTCAGAATTTTCTGGTCTCACTAGCAGAGAGTCTCACATTGTTGTTGACAAATTGGGCCTGGTATGAGCATATTTAACAAATGTCCAATACTTTGAGAAACACTGCTTCAGGACCTCCGTGGTTCCCAAGCCTGATGATGTTTTTGAATCAATCTGGTTTGCTTTAAAAAATATGTTGATACTTTGGTCCACCTGATTACTACATTCGACTATCTGGGACTATGGTCCTATAACCTGCATTTTTACCAAGCTGTCTGGTAATGCTTAGACAGAAAGCCACATCTCAGGATCCCATCTTTGAGATCTATTGCTTAGTTTCACCTGTGCCTGAGGGCTTTGTACCTTTATGTTCTAGGGTCTCCCAAGATCTAATTTCTAGGTGAAATGTTATGTTAGAAAGCTCTTGCTGTTACTTCTCAGACATGCCCAGATGTTGTATTGGGCATAACTAAAAGGATTGCCTTACATTTTTCTATTTAATACTAGGTGACTTAAGGCATGTGTGCACACACAGATTATGGGATTTAATGGCTCCTTCTTTTTGAACATAACTGTTCAAGGATAAAAAGGTTTTACACACTTGTGTTTTGATACTACTGACTAACATTGTTAATGTGATATATTTGTGTAAAGCTAGTTATTTAATATGAGTTCTGTGTAGAAAAGTCTGGAAAAATTGGTATTTGTTACTCAGTTATCTTAAGCATTCTGCTGAATTGTATGACTTGAGGATTCTTTACAGTTGTAATCAATGTTGGGTTTTGAATAAAGTAAGAAACAGTTCATTTTTGGTGGTGTGTTACAATAGCTAAGTTTCATGGAGTTATAGTCCTTACACAGTAGTTGAAGGAACAATAGCTCTTTTACAGAAAGTTTAAATAAGTGGTCATTTAAATGCTTTCTTTAAGTTTAGATGTGCTTTGCTTGTAACATCAGTGTTAA
The DNA here is from genome assembly GCF_019320065.1 of Cervus canadensis. Lineage (NCBI taxonomy): Eukaryota > Metazoa > Chordata > Mammalia > Artiodactyla > Cervidae > Cervus > Cervus canadensis. The sequence continues at coordinate 14,790,543 of NC_057388.1, forward strand.
TAGAAAGCTTGGCTTATAATCTTTATTGAAAGCTAAACACAGAATCAACAATTTTTACTTTTTATTTACTTATGCAGACTGAACCTATGAAAACGTTCAAGTGTGTTAAAGTTTTAAGAAAAGAATGTGAGCATTTTGTATTTTGTGTATTACTGTACATTCTGTATGGCTACATTATGGCACTCAAAAATATTGCATCCTTTTATCACCTGGTGAGGTTGGTTTGTGGTGGCTTGTCTCATGTTACTCTGTAGCTGAAGTTCTTAAAGTTTCTAACAATGATTTTTTTTAATTTGTAGAAATTTCACTTAAGTTTGTTAATTTTCTACTTCAGATTAGTTTCTTAATACATCAGATTTCCAAACCCACTAGTCAGTCAATCTTCAGTTATTGCCTGTAAATGAAAAATTGTTGGGAACTAACTAATTAATCTAACATCATGTTACAGTTGTTGGCAGTTAGATTTTAAGCATCTTTTGCCTGTTTAGAACAATGCCTTGTGTGCTATTCAGATTCAGAGTTTCTAATATAGCTTCTTGCTTTTAAACCTACTATACTATGATCAAATCGCCTTAAATTTCCAATTAGAAAGCAATAATTATTTTGTACAATCCTCAGCAGGTATCCCAGAGGAACCCCAGGCCTATACCGCTCCATCCTCAGGGAAGATAAGAGGAGAGGGCTAGTACAACCTGTGTGTGTATGTGTGTTGTTTATGTTAGTTGCTCAGTCTGTCCAACTCTTTGCAACCCACCAGGCTCTTCTGTCCATGGGATTCTCCAGGCAAGAGTACTGAAATGGGTTGCCATTCCCTTCACTAGGGGATCTTCCCAGCCCAGGGATTGAACCCAGGTCTCCTGCACTGCAGGCAGATTCTTTACTGAGTCACCGGGGAAACCTAATACAACCTGTAGATGGATTATAATGAGGACATCTTTTTACAGAATGCCACATGAGTAGTCATCTTCTGGTCCTAACGATGATGATACTGAAACAAATGTGATTTTTTTCCAACCATCATATTTTGTTGCTGAATTTACTTACTCTGCATTTTACCCTCAAATGTCTAAGTAGGAGATGTTAGCAACAGGACTACAAGTGGCATGGTAAGAGTCTCACCACTGGACAGTTGCCCTTGGTGTAGTTAGAGTGCGTCATTCTAGCTGTCTGTCACAGACTTTTTGCCTCGTGTGCCTTCTTGTCCTTCACTGGTGTGCATGTGCCGTAATATACAACTTTATGTTATAGCTTAATTCTACATATTATATCTCCCTCAACCAGAATGTAAATTCCTTGAGGAGAATCTGAAATTTATTTTGTCATCCTCCTTGGTACATCAAACAATACTTTTCATATAGTAGACATTCAGCAAGTTTTAATTAGTGGTGGTGAGTACCTGGTTTCACCACATTTGAAGTTACTATTTTTCTGATGCCCGTTTAGCTTGAGTAATAAGTATTTAATTGACTTTCTTTCATACTTTAGAATATTTATTTTAGCAATTTTATTGTTAATTTTAATTAAATTTTATTATTTAAGCACTTGTAAATTTAAAGATTGTTTAAGTATACTAATGTATGTTTCTAGTTGATAAGGTGTCCTCTTGTTTGATCTACTTGAGGTGATTTTGTAATAATTAGTTGAGAAATGTGATCACCCAGTTCAAAACTAAATACATATTTAATCACAGCTGAAATCATGAAATAAGAAATAATTTATTATGTTGCCTATATAAATGGAGTAGCCCCCCCCCTTAACCACAGGGGACACATATCAGAACTTCCAGTTGAGCCTAAACCTGCAGATACTATTATATCCTGTATATCCTGTATTTTTCCTGTATGTACATCCTTATGATAAAGCTTATTTTATAAATTAGGCACAGTTAAGATATTAACAACAATAATAATAAAATTTGTAAGGATATACTGTTATAGGGACTTCCCTATTGGTCCAATGCAAGGGGCCTGGGTTCGATCCCTGGTCAGGAAACTAGATCCCACATGCTGCAACCAAAAATACCTGCCATGCTGCAACAAATACCAAACATCCTACGTGCCACAACTAAGACCCGGTGAAGCCAGATTAAAAAATTTTTTTTAATATATTGTAATAAAAGTATGTGAGCATGGTCTCTCTCTCAAAATACCTCATACAAATATGATGCCTTTTCCATCTTAACTAAGTATTTGTCACGCACTGTGGCTCTTTTGCAGTTTGAGGAAAACCAAATTTCTTTTTCCTTCTTCACAGTTTCACAGATCAAAGATTCGTCCTTACTATAGATCTTAGTAACCTGAGCATTTAATATTTTTTCCTTCCTTTATTAAGCTGAGAGCTTCCACATTTTCACTTCAAGGGTGAAGTTTCTCTTTGGCGTGCGGGTTGCCAGCATCACTCCTCTTGTGCTTTGAGCTATTATTAAGTAAAATAGTTGCTACTTACAGACACTGTGATACCAGGACAATCAGCTGAATAACTGAGAAGGCTAGTATGTGGTTTAGAGTTGGGACACAAGTTTTTCATATATAGTGGCTTTCCATTTTCTGGTTGTAGCTGACCTTTATGTAGGCTTTTTTATTGCTAAAAATCGTTCTTTTTCAAGGGATAATCTGTTTTTGTCCTTTGTTTCTTCTTGGTGGAGAGAATGTAACGTAACTTTATAAAGTTTTAAATAAATTATTATAAATCAGATTATGAGAAACTTTCTGTTTCCTAAAGTTGCTAAAATTTGTACATATTGCTTTTATAACCAAATTTTTTAAAAAGAATTAATAGAAATAGCTCCTGGTAATAGAACTAAAAACAGTCTGCATGTCCTCTGAATTACTTGTGGTAGGGGACGAGATAAGAAGGAGAAAAAGAATTAAACAGTAAGTCCTAGAAAACAAATAGCGAGGAAGCATTCTAAGAGGGAGAAAAAGTTCCATGAAAGAGTTACAGATTTAATCAGATTTGTTATAACAATAAATATAAGTGGGATGAACATATATTTTTCAGGAAGAAGGCTTACTATAAATTTTTTTCAAAAGCCTAATTATATACAGTATACAAGAATATTACCTAAATAGCACAATTGAAAGAAATGGAAAATGAAAGAATAGGCATACCAGATACAGTATAATAGAAAGAAAGCATTAAGGGGTGATAAAATTAAATTTGATAGAGTTTAAAAGTAAAAAATTATAAATGGAACAGACTATAATGGTAAAGCATATAAGTCATAATAATAATGTCATGGATCAATATGTAACCAAACTATACAGGGCTAAATTTCTATAAATTTTTTTTTTTTCTGGCCACTCAGCGCAGCTTGTGGGATCTTAGTTCCCCAACCACCAGGATTGAACGCATGCCCCCTGCAGTGGAAGTGCAAGAGTCCTAACCACTGAACAACCAGGGAAGCCCCCAGAACTAAATTTAAATGATAAAAATTATAAGAGATAAAGAGAATTGTTGTATCTCAATAGCAGTTTAGAAATTTTGGAGTAGTTCTCTAAATATGTGACAGATCATGGTTCTATTTTATTACTATATTCTGTATTTTTATTTCAGTTAATATATAAGAAAAAGAACTGTATTCTGAAAACAGAAAATATATGCTCTCCATGACTGATGAAATATTTATAAAAACTGATGATGATTTTTGGTCACGAATAAAATTTCAGGTGATTCCAAACAGTAGAAATAGATTATCCTAGACTTTGCTTATTACAAAATAAAGTGAGAGCTAAGTAATAAAGTTAGGTAGGAAATCTGGTAATTTCCATATCTTCTCTAACATTCTTGGGTCAAAGAAATCAGAACTGCAGGTGTAAGATACAGTTTGGCTCTCCAGCCCTCTGTGTCCAAGGATGTGGACCGCAGGGAGGCGGAAGACCAGCTGTGAGAGGCTTGAGCTTTCTCAGATTCCGGTATTCATGAGAGTCCTAGAGTCAATGGACATGAGTTTGAGCAAGCTCTACGAGAAGGTGAAGGATAGGGAAGCCTGGCATGCTGCAGTCCATGCCATAGCAAAGAGTTGGACATGACTGAGTGACTGACCTGACTGAACGAAGGTCCTCGAGCCACTCCCCTGCAGAACTGAGGACGACTGTGTGTGAATAATGTGACAGTTCACAGTAGGTTGCGTTTCCTTTTGTTTTCTGATTTTTAAATAAGGAAAACAATTTTGTATTTTGTTTTCAGAAGAATAAAGGACAATATTCAGTAACAAATGTTTCTTGACCCTCTGTAATGTGCAAGGCATTTTCTTTGATATGAAATATAACTGAATAAGAATGAGCCTTGGATACTTGTAATCCACTAGATTTTATTATAGTATGCACATTTGAGATGCATACATGAAAAATTTTTATATTTTCGTTGTAAAGGACTATAGAGTTCAGTATGATCATCTCTGTTTTTAGCAGAGGTAAAACAGATCATTCTAGTAGATTGATTGAACTGTGTAGAATGTCTGGAGTTCTTGGTTCCTTTTTACCTCTGTCATGTATTAGCAGTTCTGTTTCGGTGGACAATTTAATTTTATCCCTCTGGGCTTCAAATTTTTCATCCATTAAGGAGGAAACAATTAAAATAAGATTTCTGTATACATGTTTTTTTTGTGCATGTGTAGCTGTGAATAAATTCATTTGTTGAGTATTGAGTATCAACTCCTTTTCAATCTGTAGGGACCAAACTTACTCTCTGGTCAGGAAGGAAGGACAAATTTAGGGCTTCATGCAAGCAGAGGAGAGTGTGTATATCTTTAAGAAGGATAGAGATGAAGAAAAGAAGAGCATTGGGAAAGGTTTCACAGAGGCAGGGTGACACCTGAGCTGGTCTTGAAGATAAGTTTTTGCCAAGTGTACAGAGAAGGGGAATATTTTACATGCACGAGATGATAGAAAGTATAGAGGCAGAGAAGCAAGTACTTCACATTTGGGAAATTGAAGTTTATTAGTAGTTTTTATGGTACTTAGTAGTTAGCACAGGTTTTTGGAGGAGTGGTGGTAGCAAGACATTAAATATTGAGGTATATGGGAGCTGAATTATGAAAAAAATAATGGATTTTGAGTGAAAGACTGAATAAACCATAACAGTTTTTTTTAGCAGTGGAGGGAGGTGGCCCTGTAAGGTACTGTGGATTCGGAGACAGCAGTTAGGAAACTGGCAGTTGAGTTGAGACATGATGAAGTCTTAATTAAAATAATAGCAGTGGAGATGATATAGAGGGTTAAGAATAGGTCTCTGAAACGAATGAGCTTCGTAGGGTGTAATAGTGTATGCAAAATTTAATACACGAATGTATTTTCCTTTGGAGAGGGTCTATAAATTTCATCAGCTCATACAGCATGACTTTTAGGGTAAATATACATTGTAGGGACAATTGGCAGGATGGTATTTTACAAACTATGAAGTTTAAATAATTTTAAGTTTTACTTTATTCTTTATGACTAATGTATTTTTTTCTTCACTTTTTATAGTGGACAGGCCCAAATCTCAGCAAGTTCGAACCTCTAGCACAATAAGGCGAACCTCTTCCCTGGATACCATAACAGGACCTTATCTCACAGGACAGTGGCCACGGGATCCTCATGTTCATTACCCTTCATGCATGAAAGATAAAGCTACTCAGGTAAAATAAGCAAATCAGTTTCATTACCCTATAGTTCTTCTATTTTGATCACAGTAAAGAAAATGTAATTTAATCAAATTTTCCCAATTATTAAATATATCAAAGAAAACTATATCTTTAATAAACTTTAAACTAAAAACTTTTATCACCTGGGTTTTTTAATTATTTAGTATTTAATAAGTAGCACATCAGTCTGTATTAGTGATTTTCGAGACTTACAGTTTTAGGAATTATTTTCCTACAGAAATTAATATAGTGACTAGTAAGTATATTAGAAAATACAGCCATATCTCATATTATTGTGCATCTCAGATACTGCCTTTTTTATATAAATTCAATGTTTTTGGCAATCTTCAATCGAGCAAGTATGTCAGCATCAGTTTTTCCAGCAGCATTTGCTCACTTCATGTCTCTCTGTCAATTCTTTCAATATTTCAAACTTTTTTTATTATTTTATGTGTTATGGTGATCCATCATCAGTGATCTTTATTGATACGGTTGTAAAAGGATTATGACTTGCCGAAGGTTCAGATGATAGTTAGCATTTTTTAGCAATGAAGTGTTTTTAATTACAGTATATACATTGTTTTTTTAAGATGTAATCCTGTTGAACATTTAATAGATGATAGTAATAGAATAAATGTAATTTTTATATGCACGTGAAAACCAAAAATTTTGTGTGACTTGCTTTATTGTGGCGGTCTGGAACCAAACCTGCAGTATCTCCAAGGTATGCTGGCATAAGTAATTTTTGAAGAAAACCTTGTGCAGTTCTTGGAAATAATTTATAAAGTATTAATACATGGCTAAGGAAATTTGTGTTAAAGGATTTTTTTTTTCCTGTTTAAAACCAAAACTGAAATCCTTGAGAAAGAAATAGAAAATTTTCTGTTTGTCACACTTTCCCATTTTTGGTCACACTTTCCCTATTTGTGGAAGATTTCCTAAGCTTTTGATTTGAAAAAATTTTCCTTCCATGGCAGGAAAATATCTGAAAACATCCTAATACATGGTTTCTGAATTCCTGACCATATCTGTATAGCATTAGTCAATCAGCATTATGAAGAATACTGAGTCTGAGAGATGGCTGTTGGCCTTAAGGAACTTACAGCATAGTTGGGAAGATAAAATGTAAATGGAAGAAAACTGATAATAAAAGACGAGTATAATCAGGTGTTAGATGAATGGAGCATTTAAATGTAAGGGAATTCAAAGGAATGGGAACATTTTTGGCCTTGTGGATGAGGGAAATAGAAGGATTCGAGTTTCATATCTGAAGAATGAGGGAAAGGGAAGAAAATTTTGGACATGATCTATGAAAATCTTTTCCAGTTTTGTAATTTTCTCAGGCAACCTTGAAACCGTGAAATTAGCTTTTTTATCATCCATCCTATAAGTTTTGTCTGTGTAATATTTTATGTCTCCCATACCAAGTCTTTTGCTCTCCACTCTTCATGAGGAGAAAAAACAGTTTGATATAGTAGGCCTGGGATGTGGGCCTGGACACTTAGACATGGTCATGGATAATTTAAACTATCTTTCTGGAAGAGCTGGACTCAGAAGTGTGATAGAGTATGGGTATAGACTATAAAAAGAAAGAAGGTCACGAGATCAAGGACTCAGTTTTTAGAAATGCACGCAAGGAAAGGATAAAAAATTAATGTATTCACCTGGTAGCAATAAGAAGAAAGTTAACGTTCACTGACTAGTTACCATCTACTTTCTGTTTTTATATGTGTTTCATTAATTCTCATTTAATTCATTTATAAGGACATTATAAAAATTACACAATGGAGAAGCAGAAATTCAGTGAAGTTAAGTGACTTACTCACTATCATAAAGCTAGAAAGTGCTGCAGCCAGGTTTCTAATACAGGTTAATTTGTCAGCCAATCTAAACCTTCAATTTTCTAGGGGCTTTAGGATAAATGGAATAGTGTGTGTGTGTATCACCTAGTAGAGTAATTGGCACTATACTTAAAAATGGTAGGTATTCTTTTTATATTAAAAAGAAACCCTATCTTTTATTGAATATATATGCTTTATGCTGACACCCTCCAAAAACATTATCTTACTCATTCTTGACCAAAATTCTGAGAAAGAAGAGGAAACAGAAAAAGAGCAAAAGCTTACAGAAAACTAAGTATAGCTTTACATACCAAAGGGAGAGTTGTTTTAAAAAAGAAAAGATTATTAACAGTATTAGGTACAATCGTGAGGTCATAGAACATAAGGACTAAATGTAGGGATTAGGGGCATATAGTCTTCGAGAGTGAAATACTGATAATACGCTAAGAGGGGAAGAAACTCTTGGGAGTTAAGAAGAGAGTGACATGGAGATAGCAGAAAAAGGAGCTGGGTAGGTTTCTTAACCATATCTGTTTCTTTACCTGTGCAGTGGGATTAATGAAACCTAATGATAATGTTGGATGACTAAATAGGATAATATTTGAAAGTGAATGGGCTTCCCTGGTGGCTCAGTGGTAAAGTATCTGCCTGCAATGCAGGAGACCTGGGTTCGATCCCTGGGTCAGGAAGATCCCCTAGAGAAGGGACTGGCTACCCACTCTAGTATTCTTGCCTGGAGAATTCCGTGGACAGAGGAGCCTGGTGGGCTACAGACCATGGGGCAGCAAAGAGTAGGACATGACTGAGTGACTAACTACTTGAAAGTGAATATGGCAACACATAGGTTAGCAGTAGATACAGACAGGCCCATTTGTAACATTTGCAGAGTCTGGAGCAAATACAAAATGTACATACCATATACATACCAAGTTAAATTAACAAACTTACATAAAATCTGTTTTATCCATTCGTTCTTGATACATAAACCTTCCTATAGACCTTGAGGTTCAGGTTTGAGTGAAGTCCTGGATTCCTGAGTTGAATGCTAGAATGTGTCTGCATGATGCTGAGCCCACCCTACCCTCTGAGCCTGAACCCATAACTCTTCCTAACACTCATACCGTTCTATACTCTGAGGGATGGCTTTATGCGTATGTGTCAACCCCGTAGTCTTCACCTTCATACTCCATATATACTTTCTCAGAGAGTGAGACCAAGAGTAGGTCTTTGTAGACCCTGGAAATCAGATCTGGTGCAGTTTGAACAATGAACTCATGAGTCTAGGTTACCCAGAGCAAAGTTGATGGCAGAGGCGTGGGCTCATGATGTGCTATCCTTCTGGCCCCAAGGTCTCTTCACCCTTTGGGAAGAGGCATGGCTGGAAGAGGGCCATAGCAGTTCCCCCAAAAGCTTGAGGTCCAAGGTAGGGCCTTCTTTTGTCTGGGTCTTCATGTAGATTGTCTATTTGAGAAGCCAGACATTGATAGGAAGGCAAAATACAGGCCTCATTTTACATATGATTTACTGAGGCTTAGAGAAGTTGAGTAACTTGTACATTGTTATATAGCTAATAAATATGAAGAGCTTTGAATCCAGATTTAGCTGATTCCAAAGGTTTTATGTTTTCTCCAGTTCCTCACTGCCTCCCATAGTAATCACTAAAGTGTGTAGTGCTTGCCTCACATGTGTAAGAAATGGTCTTGCCCTGAAGCATTTTTAGTTTAATTGAAGATATTAGAGATGAACATAGGAGATGGTTATTATTGTCACATTCATCCTTTCTTGGTTAATTCTTTAACTCCTGAGGAAGGAAGAAGATTATTTTTATTTATTTAGTGGAAATTAGTGAAGAGAAAGTGGTGCAGTCTGTTTGCTACAGATATTAAATACTTAGGCTGTCTGACTTTAGTGGAGGGAATCTCTAGTATTTTCCACCTTTCATTTTTCCATATTTCAGCTACCTTAGTAATTGATGGTTATAAATAGAATTCTTATTGTTTAATATATTTACACATTGGGCCCTTTTAAAAGAAGTTGCATAGTGTGAAAAAGACTATGGACTTTAGAGACAGATCTTGTGTTCAAAGCAAGGCCCAAAGTGAGGGAACTTTCTGAGATAGTAGAATTGTTGTATATCTTGATAGAGGTTTTGGTTACAAGGGTGGATATATTATATTTATTAGAACTTATACAAGTATACACTTTGTGCGTTCTAACATACAACTTAACTTTAATATATAGAATATAAATATTGAAATCTAAAAGATGTTTAGGTATCCCAGGTTCCTGGATTGGAAGAATTAATATTGTTAAAATGGCCGTACTACCCAAAGCAATCTACAGATTTAATGTGATCCATGTCAAATTACCCATGATGTTTTTCATGGAACTGTAACGAATAATACTGAAATTTATATGAGACCACAAAGGACTTAGAATTGCCAAAGCAATCCTGAAGAAAAAGAATAAAGCTGTATGCATAACCTCCCAGATTTCAGACAATGCTACAATGCTATAGGATTCAAAAAAGCATGGTATTGACCCCCAAACAGGTATATGGATCAATGGAACAGAATAGAGAGCCCAGAAATCAACCCACAAACCTACAGTCAGTTAATCTTTGACACAAGAGGCAAGAATGTTCAGTGGAGAAAAGACAATCTCTTTAGCAAGTGGTGGTATGAAAGCCGGCCAGCCGCATATAAATCAATGAAGTTGGAATACACCTTCACAACATACACAAAAATAAACTCAAAATGGCTTAAAGACTTAAATAAAGATGTGATGCCATAAAACTCCTAGGAGAGGGGCTTCCTTGGTGGTCCGGTGACTAAGAATCCACCTTCCAATGCAGGGGATGTCAACCCACAAACCTACAGTCAGTTAATCTTTGACACAAGAGGCAAGAATGTTCAGTGGAGAAAAGACAATCTCTTTAGCAAGTGGTGGTATGAAAGCCGGCCAGCCGCATATAAATCAATGAAGTTGGAATACACCTTCACAACATACACAAAAATAAACTCAAAATGGCTTAAAGACTTAAATAAAGATGTGATGCCATAAAACTCCTAGGAGAGGGGCTTCCTTGGTGGTCCGGTGACTAAGAATCCACCTTCCAATGCAGGGGATGTGGGGGGTTCCTTCCTTAATGAGGTAGCTAAGATCCCACATACCACTGGGCAACTTAGCCTGTGTACCATGACTAGAGAAAGCCCGTGTGCTGCAACAAAGACCCAGCAAGGCCACAAAAAGAAAAAAAGAGTAAAACTCCCAGAAGAGAATACAGGCAAACATTCTGTGACATAAATTGTTGCATATTCTATGACATAGATCATACTACCAGTGTTTTCTTAGGTCAGTCTCTCTCAAGGCAAAAGAAAAGCAGAAATACACAAATGGGAGCTAATCAAACTCACAAGTTTTGCACAGCAAAGGAAACCATGAAGAAAATGAAAAGACAACCTACGGAATGGGATAAAATATTTGCAAATGATGCAACTGACACAGATGGGCTTAATTTCCAAAATACACAAACAGTTCTGACAGCTTAATATCAAAAACCAACTCAATCAAAAAATGGGCAGGACAGCTAACTAGACATTTCACCAAAGAAGACATACAGATGGCCAACAGGCACATGAAAAGATGCTCATCATCACTAATTATTAGAGAATTGCAAATCAAAATTATGATGAGTTATCACTTCACACCAGTCAGAAAAGCTGTTATTAAAAAGTCTAGAAATAATAAATCTTGGAGAGGGTGTAGAGAAAAGGAAAACCCTCCTACACTGTTGATGGGAATGTAAATTAGTACAGCCACTATGAAAAACAGTATGGAGGTTCCTTAAAAAACTAAAAGTAGAGCTACCATGTGAGCCAGCAATCTTAATCCTGGGCATATATCCCGAAAAGACAAAAACTCTTAAATCAAAAAGACACATGCACCCAACATTCATAGCAGCACTATTTACAAGCCAAAACATGGAGCAACCTGTGGCCGTCAGCAGATGAAGAGGATGTGGTGTATGTTATATAATGGGATACTACCTAGCCAGAAAGAAGAACTAAATATTGTCATTCGTAGCAGTATGGATATACATAGAAATTCTTATACTAAGTAAAGTGAGTCTGATAAAAGACAAATATTATGATATCACTTATGTAGTATCTAAAAAAATGATACGAATGAACTTACTCACATAACAGAAACTGACTCAAAGACATAGAAAACTAACTAGTGATTACAAGAGAGGAAAGGGGGAGAGAGATAAGTGAGGGATTAACAGATAAACTACTATATATAAACTACTATATATAAAATATATAAACATGGTCTTACTGTATACCACAGGGAACTATATTCAATATCTTGTAATAACCTATAATGGAAAAGAATCGGAAAAAGAACATATATGTATGTATGTGTGTATGGCTCACTTTGCTGCACATGTGAAACTACTGCAATATTATAAATCAAACTATACTTCAATTAAAAAAAATGTAAGGCCTGTTTTTCAAAAGCATCATTTGGCGTTTTTTTCCTTTGTGTATTAGATTCAAGCAACTAGTTCAAGAAGGTAAAAGACCTAATTGATGATATTCAACAAAGTTAAAAAAAAAAAGATTAAAGACTTGAATATAAGACCTAAAGTCATTGAAATCCTAAAAGAAAACGTAGGTGGTAAGCTCTTTGACATGAGTCTTGGTGATGATTTTTTTGGATTAAACTTAAAATGAAGACAATAAAAGAAGAAAAAAACAAGCAGAACAACATCAAACTAAAAAAGCTTCTGCACATCAAAGGAAGTCATAGACAAAATATAACGCAGCCTACTAAATGGGAAGCCTGGTCACGAAGAGTTGAACACAATTTAGCGACTGAACACCTAAATGGGAAAAAATATTTGCAAATTATATATCCTATAAAGGGTTTATATCCAAGATATATAAAGAACTCAGACAACTTAATAGCAAAACAACCTAAAAAAACAGGCAGAAGACCTGAATAGACATTCTTTCAAAGACATACAGATGGCTACCAGACAAAGAAAAGACACTCAATATCACTAATCATCAGGGAAATGCAAATCAAATACATGATGAACTATCACCTCATACTTGAAGAAAGTCTATTATCAAAAACACAAGAGATAACAAGTGTTGGTGAGAATGTGGAGAAAAGGAAATCCTTGTCCTGTTTGTAGGGATGTAAACTGGTACAGTTACTACAGAAAACAGCATAGCGGTTCCTCAAAAAATTTAAAAATAGAACTACTATATGATTTAGCAGTTCAATTTCTGGGCATTTGTCCAAAAGAAATGAAAACATTAGCTTGAAAAAAGCATAGGCACCCTCATGTTCACTGTGGAATTACTTAACCAAGATAGGGATGCAATCTAACTGTCCTTTGATGGATGAATGGATCAAGAAAATGAATAGATAAAAAACACTGTTATTCAGCCATAAAAAGGAAGGAAATCTTGCCATTTGTGACACCCTGGATGAACCTTGAGGGTATTATACTAAGTGAAATAAGTCAGATAAAGACAAATACCATATCTTATCACTCACACATGGAATCAAAAACAAAACAAAATTCTACCATCTCCTAGACACAGAGAACAGATTGGTAGTTGCTGGGGTGGAGGGGGGTAGGGGTAGTTAAAATGGGTGAAGGGAGTCAAAAAGTACAAACTTCTAGTACTAAAGTCATGGGGATATAATTCACAGCATGGTGTGTATACTTGATAATGCTGTATTGTAAAATTCAAAGTTGCTAAGAAAGAAGATCTTAAAAGTTCTTATCACAAGGAAAAGCTTTCTGTAACTATGTATGGTGGCAGATTTCACTAGACTATTGTGGTGATCATTCAGTAATATATATAAATATTGAATTATGTTGTATACTCAAAACTAATATAATGTCATATGTCAGTTATACCTCAATTTAAAGAAAAGCTAGAGCACTCACTTTGACAAGACTAACATCAAACATACATGCATATGTTACTAATTGTTTTCTTTAAATCAAGAATGATTCATTAGGTGTGAAATGCCATTTCATCTTTGAAATGAAGGTTGTTTTAACTCATAACCTATAATTTGGTGAGTTTTTTAATAGATTACTTAATTGATCATAGTTACACTTCTGAAATGAATACTATTTATGGAATTCCTTGTTTAAAATATACAGTAGCAATTGAAGTGTTTAATATTTAACTCTATTTGCTTCAATATTGAGAAATGAGGTCTGAAACTTTTTCTTTCTATAGTGTAATCCTTAGATTTCTGCATTATATTTGCTTCATAAAAAAGATTTTGCAAGATTTCCTTTCTCTGCTCTGGCATGGTGTAAATTTCATCTCTGTTATCTCTTATTTGGATCTGAAAGAATTTTCCCTATGAAGCAGACTAGTATGTGTTTGGATTATAGCTCTTTAGTAAATATCAGTTTATTCCATGACTGTTAGTTTCCTTTGATTTCTGTCTCTTTTGTTCAGTTTTTTCATTTGTTTTCCTAGAATATAGTCTAGTTCATCCAAATTTTCAAGTGTATTTTCATAGAGTTTCACAAAGTACTTTTCTGTAATTCTTTCAACTTTTTTTTATCTGCAGTTATTTTTCTGTTCTCATTTTTAATATTGTATATTTGTGTTCGAGTGATTAAATTTACTAGGTTATATATTAAATTTTTTAAGGTGTTGAATTTATTTTCCTGTTTTTCTTTTTTCAAGTTCCTTGCCCTCTGACTTTGATCTGTTTTTGCTTTTCTTCTGCCTTCCTGGCATATGCAGTGCTCTTTCTCTGGATTATGAAGATTAATGCTTAATTTTTTTATTCATGATACTTACTGTTTAGTAATGCAAGTGTTTTATGCATTTTTATGCCAAGATGTACCTTCTGAGCTCAACTTTGGCTCGTATGTGTTTCCATTATTTGTATTTTCAAGAGATTATGCAATTTCAGTTTTAATATCCTGTTTAAAATATGAGGGTTTTTTTGTTTGCTTTGTTTTAAACTTCTAAATGGTTAAAGTTTCTTTTCCTAATAAAAATTCAATTTCTAGTTTTATTGCATTATAGTATAGACTAATAGGTTTTTGGAAACCTCATTGATTTTCCTCGTAGCTGAGTATATGACTTGTTTTTTCTTATTTCTCTGTATTTGAAAATGAGGATACAGTCTTTACTTTTAGATAAAGAATTCATTACATATTGGCGTGCGTGCTAAGTTGCTTCAGATGTGTCTGACCCTTTGCAACTCTGTGGACTGTAGCCCACTAGGCTCTTCTGTCCATGGGATTGTCCAGACAAGAATACTGGAGTGGGTTGCCATGCCTTCCTCCAGGGGATCTTCCCAACCCAGGGACTGGACCCATGGCTCTTGCATCTCCTGCATTGGTAGGCAGGTTCTTTAGCACCTGGTGCCGCCCGGGAATCCGTCATTACATGTTAATTCAACCACATTAATTATATTACTCAGCTTCCGTAGAGCCCCCTGTATGTCTGCCTGTTCTAGCATGAGCTGGATGTTGTTAAAATCTCTGTTGATTTCTGTTTCCAGTGGTCATCGCCTTATATTTTGATGATAATACAGATGTTTTAAAGATGTCTATCCATTATGTCTTTCTTATGGTTGGTACTGTTTATTGTTACTGAATAGCCAATGTCTTGATTAATATTTTTCCCTGAATATAACCTTTTTATGATATAAATTAACATTGTAAACTCATTTCTTTGGCCAGGAGCTGTGGTTTGGGAACCAAATGGCTTGGGTTTTTGTTGTTGTTGTTAAAACAGATGGTTGGAATTGTCTTTTTTGTGTATTTTTTAATTTTATTTTTAATTGGAGGGTAACTGCTTTACAATTGAAAGTAAAATTTATAAGAATACAAAAAAGAAAGACAAGAGGGCAACAGAGGTTGAGATGGTTGGATGACATCACTGATTCAATGGACATGAACTTGGGCAATCTCCAGGAGATGGCGATAGGAGGCCTGGCATGCTGCAGTCCATGGGGTCGTAGAGAGTTAGACATTATTTGGCAACTGAACAATAACAACAATTGCTTTACAATATTGTGTTGGTTTCTGTCGTACATCAACATGAATCCACCATAGGTATACATATGTCTCCTCCCTCTTGAACCAACCCCCCCTCACATCCCACCCATCTAGGTTGTCACAGAGTACTATGACCAAATAGCTGGGTTTTAAATCTTGGCTCTAGCATTTTAGCTTTGTAATTTTGGTTAGATCACCACTTTGCCTGTTTCCTCATTTATTAATGGAGTATTATAACTCAAAGGATTGTTGTAAGGGTTAATTTGGGTTAATGAATTTAAAATGCTAAGTATAATGCTAAGTATATTAAGTGTCAATAAGTTATTGTTGTTCAGTCGCTAAGTCATATCCAACTCTGCAACCCCATGAACTGCAGGACACCAGGCTTCCCTGTCCTTCACTATCTCCCGGGGTTCGCTCAGACTCATGTCCATTGAGACAGTGATACCATCCAACCATCTTATCCTCTGCTCCTCTTGCCCTCAATCCTTCCCAGCATCAGGATCTTGTCCAATGATCTCTTGGTGTCAGGTGGCCAAAGTATTGGAGCTTCAGCTTTAGTCCTTCCCATGAGTATTCGGGGTTGATATTTTTTAAGATTGACTGGTTTGATCTTCTTGCAGTCCAGGGGACTCTCAAGAGTCGTCTTCTCCAACACCACAATTTGAAAGCATCAAGTCTTTGGTGCTCAGCCTTCTTTATGGTCCAACTCTCACATCCATACATGACTACTGGAAAGACCACAGCTTTGACTATATGCACCCTTGTCAGCAAAGTGATTGATGTCTCTCCTTTTTAATATGCTGTCTAGGTTTGTCATAGCTTTTCTTCCAGGAAGCAAGCGTCTTGTAATTTTGTGGCTGCAGTCAATGTCTGCATTGATTTTGGAGCCCAAGAAAATAAAATCTGTCACTGTTTCTACTTTTTCACCATCTATTTACCATCAAGTGATGGGACCAGATACCATGATTTTTGTTTTTTGAATGTTGAGTTTTAAGTCAGCTTTCACTCTCCTCTTTCACCCTCATCAAAAGGCTCTTTAGTTCCTCTTCGTTTTCTGCCATTAGAGTGGTATCGTCTGCATATTTGAGGTTGTTGATATTTCTCCTAGCAATCTTGATTCCAGCTTGTGATTCATCCAGCCCGCATTTCACATTACTTACATTTACTAGCAGAGGGCTAAAAAATAGGTGGATGTTTGGATATTGGCCGTGGCACTCTTATTTCACAACTGGAAAGGGGAACTTCCAATAGCAATTTCTTCCTCCTTTCTTCCCACCTGTTTTCCATGGTTTTTATTTCAGTGTTTTTGTCATTTGTCTTTCTGTTCTGATAAATCTTGCTTATTGCTGGAAATAACTAGCGTTGAGCCATTTATATATATTTTTTGAGTCATCTGCCATATATCTCTTTGTTAGGGAAAAATGACATGGTAAGCCTGACTTGTTTTTTTTAAGCCTGATGGTTTTGAAATGTCTGATGGCCAGTTGAGGTGAGAGTAGCTTTTCCTTCTCTTTGAGTCCTTCCTCTTTGAATGCTGGTCTATCCCCCTTATTCACCTTCTCTGCAAAGTTGGTATCAGAGGAAGATTTCAGAACTTCCCATTTATCTCTTGTATTCTTTGAAGGATAAGAAATGGAATGGTTAGACTTTTAAATGAAATTCTGCAGACTTCTTTCTCCAGATTGATGTTTTTCTTTGATATTTTATTGTTTTTAATTAATTTTCAAATTTTACAATGTGAAACATTTAAACATGCCCAAAAAGTACATAAGATAAACTTTTAATTTATTTTTCTTCATTTCATTAAGTTTAAGTGTATGGAGTTTCATGGTCTTACCTCTATGCCAGCATCTTTCACTAAAAATCCTTTTTATACTTATTTTTAAGAAACAGATCTGGAGTAGGTACTTATTGTTGACTTGAGCCAACGTTCTATAAACGTTGAGTTCAGCAACTCAACTAAAATATATTAATTCTTTGCTATTGAAAATACACATTTAAAACACTCTATCCTTTTCTTCCCTTCATGAAAGGAGTTTGGGTAGAGAGGACTTTAATCAAAGAAGTAGGTGATACACCTCAAATAGTAAAAGATACAAAAGAGAACTTTCAGTTTTACCACTCTGATCAGAAGCTCATTTCCTGACCAAAAGTCATACTCTGTACAGCTCTTTGGGTTTCCTGTGCCCTTGTTGAAGAGCTTGCTGTTGAAGTTTGTTTACGAAGTGGTAGTTGTTGGAACAATTTTGGACAGGGGAAGCTTTTCTTGAAATGGAAGCAAGTCTAAAGATCTTGGCCTCTTAGGTTGCATTCCAGGGACCTAAATTGTTACTTTTATAAAGCTGGTCCCCAACTGGCACTTGAGTAAGTTTATGAAGGTTCTGTCTTGTTCAGAATCTCCATTACTTTTTCTTTCGGCCATTAGGTAATTCAGAGAGGATTTTTCTAATCCTAGAGTTGAACTGTCCACATGATGGGAGTCGTGTTCCTAGTTGAGGGAGTAGTATTTTTGGTTGCCAGAGGAATATACTCAGATGTACTGATGAAAAATGTAAATACATAGCTAAAACATATTTACCATTTTACTGAACAGTACTTACTGTTTTACTCATCAATTTCAAATAGTACTGCTAAAATTAACAGAAACTCAAAGTTCTCCTTTTTAATTTTTAATAGTCAGTGTGTCCATTTAAGCCAAAAGCAGCAGGTAGACAGCAGAGAGCCCCCCCACAGTCCTGCCGCCTGTGTGCCAGTCTCCTCCCGTTACAGAGAGGGTTAACAGGTAAGAGAAGCAGCCTGTTTCCCTTACCTCTTCCCTTGCCTCTACCCCTAAACGAGCTCTAGGTGAAGTTGTGAAATAGGTCGTATTTATTTGCAACAACCTCCTTAGACTGTCTTCTTGTCATTTTTTGTCTGATACAGTCTCAAATTTTTATATTCTAAAATCCATCAATTTTCTATCAAAAATCCTGTGATATTAGAAAGACATTTATTAGAGACATTAAGAGTTAAGAATTTAAGAACTGGGTCATAGTTAAGGGTGTAGTATGGGAAAGCAGTATGCCTTTCAAGATGTTAATAACGTGGTATAAATTTTTGAATAAATGATTGGCATAAAATACATCATATTGGTAGGAAACATTAGTGTAAACCAAGTGAAAATAAGTTTTTATGCTGTTGAAATTCTTAAAGCGTTTGGGGGTAACACTCGTACCCAATGTTGAAGCACAGTAAGTAGGACATAGCAGATGTTGATAATTGTTACCTGCCTTTGTATTGGAATCTATAGTATTTTATTCTTTAAATATAATAATACTGAATTGAGTGGACAGTATTACCAGTGTCAATAATTGATTATGCAGTTATGAACATTAAGCCTGGATTGGTCAGAAATGGCATAGAAATGATGCAACTAACTCCAGGACATGCTCGGACTCACAGACTCAGTAAGCAGCCCCTGGTAGGTCAGGATTCAGTCAGAAGTTAACTGTTGTTTCCCACTGTGCAGCCGTACAAGTAAGAAACGGTATTTCAGGTTTATAGGTCCAAGTATGGGAGAGTACACTTTTACTGCTACAGAAACTCCTGCTTCCTTTCTCATTACTAATGTATTCCATTGATGATATTCATGTCATCATCAGTTGAGCACTGTTAGTTTTTATGATTTCAGAATAGTATGGAAATGTTTTTGGCAGGTATCTAGTCAGTATTAGTATTTCTGATATATCTTGTCAGTCACCTATGTTGCTGATTTTCTGTCAAGTATAAGAGATTAAAAAACATTAAAAGCTACTAAAAAGCAATAAAAGTTATTTATCTCTTGGATAATACTGAGGCACTTATAATCAAGTACTTTTGCCAAATATATTTTTTTTAAGTGTTTGGAAATACTACTTTTAAAAAAGTAAAATTGCTCTTGTTATTTACAAGTGTAATCAGTTTTTTGAAACTCAGCAACCAAAGCAAATTGCAACTGAAAAAATTACAACACTAAAGAATGAATGTTTTAATAATGCTCTCTAAAAACTGAAAATTAGGTTGGCTTTAAATTTGGCTTTAAATTTATCCACAGTAATAGTAATAAAATTTGTCAGAATGGGTATTATTAAGTATAAATACCAAATAATAAATTAAAATATTCTTTATAATTTTAATTCCTCATATGACTGTCTCCTTTTGGTTAAAGCAGAAACTGGCTGTTTGTCAAGAGTCTATTTAGTAACTGTTTCTGTAAGAAGTCAGAGATTAGCATTTCTGATATATAGTTTACTTTATGTTACATTATTTCCTTTGTTAAATGTTCTTGCAATGATTTGAGAAATGTTCTTAAATGATTTGAGAAGCCTGACTGGATAGAATACTAATGTATTCCTCCTACCCTTTTCTGTGACATTACTAAGTGCGTCAGTGTGATTTGAAACTTGACAAGAAGAGTATGATAGAACATAATAACTGTTTTTGAGAAAATACAAACAATGCTTGGGACTTTCAGATTTAGCAATACAGGGCTTTTTTAAAATGGAAAAATAAGATTGATTTATAATTTTCTCTTTTACATAATTATTTTTAATAACTGTTTTATTGAATATAATTTCTATACCACACAGTTCATCTGTTTAGAGTGTACAATTCATGGTTCTTAATGTATTCAGAGTTGTGCAGACATTGCCATAATCAGTTTTAGAACATTTCCATCCAGTGGAAAAAACCGCTGTGCCCACTGCAGTCCTTCACTGTTTGGCCCAGTCTCCTCCCCCTTAGCACACATGGCACCAGCAGTCTGCTTTCTCCCTCTCTGTGTGTGCGTATTCCGCACAGTTGGTATCAGTGCATGCATGCATGCTCTGTTGCTTCAGTCAATAGCCTCATACAATCTGTAGCCTTTGGTTTCTGGCGGTTTTCATTTAGTATAGTATTATTTAAGTTTCATCCATGCATAGCACAGTATCAGTACTTCATTCCTTTGTAATGCCAAATAATGTTCATGGAATGGACATGCTACAATTTATTTATACATTCTTGAGTTGGTGAACTGCTTCGAACATTTGCATACAAGATTTTGTGTTTACATAAGTTTTCGTTTCTCTAGGAATTGCTGGAGCATATGGAAGCTCTATGTTTAACTTTTTCAGGAAAACATTTTTATAGATATTTTTTCCTCCATATAATTAAAGTATAACATGAAAGACATATCCAAACTGAATTATAATTTCCTATCAATATTCTCATCAATAACTTTCCACTAATATTTCTGGGTGTTGGACATTTCAGTTATCTTCAGTTTTCATTTACTCTAAACCCTTAAATATTTTGGCTTTTCTAAAGTCTCCAACTCCATTCCCACAGCCAGTGATAAAACTACATACTGGCACTTGCAGTTGTGAGAGAACCCCAACCTATTAGTCAGAGGGACCCCTGTGTAGTGAAAAATATTTTATGGCGATGTATACTAGCATCTTTACTTAATATGTAATGTGTCTTCCAAGATAGATTTGAGGTTTGCATCTAAAGTTGGAATTTCTATAAATTCTGTGTTTGACTTTCTCAGAATATACATCCACACCTACAAATTCTATAACACAGCTCTCTTATTTTTTTTAAATCCTACTCCTAATTTTGAAACAGTAGTCACTGCAGAAGATTTGGAAAATACCCGAAATCTCAAAATAAGCTACTTATAATTCTAATATCCAGATAGCTGTTTCTAACATTTTGATGTTATATTTTGATTATTTACATTTAGAAAATAAAAAAAATTTAAATCACAGACCATTTAAACAATAGAGTTCAAAAAAATAAAGAGTTCAGATGATATTGCAGGTAGTGTTTTATAACCTGTTTAATAAAGCATAACATTTTCTTATGTCATTAAGTATTAAGTTTCTTTTTTAAACCTTGATTTTTCTCAGCTGAAAAAAAATTATAATTATCTAGAATTCTTACATATTTATATTTTGAAATACCTCTTTGAAGTCTTTTTCTTTTTGTATGTATTTGGTTACTAAAGTGGGATTACAGTCTGTGTAGTGTGTTTTCTTGTATTATAAGACTGTTCCACAATTTTTCTTTTCTCTGTTGATAGACATTTATTTCCACTGCTTCTCTTGGTGTGCATCTCAGATTAGTTTTAGAAGTACATGTACTGTGAATATTCTTAAGATTTGGGGCACATTTATGATTGCTTTTATTCAAATTAACATTTCTTAGCAATCAGGCAAATACTTTTATCATGTATAACATAGATGTAATAGTTGATTTCTGTGGTGTTTCCTGTTTTTAAAAATTACAATCCAGAGATATACCACCAACACCTCCATCAACCTTAAGATCTGGAAACAGAAATATAACTTCTTAACTCTTCTGAATAAGTTCCCTGGCTAATAATCTAGAAAATCACAAACCATTACTACACAGGCTTTTATTCAGTTGTGTGTGGAACACTTTTAAGGCCTAAATAGCCATGGATTTTATACATTTTTGTAATCTAACAGAATGAGCACATAACTTAGTATGTAGCTGGAGCATGATGAAAAAACTTGAGTAACTGCTTTCACTGAATTCCTAAAGCTCTTGTTTTTAGCCAGACTCTTCCTTTTGTACACTTCTTAACTAGTGAAGAGGGTATTTATGTTTATATTTGGTAATAAAACTATATAAACTTATATACAGTTACTGGGAAAGCGAAGCATAATATAGTCACAGTCTTTTTGTGCTCTATTTTTTAATGCTTCACCAGGATAGTCTTTTCAAAATGATCTTTTCAAAGTTTTTAAAAAGTTAAAAAAATTTATTAGTCAAAAGAAAACCAAATCTCTCAAAGAAATATTTATGAATGATGAGGGGTTTGTCATTTTCTTTTTTAAAAACTTTTCTGTACCTTAAAATCAGATTATAATCTTAATTATCAATTTAATTATCATTGATTTTTCAAGTAATTCCATTTCTTTTCAGGTTTATTAGTACCACAATGTTAAGTATCATCTATTTAAGTAAAGTAAAAATAATTAGCAGTCAGTAATCGATTCATGGGGTCGCAAAGAGTAGGACACGACTGAGCAACTGAACTGAATCATATTTCTGTAATACACTATAAACTATAGTAAATTTTTAAGACTAAACTTAAACCACATAAAAAATACAGATTTTAAAGTTTTACATAGGACTCAATTATTTTAAGAGAATTTTCTGAAGTGATTAGCTTTTTCTCTTTTTTTGGTGGGATTTTTGAAACTGACTCTAGGTTCTTGCATATTGAAAAAGAGTATTTTGCTAGGAGTTAGTTTGACCCATTTTGAAGTTGATAAAGCAGGAAAGCATATTCACCTTTGATAGTCTGTGAATACAGATATGAATAGCAAAAGTACCCATTGTTCATATCTAATAAAAGACCCTTATCCAAAATGTGCAAACACCTCTTAAAACTCAACAAGAAGAAAACAAACTAGCTGATTAAAAAATGGGCCAAAGACTTTAACAGACAGCTCACTAAGGAAGATGTACACACTGCGAACAAGCATATGAAAAGGTGTTCCACATTATAGGTCATTAGGAAAATGCCAGTTAAAATGAAGTACTCTACACATCTATTAGAATGGTCAAAATCCAGTACACTAACACCAGATGCTGAGCAGAATGCAGAGCAACAGGAGCTGTCATATGTTGCTGGTGGAAACAGGAAGTGGTACATCCACTTTGGAAGACGGTTTGGCAGTATCTTACAAAACTAAGTATACTCTTAGCTTACAGACCAGCATTCATGTTTCTTGGTATTTACCCAAAGAAGTTGAAAACTTACAACAACCTGCATACAGATATTTACAGCAGCTTTATTCATAATTGCCAAACTTGGAAGCAACGAAAATATCCTTCAGTAGGTGAATGAATGAATGAACTAGATCCCACATGCCACAACTAAGAGTTTGCATGCCTCAATTAAACACCCCACATGCCGCAACAAAGATTGAAGATCCTACGTGTTGTAACTAAGACCTGACACCACCAAATAAATATTTTTTTAAAAAAGAAAAAACATGGAGGAACCTTTACTGTGTATTACTAAGTGAAAGAAGCAACTCTGAAAAGGTGACCTACTATATGATTCTAGCTACCTGACATTCTGGAAAAGGCAAACAGTGGAAAGAGTAAAAAGATCAATGGTTGTCAGGGGTTTGGAGATGGGGAGGAATTAATAGCACAGAGGATTTTTAGGGCAGTGAAAATAACTCTGTATGTATGGTACTATAATGATGGATATGTGTCGTCATACATTTTTCCAAACCCATAGAACGCACATCACCAAGAGTGAACTCTAAACGTAAACTGTGGACTCTGGGTAATAATGATGTGTCAGTGTGGGTTCATCAGTTGTAACAAATGTCCCACTCTGTAGGGATGGCTGTGCATTTGTGGAGGTGAAGGGTATATAGAGAATCTCTGTAATGTCTCTCAGTCTGTCTGTTAGCCTAAAACTGGTCTTTAAAAATAGTCTTAAATACAAATGTGTAGTCCTGTGCAGTAGGATTATTTTTTGTTTCACTTGGAGAGGCAGGATTCATCACACAGGAGACCAAGATAGCAGGCCAGCTAAGGGGGTCCTTAAAGCTTCATGGGCTGGAATTTGTGTGATTCTGAGAGGTAAAATTTTAAAATGGCCTCTTCCACCTATAGGTATTCTTTTGATGTAGAGGGTATTTCTTTTTTTTTTTTTTTTTTTGTGCCAACCTCCTTTTTGTCAACAGTCTTGCTCAAGTGTATGAAAGGTTCATATGCTCTTCCCTAGTAGTTTAAATGGAGGCAGCTAGAAAGGAAGAATCCTCTTAAGTATGCGGGCTGAAAAGCAAGGTGTTAGATACAATACCAATCATTGAGGATTATATTTCTGTTTCTTTCCAGGTTGCCTGGAAATGTTAGTATGTGTAAAATAAGTGTTCTAGGATCATATAAGTAACAGAGAGTTAAGTGAAAGTCGACTCTTTGTGACCCCATGGATATACAGTCCATGGAATTCTCCAGGCCAGAATACTGGAGTGGGTAGCCATTCCCTTCTCCAAGGGGTCTTCCCAACCTAGGGATTGAACCCAGGTCTCCTGCATTGCAGGCAGAATCTTCGCCAGCTGAGCCACCAGGGAAGCTCAACTGGAGTGGGTAGCCTATCCCTTCTCCAGCGGATCTTCCCTACCCAGGAATCAAACCGGGGTCTCCTGCATTGCAGGCGGGTTCTTTACCAGCTGAGCTACCAGGGAAGCCCATTAAGAGAGAGTAAAGCAGGTTTTTTAAAAAGTTATTTGTGTATGTGTGTTTGTGTATTTGAGTTTTGAAATGCTAATTGCATTGTTACACTGAATAGACAGATGTAGTATATAATATTCCCCAAATCTGTTTGACCACGAGATGCTTCTGTCATACGTTTTTTACTAAAATCCAGGACATAAGTAGGACAATTCATAAAATTGTACTCTAGATTCATGGAGGGAATAACAGGCCAGTTGGAAAGGAATCTTTTGCTGGCATGAAAGCAAATAACTTTTGCAACTTTGTGTTTTTGTTTTCCTAATTCAAATGGTAAAATACTTCTCATGTACTCAGATTTAACAAATTGGATACAAATTAACTCATCCTGTGTTAACTCAGAAGCATAATTTTAAGTAGATTTGAAGACCAAGTAGCCATCTTTGGTTTTGGTTTGATTTGAATAACTTGTTAAAAATCAGTGATTTTTAACACACTGCTCTCAACAGAACTTTGTACAGGGGTGGAAATGTGCTATATCTGTGCTGTTCTGTAGGGCAGTCAGTAGCCACATGTGGTTATTAAGCATGTAAAATGTGCTAGTGAGGCCAAGGAACTGAATTTTTTGTTTTATTTTTGTTAATTCAAATTATTACATGTGGCTAGTAGCTTCTATTTTGGACAGTGCAGTCTTTAAAATATATTTGTATATATGTGCAATTAAAATGAAATAATTCTTTTTTGGAAAAGTTGAAACTGATGAATATACTTGAATAATTTATATTCATGTCATTTTGTAGCCACATGATTGAAAGAATTCTCCCAGTGGTTTTGTACTTAAAAAAAAAAAAACTACATAATTTGCTAGATAGATTTCAGGATCATAAATATTCTTTTACAGTTAGTTTTTATGTATTTCAGTACTACATTCCAGATGATCAAAAGGGTTTCACATTCAGTTTTAAGAAAAGAATGACAATAGGAAGAAAGAAGATACCCTCAGATGAGAGACCTCAGATTTAGTTTCATTTGCCATTGGTGTGCTTGCCAGAATCGAGGCATTTGCAGAATTTTTGTGGTTATTAATTTATCTCTAAGTTGGAGATACAATTTATATAAATATCCTTTAAAAAAAAAGTAGAGCTTACAAAATGAAAATAGTGTTATAGATGTTATTGTTAAATAATTATGGAACATGTCAGAAATTTGACTCATTTTCTGCAAATATACTTTTGAGTTTTAAACACTGATCCTTAATCATTGATCCAAAATGAGATAATCCTTAGTCATTTGATTTTGGGTGAGAGTAATGCCTATGCTTGGTAGAAAGGCAAAGATATTAAGGCAAATAGATTCTCAAAAGAAAAGTTTGACTAAAACTATCATAATTGAATAATTTTAGAATAAAATGTTAAAGATATAACTACTTGGGGATTAATTTCAGAGTAGTTTTTCTTATCTAACACTGAGATTAGGAAATTTTAATAACTAAATAGTTAATTTGCAAGCAGCTTATTTAATATATTACTACCTCTTTGCACATGCCAACTGAATAAAATATTTTAGTCAATAATATGACTAAATAGTTTCACTTTAGTATTTGAACTCTTAAAGCAATTTATATGTATTTTTATTCAACTAGCATTCAGTTGTTACTGGTTTTATTTTGGAGTATCATTACTTTTAAGAGCTGATAATTATTTAAAAAGTTGTCCACAAGCATTTTGAATTGTATAGAACTGATGGCTTCCTCATAAGAAGTTGTGCATTATGTAGAGTCACAGACGTAGCATCAATATAAATGATGAATTTTTGGTATATAATAAAAAATAATTTTAAAGCCATATATATTTATATTTACATGTGATGATCACTGCCCTTTGTCTATCTTAAAATACTGGTTTTAATGTTCCCTAAGTTGCATTACACTAAAAATCTTCTCATATATTAAAGATGATAGTTTTATTATTTTTTCATTTTTAATGCAACCAGTAAATGATCTTACTGTTTGACAATTAATGTTTTATGGTATGTTTGGATGAAGTGTATATTACAGATTAAATCACTCAAAATGATGTTTTAGATAAAAGCAATTCTGTTTGCTGACATGTAGCTCAGTTTCTTTTTGTTTTATAATATGCACTGCTTTAAATTATAGTCAATTTACAAAGGATTAATTTCCAAAGTATACAAGCAGGTCATACAACTCAATACCAGGAAAAAAAAAACAACCCAATCAAAAAGTGGGGAAAAGACCTAAACAGACATTTTTCCAAAGAAGACATACAGATGGCTAACAAACACATGAGAAGATGCTCAGCATCACTCATTATTAGCGTGATGAGATATCACCTCACACCAGTCAGAATGGCCATCATCAAAAAGTCTACAAACAATACATGCTGGAGTGGGTGTGGAGAAAAGGGAACCCTCTTGCACTGTTGGTGGGAATGTAAATTAATACAGCCACTATGGGAGACTTAAAAAATAGGAGATTCCTCTAAAAACTAGGAATAAAACCACCATATGACCCAGCAATCCCACTCCTAGGCATATACCCTGAGGAAACCAAAACTGAAAAAGACACATATACCCCAGTGTTCATTGCAGCACTATTTACAATAGCTGAAATGTGGAAGCAACCTAGGTGGCCATCAACAGATGAATGGATAAAGAAGTTGTGGTACATATACACAATGTAATACTACTTAGCCATAAAAAGGAGCACATTGGAGTCAGTTCTAGTGAGGTGGATGAACCTAGAGCCTTTTATACAGAGTGAAGTAAGTCAGAAAGAGAAAGAGAAATATCATATACTAATGCATATATGTGGGATCTAGAGAGCTGGTACCAGTGAATTTATTTACAGGGCAGCAGTAGAGAAGCAGACACAGAGAACAGATGTAAGGACGTAAGGACACAGGGGCTGGGGAGGAGGGAAGAGGTGAGATGTGTGGAGGGAGTAACAGGGGAACTTGCATGTCCACGTGTAAAGTAGACTGCCAGTGGGAAGGTGCCGTCTGACTCAGGGAACTCACAGAGGGGCTGTGTAACAACAACCCAGAGGGGTGGGGGGCACATATGGGTACCCATGGCCAATTCATGTTGATGTGTGGCAGAAAACACAAAATTCTGTAAAGCAGTTATTCAATTAAAAAATAGCAAAAACAACAAAGATTAGTCAATTTAGCCTAATCTTTTCCTATTTTTATAATAATGTATTTTTATGTAAACATGCTTTATGTTTTTCAAAAAAACGGTACTACCTATATCAATAGTTATTTGACATAGAGGTACTCTGTAAGCTTCTAAGCACATTCTGTTAATTTTACTTTTATTTTATGTAATAAAAATACCATTTCATAATTAGCTTGCCTTTTCTTAAAAAAAAAAAACCAATATGCATATTTCATAGTTCTCTTTGAATCTGATGACTTTAAGTTATTAATGTTGATATAAAAAGCCAGATGTTTTGAGTAACATTACTCAGAGACATCTTAGATTGACTGTGTCTAAGTCAGAATAATAAACATTTCACAGGGTCATGAAAGTCCTAGCTTTTAAGGTATTTTAGTATTTAGTATAACCCTGTAATTGGTATGTGCTAATATGTTTGAATTGCTGTGAGATTAAGGAGTAGAAACAAAATTCCTCATTTTTTATTTTATTTTTTTAAAGACACCTAGTTGTTGGGCAGAAGAAGGTGCAGAAAAGAGATCACATCAGCGTTCTGCATCATGGGGGAGTGCTGATCAACTGAAAGAGGTAAGTTACTTCTGTTTCTGGTCTGTAACATGCTCTGGTCCTAGCAAATTATCTTAACTATTTCCTGAATATAATGATACTTCCTGTATTTGTGATAAACTTGCCTCTTTCAGAGTTTTAAGGGTTGCTTTCCACTTTTTGGTGAATAATTCTGAGTTTACATGATTTGTGCCCTTCATGTTTTTGTGAATATTTCTTATGTACTCACTGAGCTTTTTTTGCCTTTCCAGAATGAAGTCTGATATTATGTAATTTTATCTTGTTCATTTTAGTTATTTTTTTTCCCACTTCAGCTTTCTTGTTTTTGAATTACAGCAACTAGAACTATAGATCACAGTTTTTACAAAGGTAGGATAAAGTTAGAGAAACTTAAAGTTGAAAGATCATATAGTCCATCTCCTATGTAAATACTTACAGTGGATT
Organism: Cervus canadensis; assembly: GCF_019320065.1. Taxonomy (NCBI): domain Eukaryota; kingdom Metazoa; phylum Chordata; class Mammalia; order Artiodactyla; family Cervidae; genus Cervus; species Cervus canadensis. The sequence goes on from NC_057388.1 coordinate 14,819,494, forward strand.
CACATTGTTGTACTCTAGAAACCAACACAACATTGTAAAGCAATTATCCTCCAATCAAAAATAAAAAAGAACAAAGCACTTCTTAGAAAATGTTCATCTAGTCTATTATAGTCATTCTCAGTGAGAAAAACTCATCACTTTGCAAGGGAACCAAACCAGTTCAGTTGTTTCAGTTTAAGTTGTTAACTAGTTTATTTTGTATATTGAACTTAAAATTATACCCCTAAGTTTTGACTCTGCCCTCTGTATCAATATTGAAAAAGTCTAATTTAAATATTTGAAAGGCTTGCAGTATGTCATTTTCCTCCAAGATAAACATTGACATTTCTCTCAAGTATATTTCATATGATAGTTTCCATACCTCTTAGTATCATTTTCATATACTATGGGTATCAGTATTTCTCATGTACTGTGGTATCTGGACTGAATAGATACAGTAGTCTATTAGCATAGTCTGTTGCCTGTGATTGTGTTACATTTCTAGTTGCTTCATTACATTATTGATGTAGAGAAATACTCAACTCCTATCCATGCTACATACATGCTGCATACAAACACACATGCACAAAATCAATTTTTCCCAACAGCAACAAAAAAGGAAGCTGACTCCAATATATCTAGTTTAAGATAGGCATTGAATACGTATATATATGCATAGACTATTAAGTGATACTGAATAAAAAGTAAATTTGCTCTTTTATCTTGCAGGTAAATATAATCTTAAAATTATAGCCAGGATTTGGTATAGTTGAACTTTGGACTACAGCAGTACATGATATACCTTATAAAAAAGGAATGGCTGACATGATGGAGTGAGAGATTTAATTGCTCTCCTCACAAAACAATGAAAAAGCTGAACAAAATAATCAAAGCAAATTCAGCCCTCTGGAAATCAGTTGCATTGAGACCCCTTACTCATGGGAAGTACTGAACCCCTCCGGGTAAGAGCAGCACAGGCGTGTGGTGCTCTGACGGGCTGCTGCCCTGCTTCCTCTGTCCCCGTCTCCAGCTTTGCTGGTGTGGTGTTTCAGCCAGGACGGGGCAGGCCTGGAAATCCGGAAGCTTTGCTGCTCCTGTTGCAGAGAGAACCTTGATAAGGGAGTGTTACAGAGTAAAATAACATTCTTGGTTGCAAAGAAGTAGGGAGGACCTATGGCTCTGCTGGAGAAGGCAATGGCACCCCACTCCAGTACTCTTTCCTGATAAATCCCATGGGCAGAGGAACCTGGTAGGCTGCAGTCCATGGGGTCGCAAACAGTCGGACACCACTGAGCGACGTCACTTTCACTTTTCACTTTCCTGCATTGGAGAAGGAAATGGCAGCCCACTCCAGTGTTCTTGCCTGGAGAATCCCAGGGATGGCGGAGCCTGGTGGGCTGCCATCTATGGGGTCGCACAGAGTCGGACACGACTGAAGTGACTTAGCAGCAGCAGCCGCAGCATGGCTCTGCTAGTCTGAGATTGTGGGGTAGCTTGTGGCAAGCCCAGACTCACGGAGTAGCAGGATTTTATAGAGAGTTCTAGGAAGTAAGACAGTCTTGGAGTCTTGATAAGTTCACCCCATATCCCAGGTTGACTGGACGCTATAGAATAGTGTAGCAGAATATCAAATGGGCCCAAGTCACCCACTGAACTGGTTAGTGCAGCCTAAGAATAAGCGGAAATGAGACCAAACAGGCCCAGTGGTAATAAAATCTGAGGCCAACTTGTAAAAGGCCCAAGGTTTGAATGCACTCCTCATTCCACACACAAACCTCATTCAAATGTACATACATCCTGAGAGTGGAAGCTTTACTGGATTGAGATGTTTGAGTCAAATGTCTGAATAATGTTTTGCTAAACAGTAAGGTGATACTGTCGACCATGTTAAAAAGGTATGAAAAAGCCAGTCTTAGAAAGAAAAATGAAGGGGCAGGGGAAATGGAGGAGAGATGTCAGTGGCTACATATTGTGGGGAAAACAGACTTTTAGTCTATCAACTGCTCTCAGACAAAATCAGAATCTAGTTGCTCCAATATGTTATCTAAAATATCCAACATTCAACAAAAAATTTAGAGATATGCAAAGAAACAAAAAAGGATGACCCATACTTGAGGAACTATGCCTGAAGAACTATGGATGGAGGTTCATAACATTATACAGGAGGTGATGATCAAAACCATCCCTAAGAAGAAGAAATGCAAAAAGGCAAAATGTTTGTCTCAGGAGACCTTAGAGATAGCTGAGAAAAAAAGAGAAGCAAAAGGCAAAGGAGAAAAGGAAAGATGTATCCATCTGGATACAGAGTTCCGAAGAATAGCAAGGAGAGATAAGAAAGTCTTCCTAAGTGATCAATAGAGGAAAACAATAGAATGGGAAAGACTAGAGATCTCTCCAAGAAAATCAGAGATACCAAGGGAACATTTTATGCAAAGATGGGCACAATGAAGTACAGAAGTGATATGGACCTAATAGAAGCAGGAGATATTAAGAAGATGTGGCAAGATTATACAGAAGAACTATACAAAAAAGATCTTAAACCCAGGTAATCACGATGGTGTGATCACTCACCTAAGCCAGACATCCTGGGATGTGAAGTCCAGTGGGCCTTAGAAAGCATCACTATGAACAAAGCTAATGGATGTGATGGAATTCCAGCTGATCTATTTCAAATCCTAAAAGATGATGCTGAGAAAGTGCTGCACTCAATATGCCACCAAGTTTGGAAAACTCAGCAGTGGCCACAGGACTGGAAAAGGTCAGTTTTCATTCCAATCCCAGAGAAAAACAATGCCAAAGAATGTTCAAACTACGGCACAATTGCACTCATCTCACACAGTAGCAAAGTAATGATCAAAATTCTCCACACTAGGCTTCAACAGTACGTGAACCAAGAACTTCCAGATGTTCAAGCTGGATTCAGAAAAGGCAGAGAAACCAGAGGTCAAATTGCCAACATCCGTTGGATCATTGAAAAAGCAAAAGAATTCCAGAAAAACATCTACTTCTGCTTCATTGACTATGCTAAAGCCTTTGACTATGTGGATCACAACAAACTGTGGAAAATTCTTCAAGAGATGAGAATACCAGACCACCTGACCTGCCTCCTGAGAAATCTGTATGCAGGCCAAGAAGCAACAGTTAGAACCTGACATGGAACAACGGACTGGTTCCAGATTGGGTAAGGAGTACATCAAGGCTGTATATTGTCACCTTGCTGTTTTTTATTTTATTATTATTTTTTTTAATATATATATATATTTTTTGTCATACATTGATATGAATCAGCCATAGATTTACACGTATTCCCCATCCCGATCCCCCCTCCCACCTCCCTCTCCACCCGATTCCTCTGGGTCTTCCCAGTGCACCAGGCCGGAGCATCTTGTCCTCCATGCATCCCACCTGGGCTGGTGATCTGTTTCACCATAGATAGTATACAGGCTGTTCTTTTGAAACATCCCACCCTCACCTTCTCCCACAGAGTTCAAAAGTCTGTTCTGTATTTCTGTGTCTCTTTTTCTGTTTTGCATATAGGGTTATCGTTACCATCTTTCTAAATTCCATATATATGTGTTACTATGCTGTAATGTTCTTTATTCTTTCTGGCTTACTTCACTCTGTATAATGGGCTCCAGTTTCATCCATCTCATTAGAACTGATTCAAATGAATTCTTTTTAACGGCTGAGTAATATTCCATGGTATATATGTACCACAGCTTCCTTATCCATTCGTCTGCTGATGGGCATCTAGGTTGCTTCCATGTCCTGGCTATTATAAACAGTGCTGCGATGAACATTGGGGTGCACGTGTCTCTTTCAGATCTGGTTTCCTCGGTGTGTATGCCCAGAAGTGGGATTGCTGGGTCATATGGCAGTTCTATTTCCAGTTTTTTAAAGAAATCTCCACACTGTTCTCCATAGCGGCTGTACTAGTTTGCATTCCCACCAACAGTGTAAGAGGGTTCCCTTTTCTCCACACCCTCTCCAGCATTTATTGCTTGTAGACTTTTGGATAGCAGCTATCTTGACTGGCGTGTAATGGTACCGCATTGTGGTTTTGATTTGCATT